>NC_134037.1:199017960-199641397 GCF_965140245.1 Athene noctua
GGCCGTACATGTTTAGATGTATGCTTCCACAAAAAATGTTAACATACAGTGAAATACTGTCACTCTATTTATTATCACAACAAACTGAGCTACAGTGCAACCTTTCAATTCTATTAGGCATTTCTGATGTAGTTCACCAGCTGTCAAAGTCCCTTGATGCTTTTTGTTGCATCCTCTTGAAATATCAAAGTTTTATAACCTGCAGCTACACTGTCACTTTATCTGACTTTGTATATGAAATAATGTAGTAGGCATCAGATCACTGAATTTGGCCTGCTTGAAGGGTGAAAAATTTAAGTCACAGTTCAGAAACTAAGTAATATAGTGTGGCAGCCTTCCATTAACAGCATGAAAGCAAGTAGAGCATAGAATAGCTTTCTTATTACACTAATAATGACACATTAGATTACAGTATGCTCATTTTTGGTCAGATTATATAGTCATTGCTTCTAGAAGGACAGAGAATCAGAATCTTCATCTAAGCATGATAAATTTTTCCAGGAGTTGGGAGGCTTCTTGGTTTCGTTGTTTTAAGAACTAACGTAAGTAGCAAACTACCTCCAATAAATATGCTGCTAAACAAAATTTAAAACTGTTTAATCACAATTTTTCATTCCTGTTCTATTTCAACTTTGTATTGTGACTAGAAGAGATACTTGAGCATTAAAAGGTTTAGATAGCAATCAAACATTCAAAATCAGAAGACCTTCACTGTTCTTGTGATACTGCTGAATCCTGCCAGTTTCTGCTTCCCTGAGAGTACTGTCTTTCCTCCCACCTCCTATGGAAAAAAAAACAACTTTGCAAACATAGATGGCGACATACACACATTAGCGTGCCCCAACATATAAAACCTGTACCTCAGCCTGTGAAATCATGGACAGTCACAAGAAAAAAGGTGAAGTCCCAATACCACTACCTAGCAGGTGAGTGAAGTTGGAGACAGATCACCAACTCTGCATGGTGCCTGTAGCAGAGAGGAAGTGGACTGCTCCCCCACCCATCACAGGCTCCTCTATTATAGGTATCAAAATCAAAACAAATCAGATGAACCTCAGGTGCTCACCCAGCGCAGAGGTCTCAAAGAAAGCCATAAACCCAAAGATATGCCCACTCCCCCAAATAACAACACAGCTAAAACAAATAGCTTGAAATTGTTTGATTTACATCAACTACTTGATTTTGGAAAAAGGAAAAAATTAGTTATTTTCTGTATAAGCATTCACTACTTTCTGCAGTTTCTTTTTCTGCATAAAGCTACAGTTGAGCTGCTGAGACTAAATGCTCAGCGCCTGTTAAAATGAAATACTTTGTGCATTACCATACCACCAAGCATAGTAAGTGTAACACTGCAGATAACTGGAGTACAGTTTAAGTAGATTGACAAATCAGGAAGATGTCTAAGGTCCCTGATGTACATCTTACCAGCATATCTTCTTGCCTTTTAGTCAGGACAACAAAACAAAAGTGGGTTATCTTAATAGCATTTTAGTCATCGGCATGAATATGAACAAAAATTTTAAGACAGCAAAGTGCCAGGGAAATGTTAAAAGGATATTTAGAAAAAAGTGCACTTTGACCAACATATCCATTAGGTAGCAGACCAAATCTGAATAGTCTTTAGATTAAGGTATTTGAAGTATATAATCTTGAATGATGACACTTTGTGTTTCACTCCTTGCTCAGTGTTACTCAGCTACACCACAATAGTCAGTTTCTTGAAAGGGCAGACATGATGTTATCTCTTGCTATAAAAGTTACTAAAACAATACTATAGGGGTTTTGACAAAATCATCACTATAGTCACCTCTCTGCAACAGTGAGATAGAAAAAAACCTAAGGTTACAAAAGAAATTTGGGAGGGACTTCTCCAAGAGACTCTTCAGACAAAAGCAACCTTAGAATAAAGCTAATATCAGACAAGTTGGCCTTATCTCCTTAAGTAACATCTCATTTAAACTCAGTATATAAATTTTCAGTGTAGATGCAATGTTCCTTTCAGAAGAATTGCAGTTAATTTTAGTTCATAGGACTACATTCATAGAGTGGACATAGCTTTAAAACAAGCAATAACAGAAGCTGAGTTTTAGTGAGCCATGAAAATGCAAAATTCTAGGCATGACATTATTCACTACTTCGTTTTCAAGGACAGCCTTACATTTTAAGACAAATAGATTTAAGACAAACTGATGCTATACAGCATTATACTTTCCTTCTCTACATTAGCAAGGGGGTTGAATCCAGCAGCCCAGTAGACGGGAGGCTGCTGCAGCCCAGGTCCCCAGGTTCAACCAGGAATAAGGCTCAGCATGCACTCCCTGTTGGCACACACACGTGTACACCATAGTCAGCCACAGAGATCAATACACTGAGTGCTCAAACATACACAGGTAGCACCACAGCCTCATCCTGCTCCCCTCTCCAGTCTGAGCAGGGTGGAGGTCTGCTAGTGAAGGCATATCTATATATATGTATAATGCAGATCCTTCCAGCAGTCCACCCAGCAGCTGGTCCCAGGATCTCAGAGTTTCCAGTTGCTGCCACCTGGATAAGAGCCCCCAAGGCCATAGTCCTGCTCTAGTTGCTACTATAGACTGTCTCTCATGTGCCCATGCACACAGCTGGCTGGAACACACCTGATGTCACCCTTAGAGACAAACCACACATAGGTCTTGCTCTTAGAGACACTCAGACCCCACTGACTCTCTGGAAGCTGGTAGGACTCCCCTGGTCCCACTGACAGCCAGCTCCTCCCACAATATCACCCTTAGATGCACACACACCCCCCCCCCCCTGTTTTCCAGGCTTGATCTTTGCTAGTGCTCCCTCATTCACTGGCACACCCACACTCTCTGCAGCTACTGGCACCACAGACACAGGGGCCCTCATGACCTGAGGTCCCACTCCAGCTGCTGACACTTACATCCTTTCATCACAGTGTCTGCAGTTGCTGGCATCACAGGCACACGGACCCTTGATCCCATGATCCCACTCCAGTCGCTGCACTCAACCCCCCATCACACACACCCAGAAAATAGAAAATAGTTTAACAAAGGCACAGGACAGGTTCCACTGATCAGGTGAAGGGCATGGAGAGATAATCATACAAACAAGCACCCTATTTACATGCAACCGGCCTTTCTTTATCCCCTAATCCCTCTATTTTCACCACACTTGTTCTTCCACGAATGACCTAGATCCCTCTCTTCACCTTTGGTTTATCCCCTAAATATCCCACAGCAAGTCCTGTGCTACCCTGAAACTCTCTTTTCCCACTCAGTCCAAAAGGTGCTCAGGCAGTGAGCCATGTTGCTTGGTTTCACTCCTGGACAATGTGGCTGAAGGTGTCCTGGGACAGTCCTGAGAGGGGCCTGGACAGGGTTTTCCTTTCCTCCAAGCCCCTAATTGGGCTTCTCCAATTTTGCCTCTGTGTTCCTCCACTGGCTTGCAGAGACAGGCCTTTGATGGACTGATGCCTCCCAGGATGGGCCTTTGAATATAGCCAGGCAAGGTACTATTCAGGCACCTCCAACTGTCTGGGTGCACAGACAAGCTTTTATCATATAAGCTAACACTTTGTTCACCTCTGAAGACTTAATTTGAAAGCTCTGGGAACACGTAAGACTAGACTGGTATAGTAGTTTTGATACAGTGATGCAAGTGCAATAAGCAATTAGAGTATCACATCATTTATCTTTTCAAACCTTGAGATTCAAAGCTAGGCATCCTAAACTTGAGCTGTATAATTCACCTGCCCATTTTAAGGTAAGCAACAGTGGTAAACAGGAAAAATTAACTTGCAGCTGATCTGAAATCTCAGCTTGAACACAGGTTAAGAGTTATTTTAAAACATTAGGCAGATGTATGCGCTCTCTTGTCTTCAAAGTATGGACTTCTCAGTGCTAACGCCTGACTAATGGTTAAACACAAGTCAGGAAGGGAGAAAGTGATAGCAGACAAGTAACTCCACAGTGCTTTCACTGCCACCACTGCCTTACCTGCCCTGAAGCACACCAGGGCCACTTCTGCCAGTCCTGTCAATGGACAGACAGCTGGTGCCCTGCAGAACAGATGGTGCTGGAAAATTAAAAATCATTTTAGTTGACCGTTTTATCAGAAAGCCCAGACTACTGAGAGCATTCTTTTGGCAAATTCTAGTTTGTTGTTGTTGTATGTTTGAGGAACCCTAGCCAAGCTGCTTACAGTGTTTAGAACTCAGCATTCGCATTGCATATGAAATAACTATTCCTGCTCACCCAGATCTGGAAATAGAGCAAGCAATTTGCTAGCACTTAATTCCTTGGTAAGTCTTCCAAGCACGCCCAGTACTGACCTAACTCATCTCCCAAGGTCAAAATTACAAGAACTCTTGAATGTATTAAACAATTCTTAACTGTATTAAATTGTATTACATAATGGACTATATTTGGGGGGGTGGGGTGTCTGTTTCTAAAAAGTTTTAATTCATCTGATAGTAATTGTATATATGAAGGCTTATCCTCCTGAGAACCAGGCATATGAATAGCTATCTTCTCACAATTCAGTCCACAACCTGTGACAATATCAGAACACCAAACCAAAGAAGATTAATAATCGTGTTTTATAACAAAACTACTTGCTTCATGCTAACAGTTTGTTCTTTTAGTCATCCTATTCACCAGGTTTTCTTCAGAATATAAAACTAGCACTTGTATGCCATTTTCAGCTTCAAGATGCTCAGATGACCTGATGCGATACCCAATCTTTGTTTTTGCGTTTACTCTTAAGAGCTTAAACCAGTACAAACATGTTCTTGAGAAGTCTGAACTGCATGTCAGACTCCACTGAGTGCCTGTCATTCATTTTTGGTGGCTTTGACTTGTCTTAGCTAAAGAGAAATACAAGAACAATTCAGGTACAGAACCAAAAATTTCAGTGAACAAATATTTACTTGCCAGAGACACCTGTCAAGTTCTACTTTCTCAGTAACAGGCCTGATGACTAGACAAATGAGAGCAACGGTTTTCTCTAAGTATATAGTAGACAGTACATAGTACTAGTTAGTTGACAGGCTTCACGTAACATAACACACGTTAGTTATATGCTTCACAGACAGCATCGCTGCTGGAGAACAGGGAAGGCCACTCCGTAAGACATGACAAAACTGTGCCAGTAATGGAGAGAATGAAGTTACTTATCCACTATGCCCAACAGCCACATACAGGATGCATTACAAAAAAGCTTCCAACATGCACACACAAGAGCAGAAATTACATTAGAGGCACATTCTGATCTCTACAGCAAAAAGGGATTTTTTTCCCCTTTTTTTTAAAAACACATAGTCATAGTGGAACATCTATATGCACCCTCACAATACACTGTGAGGGATTTATCCTCCAAGATTAAAATACAACTTTTTGAAGAATGTAATACCAAATAAAGGGCAATAACTGCCAAGAAAATTAACAAAGCTTCATTTTAAGTACAAACAATTTACATAAACATACTTGGATTAATTTACCTTATACTAAATGGATGGCATGGTAGTATGCAACACCACCAGCTTCAGAAACCTTATGTCTATTTTAGAAAATATTTTCTAGTTCTTTATACAGGCAACCCTTTTTCTCTCTCCATTTACTTCTACCTCTACTACAGCAATATTAGACCAAGAATCACATTACTCTAGGTCATCAATGTTATAAATATGTCACTGTAGGAAAGAGTCATTACTATCTGAGCAATTGCCTCTACCAATTAGGCTGTTATCAATATCTCTGTAGTAGTAGCTGAGTAACGTTAGCACTGCAGTACACAGTAATATTGCTAATCAAGAGAACAAAACATACTTTACAGTGTATTCATGAGGGAGGTGTCTTTGAAATAAACTGTGCTACAATAGAAGCCTTCAGAGACTTCTGCAGAAACAAACAGGAAAACAATACTTCTTAGTTTCTCATACTTCTTGACTCCTGATACCTTCCAGGTTTCTATGTATCAGAAAGTTCTCTTCATGCATGGAACAGCATCTTTCAACAAGTGTCCTAACAAACAACCTGTGGAACTGGATCTAAAAATTAAACTGAAGAGAATGTTTAAGTTTACACTTAAACTGATTAATACTGACAAGTGTTTAAATTCTTCAAACATTTTAAATAGTTGAAGTATGAAATTAAAAGTCCCAGTCCACAACATATGTTCTGATAAACAACTGTTTTATATCACTTTTAAGGTTTCATTCTCTCCCTGCTTCTCCTCCACACCAAACTGCAGCTCTGGCAGAACCCGCATACCACTTTTCCATGAGAATTGTTTTTATTATATCAGAATTGAAAAAGTGCATGACCCACAGACATGTTAGACCACTGAAAGCATGGGGAAAGTTCAAGTACAACACAGAAGTCTGCATGCATCTGCAAGTCATCAACCAAAAATATTCGGAGTATTAAGACCTTCTACAAGAAAAGCATTTGTTCCATGGACAACATGCTTCTAGGTTGTCTTTCTACTGAAAGCACACCTTGCTGATCATTAACCATTTTGAAAGAATCTGCTTCATCACCCTTTCTCTAGGATGCCTTTTTAATCAGAAAGCTATCTAAACTAGTAATTTTTTTTCTCTCCTTATTTCAAGGAGTTAAACATAGCAAGAATAGTACTTTATTTCAGTGTTACTTTCTTACACCAGTCTCCTTACAAAAAAAAAAAATATGGAAGGCTCCATTAAGAGCAGCATATTCTGAAGTTATTCCACATATAAACAGAGTAAGACTGCTGGAATTTTTGTTTGGCTCATTCTTATAGGAGAGTTTCAATGCTCCGTTCCCTACAAGCAACCCCATCTCAGCACTTCAAAGAATCACAAGTATATTCAAGGTTAAAACCCAAACCTTGACAAAGAGTCGAGATCCCTTAAGAGCTGAAGTCAGATCAATTCTGCTGTTAGTTTACCAAGTGGTAAATGGACTTTGAAGGCAGTCTGGACAGGAAGGCTCCTATGTAAGATACAGGATTTTCCTCCAACTTGAAAATAATAATGAGCCTTCCTACAAAAAAGCAAACTAATAGCAGAGCATGCTCAAAGAATTTCTTGGCAGAGGTCTCAAAATGCAGACAGGAAAGGACAGCAGAAAACTGTAAACATTTGCTTCTAAAAGGCTCTTGAGCATGAAACCCAGGAAAGAAAGGTTTCTCAGAAGCTCAGACAGAGGAGGAAAACCCAAGTGCACTCAACCAGACATGAGTCAGAAACTGGCTGTTTTGTTAAGCCATTTGCTTTTACTGCAGTAAACATGGGAGATAGGATTAAAAACGAAAAAAAACACACAAATGCATTTTATTATTTGGCAAAAGAACAAATTATTTCAGAAGCACAAGAATTGGTGTGTTCAAATAAAGGAGACAGGAAGGGCTACTCAGAGGAGAAATAGGAAGTCTTAGAACAGTGATGGATCTGTCTTTTGATCACATTTCATTTCCTTCTCTTAACATCTACATTCTTGGTATCTACAGTATGCAATTTGTTTCTGCAAAAATAGTTTTAGAAATATGTGTGTATACACATACATACACACCCAGTATACAGCTACATCTTTATTCCCCCAGAAAGAGACAGCTTAAAAATAAATTGTCATGTCTATTCCATGGGATGTTTCAGAACACAAAAAATTAAGTTCTGTAACATTTCCAGGTCCAGCAATATTAACATGCACTCATCTGCTATCATGCCTTTTGTTAAGATTATAGTATGCACAACAACTGTTAGAAAGTTAACTAGCAGGCTCTATTTCAGTCCCTCAAGAGACATCAAGAGCTGACAGACAGATTGCATACCACTAGCAAAAGTTACTTTCATGCCTCTTCTATTGATGGATTATCACCATGAAAAAGGTGAGTTCAATTTAATCGTATTTCTTGCATCTAATAATGTCCACCACTCAAATTCAACCCACTACCACATTCTAAAGCAAACCACAGTAGATTTAAACCCAACCTAATGGTCAACAGAAAAAAAAATAAGTCATTAAAACTTCATGTTGTTGTAAAATATTTTATAGTATTCATGTGTATTTATTAAGATCAGGTTATACTCTAAAATATAAAAACCCCATGATCTCAATAGCAAGGATTTTATCTTCCTGTCTCACCCAAATCAAAAATATAACAGGCTCATAAAATGGAGTAATTATCAGTATTTTCAGAGGTGGTATTACTTGAAGACCAATATAATGTCTGTGCCTTGAACTGTTTTGAAAGCTCACTTCTACAATGAAGTAAAAACAGACAGCCAGATCTATACACACACTGTAATGGCTTTATAATGGGTTTATTTTAAAGGAAAACAAAGGAAGGCAGTACTGCAAACCCACTGAGATGCAATATAAAGCAGGAACTTCATTTTATGGAGCTTAACTTCCATGGGTGATAACTTTACATCTTTCTCCATTTGCAAAAAAAAAAAAGTGAATTTGGATAGTTATGTTAAAAAGTTGCTGGACACATTAACCTATTTTTAAAGACAATATATGCTTTTACTCCAGATACACTCAAACTTACAGAAGGCAATTTATATTCTTGTTTGGAGAATAATAAGCAAGAAAGAAATTCATACTAGTGTATAAAAGTAAATCCCAACATAAAAAGTAAACTGCACAGTTGAGGCATGAAAGCATGTTTGAGCTTTTTACTTATAAAAGGATTATTCCTCTCAGGCACAGTCTGTCTTTGTTTGCCAGGAAATTTTGCTCGTTCTCTTTCTAAATGCTCTAAGAACTACAGTGGTTTCTTACTAGACCGGGATTACATTTATAAGTGTACTGTGAGCTGGGTAAAGGCCATCTCAGTACATGTCTCCCATCACTAACACAGACTCCGTTTTGAAATAAAGATTTATCATCCCTGAGAAGAGCTGTGGTCCCCAAGAGAAACAAAACCCCCACCATCTATTAAAACGGTAATGCTGAAAGGAAGCACATTCTCAGCAGACAGCTACTACTTCAAACAGCTAGCCCTTGCTAGGAGAAGTAGGTAAACTCCTACCTTCTTCCAAAGTCTTCACATTTCTTATTTTTATCACTCTTCATTACATGCAATGGAACAATAATAGTGAAGGGGAGAGGAGTCAGGTACAGGGTGTCTCAATCCCTTAAGCATCCAAGGACTTAAGCTTCAAGCTTTAAGTCTCAGGACAGAGGTACCTACACTGTTTTCTTCTTCTTCTGTAACAGTTTTGGTCTCCTTTTACCTTATACACCTCACTACTTCTGTTTACTCCTTCCCTAGTCTCAACCAGTCTGAACACTTTTCTGTTGCATTTGAACACAGAAGAAAGTACTTTTCACATGTTGAGTTACATGCTCAAAGCATCAGTCACACCCGCATCACATGCTTTCACCTTACACTGAAGTTGTAGCTATACCACCAACCTTTGTCATTTTAAAATACTAGTAAATCATAAGTGAAATACAATGTTCCCATGACAGTCAATAAGCCATGTCTAGCATCTTCAAAAATAAATTTGTTAAGAAAGTGACAGTTCTATTGTTAAAACTTTCAAGCAAACAACTCATGCTTTTCAGAAAAAGGATTACAAAGCAAGCTCTCCTAAAACTGAGTCAGCTGAAGGATAGAGCAACAGAAGAATTTCTAACATCCAACTTGTGCTACAGCTACCACTTTTGATGAAGATATATCACCCACAGCCAGAAAAATGGGATTACTTAGATTATCATGCTTAAAATCCACCATTTATGTCTTAACTAAACTGAGACCATTACTCCTTCCATCTGTGTATCATAAACCAAACAAACCCAATCTCCTCGTGCACAGCATTTCATAAATAATTTAGAATGGCAGTTTCATTTCCCTTAGATCAGGATTTTAGCCTGTTGAGAACAAGAAATCTTTACTACTCTTATTAAATATTTACTATATGGCTGTTCTGGCATCATCACAAGAAACACTGCATACAAGCATTATGCATTAGAAAAAATACAAAAGCTACATTTAAAACATTTAAAAGATGCTGGCAAGCAGACAATAGTTAGGAAATGAAAATAAAGCTGACAGCCTAACTTTCACTGCTGATTCTTTCCAGGACAAAAAGCAGTCTAGCAAGACAGCTTAACCCTTTGCTTTAAGGTCAACATGCATCAAGTAGTTTTCCATAAGATGAACATTTGTCACTACCTGAAAAAAAGTAGAAGTATTTTTAGCGAAGCAAAAAGACAACAAACTTGGTTTCCCCATACAGCTTTCCATCAGCATATGTTACAAACCTAGAAAGGTCATAAGCATTTACCAACTCTATGTATGCTTTATCAACCTTACGTATGCAATGAAAATATATCTATCCCCTCTGCCAGCAACATTTCTACCTTCAGAACAGTAAAACTAATGAATCTAACTAGGAGTTTAACATCCACAAGACAACCCATAATATGACACAGAATGCGAGGGCCTTAAAGTGACACACTATCTTCAGTACCTCATCCCCTGTCTTCAAAGGAAAGTTTCAACCTTATTTAAAGCTATTGTTTCACCAAGCTTTTACATAGCTGTCCTGGAAGTAGTCATATAACCGTATCGCAAAGCAACAGGCACACAGCACAATGATGAGATTTAGCAATCCCGCTGCAACTTTCAGATATAAAAGCACAACTGCCTATCCCAATCAACAGAGCTCCAGCTTGTGCTGCAGCAGTAATCACCATAACAGCTCGTTTCTGGCAGGATTCAGCACACTGAGATGCAATGATTTTTCTTAGCGAGTCTCCAGTAAGAGGCCAAAGGAACACACTTCCTTCAGCCACTCACTCTCTCTACAAAACTGTTAGAAGACAGTATTAAGTATCACAACCTCCTGCAAACCATGTGCCTGTATAACAAGCTTCCAGATTTTAAGTTTTATTTGAAGTGAAGCAGTAGCAACCACTGCTCTCACAAAAACTTCCCAGCCTAAGTATGAGATCATTATTTAGATAAACAAAAATCTTCCAAAACAGACCTGGACAAGACCAAAATAATGCTGTCTGGGAATGTTTTTAGGTGATTCTCCCAGGTACAAAGCTTGCTTTCTAACTAGTAGGCCAGGCCAAAGTTTCAAGGCCTTCAGTCTCAGGCCAGCAATGCACCTATTTCAAAAGATGCCTTTATTTTCTAACTCCCTTCCTAGCAACAAGCAACCAGTCTGCAACACTGACCATTCTGCAATCCATTTCTCTGAAAGCAGAGGGCAAACACACTAACATTTCTCCATTGTAAAGAATGAAGTAGCCCTGAGCTACCACAAGCTAATCACTACTGTGCTCGGTACCAGCTTTCAATCCTCTTTTACTGCCAGTCTGAATTGCCACTTCCAAATGCATCAATTAGACAGATACCCACTAAATTAGGAACTGCTCTTCCTAGCACAGCCTGCCAAGACAGCTGCACTGTTTTCTGTACTAATGACTTGAGAAGGTACTAAAATAATGTTTTGGCACTGATGTCCACCAAGAGAAGGTACTCCCATCATTACTGGAGATGGCTATCATTGTGTTGTTCTTTTTAGTATAAGCAAGTCATGCAAAAATATATTTAGTAACCTAGTATGGCATAATCTCTTCAATCATACGCTTCAGCTCAGTTTGAGGGAGATAACAAAAGCACATTTTGCTGGCTGCAGTTTTCCAAGCAAAAGCAGTTGGATCTTGAAAGGAAGCAAGGGTCCATCTATCCCTCCTGAATAAGGTCCACCACACAGCAACAGCTGACATGATCAGCTGGTGATCAGATGATCCAGATCAGACTGTGGAAAGGAGGGAGGCAATTTCTCTGTTAGGCCAGGAGACCTCACTTGGAGTTCAATATGTCATTTCATGTAACTTCTCATATGCATCCCTTCTGAGAAGGTAGACAAGCTAGGGCAAAGATCCACAGAGAAATCCTACTGGCATAAGAATACAGACTCAAGGAGGATAAATGCAGATCAATAAACAGGGACCTGAGCAGAAGAGACCTGTAAGAAAAGGTTTTCAGAAGAGACAGGAAACACAGTAAGATTAGCTGAGGCAGCACTAAAGGGAAACTGAGGCACTGGAATAGGATGCATCCGGTTTTAAAGATCAGTGTATTTTTCTGAGACAGTGCACAGAAGAACAGAGCATCTTGAACCACCTGCAGAGGAAGCAAAGCTGGACAAACAGTGCTTCAGCAACCCATGTAAGGCTGCTAGATACCATCCAGAGCAAGGGTTGTATACTTTCTGGTATCGATTACAGCTAGAGCCCGGGCTCAGAATTTAAGCCTTTTCAGGAATGTCTCCAGTGTTTTAAAGGCTGCTGCAAACAGACTGCACACAAATGAACTGTGCAAAGTGAGACCCTGTGTTTTAACACATTTGCTAATGAAAAGTATTTTTAGTGAAGAGCAAGAGCTCACTTGTTTCATGTAAATGTATGGAAAGGCTGAGCCCATTGTGGAAGAAATATCATTCATCCTTTAGAAGTCTTCTTCAAAGAGATGAAGAAAAGTCCTGGTACAGTCTGTCAAAGGTTCCGGATCTTCTTTTAGAACATGCCTCTTAAAAGTGTATCTCACAATTTAAACCACTTAGGCAGGAAGATTCACTTTCCTTTTTTTTTTTTTTTAGAGCAATCTCCAATGGAAGCAGGAAAGGTGGTCTAATTTGCCAATTGAGTGGTCAAGTTCTAAATAGAAGTTCCAGCCAGCCTTAAATTGACCACATAAGTGGAGAACAGAGAAGTATTTATAGCTCGCTCTCCCTCAGTCACCAGCTCAGAAACCACAGAAGGACACATCACAACACATGACTTCAAGCATATGATATGAAGTGTTCGAGCTTCTCTTTCAGCCAAGGACTCTCCTCTCTTCTGTGAAATATTCTTTCACCTTCCTTCCCTCTTTGATGTTTTAAAACAGATAGGAACCCATTGCATTAACATGCCCCAAACTATTTTAAGAAAACAGTAAGTCAGGTACACTGAGATCAAGGGAGTTTTACTTCCATACTTTCCTTCCAAACAGTCAAATAAACTTCATGACCTTTTACTCAATTTAAGGACTCAGAACCTTTCCAGAACTCTTGCAAGCTCTTAACCCAGTAAGAAGCCTTTCAAAAACAGCTTACAGAGCATTATCATGATCCAAATTTTTTTTTTTTTTATGGTAATAGCATTGACTAGTTAAGTCTGTTTAATCATCTAGAGCTGATACTATTTTATATCTTCTTGCTGCCATTTCCACACTCCAACAGAATACACTTCTAGTTTCAACATCTAAATGCAGCTCCAGAATAACTTCTCAGAGCATGTGCACTGACAGTCTGTGCTCCATGGTGACACAACTATCTTGTCATGAAAGCTGAGACCAGCCAACTTAATTCTCAAGGGCACAAGCATTTTCACACTATTTGTTTCTAATTCAAGTCTAGCAGCTCTTCTCTTCCAGCCTCTCAGGTCACACTTACCCATCAGAGCTTCCAAATTAAGTTATAGGCATGTAGCCTCTTCAGGCTCCAGAAGAGTTTCCCATCCACAGCTCCCTCCCCACCTAGCTATTCACCACTATCCTCTTTCACAAAGGCTAGGGCTTCCTCAGATATTATGAATATCTGAATTAAGGAACAGGAACCACTCAACAAATTACCAAGTAGTTTGAAAAAAATTAACTTTTTAAATAAAAAAAAATCCAGAATAGCCACATTAACAATTAAAGCCAGTAGGAAGTCATGATAATAACTGGGTATAGGCTGACTAATAGTTTTTCTTTAACTAGAAAGGAAACAGGAACCAGAAGAAATACTTTAACCTGGTCAGACCCACGGCTGTTAAAGCCACTGCTCCAGCTACAGTATTTTTTACTGAGCAGATGAACACAAGGAAGTTGTTGTGACCCTGTATTGTGGAAATCTTAATGCATGAATGAACAAACACACCAAGTGGTTTAACTACTGCTCAGAAAAACAATCTGTGAAGTCTGTAGGTTATCACTAAGATGTTATGCAGCTTTATCCACAGAGCCTGTTTCAAACTAGAATGTCTTACTATTACTATCTGTTCAGAGATGAAAACCAAGATGGCTGCAAGAGGCAAGACAATATTTTCTCCTTTAAATTAACATTAAGCAGAAGTCAACGGTTCTAAAATTAGAATCAGAATGATGCAGGCTAGAAGGGATTTCTCTAGATTATCTAATCACTTTTTACAGAATGAGCTAAAAAGCATGAAGCATTTTCATACTAGTCTGACATTAGCAGATGTTTTTTGTTGCTTGTTTCAGAAATACCAAGTTTAAATTATTTTCAGGAGGAATTAATTCCAAATATCCTTAGTGAAACCAATCATGTACACTTTGTCTTCATGAAGAGAAAAATCTTGATTTAAGCATTTGACACAGGCCTTCACACTAAACCAAAGAAACCTTCCTTTACCAGTCTCCCACAGACGCCTGTGAAAGGGTTAAAGGTGCTACAGGCTTTCACAACCTTAACATAGGATTCCTGTGCTGGCTAGCATACTTATTTCAATAAAACATGTTCTAATATACACATGGGAGGAAATGCTAAGCATATAATGGCTGTTCCATTCTAAGTCATTATTCTTTGATTGCACTTAGAGCTCTGGGAAGGTCGAGCCACATGAGTGGTATGAGGGAGTGCACATGACAGGGTTAGTTGGGGGGAGAAAAGGCTGGAGTTATTTCCTGGTTGGCTGGTTTTTAAGCAACATTCCCTCAGTATGTAGTCCCCAAATGCTTCTCATTTGATAAACTGTAAAGTGTCTTGACATTTATATGAAGTGTTAACTCCCATCCCTCTCCCAATTACTCCTTCTCTGATGCCAGATGCTACCTACAAAACAAGCCAGTGTTCCATGGATGTCAACAAGTTGTCAAATCAGCCCTGACTCAGTCATCACTCTGGGATGTCACTGCATCCCAGTTAGAAGCACTATTGGAAGCCCAGCACTTGGCAACATTCTTTCTCACAGTGAAACTTGCTACTACTTTTCAGCTTCAAACCCAGAGCAACAGTTAACCTTTTTAGGAATGCACCCACATATACTCACTCATTGCCCAATGGTTTGTCACTCAGAGAAAAGTAAAACAGATGTCTCTATCAACAAGCCAGCAGCACATCAAAAATAGAAGGGAAGAGAAAGAGCAAATCTGTCTCTACTGCCAGAGTCCCTCTGACAGCTCTTACCAGATTACAAGAGCTGTAAGTCACTGCATCAGACTGCTTAACATTTCTGCTTTGGCCTTTTCTACATACTACCAGAAACTGAAGAAAAGTCTGGATCACACCTTTAATCAGTTTAAGGAAGAAGTGACAAGATGCAGCTGCCTTTTCCATCCGTTTCCACTCCTGTGCTGATCCAACAGCCCAGCACCAGGCAGGAAGCTCCTTACACTCAAGTCCAGGGCTGTAAAGACCATGTTTCTGCTCCTCCCCTGTGCATCTCCAAGACAGAGATACGAATTTGACACTTAAGAATGCAGTAGAATTTTCCCCCCTCATCATAATACTCTTCAAAGATCAGCTAAAAGCCACATAAATAAGCAGCTGCTATTCTGCAGCCACAAGAATTCATTATAAGCAGAATTAAATGGTCTGACTGGGGGCAGAGAGAGAAGGAAAGAAAAGAATGCTACAGTCTTACTAGCCTTAAACATTTGCAAGTATTTGCAGTTGTCTTAATGACTCAGCTACAAACATGACTCAATCCAACTTCGTTTGGCTTTTGTCATCATTTTCAACAAGCAAAAAAGCAAATGCATGTGTAAACATACAAGGTATTTTAAACTGAAAACAGAAATAATTTGTTATATGCAGGAAAATAGCAAAGATATACTGGTATTTTAATTCTACATGCCAAGCAAAAAATCTAGCTTCAAGTTATTTCTTTAGTTTTTTTTTTTTTTTAAACTTTATGTATATGCTGACATAAAAGCTCTTTGAACAAGTTACAGCACATACCATTAACAGAGTAAAAAGAGTCATCTATTAACTTCTAAAGAAGGAAGTCAGGGTCTTAAGAACTTTCCTTTAAGAAAAAAAAAAAAGATAAGCCTTTCAAATTTGAGACCTCCTTGGCTGAAAGAGACAGGAGATGCAAAACCACAATCCAGATTGCCCCTTTAAACCTGTTTATACCTGCCTGCATTCACTGTACACTGCTTCACAAAAGCATCTGAAGCTTTCCTATTGCTTCTGTGTCATTACAGCCATTAAGTATAAAGGTTTAACTTCCTTATGTCAGACAAAAACTTAAAGCATCAAGAAGTCAATATATTCATGAATCATCTTAAAGTGATCACACAGTTCAGGGCCGAGGACAGCTTTTTTCATTTTCCCTTCATTTCCCCTCTCAGTGCCAATACACAGACACCTCTTACCAAATTAGGCCATCTGGTCACCTGACAACTGCAAATACTAAGCAGTCAGTTAACACTGTTTAAGAGATTAACAATACTACTGTATTCACAGGCGAAGTTATGATAACCCTGTGGACTAGCTTTGGTTTTGTCTTGTTTTTTTTTATTCTTAGAAGCTGAGAGAATTTCTTTTAGTTTTGCTCAATGACCATCATGAAACAAAATTCTTCTCTCAGCTTTAACCCACCTGCCCCCATTCCCCCCACTGATATTGAAGACCAGCCATATATTTAAGCGGCTATACAGCTGTTGTATGGAAGACATGCATTCCTGCAAAGAGCCTGAAGTCAACAAGAAGAGTGGATTTGTTTAAAACTCCTACAACTGCTTTATTTTAAGCTAGTCAGGAATTGAAAATCTGGTACAAAAGGATAAAAATTCTGAACATTCTTAAAAATGAGACCATATAAAACATTTTTAAACCTATATATTGGATTTTAAACATTAACTTGACAATGTTGGTAATACTTGGGGTTACCTGAGAAATTTGGGGTTTTAAGCCTAAATGAACAGAAGATTTTTATTAGAGTCAAGCTTTCCAAAGTTCACATGGTAGTCAGGAGGCTAGAACGTGAAATATTTTAAGATAACTCTTAAGATCTCACTTACTGTTGAAGTAATTCCACTGATAAATCAAAGGAAACTATGCATGATTTACTAGAAAGGAGTTGTAGCTATTCTGTAACAAACAAAACACCAATGAATAACATTTCAGTATATTCCATGTTTACAGAAAAAATGCTGAGCATTAAACTAAAGAAAAGCACTAACATTAATCAATCAAAATCTGCTTACAGTGTAAGGAGTCTTTTTGACCAAAGCAAAATGTCCAGCCTAAACTTATTTACATTATATCTCTGCTATCAGCATGTAAGTTAACTGTTCTTTTAGGTATGACTCGGTCAGTGAAGTTTTGAGCCTACCTTCATAGTATCCACTCTCATACATATCATATTTCAAAGAATGAGTCTGTTTCTACATAGGCATATTTTATAGTAAGATTAAATGTCAGCCTGGTTTTTAAGAGCTTTCATGGCAGTTAAATTTTAAATGTCTTCTCCCTCTAGAGAAAGAAAAAAAAGTATTTTTTTAAAAATGCAGAATAAACAGGACATCAACTTTCCCAACAGTATTTCCTTCATATTTGTTACACTCTACCCAAAAAGCATTCAGTGATTAGTATGCCATTTCTGCTACTCATCAGCACAGCTTGATACTAGGCCCATCTACACAGCTAAAGTCATAATGATAGCCTAAGAGGTACCAGGATTAAAATGTCTGAAGATAGAAGGTGTGCAGAGGCATAGCCATCAAACCAAAGGCATAGGCAAAGACACCAGATGTTTTTTAACAGAAGACCACAGCTCTTGAAGTCAGCTTTGGAACTCCAGAGCCAAACACTCCACTTCTTCAGGAAACACTGTTTATGCCAGTCTGAGAAATTATAATTTATTCAATTCCAAGTCACCTGATCAATAAGATGAAAAGCCTTCAGCTTTTTCTAGACCGTCTTCTTCAAACATATTATCCAAAGATAAGATTATATTAAACTTTCACAACTAGTGTTCTGCAGGAAACAAAACTAAAGAAACTATGATTATCAGTAACCTACCTACAACTGCTAGGAATAAAATTACTAAATTGAGAAGAGCAGCTTCTCAGAGGCCAGTGCCAATTCAACTATCTTCTTTGTAGCTTCACAGTGTACTATCCACACTTCATGGAATTCAGTCAGTTGTATCATTTACAGGACAGATTTGGTAGCAAAACCTTCTCCAAAATGCACAGACATTTTTTTCCCCCCCTCACACCAATCATTATACTGTCTTATGTACATCATATATGTTCCAATAATAGTAGTATTTGTCATGGTTTTCTTTTGTAATGACCTCTTGACAAGTACAGCAGCTTAACATTAGCTATTAAATGCCACTGCTGATTCAGATCAGCTCAAGAGATGCCACTTATATACATCATGAGCGGCATAAAATAGTTACACAAGCACAGATAATGGATACTAGTGTTTGTTATAATCATTTGTGCAAACAACTCATTAATAGTACTTTAAAAATATGTTAAGGGATATGCGAAATGCTGAGTATCAACTGGAAGTCGCTGATGCAGTTCAGTTAACAAGAAATCCATTTCAGTTCATCTACATGTCTACTTCACAATGTAAATCAGAACCCCTAGAGACAAAAAAACTACTGGGTGAACAGTTCAATGCCCTCCCTCCCCCTAGTTTATCCACACAATTCTCTCCAGGCAAGTACTTCATACAAAGTTTCTTTTTCTGCATATAAGTATTTTGATTAACATGAATTTTGCAAAACTTTACTGGTACATCAGCAGATGAGGGGATTTCACAACATCCTATCTTAGTGGCAAAGTAGAGGAAGAGCCTAATTGTCCTTAATCTCTATTTAAAATAGGTTAGATGAAATCCTCTTTTGACTGAAGCAAAGAGATTAGTCAGTGCGACCAGGAAAAAGAAACACTATTCCACCCTCACCCTGCCCCATATCTAGACAAGTTTAATGATTAATGAAGAAAACACATTAAACAGTCTCCTATTTCAGAAAGGGAAATTAGGTCTACAGGGAAGAGCAGAATAAATGGATGTATCCCGAAGAAATCTCTAAATTCTTAAGTTTTTGTGTTTGTAGTAACTACCATGATAATGTAAGTAAGAACAAGCATCTCAGAACGATTTCAGACTAGACCTCATCAACAAGGCAGAAGAGATGGTATGGAGCCCTGAAGTGCACCCCTGCCCCGCCCCACCCCCCCTCTTTATTTTTTTTAAACACGAATACACATCTGTATCCCTGGTAAATTTCAGCATAATTCTTGACATTGCCAAATGATCTGCATACAATTTCAGGAAGTACATGTGCACGCATCTGCATGTAAACGCATGCGCATGTATGCAGATGAAGGAATAAAGGGTAGCAGAAGCAGTGTAGAACACTTAAGTAAGAGGAAAAAAACAACCCTAAAACAGTCATTACAGGCTTATAATGACATCCACTTTTCTTCCTGTGACAGTGATTTTATTACCTGAAAGCATTAAACTACCCTTACAACTTCTCTTTACGGAAGATCTGGCTAATACTCTCATCCCTGTCCTAAGGAAAGATGAATTCACAGAGAAATTGAAGTCAGATCCACAAAGACATTTAGGTGCTTTAGCAGCCTGTGGTCTTCTATGATGTCCCAAATAAACTCCCCAACCACTGGCTGATCTCACCAGCCTCCTAGAACTATCCAGGAGAGGCCGTCAAGTTTCTTCCTAGAAAGAGTACATTTTTAATACAGTAACACAAATACCCAAGACTTACAAAATTGAAATCAAAGTTAAATTGGAAAAAAAAAAAACAAAAAACCACAAACAAAACACCAAAACACTTCTCATAATGACTCAGAGCATCTTTGTGCCAAGGCTTCTTAGAGTTGCTACTGAGAGAGAAGAAAAAAAAACAAACAAAAAAACAACTGGTGTCTGTATGATATAGAGAAAAGATTCCTTCGTTTGCCTTGTCTACCTGCAGCTGTTGCCATGGCAATTATAGCAGAGAAGAGCATTCTAGTGTCATTCTGCCTCATAGCTCAGGATGAGCTTCAACTGAAATGTCCCTTGACAATTACACAAATAGAAATACTACATTATCCTGTGTAATGGTAAACCAGTAGAATAAGAAGCATTATGCAGGAAAAATACAATCTGACTAAGACTTACATGAGGAGAGGCAGGCTATTTTGCTAAAAAAAGTTGAATCCAGTTGCATAACAGGTGCTAAAACATCTGCTCAGTCTCTACTGTGGCACAGGCTTCCTTGGATTTTCTCTCCCTGCCACACCTGCACATGACAGGAGGCATCTCATCATCCATCCTCAAAAAACACAACTGTTTTCTAGTTGGACTTAAACCTAGTTAGGTTAAACAAGTTTATTATCCCCATCTCGACAGCACAAACAGTAGCCAGCTGTAATATTTGTGGATATTTCACTTGTAAGCCCAGTTACTGTTTTCTAAGTGTTTTGGGTTTAAAAAGCAGACTCAGGAAAATCCCATTCCACCCTCCCATTTTTCTTGTTTCAACTATTATTATATGACAGGAGCAAAGAATGAATGAGAAATGGTGATGTTAAGCTATAAATGTGCTATGCTGTATCTTGCTCTCTTCCATTCCCAAGAATGATTTTGAAAAGGCTTCCTGCTTTCAGTATTTATGTTCTGTGGTGCTTTAGAAAAAGCATAAAAGCACAACTATATTAGATGTATTTTTTAATAAAATCAAGAAGTAGGCTATCAAAAGACAAAAGCAACTATGCAGTTCTCATCTAAGAAGTATTTTTGGTGCTAAAAATGGCAAGATCAAAAGTTCTTGATCTATTTTAAGTCACTGAAACACTTCTTACAATTTAGATGCTCCATAAGCAATGTTTCTTACTATCAGGGAGCATCTGATGAGTGCAGATGAGCAATATTTTGTAGTCAATAGCAACCATCTTGTAATATGTACTCTGGCTTCCATTAAGTGAGCTGTTTTACATACACAATGTCCTATTTTCGTTTGTTTATTCTCAATACAAAAAGGAAATCATGTTCTTTAATGTAAATTAGCTAATTGATGGGGAGAGGGGGAAAAAAGCCCATGCAATTCTCTGTGTTTATGGTGAAAGTAAAAGTCTGGGGGTTTTTTGAGCCTTGGATTATACTGAAAAATCTTAAGCATACATTACAAGATCAGAATGAACACAAGAATCACTACGAGTACACCACAGCTAGTTAGATTTGCAGAAGTGACAAAACCTGTCAGCCACACTCAGTGTTCACCAGAATTAACTTCTGAGGTAAGCAAAGCTTTCAAACTTTGTCTTTTTTAAATGGCAGGCTGAAAAGTATGCAGGCAGCACTCCATACAGACTCTTCCCACACATACAAAAAAAAAAAAGGCAATTAGGAGAATAACAAAGCATGGTGCTTGGGAAAACAGGAATTCAGAAGTTACTCATGCTATCAGACCCACTCTATCACACCCTCCACACCAGGAAGAACCGGTACCCACAGCAAAGCAGACATGTGAAATGGGAAGTATCTCAGGTTTCAAGAAAAAATTGTGACACACTGACTTGCACAAGAGGTAACAAAAATGCATTACATACCAGGGATAGATACAAACACTTAAGAAATACAAGTTACTAGTTGCTGACCTGTGAATACATATATAGCTCCTATTGAGAACTTTTTTTGTACAATCAGGACAGTATAACAACAGAGTCTGTATATAAAAACATTGACATAACATTTTAAACAGTTTAAGACTGTCAAATTATATCCCCGGAATTAAAACAAAAACAAACCCAAACAACTTTTGACTTTTTCTAAGTGACAGTAGGAAAAAAAAAACCCTGTGTTTATGTTAACAGGCACCCTGGGTGAGAAACACCTAGACAGTACATTAGTTTGAGACCAGTCTGCAAGGGTGTAGAGAAAGCTGCATAACTACAAGCAAAGGCAAGTCCTGGAATATAAGGATACCCTCATATGTACTATCTGAGCTTAGATTAAAAACAGTAGGTTACCTGAAACACTGGAAAAATGGACTGCCCTTTTAGACATAATTATAGAGCACCGAGTCTTACAATTTCACCAAAATTGAGGACAAAGCAGTTACCAACCTTTGCTGTATCAAACGTACAAAAATGGAAAAAACCCTGAAGCTCAATATTCATTTATGACTAAATACTACATACACAAGTAAAATACCTAGGAAATCTAGTTAGAAAACAGTTTAAGAATTATAATGCCAGTAAAAACAAAATTGTCTAAACCAATAACCAAGAGCTATGAAATTTAGTAGAAAACTTGCTAAAAACCCCTAACATGATTTCCTGGTTAGGCTAGTCAATCATCTTCTCAAACTATGATTAAAGTTGACCCACTTCTATAAAAGTGAAAAATAAAGCATTTGTTTGTAAAGTCATTTATTCCACCTCCCCCCAAAAGATTTCAGAAATACATGCAGAATTAATAGGCCATCAGCTTCCCAGAGGCCAGAGCTGTAATAAATCACTGTTCCTTCTGGAAGCAAATCTTATCTGCTACTATACACATTTAGCAATATTTACACAGGCAACAAATTCTTCAACATCCAGATTTGTAATCCTGAATTAATAGGAGAACGTGAAAGAGGAGAAGCAATAAAGTGGCAGGATCTCTAAATATACTACATAATACGGGCAAAACTGTTCAGTAATACAGACCTCTGACCCAGTAGTATTTATGCTACAACCCAAAGCCACCAACCTGGGCAGGAGCATTTACTGATGAGGGCCAGCTGTCTTACAAATACAGAACAGACTGTCACCATAGGCTGCAAGATGTTTAGCAACCATTTAGTGTCCAAACAAACATATGCTAGAGTGACATTTTTCTAGATTGCTCAGATATATTCAAATCCACGATATTCCAGAATATCCAAATCCATATTCAGCCATAAACAGTTATCGTTAATATACAAGAGACATATGCACGTTTTATTAAGGTATGATAATGTCATCAAAACTTGTTTTAAGATTATAGCCATCACTTGACTATGAAGAGGAAGAACTTCAGAAGTCCCAAAATCAGCAAGGACTAAGTTACTACAGAAAACTAATGCAACTGCAGTTAAATCAGCAGAAAACATTGGTTAATATCCAGTGTCACAAGTAATCTAACTATAAACCAGAAGCTAACCTTGTATGGACACATTTTCAACTATCATTGTATGTTTGTTTTTTCCCTAGTGTACTGCTTAATATTAAGGTAACAAGTTCCTCTGATTACTGAGCGCACAGCAGGATCTGGATGATGCTTACAGGACAGTACACACTAATTCCATATTCTCAGGCTGTGAGGCTGCCCTCCCCCGGGTAAGACACATCCTCTGGGAAATGCACAAACAATCCAAGGAGAAGACAGATAAGCATGTTGTCCAATGCAGAAGGAACAGCCAGAAAAAGGTTATATTTTTATAGAGTATGTGACAAACAGTACACACACACCCCCAAGGCAGTTCTCATACTACCCCCACAAAGCCATTATTTTGAAAAGTAAATTAAACAATAGAGTTGTCAAAATCTATCTTACTGTAGAAGGCTTATTCACATTCTGTGGTTCCACACAGTGGAAAAGCTGTATATATCAAGATTTTCCCTCTTTGTTACTTAAAGATGCTGCTACTATAGCTCATACAGTCTGAAGCTGTAAAATATACAGAATAATCTCCTTAGACTAGGAGTAACTATAGCTACATCGCTGTATTTCAGCTTGCCGGATCACAAAGCATTCCGAAAACTACATCAAACTCCATGTCGGCTGTAGTGCAGTGAAACAAACACCTTTTTTACAGAAAGTTATTCTCCACCAACAGTCCTATAAATTGTGTATGACTACAATAATGTTGTAGTCATTAATGAAATAAGAGCTGAAGAAAAAAAAATCTGCAGGATAAATATAAAGAGGCAGAACAACAGAATGTCAGTTTAGAAATTTAGTAAGAGAAAGACATCACTGCCTCGGTCCTTCTAACAGTCTATGCTGTCACTTGGTGAAGGGATATGAACTACAGTATGACTAGCATGCTGAACATGTATCTTATTCCACTCACATCACTGAACTTTTCCAATGCCTGGAAGACAAAGACAACACTTGGTGCAGGTAAAACAGCAAATATTTGAAAATGCTAACCAGGAAACTGACTTCACTTGAAGTGACAGCACCTGGTCATCATTAGGCTTCCATAGGGCCTTGGAGATATGCACTATTTTGTATCACTTCAGGACAGCAGCTGCAACAACAGTAATGGAGAGAGGAATGGGGGGGACCTGCACATTCAAGAACCCTGGCATTTAACTTCTGTCTTTATGTCATACAACATGCAGTATGGAGAAGGAATTATGCAGAACTCTTAGAAACCATCCTATGAGAAGTCTCCATCAGTATATCACATAGCATCTTTGTTATCCCCAGATCACACCATGAGAGCTCCCAGCTACCTCTCCAGCCTGCATCAGCCAGGGTTCTCAGGATAATCCAGAGACCAGCCTGCTCTGCTCTGGGAAGGACCTACAGCTGAACAAGTCCAGGACACAATTCACAAAAAAACATGTAACTGTAGGACCTCGATCACTTAATAGTTTATGTATAGATTTTAACTAAACCCAAGCTTGAGCCTACTTTGATATAAGCACAAGACGTACCCATCTTCTCCAGCTCTCCTGCAGAAGTGTCACTACCTCTTTATTAAGGCACTTCCTGCAGAAGTGTCACTGTCTCCCTTATTAAAAAGCAGCTTGGAAAGAGACAAGCACATCCACACTTGTGAGGCCTGGCTGGGGAACTACTATGGAGTGATACTGCTGACATGCACATCTGCTACGCATGTACAACAGTCAGTTTCAGGCCCAGCATTCAAACTATTAATTTTCATTTTCACTGATGTAGCTGTACAAAAATAGTTGAACCATGGAGATGAAAAAGCATAAAGAAAACACACAACACAGGCATCAGCTTGCCAGATCTTAATGGCCTTACTGAAATCATGAACTCTAACTTACTTATAGCAGCTTTTTTCAAAATGATCTTTCCTTGGAAGAAAGGATTCAAAATTAAGAAGCTGAAGAAATACAAAAGAACGAGAAGCAACAGGTGAAAATATAAAAGCAGCCTAGAACAGCTAGGCAATTATCTAGACACTGCTTACTGGCATACATGCCATAGAGAAAGTAGTTGAGCTAGGAAATAGGAACACTTCCACACAGAGGATATAATAACATTTCATTTAGCGTTTAGACTGCTGAATTACTCTCATAAGCAGTGCAGGAGTGTGATGACAGTTCACAAAATGAGCTTTTAAGTGCTTTATTGTCCTGGTTTTGGCTGGCATAGAGTTAATTTTCTTCCTAGTAGCTAGTATAGTGTTATGGTTTAGATTTAGGATGAGAATAATGTTAATAACACACTGATGCTTTTAGCTGTTGTTAAGTATACCGAGTCAAGCATTTTTCAGCTTCTCACACACTGCCAGTGAGAAGGCTGGAGGTGCCCAAGAAGCTGGGAGAGGACAGTCAGGACAGCTGACCCAACCTGGCCAAAGGGATATTGCATACCATATGATGTTATGCTCAGTACATAAACTGGGGGGAAAGCTGGCCAGGGACTGCTGCTCGGAAACAGGCTGGGCATTGGCCAGTGAGTGGCAAGCAACTGCATTGTGCATCACTTGTTTTGTATATTCTAATTCTTTATTATCATTATTTTCTTCCTTTTTTGTCTTTATTTCAATGCACAAGTTTTAATTTTTTTGCCAATTCTCTCCCTCATCCCACTGGGGGGCCAGGGAGTGAGCAAAGAGCTTTGTGGCGTTTAGTTGCCAGCGGAGTTAAACCACAACACCTATTTTCAACATACTGTCTTCTCATGTACACCTTCATCTTTTAAAATAACTAGTGTAGCTACTCTCAAGCCCAGAGACCACTGTATGCTCTGTGCACAATGAATGCACTACTTGTACAGGCTCCAGATGTGAGCACACACACACAAAAATCTTAGAATACAACAGATTAGCACTGACAGATCACTATACCCAAAACTGATCCTGCCTGCTTCCAAACAGACCTCAGCACAGTTCACTTAAGCTTTGCATATCCATAGAGACTACTGTTTCTCTTGCACCTCATTATATTTTTCATATTTTCCTCCTTCCCTCAGGGCCACTTTCTAAGGTTCCATATACACACAGCTCCTTTCAGTACTCACCTCTCCACTCTCTCCTCATCCCACATAATTGTAAACAGGAAAAAAAAAATAATCCAGCCGTTTTTCATCTCTGCTATTTTAATTTGTTCATACTTAAAAGAAACAACACTCTGGCCTGTATGATGTGGAGATAGTTCCTGACATACACAAAACTAACTGTATTTACTTTTTTTTTTGTGCTTGGTCAGTGCATTACAGTTCTTCCTCCATGGGAGAAAAAGCTCTATGTATTTGGAAATCGGCAGTTCTCTCTCCCCATCCGTTTTAAATCTCTTCTACACGCAAACCCAGAAGCTTACAGTTTCCTGGTCTTGGTGGTTCACAAACCTTGCATTGTGTAACCCCGCACTTACTGGCATTCTGCCGATTTGCTAAAGCCATTATCCTGAACATTTGTTAGGGGTTCAGTGAAACCGGATTCACACTCACCGACGCACCTCAACCTACACCTGGATCCGCTCTAACGCACTGCTGATCGGCTCTTTTAGACGGTATGGGTGGGGGGAAAAACATGCTGACCGACAAGCAAGATGAACTCTCTTTGCCCAAAGTACACCAAGTTTAGTGTTTGAAGTTTACCACGAACATCTACAAAAACCTGAGACTATTCCGAGCACTCAGTGTATTTAAATTGGACAATTCCACAAAACGCTGCTTGACTGAAACAAGGAAAAAAAAAACACCCAAAGAACCAAACAAAAAAAAAGAAAAACACGACATAGAGTTTTTTAATCTGCCCTGATAGCTACATATATCAGCACACTGTAGATTAGGCTGCTTCGAACTTAGGTCAACCCGTTCTGGTTTAGCGGAGGAGAGCCCCGCAGGCATCTCCTCGGGGAGAGGGCTGCAGCGAGCCCACGAATAACCGCTGCTTCCTCCGTTTAGATAGAAAATCAAGTGCTGCGGCCCCCGAGGCTGCCCCGGCCGTCGTGCGAGTCCTGGGACCGCCAAACTCCAGACTGAGCCCCTGCTGCGAGCGCGGGGCCACGGCGCGATGCAGCTGCCCCGCGGAGACTCGCACGACCGCCCGCAGCCCGGCCGCTTCCCCCTCCGCCCCCGCTGGGGTACGAACTGCGTCGTGAGGGGAAGCCCCGCGGCTTCCTCAGAGGCGGCTTCTGAGAGCTTCCTCCGAGGCGGCGCCGGGCCCCCCCCGGGACGGGCCCAGCCGGCGGTACTCACGTATCGGCTCACAAGGGTCCGGAGGAGGCTGCAATCCATGGCGGGCGGACGGGCTGCCGCCGGTGCCCGGGCGCTCAGGACCGCGCCGCCAGGTGCTCGCCGGTGCCGCCGGGCTCCCTGGCTCGCCTCACTTTCCACATGCAGAGAGCCGCGCTCGCCCCGCCAGACCGCTGTTACCCCGGCCCGGCGCTCGCCGCCGTCCCCGGCGGCTATACCCTGCGCTCGCCGCCGCCGCTGCGGCGCGGCGCCCCGCGGCCCCTCATGCTCCCCGCTGCCGCCACAACACTTTCGCGGAGGGAAGGCGGAGAAAAAGCTGCTGCTGCTGCTGCCGCCACCAGCCGCCGGCGAACAGACCGGCTCCTGTGGGAGGGGAAGGGCAGGGCTGGCCTAGCGCCGGGCCGCCCGGGGATTTATCGGGGGGGGGGGGGGGTGAGGGGGCCGCCCCCACGCCGCTCCCCCTCACGCGCGCGGACCCGCCCGGTACGGGCCCAGCCCCGACCCGGCTCGCGCCGCTCCCGCTTTGATCTCGTCGGGCGGCCCCGGCAGCGCACGTCACACGGGGCGGGCGGGCATGCGCGCGGCGACACACACACGCACACGCATGTACATGCATACACACACACACACATACATGCTTACACACACGGAGCCCCCGCCTTTTCCACACGGGTCGCCGCGGCCGCACGAGCGGTGGGCTCCGACGCCCGCCGTCGTTAACGGCCGGCCACGGCTCCCCGGCTGGGGGCCAGCGGAGCGGAGCGGAGCGGGATAAAGCCTGCCTGAGAGGAGCCTTTAAAAAACACCTCCTTTCCCCGCCTGCCCTTGCCCCGGTGCTCCCCGGCCCCGCTGTCTGCCGTGGGGTGGGAGAAGCGAGGCGGGCGCCCCACGCGAGGGGAAGGCAGGTGAGGAGGCAACCGGGAGCGGCCGCCGCGCCCTTCCGGGGCGCTCCGGGACGGGGGTGGGGTGGGGTGGGGTGGGGTGGCGTCCCGCCGGCGCCGAGCCCGCAGCCGGGGCGGGAGGTGGCCTCCCGTCGGTGCCGGGAGCGAGGGGACGCTCGCCCACCCACCCACCTGCGGCGGCCCGCCCGAGGAGGGCGCACCTCTTGCCGTGTGTACATACACTAACACGTTTAAATAACTGTTACCGACAGCACGCGGCAGGTCTAAGTGGCACTAAACGCCGAATGTCCTCCGCACGCCCCCTGCGCCCGTTGCCGTACTCCCGAGCAACCGCAGCGTTCAGGATACACGGCGGCCAGACGCACCGCCGCTGCGAACCGGTGAGAGCTTCACCGTTTGTCAAGCGCAGGAGAAACAAACAGTTAAATCCTCCCAGTGACTGCAGCCCAAGCGTTACAGCCCTAATAAGCCTGCAAACAGTAGAAATGGCTTGTCGTAGGTGAAGGGGTAAGCAGAAGTCGGCAAAAACGTGCACAACGGGAAGTAGGAGTGTGTCTTTATTCCGTGGTTTTTTTAAGGTACCTGAAAGAACACCTTTAAGGCCTTTGTTTTCCTCAGCTGTTGTGGTTTCATGCCATTCATACCAAAGGACTCGCTCAAGTTTGCAGGAGACTTGTAGGTACTCTCAGTTAATTTTTGTATTATTCTATACAACTTCATATAAATCTGAGACTTTAAGCTAAGTATCTTCTCCAAAATTAATCTGAATTCATTAATTTAATAAAATCCAATATTTTACTAAAAAGCTTAATTTTGACGAAAGCAAACAGAATCAAAAGCATTTTATACTTATGAAAATCCATTCCCTTCTTTAGCAGTGATCACGTAAGCTGCCCTTTATCACCTAGGTCGTGGCCAAAACTGGGCAATTTTTGCTCTTCTGATTTTTGTGTTGTCACAATTCAGTTCTCTGGATACCAAAAAATCTTCTAACCCAAAGAGTATCTGAATTTCTAATACAACTAACATATATGGAAAAAATAGAGATTACACTATTTGAGATCGTCACATAAATACTAAGAGAAAGAACATATGACTGATCCTTTACAGGTCACCTTTAGTTTAGATGCATTATATACGTTCAGCATTTTTTATTACTGGTTAGATTGCAAAATGTATAATTTAGTGCGCAGTAAGTGCAGTGTGGTCAAGCTAATGTTGCTATTCAAACTCTAAAGTGATGTTGGTCTAAAACCCAATTTTCTTAATCTTAGTTACTACTAATAATTTATATTAATTTTGCAGCACTTCCCATTTTCATGATCCTATTTACAGACCCAACAGTTCTGTAACATAGGTTTTTGTACTTACATTTCACTTTCAAGAAATTATCATTGAAACTGAAAGGGAAAAGAATTAAAGGATCTATGAAATTACAGGAATTTTCCTCAGAATTAGCAATTCTGCATGAGTTAACACAAAACTACTCTCCTATCTATTTATGTGAACAATACATATTAAAATAATATTATGTGTGCATATCATCAGTCTTTAGGAAACTGGTTTATACAAAACACGTAGAAGAACCTAATTCATAAACATAAAGTGATCATGTCAAATACACAGATTGTGAAGCTGAAACAGGGAATTGTTTCAGTTGTTTTTTAGGATACTTCTCTGCCTAGCCATTCCCTTTTCCAATAACCTATGGAATATTCATATTTTGTAGTATTTTTAGGAGTTATTCCACTTTTAGTCAAACCATGACATTTAATCAATCTAGCGTCTTTAATAACATCGCTTCTTACCCAGATTCTGAATGAAAGCAAATTTCCAAATTATGCATAAAATTGCATTTTTAGTTTTTCTTTCTTTTAATACTTCCAATAGTTTCTTTCATCCAAATACCACCATATATTTTCTACATAAATGTCATTTCTTCATAGAAGCAGGTAATTACTTGCAGGGTTAAAACCTGCAATAGCCATACCCTATTTCCACTGGAGAACCGGTGCGTCATGCCCATGCTACTTGGTGCTCCACACAGAGCATTTCTGAGGGGAAGGAAATTCAGAACCTGATGAGCCCCTAACAGTTAACAACAGCTTGGTGCTGAGCACAATCATCACGGGGATATTTCTGAGCTCTTCAACTTAGGCAAGCAAGACAGAGCCACAGGAAACATTTTCCACGGGTCCAGAGCCTGGAACCCACTCGTGGATGTAGGTCTGATGTGGATGCAAAGGCTGGCTGTATTCTCTAAGGTGAAAGGGGACCATGGCTCCTGTTCTCACTGACTCCTTCAGCCAAGGGCAGGGGGAAGGGACACACGCGCTCAGATACGTGTTTGCCATTTCCAGGCTACTGCTCAAGCTGAGCTGAACCATTTTTCTGCCCTTCCCCTTGAACCTGTGGAACTATGCTGCCAAGAAAAAGAGAACAAAGGAGCATAGCTGGATTCTGGGCATGTACTGAGGTGAAATCCCAGCCTGTGTTAGTTGTCCTTTGTGCCTGTATTTCCCCAAAAAGGAAACCCAGACATGCTGCCCAGAAAAGAGAACTGGTAGGTCTCTGAAAGTTAACATGGTGCACCCTTGCCAACTGAGTGACATTTGTGCAGAGAGAACTGAACAGCAGAGAGATATATATACCTTTCTGGAGTGGCAAGCTCCTCCAGGGTTAGTACGCAACTGAGCAGGTTGTTTAGGTCATACTTTTAGACTTAGGTACCTCAAATCCACCCAAGTCAGACTTAAGGTGCCTGAGTCCTTTATTGGATCTAGCCTGCAGTGACTTGCTAAAGGTCACATTGTGACTTAACTGTCAGGCCGAAGGAGGAACCTTGATCATATCAGTTATGGATCTGTTCTGCCTATTATGCAATGTTTCACTTTTAAGCAATTTATTAAACTAATAGTCTTTGTCTTTGAATATGACATCACATTTATTTCACTCTTAATTTCTTTTTTTAAAGTAAATTCCTGAAATTACCTGGACGCTGTCTCTAGCTTGTGTGACCTAGCTGTCATTTCTAAATTTCTTGCTTCTTTTCTGACTGCAGATTAGACCTCCTGTTCTATCACTCTCCATTTCTCCTTCCTGTTCTTGCTGAATGATTCCTTCTGATCCATTACTGGCTTCTCAGCCTACTCCTACCTGCCCAGCTGAATTAACAAATGCTCTAGAGCTTATTACTTACCACAGAATCTCACATCCCTTCTGATTTACTTATCATATCAGTACAGCTCTGTTTAAAACATCCCACCCATTGTTTAAATAGCATGAGACATCAAGGTTAATATGTTAACGTGCAAAAGGTTTACTCTTTGGATGTACAGCTGTACTTTGCTACTTTGCAATCCTCATTGAGTTATCCTGTTTCATAACTGCAGTGAAAATGTTGAGAGAGTGATCCAAGGGCAGCAGCTCACTACATGCTGAATCCTCTTCTTGAGGCAGTGATACTCTGAGGTTTAGTCCACCTCAGCTTTGAAAGGTGGGAAGGCAGGATTTAAAGTTGGGCCCCAGTAAAGTTCCACAGTTATCACGGGCACAATTATGATATAGTATACATTAATAATATGGTAGACATCAGAGTCACTAGAGTCCTAGCTTCTAGGATTTTTAACACCCGTTTAGACTGCTGGTTCCTATTACGTTAGTGACTATGTAATTCTAGTAGTTCCGGACAAAGGGATGAAATAATTCTTGAAGAAACTGTAAGTGGTAAGAATTGACTTGGGCATATGTGAGAACAGTGTGAGGAGAAGAAAATGACAGAGATTGGAAAAGCATTAATTGTAAGCAGCTCATGTGCTTGAGAAACTAGTGTATGCTTTGAGTGAAATCGCTTATCTTGCAGTGTTCCTGGCTTTTCCCCTACAAATATATCACTTCTTAATTGTGTCTCTCCTTCTATTATATTTCCGAAAAAGTAATCAAAAGAACAACTTCTTCTCTTTCTTGTGTCTACACCATATATTTAAACCAGTTAATTTGTATTAACAAGGGAAATTATTCCCTCAGTGGAACAGATGTTTGTGCTTTGATCTATTGCAAATAGTATTTTCTCAGATCCATCTGAATATTGTTTGTGAAAAGAGATACCAACACTAATTCTGAAGTCTTTGTTTTATGTTAAAAACATTTCACTGCCCAGTGTTTGTGCTAGATGTACTTCATTTGAAGAAGAATATAATTAACCGTTATTGTGGTACTCTGAGGACTTACCTGCCCAGGCCAGTTAACAAACTGAAGCTGAAGCATGAAGCCAAAGCAAGTAAAATGGCCAGCATCAAACCACTGTGATGATGATTTTGTTAAAAGTAGAGTGGCCTGAAGGACGGAGGATTAAGCACTGGAGATTGAAGATCACTTCATTCTTGCTTGACATCCTTTGTCTAGATCTGTTTTTTCCAGAAAATACATGTGAAAATGAGATATATTTCTCACTCTTTGACCTCTCTGTTTCTAACCTCTAGCAATAACGCGCATAATGTCTGTTATAGTCAAAAGCTAAATGCACTGTCATTATGACAAAATGTAATTCCCACATCCTTGCTAACAAAGGTGACCTTTGTTACATAGTTTCTTAACAAAAGCCCTCTAAAAGAACAGTTTGGTTTCTAAGTATCCACAGGATCGAATAAATGCACATCAGTTAAAATAATTTGGCTGCAATCTTCTGCCAGCTCAGGCAGTTCTCTGCAATTACAACCAAGATTTGTTAATCTGCATTACCTGTGTATGTGTAACTTAATGAGTCGCAGGGAAATTTTGGTCATTAGCAAATTAATCTCTGCAAGAGACCCAGTCCCTAGCTACTGCAAAGTAATCCTGTTCATCAGGAAAGGCACAGTATTCAGAAAGGTCTTACTTGTGACACAAACCAGTAGAAGGTCCCATCACACGGACCATTTGGAAGACTGGTCCCACCCCTGTGAAACAGTGTTATTAAGCTCATTAAAAGGAAGCCCAGCCTCTACCAGAGGAGGCTTCTCCTGGGATGAAATGCTGTTGGCTGCTATGGTTACTAATGTGATTTTCCCTTTCCTTCCTTGTTCACTCACCTGCTTTCCCATTCAAACACCACACACAAGTACCTTCAGAGATATCTGTTGTTGGAATAGTGACAAACCTCATTAGTGGCAGTCACGCATAACCAAAGAGGAAAAAAAGATACAAATGAGCAGCAAATAAACAGAAGAAAGTGCTGGAATCTATAGGTATTGAGAATAATATTCTGTCCTTGCTGCTGTGTGAACTTTGTGTTCTCTTCTCTTTGGATTTGCATTAATGTTAGTCTTGCCTTATGTCTCTATTTTACACTTCAGTGCCTCGATCCGGCAATGAACTCCCCACAGTCAGACTCCTGTGACTGTAGAGCTGAGTGCAGTATCAGGATCTAGAGGAAGAAAGTATTGTGGTTTATTTTTAGCATCTTAAAGGGACAGAACATTATTTTGTTATATCATTTTATCTTTGGTAGCACATCAAGTCTACTTTCCACCTGTACATAGATTTTTTCCACCTTTTTCATTGTATTGATCAGCCTGTCTAACTGCGTAATAGTTCTGCACTGCGATAATGTCAGATTCCAAATAAACTGCATGTCTTGGGGCTCCTTTTTTCCCCCCCAAATATCAAGAAATTATTTTTTTTTAAATGAAAATTCCTGCCATATTCCATGATAATAACCAGATGGACTGGTTAGTTCAACTAGTATTCATCATAACATACTGCCAGCTTAGGAAATACTTCTTGGGAATAATTTCTAAGTTAGTACAACTAGTATTTATCAAAACATACTTCCAGGTTAGGAAATACTTTTTGACAATATTTTCTAACAATAAAAGCAAGCAGCTGATCCTCCAAAAGGAAAGTAAATAAAGAGGGTATCACTTTCTGGCTACTTTAATGTCATCTGTAAAATTATTTTTGTTCTGATGTAGCATTCAATCGAAGCTGGAAGAAATCTTTTAGTGGTTTGTTCTTTCCCACCAAATAAGGCACTAAATATAGCAGTATCAGCATTCTGGGCTTCAAAAAAGCTGTGGTTCAGGTTTCTCAGGAATATCTGCTTTTTCTCCTGACTGTGTTCAATTTGTTTTATAACTGTTTATTTAGGAAGCATGAGTAGTTACAAATCAATACATAAAGTACCCGAAATATTAAACACTACAAAAATGAACCTTTTGCTTAGATAAAGATGATGCAGTGATACAGTCATCAGATTTTCCAGTTTGAAAGTTGCAACCAGCTGGAGGACAAATTCCTGAGGAAGAGACACAGCACTGCAGTCTAGGGCAACCTGACTTGTCCCGTGGAGAAGGGCCGCATACCTTTGTGTCGTTCTGCTCTTCCCCCGCCCCCGAGTGTGCCTCGCAGCTGCATTCTCACCCGCGGGGAGTGGGCACAGCAGGGGTGGAGAGGTGGTGGGAGGAGAGTGTCCAGGGTGAAGTCCTTTCGTCTTTTCTTCACCCCTCCAGGCCTCCTGATGGCCCCCCACAGGCAGTAGGGATGGGAGTAGGATAGATACGGTCCAGGTTCTTTTCTGTCCTGTAGGTAAATCCCAGATGACTGTGACACAGACTGTACCTCTTTCATTTCCTCTGTCCAAAAGGCATCAGCATTTTCTCTCAGATTAGCAAAACTAACGGTATTCCAAGAAATGTTTTCAAAATACTTTTGGTGATGATTTTGATATTAATGCTATATACATGGCTGTTTCATCTGCAGGTAGCAAGTATTAAAACCTGCTTCTATGGCCACAGTTTATTTGATTGAGAAGTGGTTGTTTAGGACGATGCTATGTTTTCCCTTACTGCAGCTATGTCTGGCTCATCTTCTTGAGCATTGCAGAGGCTTGGCATGATGAGCATTGTGTGGACTGGGAATCTTGCTGTGAGGGAACATGGTGAAACTTAGCATTTTGTAGACAGACTCAATGATGTGTATGAAATCCCTGGAGCTTTCAACCATGACAACATTCAATTCCATCATGTCACTTGCTGTGAAATGTGTAATGGCCACAGCCATTGCTTTTTTTTCCTGCAGGAGTTTGCTTGTAATTTCAGTAAAGTTGTGGTGACAAGTTTATTCCAACTTATCATTTCTATATTACTAGAAATTATTTTAGTTAAGTAGGCAATAATTCTAGGAAAAACAGAGATGCACTAACACAAACCTTTGCATCCTTATGAAAAGGCTTATAAAAATAAAAGCCAGAGTTGCATAAAAAGCCAAAACTAAATATTATATTAGCATTTTTATTGTCTTATCTTTCCTTTCCAGAGTACAGTCTGTTGACTTGTAAAATATCTCTGTATTATATATAATTACAGAAGTGTCAATTCCATATTCTTCTGTAACATTCTGCTCATTTAAATCCTGGAGAGGGGGACAGGAAGGGGAGCCAGACTGGTATAGAGGCTGGTATTCTCTGTGGACAGAAGTATTAATTGGCAAACCTAAGAAGCAACAGAGATCTTCTGGTCTCTTCACAAATTTTATAAGCAGGAGGAAATTTGTGTACATTGCTGAGTGTGCAAAGGTAGATTTGTATGACTATGAAAGTGGCTCACTCCCACATAGATATATATGTGCTTTTGTTGTACCGGAAGTTTGTTTTTTCCCCTGCCTTGCTTTATATCATATAATAGGCATACAAATTCCATGCTTATTAGAAAAGGATTAATAAACCATGGTGACAACATCCATGCCTTGTCATGAGATTTCCCAAAACTGCCGTTTCTGAAAGCAGGAAAACCACCTGACTTACAGTTGAGGAGAAGGAGAGCCAGTCAACAATGTCTACACAGCCCAAAAAGGCTGGAGAGGGACAGATTTTAACAAGAGGCTGTGGTTTGCTAAGCACCAATTTTTTCTGAGTTGTTAGGTCTATGCAGACTAAGATGACTTGTTCTGAGAAAGAGCATGTTTGTGTGTAAGTGGGCTTAAGTTCTAGTTTGGCAAACCAAAGCTTTTCCTGACTTCGTGTTTACACTGATTCTAACCTGAGACGTCTGTTTGCTGGAGTAGGCTGTCCTGGCAAGCGAAGTCAGTTAGCACCCTGTCAGCATGTGAAAATCTCTGCTGGACCCAGGCAGAGGCTGTTGAAAGAGGGGATGTGACCTTCTAGTGTCCAGAAATGTGGGACAGAATAAAGTACCCTTAGCTGGGAATTATTCCAGGGGAACTGATGCTTAATAGTAGTGAACTTACAGTGCAGGTGGATAATACTGCCAGAAACCATTTAAGAGGGATGTATCTGGTAGTAAGCTAAATACTATGATTAAATTCCTGCAACAGTATTTGATGCTCTATAAATAGACACATATATTAGGGCAGTCCTGCAGCAGCCATGCAGTGTTGACCGATTTTAAGACAGTCAAGGCTACTGTTGCTTTGCTCCATTTTGATACTACCACTTCTGCAAACCTGGCTGGTGCTGGAAAGGAAGGGCCAAAGAGTTACAAGTGCATGATTTATTCCCTCCACGACTAGTTCTTTAACATCCCCAGGTGAAAGGAGAGAATACAAACTATCTTACTTCTTGAGTATACCTCTTTTTTTTCCTTCCTAAAATAACTGTTTACTGGCAGTTTACTGCCTCAAATTAGGCCACCATTACAGATCTTCAGAGTTACCACAGAAAGATGAATGTAGCTGAATTTTCCTATACACAGAGATATAGCCACGATTTGAAGCCACGTTAAGTATGAATGCTGTCCTAAATTGCTCAGGCCTGCCCTGATGCATCTGAGCTGGGAAGCGTATGTGCATGTGTGACATTTCTAGAACTAATCATCCTGGCAGAGTGAATCGTATAATGGGTATTGATTTATAACTGGGTGTTGTCATACTGCTGTTGAAGTAGTATTCTATCAGTTAGCAACCACTTTGCCTCCTCTATACTGAGAAGTACATGAGCAAAGAACAATTTCAATTTTTTTCCTTATTTTTCCATATTGCTTAGAGAAGGGAGTTAGGGAAATGTCAGCTTGTTCCACTCTTCCCTGCTGTGCCCTTCCTCCCCCTTTGGAAAGACGAGGTGTCTCAGGCTCATCAAAGGCAAGATATTAAGGGAAGAATCCAGTAGTGGGATAAGTGATTAATGAAGGCTTTCATGCTTTAAGGTCATGAGTCAGGGATTCCTTCTTTGAAATACCTAGCCCTTAGGTCCTCTTCCCATCTTTGCTTGCTGTTGTATAGCCCCATTGATGTCAGTGGGCTGGCATAGGTGTAACTGAAATGAATTTGCTCCTAACGTTCAGCACATTTTATCAATCTGAATGGCTCCTTGGATTTCTGAGGAACTGCTTCAAGAGTGAAGGATGATGATGGTAGAGACAGAAACAAAGCCTTATGAAAAAATTTGACCAAGACTTGGGTAACTGCTAGCCAGAGAAGAGACAGATGAGGGGAAGGGAGGAGATGGAACAGAGGAGGGATGGGTATTTGATAGCTCTTTATTTTATCAGTTAATTCCTGACCTAATTATTTATAAATGTCTACACAGCCAGATGCATAAAAACTTCTTTTTTCCGTTTAACATTTTGATTACAGTGAAGCTCTTTTGTACTAGTCATTGTATAGACACCCACATGGTGATACAAAATCATGGCACCTTTCGAATAAAGCGTAACCCAACGACTGATAAATATATATAGCATACATACAGCACAATGCAGTGCATATACATATGCATTACACTATTCATAAAGAACCTGCTGCTAAAAAGAATTGGGATACAGTAGCTGAAACTGTATTACTACATTACATTACATATCCTTTAAGTGTTACGGTTATGGGTCATATAACCTAATTTTAGTAAAGAAGCAGCACGTGTTGTCTGAGTTCCATGACTAGACTGCTGCCAGTACCCAAGCTACTGAGTATAAAGAGAATTTGGATGGCCCCATTACAGCTCTGTAGTTTTTAGACAAGCCCTTAATGGCACTGAAACCCTGGATAATAAAAGCATTTGTTAAGTCATAGTACTTTCTATTCAGTCTCATACCCTGTTAAAAGGCTGTGGGAATACTATGTTACACTCAGAAAATTTTAAAAAGCAAACAAACAAAATTTTATCTCAGCTGTGTGTCTACTGCTATCAGCAGGACATATTTAGCTCTGTTTGAACAGAAAGTAAACAGGTAATTGGACTTCAACAAGAATCAGTGAAGTACTCTTGATGGGATTTTTTTTTAGAAGAAAGATTTTATTTTACAGTGAAAGCATGGTTGGGCATTTTTACTGTATGAAATTATAAACTGCTAGAAATATGAGTATTGAGTTGGTTTATTCCTGTGTTCATCACATAAACAAAATACTGTAAAAATAGCTTTACTGAATAATGCAAGAAAATAACATTTAGTAATAAAACTGTAGTCATGTTCAAAGGCCTAAAGAAGTATTGAGGTATTGTATATGCCTATAATGTTATACAAAGAAACTAGAAAGCCTGGTCTAGAAGCCTGGATTTTTATTTTATATTAATTAGTGGACAAATAATAGCAAAGATCAGATAGCATGAGACCACCCTACTTTTATTACACTTCTAAAGATGCTCTTATTCCAAATACACAAGCATTATTACTTGAAATAGATACTACTTATTGCTGCTTTTACTTAAGTATTATTTTCACCAAGAAAAGCATAACTGTGCTTCCTTTTTGCCTAGCAATTTTGCTCCTTTTGTGATACAGTAATATGGTTCTCCATAACATCCTGCACTATATACAGTTTCCAGATGTACCAGCCACTACTGACAAAACCTAACATGTCACCTCTTTTTTATGTAGCCTTCTAAGTTTGCCAGGAAAAGATGAAGTCAATGAACTTTCCTCCATGACTAAGGTAAAAAAAAATGCTTTCTGAGGAAATATCCTTTCCTTTTTCAATAAGCTTGCATGTTATTCTTCCTATACTGATAGGCTGCCAAGGCTTTTTATTAAAAGCTAGAAAATTTGGCACGGTTTCCTCTCAGATCTGAGTGGATTGTGCATACATCCAATGTAGGTACATATGAGGCAACTGATTTACCATGCTTGAGTTCTGTGTCCTTGTCATTTATATAATAAAATCAAAACAGCCTGGAATTGCATAGCACTTCATTGAATACAGGGAGGTGTGTCCCTGCAGACGTCAGCTACTTAGCGTGGGTTTAATGGTAAGGGGCAAATAGCTGTAAAGTGGCATAATAGCACTCTTCTCACATATATGTCATATTTAAAACTCTACAGATGCATTGTTTCTCATAGGTAAGTATCAACAATATCATAATTTGATGTCAATCACACTCAGATTACTTTTTTTTATGATCTGTTTCAGGGCAGGATTCAGCATCAGCCTGAGAGAGGGGAGGCAGGGGATTCCGGTTGTAGCAGCTGCAGTATATGTCAAATACCGTGCTACATTATTTCTTAGCTTCCATTCAACAGGTGAAGAAAGTCTTAGTCTGTCCTAATCTACAGTGGTAATGTGAAATGGGAGGGGAAGGGAAAGTAGAGGCAATCAGATATCTCAAAATGGCTTGACTTACCTAAATCTGTCCGGTAAAACTCATCATTTGTATTTAGTAAAGTCATCTGAATTGTTAGGTAACAAGAAAGGAGACTCCAGAAATGCTTCAAAGACCATTTTGGTCCTATTTGTGAAAAAGAATTATAAACAAAAATCTGTCTTCACAGTAAACAAAGGAATGGAGTGACTTCTTTGTTTGAGATCACAGCCCTGAGAAGCATATTACCAGGAATACAAGCTCAATAAAACTTTGAAGGACTTGGCCAGATTTACAGAATCACTTACTAAAAGTAAACCTCTGATGGAAGGAAGCATTAAGAAGGCAAAAAGAGTCTCCTGGCATCTACTAGGTACTACAGTCCCTGGAAAAATTTTTCTTTGTGCTAATGTGATTTATGGGATGTCATCAGGATTGATATTGTATGCTAGAAAATCTGATGCTAAAGTTGTGATAATTCTCATACGATAGGAAGAGGCCAAATACAGATTAAAAACTGCATCTATATATTGCGGCCAATAAAAAGGGAAAGAGTCAGTTCTATAATAATATTCTGGCAATTCAAATTGAATGTTATTAATCCTGCATGATGTTACTGGTGCAAAAAGATGACTGGAAAATGCTACCGTGCTTTGACCAGAAGGAATACGCTAGTCCTGTTTAGAAGAGAGAGGTGTAATGATAAGTTAAATTGCATATTGTCTGTCAGATAAGGATATCATAGCATACAGTTAGGAGACAAACGAAATTTCCTTGTTTTTACAAGCTTTTACCTTGCTTCCATATGTGATGCTACCAAGGTTTTGCCAGTGATTGGAGCTAGAAGTACAAAGAGCTCAAAGTAACTTGTTCTCTGAAGAGTGGAGGTGGTCAGTCTTCCTGAAAACAGGAGAATGGGAATATACATGTTTTTTCAACCTCTGAACTCACTTTCATTAGGCCAAGTTTTTGTCTGCCATCTTATTTCAGGTCCTTTATGAAAATCTCTGAATCAAGGAAGATTTCAAAGATTAGAGAAGTCGATCATAAAAGCAATTATTTTTCAGAAGAAATACATTTTAAAAGTGACTTTTCTACATAAGAACAGAGCAAATGTATAAATGTTAAGGGCAGTTCTTTTCCTTTCTCTGCTATTTTAGAAAACATGCCTATTTCTGCTCATCTTAGATTGTCAGTGATTTTGTTGTTCTAGAAATATTTCTATTCAGTTTTGCTTCTACTGTTTCTAAAGATTTCAGACTAAGTATATAGCTGCAACTTTCACATATTCTGTATTCTCTAATACCCTAGATATTAAAGTTCAAGAAAGGGTTAAAAACTGGGTTAAAAACTGTCTGGATGGCTGGGCCCAAAGAGTTGTGGTGAATGGAGTTAAATCTGGTTGGCAGCCAGTCACAAGTGGTGTTCCCCAGGGTTAAGTATTGGGGACATTTCTGTTTATCAGTGATCTGGACAAGGGGATCGAGTGCACCCTCAGTGAGTTTGCAGATGACACCAAGTTGGGTGGGAGTGTTGATCTGATCAAGGGTAGGGAGGCTCTGCAGAGAGACCTGGACAGGCTGGAGCCATGGGCTGAGGCCAACTGTATGACGTTCAACAAGGCTCAGTGCCAAGTCCTGCACTTGGGTCACAACAACCCCATGCAACACTATAGGCTTAGGGGAGAGTGGCTGGAAAGCTGCCCAGCGGAAAAGTACCTGGGGGTGTTGATTGACAGCCAGCTGAACAGGATCCAGCAGTGTGCCCAGGGGGCCAAGAAGGCCAATGGCATCCTGGCTTGTGTCAGCAATAGCGTGGCCAGCAGGGACAGGGAAGGAATCTTACCCCTGTACTCGGCACTGGTGAGGCCGCCCCTCGATTCCTGTGTTCAGTTTTGGGCCCCTCACTACAAAAAGGACATTGAATGACTCGAGCATGTCCAGAGAAGGGCAACGAAGCTGGTGCAGGGTCTGGAGCACAGGTCGTACGAGGAGCGGCTGAGGGAACTGGGGGTGTTTAGCCTGGAGAAGAGGAGGCTGAGGGGAGACCTTATTGCTCTCTACAACTCTTGAAAGGAGGTTGTAGTAAGGTGTCTGTCGGTGTCTTCTCCCAACTATGAGATGAGATGAGATGAATGAGAGGAAACGGCCCAAAGTTGTGGCAGGGGAGGCTTAGATTGGATATTAGGAAAAATGTGTTCATCGAAAGGGTTGTCAGGCATTGGAACAGGCTGCCCAGGGAAGTGGTGGAGTCACCATCCTGGAGGTATTTAAAAGATGTGTAGACATGGTGCTTAGGGGGATGGTTTAGTGGTGGACTTGGCAGTGTTAGGTTAATGGTGAGAGTTGATGATCTTAAGGGTCTTTTCCAACCAAAATGATTCTATGATTATTAGCGGACCATTTCCTTCAAGGTAACCTATTTCGTAGAGTCTCATGTTGAACCCAAGAGATGTACCAAACCCCACAATTTTTTGTTGTGCTTGATGTATATGGCTTAATTTCAACCATGTTTGACTAAAATGAGATCGTTTAATTCAGTTCAGAAATTTCTGCTTGTTCAGCCATACTACAGCTTAGTGAAACTGATTTAAAAATACACTGGTACTGCCAGCAATCTGAGAGTATCTTCACTGCTCTTCATACTACTGAGGCTTTTCCTTTATTTTTTTTTGGCCGTAATTTAGACTTTTGTGACTCCTTTTTTTTTTCTCTGTGACTTTTGTGACTTTTCCACATCTTTCCTCTCTCTGTTGGGTAGATTTTATATGTTTACCAGGTTTAAATTAATGTAATACAGGACAAAGACATTTAAAGAAACTCAGGGTAACAATCCTTGCCTGTAGCAATTTATAAAGTAACAATTTAACAAGTATTCTTCGCCATAACTAAATATGCCTAGTTTTAATAGAGAAAAACAAAAGAGCTAGTAATGCAATTACTGATTTTGTTGTGGGTTAAGGTGCCCTGTTGGTCTACACTGATAGGGAGGTAATTGGCTTATGTGCTAAGAAAGCTGATTATGTTGCCCAAACCCTTAGGGGTCTGAGCGGGGGGAAGGTCTGAAAGATGTAGAAAAGATGTAGACCAGAAGGATCCCCATGTGGGAAGATACCTATGACCTGTGCAAAATTTTCATTAGTTTAAAATCTACTTTTCTCTTACGTACTTCCTTTCTCACCATGCTTCATTACTTCTAAATGCTAAAAATTATGTTTGCTGCTGTCTTATCTTCCAGAGAAGAGCAAACTGGAGGAACCAAATACATATTAGAAAGGCTGGTCACTGGGGTTGGCCATGGGACACAGCAGCCTGGAGCCCAGAGAGAGGGAAAATCATGAACTGTAGCCAGTGAAGGCTACAGGAAATCAGGAGACGTCAGGGTTGTAATTAGCCTAGTATTTGCGAGAGCCAGAGTCTCTCATTTTCTTGAGCTCTGTCTTCTCACACAGAGAATTTGGAAAAGAGTAATTCTGTAAATGATTGCCTGAAAAAGCAGGACCAGGAACTGCTATTCCCAGCCAAGCTCCAGCATAACACAGAAGGAAGTCAGGCACACCTCTGCATACTAATTCAGGTAAAGCCCTGCTGGAAAGAATTCTTAAAGCCAATCAGGCCAGACACTCCAAGCACAAATAAGAGGACGTCTAATACCTTTATATCCTAACCATTGCCCTGATGTGACAGATAAGACTTTGGTCTGTCCGTTCATATCTGGTAAAACTATGAAAAAAATTCAAATCCTGTTGCTTCAAAGGCAGAGTGAACTTGATACTGTCTGATATGTCATTCTGGAATAGCTGACATGCAAATCTGGATCCAAAACGTTTGCTCTTTTATGCTCAGCCAGGTGCAGACAAAAACAAAGAGGGCCCTAAAACCTTTGATTTATTGAAGGGAAATTAGGAAATTTGTCCAGAGCAAGTAGAAAGGAAGAGAGGACCTTGAGTAGAGAGATGGGCAAGAGTGCAAAAGACACAGAGATAAAAAAAAAATATCTGGACACCTTTTTCCTCACCCAAATGATATTTCTCAGTCTACATTGCATTAGTGAAATTCTGAAGAATCTCTGAATGATGTCTTTGATATGGTGGTGAGGTCTCTCACAGCTTTGTCTTCAACATTATTCACAGAGTATGAAAGACTGGGATGTGAGGGTCCTTGGATACCATAGGCTCCTTCTTTTGGTTGATACTAGATGTCCTAGGGCATCAGAATACCAAGCCTGAAAGTAGCCTAAAAGACCGGGTTTTTAATTGATAGACCACCAAGACAAAGACACAGGGAAGTAAGATAAATGTTTTTATGTTATAAATTATCCACATTTTTCGCTGTCTACACAATTGTTATGGAGCTCAGAATAGGTATATTTTGCTTACTGTTTCTTCTAAACAAACAAGATTTTCAGTCTTTTAATAAACATTCTCTTGAGTAAATCATTTGAATCATAGTATTGTATTTTGGATTTACAAGTAGAACAGTTTTGGGGGTGAAACAGAACTCATTTTCTAACAGGGTTAGCCCTTAAAACATTATATCTTAAAATTTAGATGCTAAACCTTGGTGTCTCCCACTTGGCATTAGACAATAAAGCAACAGACAAGAAAGTGCTCTCTCTTCAGTATCTTGTTACAAGAGCATGGGCTAAAGGACATAAATAAGGGTTTAACTAACACAGAGAGTATTATACTAAAAATACTTTCAAGAATACATCAAAATTTGCTAGACTGCTAGCTTTGTCTCTTCAAGCAGTGACAAGAAAGAACACCATCATATTAGGTTCTATGGTAGCTGCCTAAGAACAGGCTTTTAATGGAAAAATTGATAAATGGTAACCGATAGTGTTCATCCAAATCTGCATTATATGAGTTTTTATTTAACATGCAAAGACTAAGAAAATACACAACTTCCTAAAATATTTGTCCCTTTTATCTATAAAGAGGTACTTTAATGGCCCACAATATTTTTATTTTTTGGTATCATTGCCTGGAATTTATTTTGTCTTTGAAAAACACTGTGAGGCAGAGAACGTTCTTTTCTCCTTGTCAAAGGAAACTGTGACCATCCATAGTGCATTTCATGTGTTGTTCTATGTCTTGATTTTACCTCAGACTTTCCATATTATTTAAATGCAAGTGCACACCATGGCATGAAATATAGGAGTGCAATTTGACTTGCTCTAAGTTTAAGTGTCGGCACTGTAAGAATCTTCACTTGAGCAAAGTGTCTGAACTCCTACTATAGTCAATGGAGAGCTCGTCAGTTCAGGCAGGGAACTCAAGGAGGCTTTCAGTTGACCAAATATGTTTCCTTTAGGATCAAATTAATTCTCCTCTGCATGCATTTGATCATACTGGCTCGTTGATTTAACAGAACTGTAGACATCTGTCTATATGCAGACATTTCTACTGTAGACACCTAAAGGTTGAGAGATTTTGAAAGTGACCTGTGTTATTTTACATGATCTGTGTTCCCTACTGTTGCACAGTGCCTTAGGTGCCTTCCCTTTTCTATTGCTAAGGGTCTCCTGTTGGTCCTTCTGGGCCCTGCTTCTCTCTCCCAGCTGTGTGCTCCTGCCCCCAGGCTGCCCCACAGCCTCTGTCCTTTCCCCTTGGTGCACCCCATGGTTGTTCTTATGCTGTTATTCCCACAGCCTCAGCCCGGCAGACCTACTGCAGCGGTGGTGTGAAATGCTGGGGTTTCAACCCCAAGCCCCAAATTAAGGTTGACATATGGGTGATTCCCACAGCCCTTCCCAAAGGGGGGGTGAGTTTGCCTTTGGGCTTCCCTCCAGGGTGCGGCCGGCCTGGCAGGGAGAGCCATTGGGTAAATGAGCCCCAGGTGTCTGCATTGAGTAACCAAGGGTCAGGTGTCCCACTGAGGGATAAAAGCTGGGACCACTTGCAGGCAGGGGCAGTGTCTGTCTGTGAGGTGGATGCCCTGTGCAGAGAGTTCCCTGTTGGGGAAGGACCTCCTGCCTCCCTGGGACTGGGCTCCAGTCAGGTCTGGCTTTTGTGGATGTGGGCTGTGTAGAGATTCAGTATGTGGCTTCCTTGGTCTTATGTGTTTGGCTTGTTGACTCAGTTGTCTCCTGTCCTTTCTATGAGAGACTGCATGTCACCATTTATTGTGCCCATTGTTGCTTGTGCAGTGTTGTTGTTGGGGTCAGTGGGATTGATGTCAATTATGTATAATCTGACTGATTTGTTTGTACCCCCAGCACTCACCCATGTACTGACCTTTTTGTGTCAAATACAATTTGGTTATTGGTTCATCTTTATGCTGGCTATGTCCTTTATGCTAGGCCTAATAATTGGCAAAACAAGATGGTGGGTTTTTCTGGGGAGGGACCAGCACAGGCCAAGACTGAGGCCTTTATGCCTCTGTCTTCCACCCCTGGGTTGTAGTGGCTGGCTGACCTGAGGAGACCCATGACTGTCTGCACAAAGCTTACCAACCAGTCAGCATGCAGCACTTAATGCACACCCTAATCCGTGCTGAGACAACATCATACCCAGAAACAACTGACAGGGCCTGGGGCATTACTGCAGGGAAAGTAAGCTGGTAGGTACCAGCTGTCCTGGGCAGGGATGCTCATCAGAGGATATGCCATCCTTTCTTTTCCCAGCTGGCCACAGGGAACTATTTTTTTCTCTCTCTTCCACTCTCCCCTTCCCAAAAAGCAACATTCAACATGAGGGCTACTTTATATCATCTGCTGTGGGTAACTGTCCCTGCTAACAACAACTTGTGTATGTGAACCTGTCTCAGTTTCCTCTGCTTCATCTTAATCTTTGTCAGTTTAAGGGCATTTTAGGCCAACTTTCTTATAGTCTTCATCTTTGATAAATATATTTCATGATATATCAATGTACTAATTATTGAGAGGGAAAAGTATTGCTTTTAAACCTCTATTTGTTTCTCCTGCACCTTTACTTAAATGTATCCCTACTCTCAGAATCAAGTTAACTGACTTCTGTGTAGGACTGATTTTTGTCTGGGAAGAAATATTGTCTTCACTTTGTACTAGGAACTTGGAGTTCCATGTCTTCAGTTATGAAAGAAAGGGATGTAAAAACTGTTATTTGCTCAGTTGCTTGCATGGCTGGGATTAGAAGGCCAAGTCTATAATATTTGCCCTGCCATTGCCTCAGAAGAAGCTAAATCCCGAAGAGGCATGAACCTGCAGGGTAGGTACAGTTAAATCTATTTTCAGAGAAACTTCACGCTGTCAGCACTGATTTTTCTATTTACTTCAGAAGTCAATAGATATTTAGATCACTGGAGATTGGATTTAAAATCAGTTGTGTGGTAGAAGCTCTATAATATGCATAACAGGGTATTGCTATAGTCTTGGACCAAAGCATCTTGATTTTGTCGGCTATATTAATCATGAATTTTTTTTTATAGAGAACACTTATATTGTTCCTATAGGAATGTGTAAGCTAGGCCATTGTAAAGGCTGAGACCAACCATGTTTCAGATGGATAAGCTTATTTTCCTAATATTTGAAATTGGTTGTGTTTGTAAAGCTATGATAGCTAATAGAGTAGGAAATAATCGCATCTATTGTTATGTAATGTGCAATTAGTTTTGTATCTAACATCAAACAATTTTTCATTGAATTCATGTCAGTCCTGTATGATCAACTATAAACACATTTCAGAGAGTAGTGGGGTTTTTAAGGACAAATATGGTTATTTTGAATACTGTTTTTAACAAGATAAAGACTGAAGTCCTCATCCATGAGAGAAAGATGGTATTATTTTTCTTTTACTGGATATTTTTTTAAAACTGGTCATACCCATTAAAAAGACTTGAAATCCAACTCAATGGCAAATGGAACGAAATTAATTAGTTTTAATAATTTTACTGTATTAAAGTAAAATTTACTTAGGCTTTTGTCCTGTCCACTACAGCTGATACCAGCTGCCTAGCATGAATAATATTCTACAGACATCTGTACCAGTTAAAAAAAATCTAGAAATTATGAAAGCTATGCCAAAATAGTGTCAATTTGAATATGCATTTTAACTGAGTACTTATTTTTACTTGTAATTCATATGAATATCCATTCAAGTGTTTAAAGGAGAGTTATATAGAGAGCAGCCTTTAAAATATTTTCTCTGCTGTAACTATATTTTAAGATTTTTTTATCTTGCATTTTAATTCAGGCTAAACTTAGTCTATTATATGATGTTTTAGCTGATACTTGCCACTTAGCCTTTTTCCTCATATACATTTTCCTGTGTGTCATGAAGATATATGCTCTATATCACTGAGCTGCATGTGATCATACAGATTTGTGATCTAGATGTTTGTATGTAACATATATATATATATAAGTTGTTTTACAGATCAAACAGATTCAAGTTATTGCTCTGATTTAAAGCATTCTACTTGTGATGCAATTCTACCCAAGTTAGTGCTCCTTCATGACGTTCCCGGGCAACATTTATTTCTGTGCATTAAGAAACTCTTCACATCTTGGTTAGATTAAACAGTAACACAATCCAAGAAAATGACTGTAAATCTTTAACTCCTAGAGGTAAGGCTGAACCACCTTGGAATGTTACTAGCTGTAATCAAGTCACGGAATCACAGAATCATCTAGGTTGAAAATGACACTTTAAAATCAGAGTTCAGCCATTAACCTAACACTACCAAATCCGCCACTAAACCATGTCCCTAAACACCATGTCTACACATCTTTTAAATACAAGTCATTTGAATCTTGATTAAAAGTGGAATACAAATAACATTAGAGTTGTGATAGCTTACCTGTTTTATATACATCATGTCAAAGAAGCATCTCGGCTGACCCTCGCCGTGCCTTTGTGTAAAGGTAATTAGGAAATAATAAATGTAATATAGAGGAAGAATTAAATTAAGTGTTCAAGACATAGGTCTGCTTAGAATTATTTAACACATACTACTAGTGACAGCTGCCACTAACATAACAGGTGAACGTTGATATTAATTTCACATTAACATGATATGGTTCTCTTTTCCCCTCTTACAGATTTTTTCCTCTTTAGTACATGAATAACTCTGATTAACATAATTTTAGCACTCAGAGAGCACTTGCAAGGATCAGAAGCTCTTTGCAAGAAATGTTAACTTTCTATGGCAATGGGGCCAAAAAGGGGTTCCCCCTCCTTGCTAGAACCTTTAGGCACAATAGTTAGCATAGTAACAGTTATGGTCATTTTCATTTGCCTTGAATAAAGTCAGTGATGTGCATTCAGTTTGCTGGTATGGAACTGTTGAGCTACGAGGAGTATAAAATAATCCTGTATATTGAATTTGTGTAATTTCTTCTTTGAAATATGCATACTTTGCTACTGGTTTACTGGCAATTATATCCAATATAAAGAACTGAATCTCAAGATACTGTGAAGGAATAACTGAACAGGAATTGCACTCAGTAACTAAATCTAGTTTTTCAAAGTCCAAATTAACTCCTTCAATTGATCTGTATTTGGCAAAAATTTTTTTGTCATGGGAATATGGTTTACAAGGAGAAAAAGAATGTGTGTCACATTGTTCTTGGCACAAAGTGGAGAATGGTCCAGAAAATTACCATATGCTGCATTTTTCTCCTTTGATATTTTTTCCATACTGGGAACTTTTAAAAGGCATGTAGTTTTGCAGATATCTACAGTGGATAGCTGGTACTTTTAATTGTGTTTCTAGGTAGGAGTAGAAGAGCAACAGGAAGGCTTCTAGCCCTTACAAAAGTGCAGAACCTCCATGAAGTTTCACAGACTCCTCATGTTCTTATCTGCAGTACTGCTATTCCTTCAGAAAAGGGTATAAAGTATTTAACCTGGGGAAACTCTTGCAGGTACTAGCTCCCATGACAGAATGTTTCCTTTAGTGGAAAAAACCAACATGGCCCTTTGGGGAATTTCCATCTTGTCTTGCAAGTCATCTGTGCTGAATTGACAACTTGTTTCACCACAATTACAGTGACGTAAATTAAGGTCATTCAGAATAATTGTATCAGTGTTAAGTTAACCTTCATGTATCACAATATTAAAATATTCTGAGTTGTTGTTACTTGTATTTTTACACATAAGGATGTAAGACTAAAGTCTCTACTAGGTCATCATAGGAAGAACTGTGTAAGACACATTACATTTTTCTTCTAGATTTTAATCATAAAATACAGTTATCACTATGTTCTGCTCTGTGAATTTTCAGACGGAGGTAAGTATTTCTGAGTAATGTAACTGCCCTAGAATAGTGTGGCTGTGTGAGTGCATGTGGCCAGGGCAGGAAGGAATACATATTTCAGAAGAGTATTTAACATGTCTTCTTTCAAAATATATAAAATAGATATATGTTCTTTCAAAATCCTATCATCATAGTAATGGGGAGATGTTCAGAATTAATTTAACATAAAATCTTCCTTATTAGTTTCAGACTTGCAGCAGCTGGAGCAGCCCATTTTCATTTTATATGAGCAATTCTCATTCTAAATGAATGGAATGTGGATCAGTGTTTCCATATTAAGAAATGGTTCTGCCACAGCTCATCTTTTCCATCAATAATAGATGCCTGTCACCCTTGGCAGTTAAGAAATCCTAGCTGGTACTGACTGTTTTTAGATGTGTTTCAAAATGAGACTCAAGCAAAGGTTCATCTCTTGGCAGTCTGAATAATTATTTGAATTTACTCAGTTTGCAGATACAAGCAGGTCATGTCATAAACACACAATTATTAAATACACAATTAATTATTAAATATACAATTGTTAATTCTTTAAGTTAGAGATTGTCTGTTCATCATCTGTAAGAGGCAGATTTATTGGGATGGGCTAAAGGACTTCTAAGTCCTTTCTCTCTCCTCACAGCCTACCCCATTAGCACTGTCAGACTTCATCATGATGTTGAAGTAAAATATCTGTACAACAATGTTTCTCCCATAGCCGCATCATGACAGTTAAAGCTTATCCATAACAACGTCTTGATTTACTCAAAACAATTTAATTTTCTATTAAAGCCTAATGATACTTCTCGCAGTCTTCTCTTAGCTCTGACAAGACAAAAGCATGATGATAGTTTAGCAGCTAAGCAGTTTGTAGGAATCCCAGAAATATACTGTCTTATATTTCATTGACATTGTGTGATGCTGCTTTCATGCTGGGGGGAATGGGACTAATTTTCTCACCACTCTAAGGTTGTTTTCTAAAGGATTCCCAGCAAATACAAGCATGCATATAATTCACAATCAGTTTTGCAAGCATTTTCACTGTCCTTCAGGTAACCATGGTGGTGTTCTACCAGTGACTGGTCCCTAACCAGTACCGTCAAGGAGCAGCAAGGGCCTAACTGCATAAGAGAAACATCTGCAGGAGCCAGATTGGAAGTGGAGACTCTGGGGCTCATGTATATCTTCAGAGGTGTTCCTTACAGGAGGACTAGGTCACAGCAGAATTTTAATCAGAATGACCCATATCTGTCCTTTGCCTAAGTGAAAAAAACCTCTGCTGAAGTCCGTGGAGTTGATTTAGGATTAAATGTAGACTGTGAAACAAAATGAGGTAGAGTCCCAGTGCCATAAAAAGTTAAAATAGACTTGTGTGGTATGTACCTAGAATCTTTATGGCAGCAGCAGTACATTCCCAGGAAAATGGCCAAGGACTTTATAAGGACAACTCTCAGCTATAGAAAACAGATGAGGACCTCTTCCTAGCAGTAAATAAACTTGCTCATCTTGTGTCTGAGTCATCAAAACTTGTCTGTCAGTGACCTTAAAGGTATTTTTACTTTTTGTCCTTATTCTTGCCTACTTTTCCTATTAGTGAAATGTACCTAGTATATATAAATAAAGCAATAAAATAATACATATTCAGGAAAACTTATTCCTATTTTTACAGGGAGAATCTGACAAAAGATTTCCTTCCTGAGCTTTTATCTGCTATGGTATTGTTATTGTTTGGCTGTTCTACTTTTTATCATGTGTACACACAACTGCTTTTCAGAATGCAATCATTTCAGATCTTAAAATTTCACCTGTGTCATTCAGCTGTCTGAAAATTTACATGAGAAGTAGTTTTCTAGTGATGCTGAATACTGAGATTTGTGCTATGTGTTAGCACGCATGTCAAAAGAATAGTTTGGAAGAGACAAAAGGCTGCTTTTTTAACCAATCCACCATTTTTATATACCGATGTACATAAAAGGTTAATACTACTTCAGCTGTAGAGATTAAAGGGAAAGACCATAAATCTTGGGAGGAAGAAGCTGATGATGGTCTGAAAGGACATATTTTCCAACTACTTTGCAAATCTCAAGACTAATACAAGGATATATTACATTACAAAAGGGAACTAAAATGTTCATCTCCTTGCTGCCTGCTTCTCCAATTGGGAGCCAAGGATGTTTTTCAGCCGGAAAGTGTTTGTCTGCAGGGGAATGTAAGATTATGAATCTGTTTTGTCATGAAAAGCCTATGGGAAAAAATGTCTTCAATAAGTTTTGAAAATAGTAATGGGTTATCATAACTGTTCATTAATTTTTTTTGTCCTGATCACATCATGAATTACAGAATGTTGCAGCAGATACATATACAAGGCAGACTCACCATATCTATAGCAGGCTCACTGAATGTAAAGGAAGTTTGCTGTCAAGAGTCCTCAGCTATATCAGCAGTTTGGGATGTGACCACCACCTAGTCTGTGGGAAGCACGAGTGTTGCTTCTGAAGCTCACTGTGATAATGCCTGTGCTGTCTAGATAGAGACCAACTACACATGTTTCTGTAATCTCTATTGAGATCCACGTGGCTCTTGCTCAATGCATACTATGCATACTCTGCCTTGCACAATTCTCTTAGCATGGAGCTAAACCTGGCTTGATTGCTACAGATGCTTCTCTGGCCAGAATTCCTGGCAAGAATTTTAAGGAAGGGTTTGCTTGCAATTAGCTGATAGAAGGATATAATCAATGATTACTTGCAGCAGAGAGCACAGTAATCTATTGTTAAACTATAATGGGAAAACAAGATGCTATTTGTGAAGAGAATCTAACTCTTATATTGTGATTGTTCTTTATTCTCAAACATTTACAAAAGTACAAGTGCTGTGGTTGGTGGTGTTGCCCTTGACTGTTTTTTCAGTTCGAATTAAGCTATGTCTTTTAGGAAAAGTATAGGAAATATAGTTAAAATGTTGTTTAAAACTATTATAGATAGAATTCTGTGCATTACTGTGGTGAAAGTCTCAATGGGTTGATCTCTCCTAGTAGGCAGTTTATTGGTAAAGAGTCATGGTGTGAAAATAATTGCCTCCAGATGCATAATTTTTTAAAAGTACTTGGCAAACCAGATATCCAGAGTGTTAGATAACAAGTACCTACTGGGGCTTCTCTGTAGTATGGTCTGGGCTGTATCAGAAGGATGTGCCCACACTCTGGAGCTCTGAGTTCAGATACCATTGAATGTGGGCAGATTATGGTAAGATAGCTAAATAGTTTTCTCTCCTATCTGTCTGTTCTACTTCTTTTTTGGAAGCTTATATTTCCATGATAAGGGGATGTAAAAAGCCTAAAAAGGGCCATTAAAATTGTATGGGCTGAAGGTGGAGAAGGTGGCTGAGGTGTATATATTCCTTTGTGAAATGCGTGTCATGAGACAAAAGGGAGGAAGCAACTGAAAACCAAACAATGTCTGGAGTTCTGCACAGCCTTCGTTTCCCCTCTGGTACAGGCCAGATAGATCCTATTTCATTTTATTATTAAAACTTTTGCTGAACTTCTGGAAGTTGATATCAGGGAAGAACATATTTTGCATGGCAAAGGGCTGTAGAATACCCGTGAAGTGAAAGTGACTGCGAATGACAGTGGAAGTGTTTTTATTTCCTTTAAGTCTGAAATAGGAGAACAGGATAGACTGCTGAAAGCCACTCTAGCAATGCAATATCCAGTATCGGGCGAACAAAATCCTTTTGTTTCCTGACCTCGGCCTCATCAAACAAACCAGGAGAAAAGTGTTATTGAGCTGGAGGAATCTGTTTACTGGAAAGAATACTGAGGCTCTACAATGGCATCTTACAGCCCAAAGGATGCTGGAAAAGAACAGACCTATTTTGGAAAAGAGAAGCAGCAACGATGCACAGATAATAGCAAAGTCAGTGGAAAATGAACTTGCATGAACTTCAAAGTAAACCCTGTCAATAATTTTGATTCCTTTATTTATCTGACAGCTGTACCTAAAATTGACCTCAGTTATACCGACGTAAGATGTTTTAAGGACTGTTTAATTGGCATGTGCATTTAATTCTGCGTGAAATGTCCAGTTAAACATGCTTGTGCTTTCAAAAATGCATGATGTGGTTGAGTGAATAATGTTGAAAAATACCTATCAAAAATTAATGTTAATTTGCTGTATTGTAGAGTTAATGAAGTTGTTTCTTAGTGCTTTACTGCAATGAGCTCTCAAAGCTCCTGATCATCTTGCTGTAATATCAGAGACTATCTTTAGTATTTGTGCTTTATTTTCACTACCAAACAGGCTTCAGTATGAGTATTCTTATACATCTTGATGTTCATTCTTTGGTATATGTAGTTAATCATCTAAGTTAAGTACTTTGCCTCTTGACTAGATGGTACACTTTGAAAATAGGAAAAATATAATGTATCAAATACTGCATTTTCACATTAGATTATTTTATTAATTTCCTTATTTGTATTTTATGATTTTTCTGGAATTTATGACTACTTTTGAATACTTATAGATTAGTGTAAGTAATAGCAGCCAACTGAATGCTGCTTTTATTCAAAATCACTTATTATTAGTAAAAATATATTAAGTATGATCCTACAAGTTCTAATATACTATCAAGATTTTTCCACAATTTTATTTACATTTCTAAGAATTATGTACAAAAAGACATATGACAAAAATAAAACTTTGAATAATAGCCCAAAAGTTATAAAATGCACTTCCAGTTTGTATCTTTAGAAAAAAAAATCCTATAAATTACAAGATGGAATTCATCATTTGAAAGCCATTACATACTTTGATTTTTATTAGACCCATTTCATCCTGTGGGTGAGCTACACACACCAAAAAACCTACCAACTTCAACAAAACATACACAATAAATCATACGACCCTTCCTCACACCTGCAGAAAAGAGTTGGGTAAGCAGTTGAATCTTGCAGGGTGTCCTGAAGGTCATCACAACCTCAGGCTCTCATGCACCATGGAGGTGAAAACAGGTCTCCTGCATACCTCATCTTGTTCAACCTAATGCGACATTGTGCCTTTTTTATTTGACATAGTTCCTTTGGCATGCCTGACAGTGTCATGTCTTTTCATACACTTGAGGAATTTGTTTATCTAGGAGAAAAAAAAAATCCATTAACTGTAGCTCCCCTGAAGATTCCCAAAGGGCTGGGACATGATGCATTGGTAGACTCGAGGGATCAACCCAGTTTAAGAAGCATGTCATTTTATCAGGCATCTAAGGAAACAGATGTAGGAGGTGTACAGTTTTATATTTTCTATAGTTAGATCTGACTTCTGCAAACCTTTTCTTAGCATCTGAAACTGAACATCCTCTTGATATTTAAATCCTGAGTGTTATTATCTCTCTTGACCAGCACTGATGTCACAAGCTGAAATCTTGGATACCTGCTGAAACAACACTGACAATTTGTTGGATTCTGAACAAATTTTAATCCATCAAATTTTATTTTTGTGCTTGTTCTCTTTTCACAAGCTGTTCTCCTCCCCCACTGCTACAGAGTCCTGTTATTCTGGATTATATGTGGCAAAAGAACAGAATGGCAGATTGGACTGCTCCATATTTAATATATTTGGGGAGAAGAACACAAAGGCATGCAGAGCACATGTGTAGTCCCACAGCAGTCTGTCAAGTCAAACCCTCAGAAATGTGGGAAGCTAGTGCCTGAAGACTGAGTCATGTAGACAGATCAGCTCAAAGAGCCACACTGCTGGTACAAGAGAACTTACTATTCTCTCATGAATTTATGAAGCATTCAATCTGATATTTTGTAAATCAGAGGTTTTGCTCAGAAGACTGGGGAAGATTTGGAAGAGAAGGCATCTGAAGAGGGATACAATCACCTCCCTATTTCTCCCATGCTGGGAGGTGATACAGTGGATGGGTACTAACAATATAAAAACTAAATCGCAACTATATTGAATCTTTGAAGCTGTACTTTATGTAGTCATTTACAGAGACACTGAGCAACACAGTTTGTATAATGACCTGTTTTATGGTGTTCATATATCCCTTGTCCCTGTGTGTTGTTGCATTGTTTAGTGATCAGCACAAAATCTGTCATTTGCCTTAAAAGCAGTGATTTGGCTGGTGAGACAAGGTAATGCAATACTCTGAAAGAGCTGTACAGATGGAAGACCTTTTTCCCTTCCACTATACTCTTCTCCAACTTTTGAAGCAGTCTCAACTGTAAACAGAACTTTTCCTGGTCTTCAGTCTGCTTTCTCTGGCTAGCTTCACGTGCTGGGAGAAAAGAAAGGGAGTTAGATTCTGGGCCAGTCATGAGGGGGATGACACGTATTCCTCTGTTAGATGAACAATAGTAGAAAGGAAAGAAAGGTATTAATCTGCTGTGCCACACTTTTGGTTTTTCTTTTTTTTTTTTTGTTTTTAACAGCTGAGATGATTAAGTGTGAGCCTGTAGAGCTAAGCTGCTGCTGTGGTGTTTTCCTGAGCAGGAGAAAAGCTTTGGGAAGGGTCCATGCCCTGGGGTGTGTGTAGGGAGGTTAGTTTGGTGTCTGGACAAGTCTGAACTGTCTCTAGAGTATGCACAAACAGCAGCAGCCTCAGACAGTGGGCAGAAACCAGCAATATGTGGTGAACAGTTAATGCATCCTGTAACAGCAAAGCAAAACTGAGCAGCCCTCTTCTTCCAAGGGAGAGATGAGGTCTGCATTCAAAAAACTTTATCATACAGGCCCTTTATTAACTAGGTGATACATGCTCTTCTCTTCATCTCTGCTGATCTGCAACCGCCACTTCTGATAAATGATAACGTAACTGATGGTGGCTACCAAGCTACTGCCCTTGCATTTGGCAGAGGACCCCGGTGGTGCAGACACCGGTTGCCTGAGTGAGCACTAGTCTTTTTAACAACTGCTAAATTTTCTTTGCCTTCTGTACTGCCACCTGGCGTCGGTTCCTTGAATGGGGATGAATTGCAAACACTTTTTTACAAGCTCCTCTGATCTTCTGCATGTAACCTTTTGAAGGCCCAAAAGATCGGCCCTGCCCGAGCTTTTGTATGGATGCAGTCATAATTTCCCTCTGTTATGGCAGAAGACAGCTAATGATATCCAGTATTTGGGGGAAAAGTACATGGTCCTGCTAACTGAAGCTTTCATCCTTTCTGCCAGCCAGAAAACTTCAGGGAATATTCCAAATAAATGTGCTTTCACATTCTTATGCCATTCTCCTTATAACAAAACTAATAATAACATTACCAATTCTACTATTTCATTCTGATAAGTAGTAGCAGGTTTGTAACACAGCTTATTGATAAGTTGCTGTGTCAAAGAGAGAAAAGGTCTGTGCAATCAGGCATGAGCTCGGGCCTGTTTTACTGTTCTGTTTGCTACAGCAGGAGAGTATTAGATTCAGATCCTGGTGCTTGTTTTACCAAATGTCATGTCTCAGTGTTTGTGTTTTACTCGTCCCATTTCTTTCTCTGCTCTGGTACTCTCATGTTCTCAAGTTGCAGTTGTTCAGCTGCATCTTCTGAAGCTAGCCTAGATAGAAATATAATCTGGAGAGCTCATGAGGCACAATCTCTCCCAACGGTCTATAACTGGTTCTTATCATGTAGCCAAATGGCCTCATGTTTTTATTAAATTACATCATAGAAGATCAACTTGGTTTTAGATATCAGAAATCCAGAGTTTGCTGATTATTTGCTCTGCCTGTCATTTCCAGCTGAAAGTCATATTTTCAAAAATGTTAGCTTTCTCTGGACAACTTTTCCCATTTTCAAACAATGAGTAATTATCCTTAAAATGTAATAGGTGATTAAAATGACAGAAAATTTATGATTAGCAGATGCACACAGTATGTTAGTTGAGCCAGTATTCATTAACATAAGTTCCCTTATTACATTAATTTTTTTAAGAGTCTCCTCAGAACTTTTTTCTCCCCCTCTCCATGAAGGTATGTGGAGTCCGTCATCTGGTAGTATAACTACATTGATATATAACACCCAGAGTCACTTCTCACAAGTATAAGCTTCCAAGTTCCAAACTCCATACTGGAACAAGCCTTGGGCATCCAGTAGTCTCCTCCCTATGCCCTGCTCTCCATGTGGAAGTAGGGAACGTGTGGGGCCCAGATGTGAGCCATGCTGCACTCCCAAGTAACCATCACCCTCTGGTCTGCTGGAGGTAGGCTCTACAGCTGTGCTGCAGCAAATGTCAGTGCAAGGCACAGGTAAGGCTGTAATACTGTGGTACATCATGAGGAAACATGCATTTTCTCCTACCTACCTAACCTTTTAAAGAGTCAACACCAGCGCAACACAGGTAATAAGTATGGGCTAGATAAATGCAGTGGTGGTATTGTCTTTGTTAAAGAATTGCTATAGCTCCCTATAACACAGGGCCTTACATGGTAACAGTAACAGTAAATGGAAATTGAGAACCCTGAGCTAAGGTTGAATGTGAGGCAGTACTCCTGCCTCACATATGCAGGGTAGTCTATAATTACACAGCTAAAGACTTTCTTTTTTTCCCAGCAGCTCCAGATACTGTGAAGGCCTCCCACAATAAACATGACTACCTTTCTCTTAGGCAAACATAATTAGGCACCTGGAATCCTAAGATGACCATAACTGAATTTAGATGTCTTGCTTTATATTAGACAATTCAGGAAAATTTCTGATTTTCAACCAACTTATTTTTCAGGTATTAGTTCATGTAAGGTTTGCTGTTGAAGTTCCTTCTTCATTCAGTAAATCAGACTGTGTTGGAATTACTCGGTGTAACGTTTTCCATCTTAACTGTTTGATAAACAGTTCTGTCTGGTTTCTGTTGTGTTTCTGTCCAGCAGAGAAAGCGACTGAGAAATTAAATGAACCTGCACAGTATCCTGGACAGGACTCTGCTTTGTCTGATCACACATTTAGTTGTGTCATATTGTCTGTATAAGGCAGAACAATAATCCTTGATATTCAGTTCTGTAAGAAATCAGAAAAAACTGAAGGCAAACCTCATTTCTTCAAATCACCAACAACTCATTTTGGACAAAACATATTCCTAAATAAGGTAATTAGAAGACTTTTACACAAAGATTATGCCACTGTTGTTATACTCTCCCTCATAAAGCGATAGTAATAACTGTAGTCATAATCCAGTGAATTCCAACCTTCATAAGAAAAACTATTCTTTCTAAATTATTCGGAATATATTATTCACTATTTTTTCTTTGAGGATAAGAGGGTTTTCTGACTTTTAAAATGCTTTTGGTATTAGAAAGATAATAATGAGTTCTTCCTTCAGGTGTAGGAAACCTTATCAGTCTGTTCATAACAACTGTTTGCTGATGGTGTGCCTTCTAGAGATGTGCTGAGTACTTATCCCTGTCTTTAAATAGAAAACTGTCAAAGGATAATTGCAGCATTTAAAAACACTGAAAGCATTCTAAGTAGGAAGGAAAGATGGTTCTGTGGTTAGAGAAAAAGAGACTATCTGGGTTATATTCCTGGGCTGGGCAGATATTTCCTTTATAACCTTGTTCAAAATGCTTCATCTGTGCCTGTCCACATTTCCATTGGGTCTTTTTGTATAAAATGGGGTTTCTAACCCTCCTCTGCCTCAGAGAATACTAAAAAATGTTTGTGCAGGAATGGACATCCTGAGATGGAAGGTGTTATCTGACTGTTATTATAAATGGAAACACAGGATATGTCTACATAGGCTCTCAGTTAAGAGCTGATCTAATCATACAGAGGAAACCCAAGAAATAGAGTCAACAAACCTCATTCTCAAAGGCTCCAGTTACTATCTGATTGTATCTCTCATGTATTTATGTCTGTCTCTGGGAGCCTGACTCTCCTAGAATATGTTTTTAACTGCCGCAGATTTTCAGGAAGGACGAAGTGTTGAGATCAGTTTCTAATCCACCAGCGACTATATTTAAGAAATCTTTGAGGAGTGTAACACAAAAGAAGTTACCTACAGAAAAACTACCCTGCAACAGGACAAAGAAATGTTCCTGCAGTTAGGAACCAAACATGGTTCCCCTGCTAAATCACACACCTAAGAACTGGATAATCTTTGTAACTCCATTGCTGCTCTTTTTGTCTATAGCAGCTCTATTGCTACCAGTTCAACAGTGGTAATAATAAGCTGTACTTTGAAATTCTATAGCGTCCTCTAATCTGAGCATCTGGGAGCATGTAATGTAGGCTTGAATGCACAAAGACATTTATAAGCCTAAAACCCACCAATGTTTTAACAGCCATGGGGACCCGTATTCCTACATCCCTTTGTAAATTCAGGCCTTAGAAGTCACTTTGTTAGAGCAATTTATTGCCCCTCTTAATAGAATATTGTAGCTTTTTAACCAGGCATAGCAAAATGATTCAATAGTTTAATGCAGGAAGCAGAGAAAAATACTATATTCACCGATTTAGATACACAGGATATTAATCATCAGACTAGAATGTGGCAGCAGGAACACTAGGAATTGTTCTTATTCTCTTAAGAATGCTGTGGATTGAAGTTTGTTTGTCTTTCCTTACAAATATATAGTAATATACACAGATTCCTCCTAATTCTGTGAATGAAATATGCTGTAGGTGGGAACTGTGCTAGGCGAACAGTTGGACTAGATGATCTCCAGGGTTCTTTCCAACCTAGATGATTCTGTGATTCTGTGAAATAAGTAATCTTCAAGAATTGTAATGGAAAAAAGCTCAGGTTTGTATAATTAGGAGATGGATGATCAGCTTCATGATATGAATGCTTCACTAAAGTGAACAGCAATTTTTCTTCCAATATTTGTAGGAAGATGAAGCTCAAGATGTATTCTGCAGGGAATATTGTTACCTTGACAGTAATTTTTGTCTGGAAGTATGGTACATATTGTTACAAAGTGACTAATTGCTATACTCAAACCTACAGGAAAGAAAATGAAAATATTTTTCTCTATTTTTAAAATTGTTTACCCTATACATTTAACACAGCTAGAGATATAGCTAGTTTCATCATTTTCTTGACTAGTTTATTGGAAAGGAAAAAAAAGAGAATCAGAAAAACTCTCCAAACACTGAGAGCAGAAAAATCAATAAACGCTTTAAAGAGCATTACAGAGTAAAATCTGCAGACTGACCCCTTAAAGAGTACACTGTCAGAAAACTGACTAAATACAGCTAGTTCAAATACAATCACAAGATGACATCTGCTTATCAATATATGATTTTTTTTGACATTTTAAAACAAAAGCACGGGAAGAATTGGTTCCTCCTTTGACAACTGGTTGCTGTCTCTTCTTCCCAGTGAATAAGTAAAAACGCAAACCTTGACCTTGAGGCTTTCAGCTCACGCAGATGTGAGAGTTGCTATCAGCATGAGAAATATGCAGCTGGGAAAATGAGTAAGGAAAGTAAGGTTAATAAAATAGAATTTTAAAAAAAATAAATTGCTGACCTTATTGCTTTATAGTAAAATTAGCTAAAACACCACCACCAAAAAAAAAAAAAAGAAAAAAAAGAAAATTGATCCAAAACTCCAATTACCTTGTTATTTCTGTTTGCACAATACCGCAGTGTTTTGTAGACCTTTGTTATGAACTTATGCTATATTTAAAGAGTTACTTTTGCCTAGTGATATTATCACATTTATAGAAATAATCTCCTTATAAATACATTAGTACATCTTTTTTGATTGCTACATACCATTGTTGTATTCAGTGTCTTATTTTGAAAGTTTCCCCCCCAACTTCTTTGTCTAAGGCTAAGAAAGATCAAAAGCTTTTGCTCTAAAATACTGAAGTCTGGTACGGTCAAAACTCCTGCTGAAAAGCTGATAGATACAAAATGAATCATACATTTGTAAATATTAACTCAGTTTTATCACAGAGCTTCATTCTCCAGGCTCCCTTCCAAAATTATTGCTCTGCTTTTTACAGCAAAGTAATTGTCATGAAGTGGTTTTAACTTTCAAAAATATTTTGACAGCATTTTGGGGGGTTTTGACAAAATAGAAGCATTCTTGCAAACTATTTTCACCAAATCATTTTCTGGTAGAAGATGATTTGATGTGATTTCTCATCTGCAGCTCCATATATGTAACCTGACTGTGATACTATGTGCAGCACAGCAACTTGGAAAATACTGGGTAGTTTTACTGAGCTTGTGGGAATGCCTGTTTGCTGGCTGCAGCTATGCTATTCATTAGAAAGACATAGAATGCTGTCCACCCTTGTGTGATCAGTAACATTTAATACTGAGTGGGCTTCAGTGTGTGTGTGTCTGTATATCTTCATGTTAGAAAGGAATTCTGCTTATGGCTAAGAAGTACTGGACTGACAAAAATGAAACTTAACAGATAGTGGAGGTACCACCAGAAGACGACTGTTGTGAGAAGCAAAGCATTAGTACTACTTCCAGTTTATAGGATAGCTAGTATTATTCATCTAAAATTGTTATTTTACTGTAATTACTGAAAAAAAATCCAAAATAAAAAGTGGAAATGTCCTTAGTTTTGCCCTTATATAGCTTAAGTCATAGCTTCTGGCATCTCTTAAGTATTTCAAAACACTGGTTTCTTTTTTGATATACAAGCCAATTCAATGGACTTTCTGTAGGTATATAGCATTATGGAATACACTTCAGGCTCCTCAATCAACAGAAGAACAGCTGAAGGGTTTTGAAAACAGAGAGGTAGTAGCAATATTGTGAAAATGACAAGTAGGCTGCAATGCAGAACTAAGACACTTAGGAGCATTAAACTGTTTAGATCAAACTGTCTTCACCCAAGCCCTGCTTGTGCATGGGGAAAACGTCTATCTGTAATCAACTCACAGCACCTCATCCTAAAACACATGGCCTTTCAAAACAGATCTGTTGGCACCTTTAGTAACTTTCTAATACTGCAGACTCAGCATTCTAGGGCTCTAGGCCATTATAGGGTTGCCTGTGTGGAAAATACGTGCTTAGGTACAGAAGCCAAATGGTGCTGGAGCCAGAAGTGACCCAGCTGCTGCTCCTCCAGGGCTGCCATATGCTAACTAAGGCACAGACAGTATCCTCTACTGTTTCCAGCCACTATTTTTCTTGACATCAGTTATATGACATAAAAAAAATATGTCTATCTGGCACAGTGAAATGCTGGAGATGTCAGCATGATGCTCTACTGATTTTGGTGTGTCCCACCAACAGTTAGAGCTATCTAAGGTAGACATAGCTATAAAGGAGTTAAGAAAAACAGAGCAATTATCCCCCAGGTTTTTATAAGAGTAAGAATCTTTTCTTAGCATTATTGCTTAGATTTAGAAAGCTTAAACCCAAAAGGGACTATGATGTTCTCCAGTCTGATTTTGTGCATAACATACACACCACTCAGTAGCTTCTGTGTCAGTTTGTATCTGGTCACTAAGCCTGTAACAGAAGGCTTATTTAAAATGTTTGCAAAATGGAGAAAATGCCATGTTCTTATACATATCTCTCTACTGGTTGAATATCCTTATTGAATTAAACCAATAATTATTTTTCTAGCCTTATTTTGCCAAGCTTCAGCTTCTGTCTCCTGCTGGATCTCACTGTACATTCTTCTGTTATAAACCTATTTACTATTAGAAATATATTCTTTATGTAGCAGTTCTGAACACAAGTCTCTTTAAGCTTCTGTGGATAAACTAAATTCCTTGTAAGTCACTGTCATACTTTCAAAAGCATGCATTTAACTATGCTAACTGATGCATTTTCTGCACTACAAAAAATCTGAATAGCACTTAATTTTTTTTTATTTTTTATTTTTGAATGCTCAGAGCCAAGCAGAAAGGTGAACTGAGTTTATATGGTAAAAAAAAAAAAAAAAGTTTCTATTTTTTCCTTCTTGCTTTTCAAAAGACACGATTCTGCATGTCCACAAAAATGCTGGGAGATATCCTAAGCTGATTTATGTGATCACAGCTGTACTGGAGTTGGTAGAACCATAATAACTTGCTAGCAACCTGCCTTATCAGGACTAGCATTTCTAAGAGAGGATTGCAGTATTAATTATCTTCATTAAGAAAAAAGGAAGGAGTTCTGTGAGCAGCAAAACTAATGAAGCTTGGTTTCCTCTATTTCTCAGAAATTTGCATTCCTCCTGTCTCTTCCTGACTACTTCTCACATTACTTCCAGAGCTTTCAGTCCCTTATACCCTTAGTTCCTGCATCCTACATCCATCAGGCTGAGCAAGAAGTAGCTGGTGCTGTATCTGGTTCAAAGTTAGGCATAGCATGTTACCCAGGGTGTGTATACCAATTAGCTGGTTTGCTAATAGCAAACACTACTTTCTTTTCAAGAGGACACTAACTTGGACCCTAGGACTCTCAGCCACTGAATTCCATAAAATTTTTATTAAGTTAATATCTTTAACAACTGTATCTCTCTACTAAATTTGGTTGAGATTGGTCAAGAGATCCAACAGTTATGAGGAGACACTGACACACAGAATAACTGCATAAGCCTCATTTCCTTAGGAAAAAGGCTAGAAATGAAAGAATACATTCCCAGTAAGGTAACAGAACAGTCGGCTATTACAGTACTTCAGAAGCATAATGTAGGATGTGGTTTTGCTGAAGCTGAAAAGCTTAGATTAGTAATTGTACTTTTGCTTGCAGGCACACACGAGTGAGCCCATTTTAATGACATGTTCTTATTGTCCTGCTCCATAATGTGTTCTGATTTCAGAACAGTGACTCAGTTGCCATAGGTAAAATGACCAGCATAACCAGAAAGAATTAGTAATACTCACTTAAAAGCAGTAACAGGGTATTTGTGGGTGACTGGATTCCCTTGGAATGTAAAGATTTTGTAAAGGAACACTATTTCCTGGTATTATTGCCAAAGTTTATTTTTCCCCATGTGAGCAACCATATTTGCTGCTTGATAGATTGACACCTTCCATGATAGAATCTGAATCTGAAGTTACCATCAGTAGCAGTGAATCACTGGCTCTTTGTAGGACAAACAACTGTGTTTGCTTCAGGTGGAGAATGGAACAGAGATTCTTCTGCTGCTTGGTACAAAAAAAAATTACACGATCTTGAAGTCTTTCCTTCAGAATGAGATGCAGCTTACAACACATAGGATAAAGTTCTGATAACTTTATTAATTTTGGCTTCTACCTTACTTCTCAAAAGAGTCTAAAGTATCACTAAGATTTGAAGAGTTATAATGTGAGTGGTGAGACTGCAATCATTCCACCACAATATTCCAAGTAACAAAAAACCATGCCTCCTCAATGAATTTCAGTTCTTGGCTTTGCCATAATGATTAGTTTCTACCAGTGATGCTGGTGATGAGCCATCGTTTACATCTACAATGTTCCCATCCTGAAAGGCATGCATGTATGTGTCCTTAGAAGGCATACACACAAAACTGTGACTGCACAGAGATAATGAAGTCAACAGGGGCTGCCAGAATGCAGTGTGTTACACTGCAGGAACATACTTGTTTACAGTCAGTGGTGCATCAAGTCTACCTGTCTACTGCCATGTTTCAAAGCCCCTCTTACAGGACAGAGCAGAGGTGGGTTAGACAAGGCTCCAGTAGCACAAGGAGAATAATTATTCCCTAATTATGTATTTTGGGCTGGACCCAGCGTTAATTTACTGAGTAAAAAAAATTGAAGACAGACATCATGGGAAGTCAGCATCTGTGTTGGTGGGTGATGGGCCTGAAGAGCAGGTCACTGAGAGCACTGCAGGCCAGCCACCAGCGTGCTGCCCCACACCCCGCTCTCCTGCGCCCGCTGTGGGCTGAGACCTCCACAGGGGACCAGGGCCGCCTAGCCACAAGGCCAAGCAGTGCATGTGGGTCAAGGGTCTTCACACATTTTTCCAGATTTGCATTAATTTGTAACTACTTTGTGTGGAAAAGTTACAGACTCATCTTGACGTCCCATGACAGCGAGTGCAGCCACCCCGTGGCTGCACATGGCTTGTTCTTCTCTGAGTGTTACCTGAAATAAAGACTCTCAAAACCAGAAATTAGTTTGGAGAGGAGACACTGCTTTATCCTGTACAGGGTGCTAGGTGGAAAGCATCCATAAATCAAGCACACCATATCAAAGAACTTAAAAGTATTTACACACTCCAAACTACATGATTACATATTTTCTATAATGATTATTAGTTATTTGCTTATTAATGACTTATTGCTTCTATCCCTTATTGGTTAGTAACATACAGTGGGTTTGTCAGCCAGCTCAAAGGGTAAGGGTCTGTACCTGGGTAGGGGTCTTAAGCTTATTTATGTAAAACAATTTTAACAAGCTTCTATGTTCCAGGATGTTTCTCTTCTTCAAGGACGGTAGCTCCTGATTAGAAGTTCCTTACTAATTATTGTTGACGTTCTGAAGAACAGGTTGACCTATCTGGTGCATCCAATTTGTCCTTGTATTTGATGAGAAACAGCTGTATGGATAACAATAACGTACTAAGTGGCCTTGTGTGTGATGAGAAGCATTGGTGTGATGTGTGATTCTGTGATCCAATGTATGATTAGAAACGGTTTTGTGGCCTACGATTCCGGGTAAACAATACATTCTTTCCCATGGGTAACAAGCACATGTAGTTTAAGCAATTCTTGCGCAAGGCCTCTTATTCAAGCATCAGGCACATACAGTCTGAGCAACTCTGAACAAGGCCTCTTGTTCAGGGTTACATGAGGAGGAATGAGCGTGCCTGCTGTCCCTGAGTTTTTGAGGGATGGGTGAGAGGCTGTTTTCCAAAACCAGAAAGCTGTTGCAGAATGGGAATTTTCCATTGCCATTTTTGTGGATCTGGCCAGGGCTGGCGCACATAGCAGGCCTCGCAGCAGTGGCCTAGGCCTCGTCACCACCGCACTGCTTCCGAACGGCCGGGCTTCCCTTGTGTGCCCTCTCCCTCGGGTGTTCCAGGCCCGGCGGCAGCTTAGCCGCCAACACGAGGCGGCGGTGGGGAGAAGGAGGAGAAAGAGGAGAAGGAGGAGGAGGAGGAGGAGGAGAAGGAAGGGGGGTGTGGCGCCGGCCCCGGAACCTCCGGGCGGGGACGGCGGCGGCGCGGCGGAGCGTGTTCGTGGCGGCGCGCTCCAATGCCGCCCCGCGCACAGGGGCATTGTGGGTGCGGGGCGGCCGCCGCTGCGGCTTTCGGCGGGTTCTGTTAAAATGGCGCCCTAGGCGGCGGGCGGCGGCGGTCGGGTGGGAGGTGTCGCCGGGTCCTTGTGCTGCTTGAGCGGGGGGTACGGCCTCTCCTCCATTCTGCTATCATCCTGCCGTGCCTCTGGCTCTGCCGTCCGCTTCCCTTCACCCACCACCTTCTGCCTCCCGGGCAGCGATGGCGACTCCAGACCAAAAATCTCCCAACGTTTTGCTGCAGAACCTCTGCTGCCGCATCCTGGGCAAAAGCGAAGGTAATGGTTTGCTCCCGCCATTCCCCCGTCAACAACCGTTGGAGCCCGCGACCGGGGGCGAGGAGGGCGTGTGAGCCTTGGGGGCAGCCCCGGCGGGGCGAGGGTGTGCCGGCGGGGGTCGCCCCGGCACCGGGGGTTGCGGCGGGGTGGGGGTGGGCAGCCCGGACAATCCGCCCTGGGCCTCCAGGCCTGCCTGCCCGTCGTGGCAGCGGACCCGTGAGCCGGAGCTGCGGGCGGCCGGGGGGCCTTTGGCGGGAGGTGAGCTTGAGGCGCCTCCGTGTCCTCCGCCCCCAGAGCGCCTCGGTGGCCGCTCCTCTTGCCGGGAGTGAGGCACCGCTCCCGGGGTGTTTGCGGCCAGAGGGGGCTCGTGTACACGTTCAGGCATCTCCGCCTCCCTCCGGTGTCTGCTCGAGTCGAGCATTGACGTCTGTCAGGTCCTTTTACGTCTTGATGCTGCTGTGATCCTCCAGCAAGGGAATGAATCTCTTGCTTGTCTGTGTGTTTCTATCTGTTGCAGTCAAGGCAAAGACTGTTTTTAGTAAGCAGTTGGAGGGTGGACAGGAAGACATGCACCTGTTAAATCTTTTTAAATTGCTCTGTTTATAAGCATTACTCATTAGACAAATTCATGCCATAGCTTTTGCCGTGTCTTATTTTCTTGTATGAGGGATGGCTTTCTTCCTTGGTGGCACTGAATGTTAAGTCTTCTATGTGTTCTTTTCTCCCTCCTTGCTACTCTCTTCTGACAATCACTCCTGGTTACCTTTAGGTATTTCTGTGAGAGTAAATAATTTTGAGTATTGATGTTTTGTAAAGAATTGTGTTCAAACTTACTAAAACATAGCCTATATGTGAATTACTGCTATCTTGGAAGTCTAGAAAATGAGTGACAAGTTGCAAATGTACTTGTCTGCCTAACTATATGTTTCTGTCTGAGATGGCATCTCATGGTCTCGCATACCATCCTTGTCTCTAAGTTGTAAAGATACAGGTTTAATGGATGAACTATTTGATGGAGAAGGAACTGGCTGGACGGCCACATCCAAAGAGTTGCAGTCAATATCTCAATGTTGAAATGGAGATCAGTAACAAGTTGTGTTCATCAGGGGTCTGTGTTGGGGCTGATGCTGGTCAGTATCTTTATTAATGACATAAAGAGTGGGATTGAGTACACTATCAACAGGTTTGCAGATGACACCAAGCTGAGTGGTGAAGTTGATATGTTTGAGGGAAGGGATGCCGTCCAGAGGGACCTCGATGGGCTTGAGGAGTGGGCCCCTGTGAACCTCATGAAATTCAACAAGGCCAAGTGTGAGGTCCTGCACTGGGGCAATCCCCAATATCAGTACACACTGGAGGACTTGGGGATAATGTTGGATGAAAAATTGGACATGAGCTGTTGATGTGTGCTTGCAGCTCAGAAAGCTAGCTGTATCCTGAGCTCTATAAAGAGAAGTGTGACCAGCAGGTTGAGAGAGGTGATTGTCCCCCTCTGCTCTGCTTTTGTGAGATCCCACCTGGAGTACTGCATCCAGCTCTGTGTCCCCAGTACAAGAAAGACTTGGACCTGTTAGAGCAGGTGCAGAGAAGGGCCATGAAAATGGTCAGAGGCCTGGAACACCCCTGATTTGAAGAAAGATGAGAGAGTTGGGGTGGTTCAGCCTGGAGAAGAGCAGAGACCTTACTGTGGCCTTTCAGTACTTTAAAGAGGGCTTATAAGAATGACAGACTGTTTACCAAGGCCTGAAGTGACAGGACAAGGGACAACGGTTTTAAACTACAAGAGGGTAGGTTTAGATTGGACATAAGGAAGAATTTTTTAGAATGAGAGTGGTGAGACACTGGCACAGGTTGCCCAGAGAAGCTGTGGCTGCCCCCTCCCTGGCAGTGTTCCAGGCCAGGTTGGACGGGGCTTTGAGCAACCTGGGCTAGTGGAAGGTGTCCCTGCCCATGGCCGGGGGAGTGGAACTAGATGGTCTTTAAGATCCCTTCCAACCCAAACCATTTTTTGATTCTGTGATTCATTTGAGGAGCTTGGAAGAGTTAGTAAAAAGTTGGAATATCTTTGTCTTCATTGAAATGTTGAGTAGGGACTCCTTCACAGAAACAGTTTGATTAGTTGATCTTGATCCTTAAGAGTCTTTTCCAGCCTAAATGATTCTATTATCAACAGCTCTTGATTGCTATGTTTTGTTGTGGTTTTTTTTATTTTTCAAAACCCTTTCCCTCTCCATTGCATGTTTTAAGTCTTCTGCAAGACCATAAATTTTCCATTTCCAGAATTGTCAATCTATAACAATTCTGTGACAGGAATTCCTGATGTGAGATATTATCAGGATACGCCAAGTTTCTACTCTTCCTTTATCTCTGCCAAATCAAAGGTAGTTTCTAAAGTGTTTAATACTGCTTGTGTTTTTATGTAACCATGTATTTTTAGCAACTGGTTTAACTGTATATTAAAGGGTATTTCACATCAGCCTACAATTCTAAGGTGCCATTATAGCTCTACTTTTAAAGCTGTTTCTTGCTTTTAACATCCCTTGGAAACTTTTTTTAATACAGTTGGTGTGCATTGTTATTTAAGAGCACTTCAGACTTTTTGCTGCCAGAAATCTCAAATTACTTTGCTAGTTCTGCTTCCAAAAAGAAAAAAGAAAATTGAAAAAGAGATTGTCTTGCTTTTATTGGAGTAGTGGAGGCCTCTGTGAGGACATTATTTCTGTATTGCCTAATCCGGTTTTCTTTGATTCTTTTTCTTACGTTTGAAAGGGACTGCAGTCTAAACTCGGTATAAGCTTGTTTTTCACTATTGAGTATCTTACCTAGGTCTGTGATGCTTATAAGACCTAAACAGAACATGAGAATAGAAACAGAAACCTCTGTATTTATCAATCAAGGTATCAGTATTAAAGAGAGGTGGTTGACTTCTATCAACTTTGGATCTAGCCTTCTTTCTGAAGCCATTGTTTCTATTCATCTTGTCTCTTCTGACTGGAACAGTAAGTTTATTTGCACACAGTGCGTGCGAAAACATGCAAGAGAACTCTGATTTTTGAAATAAATGTTGAACCTGTTCCTGTACTCTGGGATTCTACTAATGTAGCTAAAATCTTTTGTCTGTATGACTAATCAAAGGGGAGATTTTGCCCAAAATCATGGTAAGCTGCTGTGGGCAACCTGTAGCCTGCTATGTCTGTTCACTTGTGGGTTATCTGAGGACTTCTTTGAAGTAACAACTTTAAAAAAAAATAACAATAATGTGGGTTGTCTGCCACGTTTACCATCACCCATATTTTTGTGCATGTAACAGATTGGAAGCCCATCCCTACCCTGCTCTTGATTCCTGTGTTATGAGGGACTCTAGCACTGAAGGTTCACCCTTCTAATGTAAGACTTGTCTTGAAACAGTCAACTGTATTATGTGTGTTAGTTTGTCATAAGCTCAGCTATTGATTTAAAGTGTATATAGACTGATAAAAAGTCATGAAAGGTGTGTATGGTGGTTGTTCCCTGTCTCCATCCCGTTTCTATGTCCATGGGACAAATAAAGGCAACAAGGGAATTTTGTTAGTACCAGCATCCTCTGTGTTGAGGTAGATGCATGTATCCCTACGTGGTAAGGAAAGCACCAGAGAAGTTATTTAGCATCTTACTGTTTCCTTTCAGCACAGGGTAAGTTTGAAGTATGGTATTTGTGTGTGGTTAGTAGTCTACATGCAGCTTCTCCCCTCCTTACATACTGATGAATTTAGGCTGCTTTGTATATGCACGTTTTCTTTTTTGAAGCAAACTTTACAAGTGTAATCAGTTTAGTCTTCGTTAAGTAATTCCTGATGTTCAATTACTTCTACAGAGTTTAAGGTAAAAAGTTTAGATACTTAAGAGATCTTCAAATTTATTAGAGAAACTTCTAGTAAAAATTAGTATCAAGAAGCTGAAGCTAGGTACAAACAGCCATCTTTAACCATTTGTGTAGTTAGCCTGCTGTGAATTCCTTGAAATCACTTTTCATACCTTCCTGTAATAAGTGCTCTAGTAAAATACAAGGTACTAAAGTAGTTGGGAGAAATGTAATGGGTAAATAATGGAAAGGAGTTGAGATTCAACAATCTAATGGTTGTTCCTTGAGTTTGTACTTCACAATGTTTGTTCTCCTTGGCTATGTTCCTGCTCGGCACTTGTGTTCTGTTATGTTTGTGAGGAAGTGATGGCTTCAGAAGGATCTGAAGGATTCCATTTATATAATGTCTGTATCATAATAGTGGTCTTACTCTGCATCTGTGTATACTTTATGCAATCCCATGCATGAAGTTGTCCATAAACCTCCATCAAGGCTTGTTTTGCTTCTAGCTGTGATGGCTTTAGAAGGCCTTCACTTTTCCACTTGTTAAAGATTTATGTTGAAGTGAATTTGTGCCTTGATAGAATGTGACTGCAGAGGCACCCAGTGGTATAAGTATCGTCCTGCTCTCCCCCCTTTTTTGAGGCCATCCAGTAAGTAGATGGCTTGCTTTGTTTCCAAAATGAGTTGGCTGCACAGGCCTACTTGCTGTTTTTTGGCGAACAGCTCTTCCTCTGAGAAATTCATTGCAAGGTCTGCAGAATTATGTGGAAGAATTCTATTTAAAATTAAAAAAAAAATCTACCTCATCAGGTTTTTTTGGTAGAAGTAAGGTTTGAAAGCCCTGTGCTCCTGTGCTTTAGCCAGTTCTCAAGTAAGGGCTTAAAGGTAGCTTCCCATGGTGCTGTGTGTCTGCAGTCACCCGCTGTGGTTAGCTGGGGATCTCTGCACTCTGCAGTTGGAGCCATTGCTGACCTGTTTCTTCCTCATGTCCTCACAGGGTCTAGTGTGTGCCAAACTAGTGCACTGGGTTTGTATTCTCAATCTTTCTGTGTTTATCTAGGCTATCCACCTTACTCTTATACTGATACGTGATCTTGCAGAAAGCTTGCCTGCTTGTGCAGTAATTTGTGATTTATTTTTTTTCCCCCTTATTAATTCCAACAGTTACGCATGCCTCTTTGGGTGGTGAATTTAATCCTTCTGACAAAAAGCTTCTTGTTCTTAGCTGTCTTTAAGAAACCTCTTGGTCTTACAGACTTTATAGATTGCCGTACAAGCTTGTCAGTTGTAAGAAAGTGCCTCCAATGGAATCAAATGGTATTGCTTTAAATATGCAAGCTATATCTATCTGGTTTTGAATCCTAAAAAGATGATTGTGCTGAGTACTTTTGGAGGCGTGCATGCTCTATCTAGAAAGTAGTATTTCAGTCTTCAGAGGGCAGTTTGCTACGTGAAGTCCATACTGTGGCTTTAATTTAATCTGTGTGATGTCAGTAGCAGTTTTATTACTGCTGTTTGTTTTGGGTCTTTTTTTAAACTCTGAACCATTTGAATAGATGTTAAAATTTCATGGTGGGGGGAAGGTATAGAGTTCATTCAAAAGGAGAGGATTTTTACCTATGCAACAGAAGTAAATGCAAGTTGTCGAGTTAGGCAAAAATTCAGTGAGGGGAGGTTCTGAGAAAATTGTGTGACCAAGTTGCTGAATGTGGGCTGTTTCTCAGATAAATCTGTTTACTGACATATACTTTTTATAACAAGAGCCAGCAAGCAATATTAGCAGAATTAAAGAATAGTTCTGTTACCTGTGCTGTGCTTCAGAGTTTGTGGACAATTTCAAAGTGAGGAAAGACATGGGAGTGTATGGTATGAGTTTTATTGTGTGGGTTTGTTGGGTTCTTTCCTTTGTAGGAGAGGAGTGTGAAGACTAGGACTGTTAATTAAAAATAGACTTAACATGCTTCAAATGAAAACTTGCATGAACAGAATATTTTTATGTTTAATTTTAGAATTTGCTCTTACTGTTGTTTTTCTTTCTGAAAGAAATGAACATAAACCAGAGAAGTTTAAGATAGTTGACTAAAGCAGAAGATGGTTGCAAAACTAAATTTTTTCAGGAATACTTCATAACTCGGCTGGTCCTAAAATTGCATTTCTCAAACACTGTTTTCTACAGGAGCAAGCAGTTTTGCTTACAATGTGTGTAGATTCTCTTCAAAATAATAACACTAATGGCATTCTAGACTAGTATTTTAGTTTATCAGTATATGATATCATATTGATGCAATTGCTTTTTTTTCCCCAGGTAATAATTCATAGTGATGTAAAATTTCTGATATAGTTAAAACAGAGAAGGTACATCAGCATTACTATGTTGACAAACACAGTATCTGTTTATGGTATATTCAAGAATATCCTCAAGTTCCACAGCTTTTCTTCCAGGCTTAGTTTTGAAACAGGAGCACATTAGGTATTTAGCAAACACTTTTTAACAGGAAGGATGTTTGTTGTTTTTTTTTTCCCTTCAGCATGTGTTAGATGGCAGCATCTGTATCTGAGTAGTTTGCTGCAGTAGTTGTTAGCTGGTCAGTGCCACCCCTAGAGCATTGAATGGGGTTTAGAGTGTAATTGTTTTTCAATAATTTTGCATCTGCATTTAAGCAAAACTGTCACGCGGGATGGCAGACAGCTGACTGGAAGAAGAGGTAGTGAAGAGTTTGCTGATCTCCGAAGTCTTTCAAGAAAAAAAAGTGATTACTGTTTAGTTTAGAATTGCGCTATAGTTTAGAAATTATGATTACAGAAAAATTAACCAAATGTCTTATTTCCAGGAAACAAGGTTTCTCACAAACATGGTACATTTATGTTTGAAAACATAATTTCAATTGCTACCTTGCCTCCCCACCCCAAACTTCAGTGGACCTGCAGCCAATGGTGTTTAAAGAAATGTTTAAGACTGTAAAGTGAATTTCAGTTTGCTTCCTAAAATTGTAGGTAATATTAGAATCTTCTTTTTAGCAAAACACTTCTGATTTTCAGCATTTCCTCTAAAATACTGGCTTCTTGGTAGTATATTGGCCAATTGTCTCTTAGTCTCTTGAGCTTTTCCTTTAAACTTTATCTTTTGTCCTATTTCTCCTTACTTTCTTTACAACTGAACTTTTCCTGTGCATTGCTTCTATTTTTTTCCATATGCTACACTTGTACTTTCTGCAGCTATAAAATGCTGTTATCTGCCTTTTGAAGTAGTTCCATTTTAGTACTGCATTGTTTGTAGGAAAGTTTGAATGGCTGGGTGGAGTATAGATCTTTGAATTATTGATAGATTGCTATGCTCAAAGGAGAGAGTTTTAAAAATTTAATGTGAGATCTTTGGTGATTCACAAGTGCAATTTCTTTGTTCAGCTGTATGGCTGCTTATCAGTAACATTAGTTGTGTAGGTACGAGTGTATTACTTAAGTCTGAGGGAGAGTGGCTGTCTCTATTCACTGCTCTGATCAGACCTCTGGAAAACAAGTGACGATAAGTGTTTTTTTGCCCCCCAAACAGCTGCATCGGTTTCACGCATCAGATACGTTGACCTTGCTGTTACATAACACAGTCATGCCGTAATCACTTTTTGATGAAGAAGGATATGCCCATACATAGATAGCCAGCTGTGTGTTTTAAGCCTGTCTGCTGTTACAATGGTTTGTCTTTGAGGAGGGAAGCAATTAAATGTGTCTATTAGTTATAAACTATGTGAATCTTTATTTTACAGACAGATATCTGTATTATGTTTAATCACGTTAGGTACTGAAGTTCTTTTATAGACTTACAAGAAATAATCTGCCAAAGAAACTTCCACAGCAGGGAGTTTTGTTTGTAAAAGAGAAGCTGGAATTTTTATGAATAAAACATTAAAATCGGCATAAAATATAGTATAAAACCAGTCTTGTTACAATGCTGTTGAATTGCCAGTGCAAATCTGTATGTGTAAAGAGCAGAAATTTTGTTCCATATTTTTAGTAGTGTAACAGGTTTAATGATAAGAATTTTTTGGATGCCATTGTCTTTCAACTAGAGATCTTTCTCAGATGCCTTGTTAGAGCAGTATATAAAAGACTATACTAAGTTTCTGTGCTTTAACTAGTCTTGCTATGGTTGGTGTTGAAAGAGAAGTTTATTATAGAAGGTTATATATCTTTCTTAAAACTTCCCCATTACAAGAAAAAACCTTGCTACTTACTGTTAATAATGTATCTGTTGTGCTTTTTATTAAATTAAGGACTTATGTTTAAATCTTCAAGGTTTCTGTCTAGAAACTTGCAGATGTGTTTCTTTGTCTCTCAGTCTTGCCATCAATATTTCTTTGTACAACAGGACTGGAAGCACAGGTAGTCTTTTAAAAGCTGTAATATCAGAGGCAGATTGGAAAAACACACAAATGGCAAAGTCCATGATTTTCTTCTGTTATTTTGAGGTAATTCCTATTCCAATATAATCAACCAGAAAAACCCCACTGAAACTTGTGGCAGTGTGTATCTCTGTGAGTCAGTTCTTCTGGAGAATTGAAATTCCAGAGACCTTAGAGATTTTGTACACATCTTTGCTGGATTTTGTAATTATCTCATCAGTTGATTAAAGACAGTAAACCCACTCGTTTTTGTGGATCTTAGTTCACTTGAATTTAATTGAAAGCCCCAAAACCACAGGGAACAACAGAGAGGAAACAGAACTTAAATCTTTTTGTAACACTGATAGGAACATTTTGTTCTGAAGACAAAAGAATTTTAAAAAATTGAATAACCACAGTAGATACAGCATTGCTTATATGGAAAATTGTGCATTGTTGTTCAGTGTAAATAAATGTAATGCTCTGATTTTTAGAATTTTCTCCAAGTGTTAAGCTTACTGATAGTCAGAGTATAAATCATAGTACATACAGAAAAATTAGCAGAAGCAGCTGAATGAATAATGCTCAGTTGTCTGGACATAGCAGATTTTTTTTTTTCAATCAACTACTTATTTTCTTATTCAACACTGTTTTTAAAATAAATATACTGTGATATACTGCAAGATAGATCATAAATGTATAGGAAACAAGTTCATTCAGTAAAGTTAAATATGTCTTTATTTCATGCATATTTGTGTTGCAGGTCTTCTCTTCAGTAAACCTCCCAGCATTCCTCAGCTGCAATACTTCCAGTTTGTACTTTCATTCCCTGTAACTCGCTTCAGAAATGCCTCTTCCCTCATCTTCCAGGTCTCTGTTCCTTCGTTCTTGCTGTCTCCAGTCTGGGCAGGAGGCAGTACCTGGGATTGCTAATTCTGTGCAGGCAGATGAGAGGAAGTACTTAACCACTGAGTTTTTGCTTCAATCTCTCCCCCGTGGAGAGTTGTTTGGATGTTTGTTCTACCAGTCCCTGGTTTCTATGAAACCTGTTTAACTTGATGTCCCTAAGACCTCTACCAAATTTGTATTAAAAAAAAAAAAAAATTTAAAGGGCAATCCCTAAGGGATAATAAGGTGGTGCAGGTGGACATGGAAGTTAATTTCAGAGCATAATTTTCCTTAGAAAACTGGGATAATGCATCTAATGAACAGCTCAGAAATCATGTATAGTGATAACGGGGTTGAGAGTGTTTGGATTAAGTTAAGGGCCAATAAAGCAGATCTTGCTGTGGGAGTCTGCTATAGACCCCCCAACCAAAGCAGTGAGGTGGATGAAGCTTTCTATAAACAGCTGGGAGAAATCTCATGGTCACTTGCCATTGTTCTTGTGGGGGACAGGAGGTTGCAGAGAACTGGGGATGAGTCTCTTTAACCAAGTAGTAAGTGAAAGGACAAGAGGTAATGGCCTCAAATTGTGTCAGGAAAGGTTTAGGCTAGATGTCAGGAAGCATTTCTTTACAGAACGGGTTGTGAGGCATTGGAATGGGCTGCCCAGGGAGGTGGTGGAGTCCCCAGCCCTGGCGATGTTTAAGGGTCAGGTTGACATAGCACTGAGGGATATGGTGTAATTGGGAACTGCCAGTGTTAAGTAAATGGTTGGACTGGATGATCTTCAAGGTCTTTTCCAACCTAGACAATTCTGTGAACAAGGAGGAACTGTAGGGGGAAATTCTTGTGGCTTTGTTGTGATTGGGGTGTATGTGTCTATTTGTTTTGGTTTTTGTTTTTAAGAGACATCTATGTTTTTTTCTTAAATGCTTCTTTCTTTTTATATTTTTCTATAATTTGTGTTGAACTAGTTTACTGGAGATCCATTCTCTCCTGCTGTGGGGAAGGGCAGAGCCGGTTGAAGTGTGCTAATGTTCTCCAGTAACTGGGTGGCTAATTTGTGAAGGAGTTTATTTAATGTCATAACTGATAAAGTACTTTGGTATCAACACTTGATCCTTCTCCTGACTTTAGTTCATCCTAGGTGCTTGGCCTGGAACTCTTTTAGCAATTTTAGTTTTAATTTGTAGCCCATATTAAGTCACTATAACAACATGCGAAGCAATATGACTAAGAATTACTGGAGAAGCCTAGCTCTTGCCTAACTGCTGCTAGGTACACATTTGAGGAATTAAAGAAAGACAAAACTCTTACTATTGTTTGGGATAACTTAGTGCCAGTATTTGACTTTTAATTGGCCTTGCAGAATATTTTTGGAAATCTTGAGGTTTTATGTAATGACATGCATTATACTTAAGAATTACTCAGAAACACTTCCTCACACTTAACTCTTCCCAACCTGGTTCATCAGTTCACTTTAAGATATCAATAGCTGAACTATTAAATTATTTTAGATTTGTATTTTCAAGTCCTATTGAAAATGAAAGGTTGCTTAGTCCAACAGTAGAACTATTCTTTCTGGGAAGCATTTAACTCATGCAGATTTGCAACCTTACAGTAGTCTGGGTATTGGCATTTTCTTCCCTGAAAGTCGAATGATACCCTTGTTCCTTTTGTAGGCCAATATTGTCAAACACTGTTAAATATGAATGATTCTGTCTGAGCAGATTTTTTTTCCTGATTGTGTGAAGTATTGCTTTGTGTGAACTGGTGAATGTTTGCTGATCTACAGTTGTATTCTAGTAGATTAGGACCAGTGGGTGGCATTATATAAGACAGTAAAAAACAGGCATTCAAAAAGAATGTAGTGCACACTGATTTCAGATTTTTCCTTTCAATACATTTCTGGAGATTTTAATGCATATAACCAATAATTGACTCCTAGTATCTCCCAGGTGATTTTTTTTTTCAATTATAAATATTAGTTAATTTAAGAGATGATTCAATGCTTAAAATATTTCTGCTTCTAGTGGACCTTTACCCTACTCCATTTTTCTTTTCCTTTTGTACATATTGGTCTAGGCCAGCATCCTTGCTTTTTCCTTGGCTGAATCATTGCTGCATTGCTCTACAGTTTTCTCTGAAAGTTGATTGCTTAACTGACTAAATAAAACATGAGGAGTCTGATGCATTTGCACACATAATTGTTATATACAAAACAGACTTAATATGAAGAATTGTTTTGGTGGTTATTTTTTTTCTTGAAGTCAGGAAGTGTAAGGATTCAAGTAGCTGACGCAACACATTCACACTTGCTTTTTCTTACATACCTTTCCCCTCATGTTATTACAGTTATTCCTATATGAGGAGTAGAATTTTATCTGACATTTTGTAAGGGCATTTGACATGTCCGTATGGTTGTTAATTGATGGATTGATTTTTCAGGTCAGTAAACAGGAACATGACTATGCTGTAGAGGCAGTAATACTGAGCATTACCAGACTGTTAATCTTCCCAGAGAGCAGAGTTACTTGCACTAAAACAGTACTGTTCAGCAACAGTATTAAAAATAGAATTGCATGAGGAAGGAGTAGTGGAGGGAGGTTGCTAGCTTATGACCTCTACATTAGTAGATTATTAGTACATTATGCACTGGGATATGATGCCGATATCTCTGAGCTAGCTTTGAACCTAAGTGGTGAAACCATGTGAACTGTTTAAAACACAAAACAAAACCAAACCTAAAACCAACATTCAAACTGGTATGATTCAAACTGGTATGACACTGTTCTGGATATCTGAGTGAAGATCCATGGGTAGGGTAATGCAATTCAGGTGGGTGGTGAGAGAGTGTTCCTGCTGAACATGACTGTATTATTCTTATGTGTGAGCTGAATTGTGTGACTTTGTGCCAAGCCTCACAGCATTTCAGTCTGTGGGGAAGAGCAGAGCCAGCTGAAGTGTGCTAATGCTCTCCAGTAACTGGGTAGGCCTAAGTGTCTCTTCCATCAGCCCAGAATAGGAAAGACTTATTTAAAAAATTAAGTGCAGTTATTTTGCAGAGTGTATACAGGTGAGTATGTTTGAAGTATACCATTGATAGCTCATGGGTAAACCGGACTTTACTGCCCTCTGGTTAGAAATATGTATAAGTATTATAGTATAACATCTGATTTAAGCCAGGTACATTTACACCAGATTTCAGCCATAGCAATGTAATCTCATGTCTAACTTTTAGAATTTAATAGAACTTTAACAGTCTGCTTAACTGAGAGAATGTTCCTTTTTTCTTTCAGCTGATGCAGCCCAACAGTTTCAGTATGCAGTGAGAGTTATTGGAAGCAACTTTGCTCCCACTGTTGAACGGGATGAATTTCTTGTAGCTGAGAAAATCAAGAAGGAACGTAAGTACATCTTTGCTTCTTATTACAAATGGGAATGGAGGTTATTCAAGAAGTTATTTGATTGGTTTATTCCTCTGAAAATGGGACAACTCTGCCTCACAGATGGTTATCTAATCTGTTATTAATGCTCACCTCCTGAAAATCTCATGATGGAATTTCCATTAATTCCCTAGTTAGTATGCCTGAGTGGCTATTTGTATTCACAGCTCAGATTTTTCTGAATGCTCGGCTTAGACTTCCCTTGCTGCCATTTAATTGTATCTTAGACTCCATGAAAATAAAGAGCATTTAATATTGCGCTTCTTTTAATTTAATAGTACTCAGACTTTATGAATTTATAGTTCTTTTTAGAAGACTGATATTTCTGTGATGTTAGTTTGGCACAATTAACTTCATGAGCACCTGTGTGAAACTTGCTGAATGAGCATCCTGGGAATTGATGGAATTGTGACTTACCTGTTATTTCTTGCCTTCGGTTTCTCTACAAGTTTTCTGCAACACGATTTCAAAGCCAAAACAGTAGACTGTGACAGTGTAAGTTACGTTGCAGTTACATTCCACTGTGCTCTGTGCTGCTCCAGGTGTTGCACTGTGTGAATCCAATAGGGATGTGATGCATTCTTCTTGAAAAGCCAAATACTGCTTTCAGCAGATTATCTGCTCTACAGTAGAATGTCCAGAAACAATTACTTGAAGTATGCTAATTAAATTAAAGCTTCAAATTTGAGCTTTGAATATTCAGTCAGGGAGATTGAATTAGGGTAACAGAAGTTAGTGGTTGTAACTGTTTTAAAGTACACGTGTATTATTTGCTAATGCAGAGCTTCCATGACTTGCTGATAGGCCAATAAGCCCATGAGAATTTCTCTAGATACAACTCCTAAACACTGCAGTCTACAGTATACACTTTCTGCAGGATTAGTTTCTACATGCTTTGGCTAGTACTAGAGAGAACACCATATATTCTTTGGGTCTGTTGCCAGGAATTTTGAAGAAGGCTGTCTCCCTCATCTTCCTTCTCCCCAGCTTCAGCTTGCAGGCTGATGTTAGTTGTCATGTAACAAGTGACTGACTTCTACCTTTACATTTGTTTTGGAGTTACTGTGCAGGAAGGGGCTTATTTGGTGAAGGTTTTTTGATGCTAATTAACGTTTCTAATATTAATAGCACTTTTTTATTATTAAGATTTCTTCAGATGTCTTTGTTTTATCTTCATTTTTGTTGTTGTTGAAACATGGTTCTTTCTGATATAACATGGCTTTTCTGAAGACATCTTAAAGCTAGAAGATGTTTTTCCTCTTAGCAAAGACTTTTGTTAGGTAACTGGCAGTGATTGAGACCGTTACTTTTCTTAATATATAAAAGTTGTGTGGTCTTGAAATTCTGCTTGGCTTTGAGCAAGTGGCATTACTACTTTCGCGTCTTGCTTGTATTGCCTAAAATAGGAACAGTTGCACTTAGTTTTGTGAAGGGCTTTATAGCATTCTTTAACCCATATCTGCTTTCAGTTATGTTTTAATTCCCTAAACCTACAGAATGGCAGACTAGACTTCAAAAGGGCACTTTTTTAGAATGTGTATATTTTGATTGCTCTAAGCAAAACAGATACTTATGCTGCATTGTTTCTGATGCAAGAATTTTCAAGGCTGAATGCAGATAACAAGAAAACAGGCAAAACTGTATGAGTAAATAGAGTGAAAAAGTTAAGCATCATTAGGCTTTCTTGGATACATTTTCCAATTTGCCACAAATATACAATTTCAGACATGTCTATTGTACTTATTAAATTTTTAATCTTTTTTTTTTTAATAGTTGTGCGACAAAGAAGGGAGGCAGATGCTGCTTTGTTTTCAGAACTCTACAGAAAACTCAGTTCACAGGTAGTGTAATAAAATGCATAAAGCGTAAAGAAACTGAAAGCACACATATATATCCTTCTGACATGGAGTTTTTCTGGAGAGTGCTTGGGTCATTAACAATATTTTTACTGAGAAGAGGGTTTAATACTGGTACAGATTGTCTGGGGAAGTTGTAGAGTCTCCATCCTTGGAGACAGTCAAAACCTGACTGGATACAGTCATGGGCAACCTGCTCTAGATGATCCTGCTTTGAGCAGGGGGGTTGCACTCAATGATCTTCAGAGATGCCTTCCAACCTCAACTATTTTGTAATTTTTGTGAAAAAGTTTGAGTTGTGTGTGGTTTTTTTTTTTTTTTTTTTACAATGAGATGCTTGCTATTAATTAGAAATTAATTTGGATTTAATTGTAAATCAGATGAGAATAAAGGATACGTTTCTAGTTTGAGTCCAGTTACATGAAGGGACACTGCACATGAATAAAGGAACTGTGCAAAAATAGAAATGTTCATTTTATATGTAAAACTGATGAATTTTCTCACTGTCATTTATTTTACAGCAATGCCTTGCAAATATATTGATTTTTATTAACCTAGGTTTCAAAGAGTCCTCATGCTCCTGAATTTTGAAGTGCTCCAAGTCTTTAATATTGAAGGTTAAGGGTTTGCTGACTTTGATGGTTCTGCTAACATCAATGTTAATCAAAGAATACTGCATGTTGATATTCTGACAAAAGTTGTTCGTGTATAGAAAGCCCATGATGCAGGAACATGGAGCAGGTGAAAGGGGGGGAAGATGTGAGGATAGAAATTTAGCTGAGGTAGGTAAAAAATGGCTGCTACTAACCTGTTTTGGATTCTCCATAAAATTGAACATATAGCAAGACAGAATATGGTGGACAGTAATAAAATTAGATTCCCAGTTGTCATTTGTACATATCTGATTTTTGACACCAAAAATTAGTTAAAGGTGACATTTTCTATATAACAGAAAATTTGTCGTTATTTTGCTCTTTGTATTTAGGATAATGTTTTGATCTGTTCTGCTCTTTATTAATTATGTATGGATCATTGCTGAGATTTGCAGGATAATAGTAAGATTTTAAGATTACAAGAAAGTGATTCTGTGGAGAGTATGACTAGTTAGAACCCAGTTCTGTCCCTCCTCTCATCCATACTTAACTTACTCATTAGTTTGTTAGTGCTTGGAGCTAAAGTTACTGTGCAACTCTTCCTGTTTTCCTTAACCTATGAGTTTGTACAGTGAAAGAAGTGTCACTGGCTTGCAGGCATCTGTTCCGATAACCTCAGCAGCCATTGGTTTCAGCCTCTTCTTGCATGCTTTACACTATGTGATCTTGCTTTTTAATACAGTTTTTTTGTAATGTGTCTCTGTAGCTTACATACTACGTTGCCGTACCATTGCATTTGGCAAGCAATATAGCTGCAGAGCATGATGGCTGTAAACTTTGAAACAAAATGCCTTGTCTGTGTTCGTATCAGTGTGGTTATTCTTCCAGATGTCGTACAAGCTTACATCAGCTGTCTCCTCATATTTTGCTGCCTGCTCAAATGTTTGAGGTTCTTTGAACCTTCTGTCTTTTTTTTATATATTTTTGGTGCTAGCATCTTCTGTACACAAAATGGTATAATCTGAACACTGCCTTCTTTAAAGTTCACTCTACCAGTTATTATTCAGTCTGCTGTGAGGTTTACTACTAATGGTGGACAATCATTTCTTTTCCCCATGAGCTTAGGAGAGGGCACAGAATCAATGTGTGTTTTCTGAGTCAATGAGGCTTTTTCTTCCTCCAGCAATTCTCTTGAAAGTGACTAGGGAAAAAGAGGAAAAAAGCTTGTGTGAATCTGTTTTAACTTCATTTCATCCATTACTCTAAAGAGAAAAGGAGGTCAGCGCTTATTTTAGTGGCAGCTTGCCAGTTGAGCAAACCATGCTTGAAACACTTAGACTTACTCTATCCTGGCCAGTAGAAGACGCAGTGATGTTGCTGTGCCTTCTTCACTGGTTGTTAATGAGTTGCTGGATTAGTTATTTGCAACAGATCCAATCCCTCTGCTTTAGATCAAAGGGGAAGATAATAGACTTCTGCTCTACGTAATAATATAGAATGTCTCTTTCTAGTCTTATATAACAATATAGACCTTTGGTAGGTTTGGTTAGTGGACTCTATTCTGAAGAAATAAATATTCTGTGGCCAAAATTCTTCTACCATGTAACATATACACACACAAAATATGTAATTTCTAGAGAAATAGAAAAATAGAAGAAGATGAGAACGAAAATGTGTTTAAAAAAGAGAATTTGAAAGTGGTCTTGAAAATGCTTTTTGCAAGACTAATAGCACTGAATTACTTTGCTTCATAAGGGATGGAATCTTTGTTAAATCTTGGTATGACTGAAGTTTCTTTTATATTCAACATTGTTTAGTATTCCAGACCATAGCTTGATCAACATTGCGAGGGAACTTGTAAAAATTTCTTTGACTTACTCCGCTACTTAATGTCCATTGTAAGGGTTTGTGTCCCTGATCAATTCAGGTGCTATTGTTAGCATCACAGAACTACAGAGTAACATCTAGAAACATATGTGTATCTAAAATAAAACATTCTAATATTTGCCATAACTCTTCTCTTCAAAGTGTTCTTGTAGCTTGGGCTTTTGCATTGTTCTGTCTTCTGCTGGTAAGCTTTCTGCTGAGATCTAAAGCTGCTAAGAATATTATTCTAACAGTCTGTATGTTTCTGTCTATTTGTCTCTTTGCTAGAGACTATACTGCATATTCCTCAAGTTTCATGTTAACAGTGTCTCTATCTTAAGCTGTGAAAATGTTGGTAGCACTCTTAAATGGCATATAAAGTAATAGAAATTGAAACCCTCAAACTTTTGAAGCATCCCTGTAAAGGAGAGTGAAGGGGTAAGTGGAGAAAAGAGTTCTTTGCTTAAAATTGTACCAAGATTTTTTTCTTCTCCTTTAGGTTAGAATAGCATCCGCATCTGAGATGTTTTAAATGATGAGAGTGTGTGGGAATGTTGGTAAAAGTTCAGCTCTGTATAAACCTCTTCTGTAGTAGCTATGAATTTTAATTTGAGTGTCCTTGCTGATCTCAGCAGGTGGGAGTTCATGATTTCATCACAGTGGAGAAAATTCCTAAAATTAGCAGTACAGAGGCTGCACTGCCCATTCCCCAAGTATGTGGACCTGAGTTGGTCTTATTTGTGTAGAAAGTTGATTTATATGTGTACATGTTACTAGGCTGGATAATTTAAAAAAATCTATTATTATCAAGAGTTAAACTAATTTCTGTTTGTCTTCATCTTTTTTTAAAGGGCATTTTGAAAAACAAATGGTCAATACTCTACCTCCTGCTTAGCCTTAGTGAAGATCCACGTAAGCAGTCTAACAAGGTAGGTGAGGAGACCTCGTGTTACTTCTGAGAAACAGTAAATGTGTGTCACTTAGTTTAGATGTCATTAAGAATCACTATCCAGACTTAGCCAACACCTCAGGTTGTATTTGTGGTGTTTGTGTGTGAGGCTGAAAGGAAGAACACACTTGACACAAGTATCTGCAATTTTTTTTCTGTGTAATTTTTGTATACTAAATAAATATAAAAATAGGATCTGTCCAACGTCTGTAGCTGAAGTTGTGACTTTATTAGATGGTTGCAGCTCTACTAGCATCAAAGTGCTTTTTGCAGCTATTGCTAATGAAAATCTGCTGGCAAAAATAAGCTATATTGCTAACAGTACTGCTTACTGAAAGGGACTTGCTTTTTTGTCATTAATTGTAACAACAAATTTCTTGCATAAACGTGGTCTTGAGTTATTTTTGTGTTCTTGAATAATACACTCCTGTTAACTAAAGACATGACTTAAAGCAATTCAGAAATCTTTTCTTTCTATTCCTCCCTTTTCAAATCCTTTTCAGGTATCAAGTTATGCCACGCTTTTTGCTCAAGCATTGCCACGGGATGCTCACTCAACTCCTTATTACTATGCCAGGCCTCAAAGCCTTCCATTGAATTACCAAGACCGCAGTGCTCAGTCTGCCCAGAGTTCTGGCAGCATGGGGAGCAGTGGGATCAGCAGCATCAGCCTGTATGCCCTGAATGGGCCAACGCCAACTCCACAATCACTCCTGCCAGGGTAAGTGAAACTGTTTTACCTTACAAATAGGTCTGGAGAAGACTAGTCATGATTTGCTTTTTTTTTTCATTTTCTTTTCCTCATCATCCCTATTTGTATGCCATTGGAAATTTCACTGTAGGTGCTTAGAAACTCAGTACCTTAGCTGAGCAGTTCTGAATATCAGGTGCTGTCATATGACCATATGAAGCCATGAATGTCTGGCCAAGTGTATCTGTTCTTAAACTTAATCTTAGCTATCTGCTGAACAGCTGGTATTTTACTGGATCCACTCCTTTGTATTCTAGTTTGAGGGTTTTTTCTAGATATCTTAGTTCTCTGAAACCCTTTAAAATAGTCTTTATCTTTCTTCCATAAACACCTTGGATTTAGAGTCCTCACTCAAGCTCCTTTTACAAAGCATTCCTCAGCCAGTGTCAAATTAATAGACTTATGTCACCCATTTAAAAATGGAGGATGTTTTCTTACATGGTCTGATTTTTCTTCTAAGCCTGTTCACAACATGTTGGCTGTTGTACTAGAGCAGTCTCGTATTGTGTGTGGACAGCAGTTTTTTGGAAAAAAAATCTATACGAGAGTTGATTAAAATTTACCCATTAGAAGAAAACATCTACTGTTCAGAATGGTTTAAATGTATGATCATACCAAGGTGAATCTACATTTGGACTGAAACATTCAAATACCAAATTAGTTCAGATTTTTGATGAGTGAAAGCTGGCCATTGTAAGCCATAAGATGATTACCTGGGTATTGACTGTTATATAAGCTAACACAGAAAGTATTGTGCTCAAAATCTCAACCCTTCTTGTGCCATTGAATATCATGTTGTATTACTCATGCAGCTCTACAAAGCCTGATAGAGATGCAGCGCACAGTCTGTGCTCTATGGAGGGAGAGTGAACATAGGTTTGTAATCTGTAAGAGGGATTGGTTCAACAGTGACTCTCTACCATGTGCCTGGAAATACATTGCTTCACAGTGGTTGAGCATGGAAAATTGAACAGAATGTGATGAAACTTGTATAAGTGAGAACTGTACTTACTTGCGTAGCTGTTTCAAACTTGAATGAGAAGATCTGGAAATAAAGCCTTCATCCAAAAGTGATGGGGATGTCACTTTTCAAAAAACTGCGGTTAATGTCCGAAAGATACACAAGAACATAATAAAAGGGAAAAAAAAAATAAATCTTAAGGGATGCAGAAATGAGTAAAGTCCTATTATTTTGTCCTTATAGGAGCTTCATGGGTTATGATTTCCTAAATTCCTAATGTAAGGCAAAATTATGGAAATTGTTATTTTTTTCTTTCTCATAATTGAAAAAGAGAAAGACACCATATTTTTGTCTTATTTTTCCTTTCTACTCCCAACAGTTGTGGAGCAAACAGAAAATTGAAATAGATGCATTTTCAGAAAGTACCACAGCCTTATTTTGAGTTGAATCTTAAATACAATGTATTTGACATGACTTATTGAATTCATATTATGGAAATAATGACTAGTGGTGACACAACTGGATTTTTTTGTTAATAATATGCTTTAAAATACGAATACTTGTTTGGCTGTCGGTACTAGGTTTGTATGGTGTATCTTCAATACAGAAACAGAGGATACCTTTAAACTAAGAACATCAGGGGAGGACTATGCCCCACAGCTGAGGGTGTGACTGGGTTCCACACAGTGAGGAAGTGGCAGACCAGGTCAGTAAGCAAAAGGTGCAGGGTGATGTGGTCAAGAGAGACCTTGAAACCAAAGAGCAGGGTAGCAGGGGGTCTCAAGTGTGTGCATGCAAATGAGGAATGTGGAAAGGATAGCCTTATGGGGGAAGTTCTCATACCTTTTCTGGAACATCAGCACAACTTTGCTGCTGTGCCTACATGCTAACAAATGCAGCAAGGGGAACAGACGGGAGGATTTAAGAGGTGTGTGTGCAGTACTAGGACTGTGATCTCACTGAGATCACAGAAACATGGTGGGATAGTTTGTACCAGTGGAATGTTGCAGCCAGTGGATACAGGCTCTTTGGAAAGGACAGGCTAGGATGGCAAGAAGGAAAAATTGCTGTTTACATGAGAGCAGCAAGAATGTATGGAATTTTTCCTAGGGACAGTTTTGCCTTAGTACCAGCTAAGACTCTATGGGTTAGGTTTAAAGTGCAGAGCAACATAGATGATGCTGTAGTAGGCATCTGCTGTAGTCTGCTTTATCAGGAAGTAGACGACAACATCTTTAGAAAGCTGGAAGAAGCTTTACATTTGCAGGCCCTGGTGTTCATGGGGAGCTTTAATCACTGCAATATCTGCTGGAGGGAGAGTGCTGCAGAGCACAAGCAATTCAGAAGCTTTCTGAAGTGCACTGATAACTTTTTGACACAGGTGATTGAGGAGCTGATGAGGAGAGGTGCTTTGCTGGACCTGGCTTTTCTATGGACAGTAATTGATTGGGGAGGCAAAGGTTGGGGGAGGCCTCAGCTGCAGTGATCATGAGATAGTGCAGTTCAGAATTATGAAAGGAGGAAGCAGGGCAAAAAGTAGGATGCCATCCGTGGCCATCAGGAGAGGAGACTTGGGCCTCCTCTGGGATCTGCTTGAAAGAATTGCATGAGACACTGCCCTGGAGAAAAGAGATGTTCAGGATAGAATAGAAGAGTTCAGTTTGAAGGGACATACGTCAGTCATCTGTCCAACTCTGTGACCTGAGAGCTGGTTGATATTCATGTCTTTAAGCTTAAGAATGGCTCACCCTGACAGGCAGGAATTCAAGCAAAGGTGGGAGAAGGCCTTCGTGGATGAACAAATTGCTTCTGACAGAACTCGGATGTAAAGAAGTGTACAAAAGATGGAAGCAGGGTCAGGTGCAGAGAGGCATCCAGGGCACCTCAGAGGCAGAGACACGGAGTGTACAGGGAAAGCCCAAACTCACCTAGAGTTGAGTCTGTCAAGAGACATGAAGGGCAACAAGAAAAAATTCTACAAGTAGATAAGCAGTAAAGGGAGGCTAGAGAAAACATGGGCCTGCTGCATGAGGGGCAGGGGCTGTGGTGACAGATGTGGAAAAGGCTGAGGTATTTGGTGCTTTCTTTGCCTTGGTCTGTGCTGGTAACACCAGCTCAGGACCCTGACACCCTTGAGAAAATCTTCATTGCTCCAAGTTTACCCCTGTCAGAGGATGATCAGAGCCTATGGGACCTGATAGGGTGCATCCACAAGTGCTGAGGGAGCTGGCCAGTGTCATTGTAAGGCCTTTCCTGGTAATATTTTAAATGTGGCAATTGAAGGTGGGGGGGTGGTTCCTGAGGACTGAAAGAAATCAAATATCACTCCTTTGTTCAAGGAGGAGGATCCAGGGAGCTACAGGCTGGTTAGCCTCACCTCAACCCCTGAAAGGTGATGGAGCAACTAATCCTGGAAAGCATGTCCAGACATGTGAAGGACAAGAAGTGGGGATTAGGAGTCATCAGCACAGATCTAAGAAAGAAAAAATGCTTGACCAATCTTACAGCCTTCTGTGATGAGACAACTAACTTGGTGGACAAGGAAAAAGCAGTGAATGTTGTTTATGTCAACTCTAGTAACATTTTTTTACGTTATCTACCTATAACATCCTTATTGACAGACTTAATAAAATAGGGACTAGATAAGGTGACAATGAGGTGGACTGAAGACTGGCTGATGTACTAAATTCAAAAGGATTATGATCAGTGACACAAAGCCCAGTTGGAGCCCAGTCACTAATGGTGTAGCCCAGGGGCTGGTTCCTTCATTTCACTTAATGGCACAGGGTGCACCCTCAGCAATTTTGAAGATTATACAAAACTGGGAGGAGTGATTGATAAAGAACTGTCATCAGCTGTTGCTCAGAGGCACCTCAGTAGGCTTCAGAAATGGGCTGTCAGGAGCCTTCTGACGTTCAGTGAACCTGGGGAGCAATAACTGTGCACCAGTACATACTGGGGGATGACTGCCTGCAGAGCAGCTTTCCAGAAAGGGCTGTGACATTCCTAGTAGACACCAAGTTGAACATGCATGTGGAATGTGAGTTAAAGAAGGCCAACAGCCTCCTGGGCTGCATTAGAAAGAGCACCAGGAGGTTGAGGGAGGTAAACCTTCTTCTCTGCTCAGTACTGGTGAGGACATGTCTGAAACACTGGGTCCAGTTATGGTACAAAAACCCCACAGACAGACTGGAGAGAGTCTGGAGAAGGAACTTAAACTAATGAAGGGATTGGAGCATCTGAGGAATGAGGGGAGGCTGTGAGAGCTGGGCCTGTTCAGCCTGGAGAAGAAAAAGCTTGAGGGATCTTACCTATGCAATTATACCTGACCAGGGGAGTAGAGAAGACTGAGTTAGACTTTTCTCAGCAGTGCCCAGGGAAAGGACAAGAGGTAACTGGCAAAACCTGTAAGACTGGGAATTGCTGTTAAACATAAAGGGAAAAAATTTCTTTTGCAGTGAGGTGGGGTGTGTGTTTGAAGGCAGGGAGGATGTTGTGAAAGACTGAAACAGCTTGCCCAAAGAGGTTGTGTAGTCCCCATGCTTGAAAACATTCAAAACGTGACTCAACGATGCACCAGGTAACCTTCTCTAGTTCACCCTGCTTTGAGCAGAACAGTTGGAGGTGATCTCCAGAGGTTTCTTACAACCTCAACCATTATATAATTCTGATACAATGTAGAAAGATATGTCAATGAGATTTTGTATATTTGCTAGCTTAAAAATATCATCAGAACCTACCCTGTCCCTGACATATTCTTGGTCTGACCTGTTCAGACTGTTCCATTTTATAGCAGTTTCACTGCTCTCTTTTTAGTCCTGTAGTCTGTCAGTGGGTAACTCAGATCTGTGAGCTTCATTCCTCTTGAACTTCACTTCATACATGTTTTCCTTTGTTTCTAGAGTACATTCTTCTTGAAGGGTAACAGCCTAAATTCAGTGTTGTACTCTAATTGAGGTGTTAGAAATGCTAAGGTCAGCAGTTGCGCTGTGGGCTGTGTTCTTGTTCACTAGCTGCAATCATAAATACCATGCATGACTATCCCACGAGTTATGTGGCCGTTGAGAGAAAAGGCATTCCTCAACTTATTTTACATGGATGTTGGTGTAGTAGTTTTATTCCATCTGTCCCTGCAACTACTTTCACAGCTTTGTGGAATTAGTTGGTGTTTGGTTTTTTTTATTAATATGTGTATATTTTGGTGTTGTTTTTTTATTTTAATATGTGTATATTTCAAAATTTTTACTTTTAGTTGTGGGGGGAGAGGAAGCAGCAAAAATCCCTTGCAAATATTTTCAACTTTATTTTTCACCATCATGATATAGAAATAATCAGCAGGTTAACTTCTAGTCTTAACATTTTTCATGTTTAAGAATTTTTTTTTTTTGAGACAAATTGCCAAGTTTGAGAAGAAGGGAAATTGGAGCTTGTCTGTCTGCTCCCTGCTGATCACACCTTCAGGGACTTGATACAAACTATCCTAAACAGTAAATTAGCAGGAAAGTGAACTTTCTCCTCTTTCTCTATTTTCCTTTAGTTCTTTGGCATGTAACTACAGTTTCAAGTAAGTAATAACAAAGCTTAAATATTTGTTGTTTATTATGACTGTTTATTGTAGTTGACTTCACTTTTAATCCATTTCAGCATATCTACACAGTTCAGCGTGAACTAAGTCAATCTTCAATATGAAATTGTATTTGCCAGATTTGTACCTCCTTTTCTACAGGTTTTTTTTGTTTGTTTTTTGAAAGTGTAGTTTTCTAGGAAACAATAGAAGTTGCTTGTATGTTCTGCACCCTTTTTTAATTAAAAAAAAAAAAAAAGAAACCACAAAAGATCCACAAAAAACACACTCAGGCTTGGGGCATCTTTCAAAATTTGCATACCCCAAACTAGGTGATGTGTACAGAATCAAAGTTTTTAAAGATGTTTCTTCCTTTTGTCCTTTTAGACAGTCCTATCAAGCTCCAGGTGTTGGAGATTGCCTCCGTCAGCAGTTAGGGTCACGTCTTGCATGGACTCTAACTGCAAGCCAGCCTTCTTTACAAAGCACTACCTCAAAAGGCTTTTCAAATGCTGTCTCTCGTGGTGTGCCAAGGTCAAGGCGAGAAGGGGATACAAGTGGTGAGCAAAGATGTATTTATTAAAGATAACTTTTTTTAAATTGTTACTTGTATCCTCCATTATTTCTTAATGATGTTGAAAAAGGTTTATAGCATGTTGAATTTTTTGAGGAGTGTTTTGCTAGAATGGATTTGATAGAAGAATAGAAACAAATATGCAAGACTAGTGTATTTGGCCACAATCTCTTTGGCTGGTTGTTAATTTTTTTGCAGTGTTTGATTTGATGATGTGTTTTGATCCTCTGAAAAGACTGACTTCATTGCAGTGTTTGTCAAGATCAACTGATAGTTATTTGTGAGTAATGATCACTCTTTTGATGATCAGAAGATGCTACTGCTTTTAGAAAGTCAGAAAGAGCTCAATGAATAGAACTTGTTGGAATAGACTCACCCCTTTGTGGTTCTGTCTTCTAAAACTTGGAAATGTGCACTTGGAATATAAAGCTCTTAAAACTTTTTTTTTCTTTAAATTAGCACACTGTTGTAGTTAGCAATTGACATAAAATAGTGTCAGTAAAAAAATAGATAAATATTACTAATTTATTTCCTTGACTAAATGGCTGTAGACGGGAAACTGATGCCTAGAGGATCTATTCTGAATTTACAAAAGTGTAATTAGGGAGGAATGGTTTAACAGATGATCTCTGTGGCAACTTTGTGAGCTTCAACTCACTCTACTTTTACTGTAAAAGTGGGAGACTTTTCTGAATAAGAGCTAACAGCAGATGTCATCCTACAGTACTGTTACTCTCTGGCAAAGAAAGATAAAAGATGTGGGTTTTTATGTTTGGGGTTGTTTTTTAATGCTTCTGTATAAAGAAGTATGGATATAGTATATCTGCCAGCCCCTGCAACTTTGAGTGTACAGAGCAACCGCTAATAGACCAAAGAGTGTATCTGAGGGCAGCATTTGTCATTTGGAACCTAATTAACAATGCTGTTGGTGTGCAAGAGGATGCATGTATATATCTCTTAATAATATATAAATATATATAATTTTATGTATTATAAATTTAATATATATGAATATAGGAAAAATATAAAAAAATCTAGAACTGCTGTTATTTTTGTTGTACTAATTACCATAAAGAGCAGTAGAAACTTGTTTCAGACAGACAGCCAGCAGCTGTGACTCTTGATTCTTATGTGAGATGAGTGTAAGGACTGACAGTTGTTTTAAATGTAGGCACTTGTTGATGTAGAAATAGAAGTAGGACAGTGTTCAGAATATAAAAGGCTATTGTCAAGAAGATACACTTCCATGAATATGATTTTTTTTCTAGCTAATTAAAGGGTGATGGTGGTTTTTTTCTTCTAAAGTTGGTTGCTGTTAATTGGAATGTTCTTGCTACACCTACACAGACAGTATATTTAGGAGCATTGTATGGTTGATACTAATACCTGGTGCCTTATTTACCAATTAAAGAAACATGCACTTGAACCTTTTACCATTCCACTAAGAGCTCCTAAAAGGGACGTCTTAGAATTATGATGGGAGTCTGCATTTTAAACTGCATCTTGAGATGATGGCTACTTTTGCCAAAATAAGAACAGAATTTATTTTCTGTTGTTTTTATTCTGGGAAGGCAAACTGATGAGAGTATGAGTGCTGTCAAATTTGGGAGAAGCATGTGACATCACAGTTTCCAAATATTTGTTGAAATTGTTTCATTCTTGATATCTTAAAGTTAAGTTACAAAAGCTGTTTTGCTCAGGAGAGGTGGGTGTAGTTGCAGTGGCCTGCACAGCACCTTTTTCAATCTTGTTTTCTTTAAATCAATAAATATCCTAAATCTTAAACATAATCCAATCTCTAACTAGAGATACAAGCCAGAAGCAAACTGGATGCTGCAATAGCAAAAGCTTTACTAAATCAAAGGTATATCTACCTTCAGAAACAGTATTTACACTTTTCTATTTGCCAGCTCTATAGCTGTTATGCAGCTGGCAATCTGGTTTTGATCAATCTTTTCACTGAGCAGTGGCATATATGATTGAAAGCAGGTATTAAACAAACAGTTCTTTCTTCTGGATTAACTCTGTTGTTTTCCTGCTGAATGTAGAAGAAATTATTCTGTAAGTCATGTTTAACAACTTCAACTGTTCTTTCAAAGAAAGGTAAAGTAGTTACGATGTTTGCCTCAGAACTTGCACTGGTGACTGAATCAGAAAAGATAGCAAGTTTAAGAACTGGCTGAAATGTTGGTTAAAATAGAACATGCCTTGTGTCATACAAGCCAACCTACTCTACTGATACCTGGAATTGTCTCAGAGGCAGGGAAAGGGAATTCTTGGCTTTCCTGTCAGGCTGTAAGAGGACTTAAAACATTTGTTTACAGGTGTTAAAACACAGGCTTTCTCTCTTTTTTTTTTTTTTTTTTTTTTTTTTTTTTTGGTCTAGGCTTCTAAATACCTTGTTGAAGTTGTAATAAAAATTATTTGTCCCAACAAATCTAAACACTGGTTGTTTTTTTCTTTCTAGGCTCTGTTGAAATAACTGAAGCAAACCTTGTAAGAGATGTTCTGTATGTCTTCCAGGGAATAGATGGCAAAACCATCAAAATGTGCAATTCTGAAAATTGCTATAAAGTAGAGGGAAAGGTACTGTATGGTGACTTGTATTTTATGTGTGAGCAGACAGGTATGTAGGGGAAAAATATGTTTAAAAAGTTAAAACATTATCACAAGTCTTTACTCCTTCCCCCAGCTTTTTTTTTTTAATAGTACAACAGAGTAGTTTCAACAGTGCTAGTTTAAAACTGATTGTGTCAGTTAGGTCCCAGAAACAAACTGTAGCATTTCACAAGATGTGAATAGACTCCCAACTATTAAGCCAGTACAAAGACTCCTGAATTATGGCTTAACGGATTTTTTTCATCATTTCCCCTCCCCAGTGTACCAGTGTATAAGGAGGAATATAAACCAGATGCAGGCTTTTAACCACATTATTATTGGATTAAATTTAACAGTCTGATATGTGGAGTGGATGCTAGTCACTTGATGTTGTGGTCTTGATTACAACTTATAAATGATCAGATGGAATAATGCAGATCACCCAAGAAAGGGCTGGTGGTACTTTCAGCTTCTGTTGTTGATAGAAAATCCAGCTGATGTGAATTGGAAGGAAGGTGTTAAATAGGGAAGAAGTTTGAGAGACACAAGATCTTGCTTTAAGCTGGTGAGATGTTAAACATATTTACAGTGTGGAAAAAAACCAAGGGTGAGATTCAGTCAGCCGAGGAATGAAAAATGGTGCTAGCTGCTTTAGCACCTTTTCCTTATTCGGTATTTAGACAGTACTGCATCACAGTTCAGTTTCAGCGTGTTAATTGGTTTTCATATTCTTGTTCAAGTGGAAAGACAGTGCTTCCGATTTGTCACTTATATTAAGAAGTTTAATCTATGACAATATGACACAGTTCTAAAATGGTGGAGGATTGATTTTGGGCCTTTTCATGTGTCAAGAGCACAGTAGACTTATCTTAATGTTGATAAGGGAACTAGTTTTCTTTTTCTTCATAATAATAGCAAAAAGTTAAATGCATAGTTGTTGCCTGTTACTTTACAATGACATTTAGGGCTGCTTAGTGGGGGGGAAAAATGGAAAGCTTAAATCTTGTTAAATCAATTAAATGTTGTTAATATAATAAACAGATTCTTAAGAATGTCATCTTCTGTACCTGTAGATGCTGCAAAGTTTGTAATTCCTCAACACCTGCACTGAGTTAGTTGTTTCATATGTGTTAAATTATCTGTGGCAAAGGAAAGGTAGCATAATAGATTTTTCTAGAGGAATGTGGAGAAAACAGTGATTGCAAAATTGTCACTATGGGTTTTGTTAGTTTTTTGTGTAGCTTGCATATCAAATAGGCTAGTTTGAGGTGAATAACTCTTGGTTTGAGTTTCTGATTCTTTTAATACAGGGAGTTTCATTATTCAGATGATTTGTGGTCAGTAATGCTTTTTCTTGAGAACTTTGTGTCTTCAGTTATTTTTGTGAGGTCAGTATTCCATCCTTCTTCCTTCTTGGTGCTTGACTGAGCTGTTGGACTCAGGATGAAATTATTTGACTGCCTAGAGCTGCAGCTGGAACTTTTTCTGATGAACAAGGAGGACCAAGATTGTATCTCTTCTAGCTGTGTTGACTGCATGTTAGGCAAAATAGTAGTCAAAGCATGTAGTTTTTCCTCAGCTGCACAGAGAGAGTATCATTGTACACAGTGTTTTTCCAGAAAGAAACACACTTTCCAAGCTGTTATTGTTGCCTGAATGCTTTCTAATGTCAGTGTTAATATTAGGTCTGTTGGTAACATTCAGCACGGCACAAGCTAGCAGCATCTCATTTGATCTAACAGATACAAATGTAATAACACTAAGCCAATTCTGCTTGTTCCTCATTTGATTCCAGAAGATGTGTGTTGTATGTAATGCTTGCCAAGTACTGTGTAGTTGCAGAATTCTGAATAGTTCTTAGGTCATCTCTTCCCTTTTAGCTTCAGGCAGAGTTTTTAACTGTCCAATTATGCTTGTTTGGGCTAGAATTTATCCTATAGAAGTTGTTTGAGAAGTTAAAGCTGTGCCTCTATAGCTAAACAAGAGGGCCAGGGACTGAACTCTGGTCTTATAATCCAATGCAGCTTCCTGGTTCAAGTTCACACTGCTGTGACTAATATGCTCTGTAGCTGATCTTTATCTTAGAGAATGCCTGTACTGTTAACTAAAAGGCTGAATGAGTTTAATTCCTACTTCTTTGGCAATCCGTTCAGCTTGTAAGTGCACTTTCTTGCTTCGGTTTGGACTGTTCCAGCTGGCTCTCCAAGTTAAAATTGTCTGTAGAGGTGTTATAGGCCCAATCACTGTGGACAAAAGTCAATCTCTGTCTCTTGGCCTAATGTATCAGTCAGATTGTTTGGGGATTTTTGTCCAATCAAATTTTGCAAACTTGATGATAGTGCTCTTGGGTAATGTGACAAAATGTGGTAGAAGCAAGTCTCCAGTAGGAATAAGAGGAACATGTCCTATGTGTGGGCAATTTAAAGAAATGTGCTGATTCAGATGAAAATAGTAGTAGTTAAATAGACTATTGGGACTAAGGCAGGCTTGCAGGGCTGAGGTACTTTGTACAAGTAGAAACAGACTAGAACAGCTCAGAGGGACACGTGATTAAATAGCTTATAAAAGCTGTTACTGGTGGATTGAACTTAAACTTGGAATTTGGATTCCATAAGTTTTGGTTCATGATACCTAGTCTGGCATTGGGTCATTTGACTTCTATTAAAGGTTTGTTCCACATGAAGTAGTAACTATTTTCTCTAAGTTTCTTCATTAGTTTTAGTCATTGACTCCTCTTTTAGAGCTCTAGTATTTTCAGTCTTGCTGATGATCAGGATAAAATGAAGTGTGATTCTACATCATAAATTTTAGATTTCTTCCTCTTTTCTGAAGACCTTTGTGTTACTGCCATAACTGCCTAATGTAAAAACAGTGTATGAATATTGTTACATTTAGATTTCCAAAAGGGAAGGTCACAGAGTTGCCAGTAGTTTGTTGCTGCTGCATTTCAATACTTATATGTATAAATTTAATGCTAATTACATGGTTGTCTGCTTTTCTGGCCCTATCTCTGCTGTAGAATATAAAACGATTGTTTCCTGAACTGGCTTGTTTTATGAGAGAGGCTTTTGTGAAGAAACAAGTATTGGCATGGTACATTTGACTTATTTGCAAGTTACTGTTTCTGTTAACTTTGTAGGTGAGCTTGTCCAAATCTCTCAGAGATACTACAAGTAGACTTGCAGAGTTGGGTTGGCTGCATAATAAAATAAGAAAATACACAGACCAGAGGAGTTTGGATCGTGCATTTGGACTTGTGGGACAGGTAGGTCAGCTAAAAAAATTGATTTTGCTACAGTATTTTGGTCTAGTTTCCCTTAGAAACTACTGAGTAAATGCAGTACTAGAATCATGTGTAAACTTTGGAGCTTGGATCATTCATCTTTTGATTTACTCTTTTTATGGACTGCCATATTTGGTATGGGTCGTAGTCTGAAGGCAAGGGAAAGGCATTTGCTCTTGCTGGGTGTAAGGAGTTGCACCTGTCATTTGTAGCTGGAAAGTCTCATGCATAGATTCCTTTTCTTAGTCTCCTTTTTTAAATTCATATTTTTTGAAGTACTCATGTATGTTTATAGACAAAAACATTTCTTAAATGGGATGGTGGCATCCCTGAGCTAATTAATCACTAGTACGGTTGTTAGTGACCTATGCAGGAGACACTTGTCAGCTAATGATGTTTGTGTGTTAATACTGCACTAACTTACATAAAATGCAAGTACCCCGTTATCTTCTGCCATTTCTTTTGAATATAGCATCAAAAGAATATTAATTTTTGTTTTTATAGGTTTCATCATCATGATTTGTAGTCTACAGTAACTTCACAGCTGCTGTAATACCCAAAACCACATTTACTGCTAAGGCATTCCCGTTTCCTCTCACTTGCTCCCTCTGTAAAACTGGATATTATCCCTTCTGAGTCGACAGAAATGTTATCCTTGCCTCTAGCCATAACATCCTACCTAATCTGCCAAGAAATTGAAGTTCTTCTCCCTTCAATCTAATTTTTCTTAAGAGGTCAGTAGAGACACTGTAGTGCTTCCTACTTTTCTAATGTTTTATTCTGTTCCCTTCTGTCTCTTATTCTAAGTAACCCTTTTAGTTACATATAAATAATTATTTTTCTAGTAATCCAATGGTGATTTCCATGTTTTATATGGTAGTGCTACTGTATATGCATTTTCTTCAGACTCTCCCCCCTTATATCTGGTTGAAATTTCTTTTTATCTAGTAGCTTCCTGCTTACGCTTATTTTTACTTTCTCTGGCTTTAATTTTCAAGTTTACAGCAAGGGGAGAACATTAATTCTTCAGTGAATTTAAATGTGTGATATCTTAGCTACCATATGCAGATTTCCGATCCTGTGCAGAATGCTGTGCAGTTAGCTAGCTGAATCTGCATAGCTCTGATGCTGTTTGTTTTGCTTTGAGACAAGCACTTACATTTATTTCTAGGACATAAGTGTGCAAATAAAAACATATATTCTACTCCTGCTGACAGTATCTGTGCATAAAGAGTATATACCAATGATCTTCGTGGCTTTTATAGCTGACAATTTCAGGTGCCGCACACTGTGCATTAAGAATTTAGCACAAGAATATATTGTGTATTCTAAAGCATCTTTTGCTTAAAGTTTTAAAAGAATGTGTGTGTAAACCCCCTGTTTAAACTACATGTAGGATAAGATGTCTGTCACCTCTTTTATCATGATTCTGGTGACACTTTTTACCATGCAAAATGCTGGGTATTGACAATTTTTAGGAGTAGAGATACAATCATATACACGCTTTAACATTATATTCTTCTGCCTTTGCTGTTTAGTATCTAAGTTCAACTTTGTCCTCAGAAAGCAAAAAGAATAATCAGCCATGAAATATAACTTGCCTTATTTGACTTTTTGCCCATTTAGATCCTGTTGAGGTAGTGGGCATTTTAATTTTTTTACTCCTGAACAAGCATTCTGTTTCCTTCCTGAATTCTCTTTTGCTGTAGATCAAATCAGAATTCTAGGATAATGTCCAGTTTTCTGTAACAGTTTGGGAAACAAAAATCTGTAGTTTGTGATGCAGGAATTGGCACTGGATGTAAATTTTAACTTCTAAAGCTCCTCTGAAAAGTTGATGGCCAGTTAGATCCTAACTCCTTTTGGCTACTGAAATTCGTGATTACTGTTCTCACACTTTGAGTAGATATGTAGTGCCTTTGAATGTCTTCTTGGAGGCTCTACTTCACTCTCTATCTTGGCAAGTGCTACTGTAATAGGTTCAAAAATGTACTGAAGAAGCAAGTGAGAAGAAATGATAAGTTACACATAAGGGGATTTATTTTTGCCCTCTGGAATAAAATGAATATCAAATTTATTTCTAATTTATAATGTTAAGTTAAAGAAAGGAACCCTCTTTACTTATAAAGGATACAATGGCAAGATTAATGCTTTTTTTTTTTTTCTAGGCTTCTTAGCCTCTTAGCAGGAAAGAAGATTTATTTTCTCCTTGTGCTTGTAGTAATGATTTCTCCCTTGTACATACTGTAGTGAATACATACTTTACTTTAAGCTCTTGGGTTCTTTTTGTAAGGTTTTCCTTATTTTTTCCAAATTACTTTGGCTGTGATGATTTTCAAAAGGGTTCAGGGGAAGTCCTGGGGAATTTCCTATTAAAAAAACCCCAAACCCCATTGAAATAGATACCAAAATCATTAGCTGAGAACTGGTTAAGATATCCATTCTGAAGAATTTGTGTGTGTGCATGGAACTACTCTTCAAAAAAACAAACAAAAACTCTAACTAGTGTTTGAAGTCCAAAATTTTCAACTCAGTCCACAATTAATAAGCCATATTTTTAATTCTGTTTTAAAAAATGTGTTGCAGGAATTTTTTTATTCTGTATGTTAGGTTAAGAACATTGCAAAAACAAAGAAAAAGTCCAGGACCCCAAACTGTGGAAAACTATCCATTACTAAACAAGTATTCTTTCAGGAATTGTTTTTAAAATCTACCTTCATTTATTTTTTAAAGAACACAAAGTAGCTGTGATTAGAATTGTTTTACAAAGAAGAATCTGAGCTTTAGTTCAGGCCTGTTAATTTCTGCACGTTTTACAGATTTCTTAGGATATGCTTACTGTTACTCCTTTCTTCCATGTCAAGTGAAGAGCCATACATGACTGTCAATTGATAAGACTCCAAACATTTAGAGTACTTGATCCAGCAAGCACTTACTGGGAGTACTTTTTTGAGTGTTGTGTTTTCTTGTTCATGTCAAAGTATATAGTGTAAATACAATGATGGTTCCCTAAGTTCTGTGTTCTGAGAGGCCTTCCTGAAATTGAAACTATTACTACTACATACTGTATCTTACATAATTATTAAAGAAAATTTCTTTTGAGTCATGTTATGATTTTCACATCCCTCTGGTAATTATTAATGCATTTTTTGAGGTGATATATCTATTTGGAGACTTATGGTTATCGTAATTTAATCTTTTAATAGAATTAAGACAGCAAGAATCAAAGTCATTTGACAAGGTGTATATGTTCTTGGAAAAGTCTGTGCATCTGTTAGGGAAGCACTTATACATTGGCCATTTTTCTGAGATGGCTTTTGTGCTGTAACTTGTAGCTCGATTCCTTTTAGGAAATTTCTAACTACCTTCACAGTGTGGTAATAGGAGAAAGATTTCTTTTTTTCCTGATATTTTTTTTTCTTTTTTCTCTGTCTTACAGAGTTTTTGTGCAGCCTTACATCAGGAACTTAAAGAATACTACCGACTTCTGTCTGTTTTACATTCTCAGGTAATTTAAGTGGTTCTTATTTAACTTTTTTATTTTGCTTCTGTTTTGCCAATTATTAGGCCTCGCATAAAGGACACAGCCAGCATAAAGATGAACCAATAACCAAATTGTATTTGACACAAAAGGGTGAGCGCTGGGGGTGCAAACAAGTCAGATTATACATAATCGACATCAATCCCACTGACCCCAACAACACCACCACACAACCAACAATGGGTGGAATTAATGGTGAAATGCAGTTTCCCATAGAAGGGACAGGAGACAACCGAGTCAACAAACCAAATATATAAGACCAAGGAAGTCACATACTGAATCTCTACACAGCCCGCATTTATAAAGGCCAGACCTGACTGAGGTCCTTCCCCAACAGGGAACTCTGCAAAACGCACCCACCTCACAGACAGACACTGCCCCTGCCTGCAAGTGGTCCCAGCTTTTATCCCTCCGTGGGACACCTGACCCTTGGTTACTCAATGCAGACACCTGGGGCTCATTTACCCAATGGCTCTCCCTGCCAGGCCGGCCGCACCCTGGAGGGAAGCCCAAAGGCAAACTCACCCCCCGTTTGGGAAGGGCTGTGGGAATCACCCATATGTCAACCTTAATTTGGGGCTTGGGGTTGAAACCCCAGCATTTCAGCTTTACATTGTCTGAATATCTCCTAAAAGGTATACCTAGGTATCCCATTTAAAAGGGAAGTATGTACAGCAGTTTCTCTTGATAATGGACACAATTCTCTAACTTGTACATTTCCTACTCTTTGGATGTATGTACCAATGAATATTTTTCTCTTAGACATTCACTGTTAGTTGATGTTATTACATAAGGAAGGAATATGATGTGTATTTCTAAGCCTCTATCCCTTTTTTGGCATCCTTTTTTGTCAGTTTTGCCTTGCATGATACCTTTATCATTCAAATCCCAAATAACGTGACACATCTTTGAAGGCAGAAAACAAATCTTTCTGTATTTCAAGTAATATGTGGTTCAGCAGCTAGTAACAACGGTTCCAAATTCTTGTTCTGTTTGGGGTAGTTTGTGCATTTTCCTCATCCCTTCTGTTGTACTGAGAGAGTAAGATGTTTCAGTGTTACTAAAAGGCAAACTCCATCATCACAAATGTCCCCCCTTCCTCTTCCTTTCCCTGAACTTTACTTCCTGGGAAAAGCTTTTTGTATTTCATATGTTTGGAAATGGTTTCCAGGATTAGTTGCTCTGTCATCATCCCAGGAAATAAGGTGAGTCTCACTGCTGTGTAGTTTTGTAGATCCTCTTTCTTGGAGAGGAGTGCTATTTGCTTTTCTCAGTCATTGGAAACCTCCTTTGATTGCTATGATACTGCAAATATAATTGTGAGCGGCCTTGCAGTGACATTGGCCAGCTCCTTCAGCACATGTGGGTGCATCCCATCAGGTCTCATAGACTTAGGAGCATCCAGTTTGTTTAATGTTCCCTAACCTGATCCTTCTCCACTCAGAATAAGTTTTCCTTGTTCCAGACTTCCCCTCCAGTCTCAGGTGACGTCTGGTATTGCCAGTGGCAAATCTTACCAAAAAAACAAGGCACAGAAGGCATTAAGTACCTCAGCCTTTTCCATTTTTCCTGTCACCACTTTCCCATCACCATTCAGTAGCTGGACCCACATTTTCCCTGTCTTCCTTTTGATGCTTTTCTTGTTGCTCTTCATGTTCCTTGCCAGACTTATCTCCAGTGTTAGAGTTCACGAATGTATTGAGCACACTGATTAAATGCATTCTGGTAGGAAACAGTCAATACAGTGTCTGTAAAGTTTTGCTGCACTAGCAAACTGGAGTTTCTGGGGATTACCCTCAGCACCTGACTCAAGGGGATCCCAGGAGGCATATTATGTTTAGAATTTCAAGAAGCCGCCAGCAAGGTTCCCCCCAAAGTCTGTCAAAGAAAGGAAGGAGATGCAGCAGTGGAGGAGAGATTTGCTTGTGACTTGAAGGCTGGGAAGCACAAGATCACACTGCAGGATGGAGAAGGGTCAGTAGTGTGCTCCCAAGATAGGTGCTGGCACTGGTTTTAGTTGATGATCTGGAGAGGGTAAGGCAGATTGAAATCTCCCAGTCTGTCAGTGAAAGTTTGCTAAAATTTGTACTCTGGGTGCTCTGTCCATGGCAAGGAGCAGCATGAGACAGTGGGTGAGCAAATAGGTGCTGGGGAGCCACAGTGGGTGGTACAAGGTGGTTTGTTTTGTTTTGTTTTGTTTTTTTATCAGGAGGAAAGCTAACCTAATGCATGCTTCCTCAGTGCTGGACTTGGCATCAGCAGGACCAATCTGGGAAGTACCTTGGTGTCCTCACAGGTGGTTGTCTGCACTGCTGGACTTGATGTGCATTTGGGCCCTGAGATCAAGGCAGCAGGTGTCAGTGTGTGTAGTCCTGATGGCAGTCTCTCAGACAGTGGGGAGGTAGACAGTGAGGAGGGAGAAAGTAAGCTGAAATCCTCAGGACTGTGGACAATTGCTCTGTCTGGGGAGAACGGAGATGGGCTGAGTCTATTGAGACTGAAAAGACACAGGAGAGCTGTGGCTGAGGCTTCCAAACTAATGAAGGATAAACGAAACATGAAGCTGTGGGACTTGGTGAATGGCTACGAGAATTGAGGAGGCACTGTGAAATTAGCAGGAGGTTGCTATAAAAGGTAACTTGCAAAATTTGTTTCCCTGGGATGTTATGGCAAAAGGCAGTACTAACAGGTTGAAGAATTGATTGTACAAATTTGTGGAAGGCAAATATGTAAACTGCTATTAGAAGGGCTGAGCAAGGATGCATCCTCTCATATTCTGAATGCTGTGATTGGGCTGCAAGGAGCCTAAGGATGACAGGCTGCAGAGAGAGGTCAACTTTGCATGCTCTTCTTGTACAGCACTGCCTTTTGTTGTTATTGGAGATGGAGTGGCAGTTCACTAGCCAGGATGCTGACAGAGGATGGCATTTCTTATGTACCTAATTGATGGAGCAGAAATCTTTAAGAAGTCAGGATTCTCAAGACTTGTGCCAAATTACTCTCGCCCAGAGGTGAGCTTGATGACTTCTCAATTTTATTTTAAAAAGTAATAGAAAAACTCTACTTTTTTGGAAGACACTTTCTTTACAAAACAGTACATTTCAGTTACTTGAAAACATGTAGAAAACAGTGTTTTGGAGTTGAGTACATCCAGAAGCTAATGAATTTAACTGGCTTTAAGGCTGAGTTTAATGTGGATGACACTAGTCTTAATTTTGATACGTTGTATTTGGCAATGTGTTGGATGTCAAACACAAGGTGGACTGGTTGTCACATACAGGAAACAGCATCTTTTCTAAGAGTTTGTCTGTTTGGACTGCTATAGGAAGTTGCTTCTGTATTCTTAGGTTGTGTCTTTGTCATGCTTACCCTGTCTTTACTTGTATGAGATGTGCATTTGCATATCAGATGCAAATATTTGGCTTTAATTTTCCAGGGTGTTAGAAGATTCACGATAGTTACATTGTGACAGATTTTTCTTATCATAGCTTTTAATGTGTGGGGTTTTGGGTATTTTGGGTAATTCCTTAATCTCACTGTATAGCTAATTTAAGTTCTGATGACTTCTGGAGGAAGACATTGAACAGAATTTGTTCCATTTTGAACTAAATTAAGCTGGCTGTGCAGTAATAAAAATTTTACCTCCTACACCCTTACTTTCCTTTAGATGTTTTTTCTGAGCATCTCTTTGGCCAGTGTTTACTGTCTTTCACAATCTCTGTTCACTTTTTGTTTGTTCTTCTCTCCTTTTGTTACTATCTAGCACCTTGCTTTCTTTTAACTTTATTTGCCTTCGTGCTCTGTCAGCCCTGCTACACATCTACTTGTCTCTGTCCTTTCACGTGTGCTTGACTCTCTATTTCCACTTGTGTGGCTCTCAGGTTTTGACCCAATGATTTAATGAGAGAGCATATAATAGTGGGTATTTCAAGTGTGTTAATTAAAAAGCTAACTTCAGAGCAAAAACTAAGAAACATCAGTTCTGCTTCAGTTTTGCCAGTTTTGTTCCTTGATGTGTATATTTCTGTTTCTAACTTGTTTAGTTGCAATTGGAAGATGACCAGGGTGTGAATTTGGGCCTTGAGAGCAGTTTAACACTTCGCCGTCTTCTAGTCTGGACATACGATCCTAAAATAAGGTTAAAGACCCTCGCAGCACTTGTTGATCACTGTCAAGGTCTGTTTGACATTAAATTACTGTTTCTGGGGAAGTTATGTTAACTGGGTGGTTGTGCATGCCAAAGGTGGATATCAATAATAGTACTGTTAGAAAATTAAGTAGCTAATTTAAAGGATTCTCTGTCTTTTAGTTTTAGCAAAAACCTGACAAATTATAGTGCTGTTTTGATACACTTAGACTTTTTCTGACTTTTTTTAAACTTGAGAAATCCTTCAAATTTTAAGCATGGATTTTTCATGCTGTTTTCAATTACTCAGTTTTAGTAATCTTTCAAAGAATGTTTTACTGTTTTTTTTAAAAAGTAAACCTCTAATACATCACGAAATGGTTGGCTTAGTCTCTTCACTGTGTATAAGTATTATGCTATTCCTCTATATATAATGGCATATAGGAGTCATTTGCAACTTGTCTGCAGATTCATTTGAAACAATTAAACTTTACAAATCTACAAATAGTGTGTGGCTGTATTGGCAATCAACAAGAAAATATTGAGGAGTGGTGTTGGAGTTGACCGGTAACTGACCCATAGGCTGTGCTTCTCTCTGAGGATACTTCAGCTTTGCTGTCTTTGAAAATAAATGGAGATTGTGGCCCTTTGGAAAGAGCATCTTAACTAAAAAAGCTTGCAGCTTCTGTTTTACCTTGATTATTGAAATTGGGGAGAATTTTTAAAATAAGGTGGGCTTTACTTTCAAGACATAAAAATTTTGAATGCTACAGCTTGTGCTGCAGGAAGTCTTCAAGCTGTGCAGCATAACAGCAAAACAAGTACTAGTTTGGGGGTTTTTTGGTTGTTTGGTTGGGTTTTTTTTAACAGCCTCTTACCTTTGAATTGCAAGAAGCCAGGAGATATTATCTAAAGGAGTTATGGGGGGAACTATAACCAAGAATCAGAAAAGATGTGTCTGTGTGCACACAGAATATCTGAGAGAGAGTCCAGTACATGAGAGCAGGAAAACATACTAAGGCTCCTTTAATGCTATTCTGGTGGAGCAGTGCGAAAGAAAAGAATCATAAAATCAACCTTTGTGTGTGATCTGATGCCTTGAAATTTGCATTTCTCCAAGCTACGGTAAAGTAGACAGAATACCGTGTCAGAGAACTGTGCTTAATGGTTCAGTGAGATTATTGATTCATACCTCAAAACCTAGGAATTCCCTGTCAACATTACAAACTGTACTTTTGCTACATTTTAGAATTGCTGTTCAGCAAGCTCTGAGTGACATGACTACCTAAAATCAATGGCTGTTGAATTTAAGGATGGTGTGTATATTTTTTCTTTATACATTTCTGATCTTACAGGGAGAAAAGGTGGTGAACTAGCCTCAGCAGTTCATGCCTATACTAAAACAGGAGATCCCTACATGAGATCCCTGGTTCAGCACATTCTTGGCCTAGTATCCCATCCTGTACTGAATTTCCTTTATCGCTGGATTTATGACGGAGAGCTGGAGGATACATACCATGAGGTAATGTATGTGATAGAATAAATATTTTATCTCTGTCGGTTTGCTTTGTGGGAGTATAATCCATGGGAAGTTTAGAAGAGAATTTGGAAAGTAGATTGTGATGGAAACATTTAACATAAGTAATATGTACAGTAATAGCATGAAATGTGACTCTTCATGGATTCAGTCAGTGTGATACCTGGAGGTTGCAATGATGCAGTATGTTGTCTTCAGTGGATCATACCCTTGGTCTGTTTAGTAGAGACAGAACAGTAGGCTAACAATAGATGCCTGCTTCTGAAGAGAGCAAAGTCATCTCTATCTTTTCTTGCTTAGTGTAACAGTAGTAATGTGTGCAGAGTTCTTTGAAACTGTTTAGAATGCAAGCCTTTATTCTTTATTTGAATAAAGTTCAGAATATTCCACTCTGACGACCTACTGTTAACTTCATAAATAACTTCTGTTTGCCAAATTGAGTAGAAGAGGCTTATGGTTCCAGAGTTCCTCTAGAAATTCTACAGTGTTATTTGTTCTGACTTCTGTAACAGCAATTTCTAGTAACTGTCCTTTTTCTTCATAGAAACATTTTTATGCCTTTTTAAGCTCTTACAACTTTTTCCTGTCTCCAATCAGTACAGTCTTTTTAAAGAGACATTTTTTTGTTCCAGGAAGCCAAAAAATCATTTTTAAAAATGGAGTACTTTTGAGACACATCTGAGTAACTTTACTTGAGTGTGAAATATGCTGTCTGATTTCTGAAATTGTCCATCTGAGTCAAAATTAACATGAGTACAAATACCATCCACAGCTGATCTTTAAGATCAGCATTAGGAGACCTGTGTGAAATGTCTATGAATTTTTATGGCTAGAAGTGTAAAATAGATTTTACTTTTTTCCCAGTTACTCCTCAGACATTTTCTCAGTTGTCTTTTGTTTTTTGTTCTATATCATTCATTAGCTTTCAACTCTTTGTTTAAAAATTCACATATGCACTCTTAAGAGTGTTCTTAATACTGAAAATCACTGTTGGATGTGGTATGCTGAAAGCTCCAATTGTCATACCTTAGACACAATTTCTGAACAAAGACAATTGGCCGTTCTTGGTGGAAATGGTATTTGGAAGCAGTGAAGAAAGTTCTTGTCCAAAAAATGGTTTGACAGCATGAGGACAGAATCCATCCACAAGTCATTTTAACAAAACTGACTATGTAGTTTTAGTTTCTTACAAATGAAAGTATTCTCTTGTGTGGAGTTGAGAGACCTTAGCATTTGATCACTAGTTCAGTTGCAGAATTTCTTGGGGGTTGTTTGTTGTTGTTTTTGTCTTTTTTCTGCAATTCTGCATTTGTTAAAATAGGAGGAAATCCAGAGGGGATTGAGTAAAAATAGAACCAGTAAAATAAAAGCATATTATAGTTATATTCTGAACTTTATCTCCTACCCTAACTGTATAACTAATTGCCAGAAAAAGGTATATGCTTCTGTATTTAATAGTGGAGGCTTTACAGAGAGTACACTTTGCCCTGAGGTAGTCAAGATTTCATAACATACAGAGGAGACTAAATTATTTGAGCTGTTCTTTAACTTTATTCTTCAGAGTTCATATTCATCAACATAAAAGTTACATATCAATTTTCAGGACAGTGCTGCATGTTAGCTATGAAAAAAATACTTTTTTTTTTTTTAGTTAAAAAACCAACTTGGAATATTTTTACTGTTTTCTGAATGCAGAAATGAAAGAATAGGGGAGAAAGTTTATGTTCATGTTTTGTTTTTAATATTTATTTCAATCTACAGTTTTTTGTGGCTTCAGATCCTACAGTTAAAACTGATCGGTTGTGGCATGACAAATACACTTTGAGGAAATCAATGATCCCTTCTTTTATTACAATGGAGCAATCAAAAAAGGTATGAATTCAAAAATCTTCTTATGATTTGTTTGCCCTATGCTGCTGTTTAGATTTCCATTAAGAAAACAGACTAAATTTAACAATAAATAATTAAGAATTTTAGAATTGTTTCCTGTGGAAGGCTCTAAGACTGTTTCTCCTTGCCATTCACTAACCGATAAATTTGTTTCAGGAGATCTCAAGGAGGGAAAAGAAGTTTGTGCTAAAACCTTTTTGTGTTAGCATTGAAGTTCTGGATTCCTGGGATTGGGATTGTGAAACTAAGAGCACAGAAAGATGACAAAATATCCTGTTGTTCTGGTGATTGCGGGTGGCTCTTTTGTTTGGTGGTCAGGTGGGGTTTTTTTTCCTTGCATGCAAATCACTTTTAAAAGAATTCCTTTTTTATTCAGGTCCTCCTAATAGGAAAATCCATAAACTTCTTGCATCAAGTTTGTCATGATCAAACTCCATCCACAAAGATGATTGCTGTGGCAAAATCTGCTGAGTCTTCGAAAGATGGTAGAGTATCAGTGTTGGTCAGCTTCTTCCCTTCGAACTGAGCTCTGTGAAATATGTGGTTTAGACTGTAAACTGACATTTTGGATAGTGGGGTGGAAAGGAGTACAAAAGTTCCATCTGCCCTAAAATACAGGTATTTCAACGGATGCTTGCATTTTACAAAAGATGCATGAAGATGCATATGTATAATTTTCTTTTCTTAATTTGATAGTTTGCTGGATCGTTGTTAATGTACTGGATTTCAGAATGAAACCATTTGGAAACCAGCCTGCTTTCAACTGACCTTTGTTGAGAGGGCTGGATTGGGTGTGGGGGTATTCTAAATTCTTACTGCAGCATTCCAGTACTTATGACTTCTTATCAAATATACTGCATCATACAATTCTATAATAATACTGAATTAATTCTGTGATTAAAAAATAATAAATAATTAATTGTAAATAAGAGAATGAGCAATAAAAACAGGCAGGACAAAAGCCTTTCTGTAAATGCACTCTACCACTACAGTATGTCCAAAGAAAACTGAGTATGTGGAAAGTTAGTAAAATCATTTTTCAAGATTACTTAAAATTGGGGTTGCTGTCTGTTGAAAGTTAAACCAAAACTTAACTATCAGAATTCCTTCAGGTTATTTCTTTCTATTTAGAAGAGATTTCAGTTTTAATGAATGAGAATTTATATAGTATTTGTGATTATTCTTTGGTGGCATAGTCTTTGCAGTGAAATTAACATTGTTATGATGAAAGATAGCAACTAATAAATGTCTAAAACAAGGAGACTTTATGTATAAATACTAAGCAGAGAAGGTAAAGCAGTGTGTAAGATGCTTCTACACCTGGGAGAAAGGACAACTTCCTTTCTTCTGGTGAAGGTGATATTTTACTACCGTAACTTCTTTTTATAACACATTTAATATACCAAAGAGAGTCTGACTGTTAAGATGTAGATCACTAGGATAATTTCTCTGCTGCTATTTTGTATGTAGTTTCTAGAAGTTATAATGATGTCCTACTCCTACTCGTATATCTGGCTTTTGCCAAGAGAAGAGTTATCTAAACATTAGTTTCTGTCAAATTCTTGGCTTACGTTTTCTAAGAACATGCTTCTTTGCACTTTTTTTGACATCTTGTACAATATTTCTATTGTGCATATTGTATTATAATTTTCTATTATCCTTGTAGTCAAATGACTTTATTATATATAACTTTGAAGCTTGGTTTCGTCGGATTGTCTTCCCCCCCCTCCCACCCCTACAGATTACTTTTGGATTAGTTTTCATATTAACTCTTCACAGTATGGACTTTTAGCGGGAGAACCTCTATGAAAGATATTTTTATAATTATATCCCATTCATGTCTGCAAGAATATTTAATCTAATAATATGGTTTTTGTACCGTGCAGTGTGTGCCTAGTGAAAGATGTGCTTAAAGTGTAGAGAGGGGTTGGGGTTAACTGAATAATGGCTATAAATGCATTTGAACCATTATGCTGCCAGTTACTCCTGAAAAAGGCAAAAAAGTCCTTTGGCTATACTACTTTTACCACTTTACACAGCATTTATGGTCATGGTTTTCCAGTATTTTTTTTTTTAATTTGCATTTGTTTCTCTCCTTCATTGAATGGAAGATCTGCACAAATACAGGTTCCCTATTATGTAGAGGATGAGAGCTTCTAAGCAAGTACTTTATCTTAAGTGCTGAGAATATCTGTTTCAGGCAGAAGAGCAGTTTTAGAAATGGATGTTATCCACTATATCTGCAGTGTGTTGAAGGTGTGCTGAGCTTAGGGCCTGCAGCCTAAATACCTCATAGTATTGCACTGCCTTAATTCTGCACGAAACTGCCTTTATATTTAGGGCTTTTCACCCATTCAATCCTGAAAGAACATTCTGTGTCAGTGATGTTGGAAATGCATCCAGTTGTCCTGGTTTGTGCCATCTGATAATATCCTGAGAGTCCTTTCAGATAAATACTTATAATAAGACAATGGAAGGCTAGGATACCAGCCTGAATTCTGGATGTTTTTTCTTATTTTAAAACTGACTGTTTCATGGGTCTGGCTGTATTTTTTTATTTCTTTAATTTAGTTTGGAACCTTAGCGCTCATGTTTCCCCAGGTTCCTTTTGTTGCTGGAGTCATCATGATGTAAAAAACTGAACATGTATTAAAACAGGAAGTCGGAGATGAAGAACTGTATAGAAGTTCATCATCTTGCCTGACAGGGGATTGTAGTAAGCACTTGGGGAAGAAGGACAGTAAAAAAAGCAGATAAAATGATCCCAGCTCCAATCTCTAGCTCTCCAAAGTTTGTGAACTTCTGAACCCAGGAATGACGTGAGACCAATATGTTCAATAGCAACTCATGGACCTGTCGGTCAGTGATTTTTTTTTGCCAGACCTTTTCTTGATCCATTTCTGGCATTTCACAGTGTCCTGAGATAACTTTGTACAGCTTTAAAAACTTATGCTTAGGCCTCTTGTTTGTTGATGTAGGCAACCTTTTTGGTAGTTTTGCATGTCAAGCAGGGATGTTGCATTACCTGTGCTGGTGTGCATGTATGCAGAGGTGGTGTTACAGCTACACACGTAAACTTCGTTTTTCTGGTCTCAGAGATGAAGGGCTGTGGCCAGGTTCCTTCCCTCAAGGCAAGCTGGCAATAGTACTAAGGAGAGGGGAAAGGCTGCTTTTTTTTTTTCTGCTTGGAGTAACAAGAAGTTGAGACTGGTTCATGTGTCCTCAGCCATAGTTACGGACTAATACACGCTCACCCCTACTTGAATGGAGGCAGGACCAGCATGTGTGACTTGGTAGGCTTGCCATAGGCAGACTGGGCAATTGTCTGTTGCCTGTTGGGTTTTGCCTGTGCCTTGAGTCAGTCCTAGGCCCAATCCCTGTGTCCAGTAGCTGAAGGTATTAGCTCATAACTCTTTCTGGGTTGGCTTGTTCCCTCTCGCTTTGCCCATTAGGCTCGCAGCATCTTGTGGAAGGACACTTGCAGGAACAAATAATTGGGGTATTGTAACTTACTGTGTTTTGTCTGTCAAACTCCTCTTAGCATTTTTTTTTCCCCCTTCTAAAAGTTCCTTCTTCTGAAGACAGCAGTGAAACCATGTGGCAGATCACATGGCTGGTACCACTGTGCAAGCAAGCAGCCACACTTGAACGCATCTTTGGAAGGCAGCAATTGAGGACAGGATCTGCTGATGAGAAAAAACTGGATGAAAGTTAGAATTGATTGGACTTTCTTGCTGTCCTGTACCAGTGAGACAAATACAAACAGATATTTTTCCCAGCAGTGCAACACTGCTGCATGCTTCTTTACCTGAGCAATGCAAGAATTGCTTTGTTAAATCACACCAGATCTTTGCTTGGACCAGAGTGAGCAGAGACCTTGGTGAATTGTTTTGCTGTCCTGGTTTGTTGCCACGGACTGGAAAGGGGAATTTGAGGATTCCTTTACTGCAGGCTGTATTAATTCTCACATCTCCTAAGCTTGATGTATGTTACTTGACTAATTAATATTCTAGTGTAGGGATTTTGAGCACAGCAATGTATTGCACGAGTGTTATCTCTTTGCCATCTCTGCATATGCTTGTGTTTTTGCTGTCTTATGGAGAGCTTCACAGGTTACTGAATGAGAGTTTGGAAACCTCAGGGAATGTTATTGAACGAGACAGTGTGAGGTTTCCCTCATTAAAGAGTGACTTCTTCATTTGAACCAATGTTTTATTTCTTCTTTAAAAGCATTTTATTAATTGAAGCTGAATCTCATCACAACATGAAACTTGGTTTTAATTTTTCCTGTCTGCAGTACAGGTTGGAACTAATCCTGGAGCAGGCAGTGCGCTGTCTTACACTAATTTGGTACCTGAATCTTAATTTTTTACCTTTAGAGCATTAATTGTGTAATTCAAAATTGTTGGAAGTGTGAGTATATCCTTTAATGCTGAATCTTAACAGTAGTTAGCAGTCCAGTGTTTGGAGTTTTACTCCATGTTGCCTGAAGAGGCCAGATTTCTTGATATCTCATAACAGCCTTATTGCAGTCACTTTTTTAATAAGCTTGTTGTAGAAGACAGTGAAATATGCTTCCTACTGAAGGGCAGTGTCCTACTTTCTGCCCTCAAATTGCCATGCATTAAAGGTGGAGAAGAAAACATTGGGTTGCTGGATGTCCCTCAGATAGCACAAGCATGTTCCCTCCTCTTTCATTCTGGCTTATATGTGGGAGCTCTCTTCTGTTGTATATTCTGACTGATTCTTTGATTTTTTTTTTTTTTTTTTTTTTCCTCCCACCCTTAGAAGTGACTTCTGATTTAGATTGCCCCCAGCAAAGCTTATCCCTAACTCTGAGCTTTTAGATCTCTTTCAAATTAATTTATTCTGTAAATTGTAGTATTTCACAAAGCTAAAAAAGAATCACTTTCCTGTGTGAAAGTGATTAAATAATGAGCTGTTATTGGAAAGTACAGGCTGGGCACAAATTAAAAGTAATAATGTTGAAGTATGGGCTGCTTTAGATTTGCTTTCACTTTGCCTATGCCAAATGTATAATATAGTGGATCGGACAAAATATCAAGTTGTCTGCTTGTATGTTTCAGTTCCAAAGCTTGTTTGCCTCAGTTTTTGAAAAATACTAATTTAATTTTAACTTTTGTTTTTTAGCTGCTGATTTGTTCACAGATCTGGAAAATGCATTTCAAGAGAAAATTGATGCAGCTTATTTTGAGACCAGCAAATACCTGCTGGATGTTCTCAATAAGAAGTACAATTTACTGGAACACATGCAGGCCATGAGGCGCTATTTACTGCTTGGTCAAGGAGACTTTATCAGGCATTTAATGGACTTGCTCAAGTAAGAGAGTGGGAAGGGTAATTAATTATGATGAATTTCTGATGCTTGCAAATGTGCATGATCAGCACAGAAACTGTTTCACTTTTGGAAGAGGACCCTTTAAGTATCTTATTGCTCAGAGGTTTAATTGAACAACTTTTAAATTCTATTTTGGGTTTAATTTCTTTGACCCCGAGTCTTAAATTTTGTTCTTCCTTTCGGTATGAAGTGTATAGAGTACCACTTCAGAATGTCTTGAAAATTTGCACTAATATAGATATCTTGACGCTGACCCTGTAACAGCCTTGAGGATGTCAGCGCTTCTCTCGCTCCTGTCAGCAAGTTTAAGCAGAAAAGTTCTGTTGCTTTTGATGCCACTAGTTAGCATTGCTGTGAATGTTAGGCTTTTGTATTTTGGAGGTGTTTGGTCCAAAGCATTGTGTCAACACCTCTCTACATTTTTTAAAATGTAATTGGTGCCTCACCAGCCTCTATATTAAGCACTCAGGTGCACCCAGAAGTATCAGTTTCAGTTCTTAAAGTGTATTTGCAAGCTCACTGTTTTTACATGCTGGTGCTACTGATGAAACTTAGTCTATCAAAAATGTCCTTTACAAAGCTTTCCTTTGGCCTAGAAAGGAGGCTTTGTAATAGAGCTTCCACTACCTTGTTTGTAAATCAGAATCAGCATTGTTTGGTGATGACTTGTACATGACCATGATTTTTTAATTGAAAATTAGTGTGAAGCAGAATAAGGTTGATTTGTGGAGTCAGTATTACATTTAAGGCAGAAGTAGTGAGGGGCTTTCCAATACTGATCATGGGGGAGAGGGGTAGTGCAAGGTGGTTGTTACTGGCATGTTGCAACTCTTTGGAAAGTTTAAGTTGCATGGATGGGGTGAGTTTTTGTGCTTCTGCCAGCACTTCTAAGCCTGTGAGATGGATATCAGTAAGTCTCTCAAAACTGAAATGAAACTATGGTTTGATGTGTTAATCATGTAATCTAGCTCATTTTAGATATGAATGCAACTCAAATTACAGAATAGTTATGCTATCAATCCTGGTAACTTCAAATCTGGCGTTAAGTGAGGATAAAGTTACTCTGCATGCTGATGGTCAGGTGTATAGCTGCATATGAATAGTCTTGTTCTGCTCAAATATTTTGCCTTTTAGTTTTCTTCATGGTTAAGACTGAAACAGTTAATACGAGAGGTTTTGAAAGTCTGTCAGAAAAGTGTTTTTACTGTGTGCTGCAGTTAGTACCAAACTGCTGCTGCAGAATAGCTCAGTAATATGCCATGACTGTTTGTTTCATAACCACCAGGCCAGAGCTTGCACGACCAGCCACAACCTTATATCAGCATAATCTAACTGGAATCCTTGAAACAGCGGTGAGGGCAACTAATGCCCAGTTTGATAATCCTGAGATTCTCAAACGACTGGATGTTCGACTTCTGGAGGTCTGTTGCATCATGGTGTCTATGACCTGAAACATACCCTTTTGTGTGTGTGTATACATGAAGACATATATGTGAAACAAAATTGTCATGTGTATAAGTAAATACATTCACATGCCTTTCCACTGAAGTCTACTTTGAATTATGTAAACCTCATTTAGTAAGTCATCTTTTCCCATTTCCTGCCTATTGTCTATTTTTATATCAAGCTGTGGGTGTACAGCTGTTTCATTGACAATACAAAGTTGGGTATTTGGAGGTCTAACAGTAACTATATGCATATCAAGCCATGGGTTTACAACCCTTTAATTGACAATATGGAGTATTTGGGGTCTAACAGTAATTGAAGCTCATGGCCCTGATTTGAGGTTCTGCAAACAGCTCCTCCTGCTGTTGCTCTTACAAGCATCTGGGGGGTGGTTTCTTTGTCAGCAGTAGTTACAAAGAGTGAAGCAATCAAAGTGCATTTCATGAAGGGAGACCTCTGCTAAGAAACTTGAGTTAATGAGAAAACTCCTGCCTCTGGAACTGGAGCTATCTGATGAACTGTAACATCTGAAATAAGTCTATATCTTAAACTGAGTCCTACCTAAGAAGTTTTTCCTTCCCTTCCTTTACTAGCCCCAATGGAAAAACATTGACAAACATGAACATTTGGGTGAGATGAATCCCACCCTTGTGTCAAACTTCGATTTGTTTTTGCTTTATCTACTACTTTCAAGAAGGAACTCCCTGTATCTCGAATTGATGTGGGTGCTTGTTTTTTCATAGGCTGTCAAGAATGGAAGAGTATGCAAGAGTTGGTCTTGAGCACTAGTATGCTCTGATTATACACTGAAAGTAGCATATCTTTTTAATACAGGTATCTCCTGGGGACACTGGATGGGATGTCTTCAGCTTGGACTATCACGTGGATGGGCCAATAGCAACGGTAATGTCATATACTGCTGGCTGTGAACATGTCACAGATACTGAATTGAATTGCTAAATATTTTTTTAGTGAGATAACTTTTTTATTCTGGAATGTAAGATCAGAGAGACTTCTTTTTTTTTGGCATCTAAGATGCACCAGCTATAAACAGTAGAGCAAAAATCTCAATTCTTATAAATTAACTGAGAGTGATGAAAAGCTACATTTAAAACAATCATTACCGAAAATCAGTAATTCATTTGTTACAGCAGAGCTTTTAGCAAGTATTTAATAAATAGAATGGTTCTCTTATTATTAGTCTGTAGCTGCTAATTTGGGATAATTTGCCAGGAACTGAAGAAGGTATTTGAGGAGAACCTATTTGTACTGTCTAAATGAAATTTGATAGCTAGCATTCATTAGCACTACTGAGAAAATAGCTGCAGTATTGATCAGAATGCATTTAGCCTCTATAAAGAACTTGTAAATAACTTTTTTTAAACAGGGTGTCAAGATATGAGTCTGGCTGAAGGATTTTTTTATATGTAGTTTGAAAAGAGTGAAATGCTTAGACTTTATCATATTCATCCCTTCTTCCTGCAGTGTCTTGTGCCTACTTGAATGTTTCAGTATCTCAGTTCAGCTTTTGAAGAATCTTTCCAAAAGCTCTGGGGTTTCCAGGAATTTTGTTTTGATGATATTTAGCAATAAACTACATGGGTCAGATAGGATGGACTGTGAAGAGGTTCTTGGTCCTTCAAAACACATGGTATGTCTATTAATTTATACTGATACTTTGTTTGTTTTGTAGGTCTTTACACGTGAGTGCATGAGCCACTATCTAAGAGTATTTAATTTCCTTTGGAGAGCAAAGCGAATGGAGTATATTCTTACTGATATATGGAAAGGGCACATGTGCAATGCAAAGCTGCTGAAAAGCATGCCAGGTGAGAAAGGCCCAAACGGATGACGTATTTGTAAACTGAATTTAGAGAACTGCATCTTATTTTCAACTGGGGGGGGGGGGGGGGGGGGGGGAGTTTGTTGGGACAGACGAATTTTATATTGTGGCTCCTTGATTAATGGTACATGATGATGAAGATAAAAGAATGTTATTGTAAAATGAAGTTTCCTGCTTCTTGGTTTACTTAATCCTTGGCTGTGAGTTTTTGTAGCAGTGAGCAAATGAAACATCCCATGTCTCTGGAAAAAGACTGTTACTTTCCATCCCCTTTTATTCATCTTCCTTGATGCCTTCCTATCTGTATCCTGTGTCTCCCTCTTTCTTGTGCTGGAAGTAGTAAGTCTCACACATAGACACTTGTGAATTTACTAGTTTTACCTTCACTCATTCCCTGTGCTTTTGTTTAGCAAAAGCAGAAGAGGCTGAGAAGAGAAATGCATGTTTGAGAAGAAACAGGAAAGCTCTTAAGTGTAGTGGCTCTGGTGTATGTTTAATAGACTGAGACTTTTTGATCCTGCTTCTTGGCTGAGAATATACTCATACTTGTGACCATCTGTACTGGCTCACTCTTGACTTTTTTAACCTATGTATATTTCTCTCAGTAAGAAATAGCTATTGAAGGTTATGCTTCTTTGTGGCACAGTAATATTTACAAAGATATAATACATTTGTGGTTTCATAATTAAGAACGCTTTGGTGTGTGGACATCTTGGCCTCAGAAGGTCACTGGGAAAGAAGCTCTTGTGAAGTCTGCTCTAGTGCACAGGGCTGATCTCTGGAATTGCACAGGATGACTAGGTTTTATTTGCTTCTGTGAGATAGGATTTGGTTTGCTGTCATTTCGCTGTCCCAAATAGGTGCTTGTTTGTTTCAAAACTAGTGGTCTATTGCATTCTTGCTTTCTGTTCCCTTTGAGAGTAGGGTGCAGTTAAGAAATTTTATTCTCATCACCTGAGGGTCTTCAGGCTGGAGCTGTCTCCATTGCTAGGGTTTTATTTGTTCTTTTGTTCTCCAGAGGAAGTTTGGGGTTTTTCTTCCTTTTTTACCCCCCTGCCCACACACACGACTACCCCTCCCCCTTTGGGAGGCCTTTCTTACGCTTTGCCAAGGTGCAGTCTTCTGTAGATAAAACCCCAGTTGCAAGACCTGTTCTGCCTTCTGCCCAGAGGTACAGGGGTCTCTTTCTCACTGACATGTCTAGGTTGGAAGCTGCAAATACAATTTTTTTCTGAAACACATGGATAGTTTACCCCAGCACTGATTTGTGAAGTAGTAGAACTTGCTTTTATTTTCTCTCTCCCTCTCCCCCCAAAACAACATCTTGCCCTTCCAGTCACAGAGCACCAAGTGGAAGACAGTAACTGATAGGAGGAAGCAGCTGCAGGGTCTTTTGTTTTTCAGCCAGAACGAGGTAGCATTAACTTTCAAGGATAGCTTCATTTGCAATTGCCAAAAAGTCTTAACAGCCAGGGATGTTAATGTTTTAAAGGAGTACTTCTAGACAGTAGTGTCAAGCTCGCTCTTTTCCTGTCAGTAGTTGGAAGAGAAAACACAGATGTCTCCAGCTCACCAGTGTTGAAGGACTTCTGTTGTTTAGACAACCCTGGAGGTTTGGTTGGGTTTTATTTCATTGATTCTATTTATAAATGCAAGATAATGTGTTAGGGATAGCCTTCCTGAAAAGGCATAAGAAATGGAGAACAGAGTAGCACAGAGTAGCTTGTTGTAATATCTTTCAGATCATTGGATGGTCCTGTAACATACCAAGATAAGAAAATTTTATAGTAGTCTCATATCTTGTCTGCAGTGGCAAATTACTTTGGCAGCTTCTTAGAAATTACTTTCTCTGTCTGAATATCTGCCTGATTCCAGAAGGCTGAATATCTTCATTTCAGATAATTTTTGCAGCTGATGGTAAGCTTGATACTCCCCTTCTGCAACAGAGGTACCTTCTCCTACAGGTGGGCAGCTGAGGCCATTAGTGACTTAACTGTGGACTCTATCATGGATCAGGGAATTGCGCCTGGACTGCCTCAGCCACAACTTCCCTACCCCTGTCACAACCACCCTCTCTTTTGGTCTCGGTGTAGAAATACAATACTCGGTGCAAAAATACGCTGTCTGTGACTTGAAGGCTAATGGTAAGAGTTGTGAGAGGCTTCAGAAGTAACTGCAAATCTGTGGCCTCAGGTTTTCAACCGAAAGAACGCACGGGACATTAACTGTATTTTGGTGTCTTGGGACTGAGAGGTTCTTTTTCACTTGTGATACTCAGCAAGTTTCCAGCACTGTCTAATAAGCACAGTCAGTGTCATTTTTGTCTCACGTGTTCTAGGAGTTAATTGTGCAATGTTCTTTGCTTATCTGTTACCAGCCAGTATTGCTGCTACCATCCAAGATTAGCGGCTGTTTTCTGAAGTATTCAATTTGGTAGAAAGAAGTTTACCAAGCTGGTTTGATGGCTGTGTATGTCCTTGCAGTCTTTAACATGCCATCTCTTTGGATTTTTTTACAGAGCTTTCTGGGGTGCTGCATCAGTGTCACGTTCTGGCATCAGAAATGGTCCATTTCATTCATCAAATGCAGTATTACATTACATTTGAGGTATTCTCTATCCACCCAATTAGTTGCTTAAAAATGAAGTACTTTTAATATTCTGTATGTGTTGTGTGTCTTAAATTTCAAAGAGCTTGTCATCTAGCAAATCAAAACAGCCCAATCCTGAATCATTGCTCCAGGTGCTTGAGTGTTCGTGGGATGAACTCTGGAACAAGGTCCAACAAGCACAGGACTTGGATCACATCATTGCAGCTCATGAAGTTTTTCTAGACACAATCATAGCTCGGTGCTTGCTGGATAGCGATTCCAGGGTAAGTGTTTTCCTTTGCATTAAATTGTAGCTTTGTGACCTTCGCTTACACATTAGGAAACACCTTATGTTGTAGGAGCAAGGGGAAATGTAATTTTTCTTCCTTTGATATAAGACCTTATTATGGTAGGCTCTGTACATAATCCTCAGACACAGTTGACAGATTCTCGTTACAAAACTTGTTACAATGTGGGCCAGTTGGTTTTGGTCCTAAGAAGCTGTGTGATTATGCAACAGCAGACTTGGGGCTTTGCAAAACAGTCTCTCCAGCTGTGTGTAAAAAATTAAAAAAAATAAAAAAACAAAATCAATTTACTCATGTTCTGAAGAATGGTAACAACTTAAAACTCTTCTGCTGTACAGCCGTTTCATTGTTTTGTTGCTTAACTGTCTCACAGGTGCTTCTCAACCAGCTTCGAGCTGTTTTTGATCAGATCATTGAGCTCCAGAATGCCCAAGACACAATGTACAGAGCTGCTTTGGAGGAGTTGCAGCTGAGGTTGCAATTTGAAGAGAGGAAAAAACAGCGTGAGCTGGAGGTACAGTAAGGATATTACTAGACTCTGAAAACTGAGGCAGATATACTTGTCTTCTGATACATGGAAGATTTTAGATATCACGTAAAGGTGCAGCAAAAATGAAAAATGTAGTTGGGACAAATGTAGAAGTCATCAGCAGTAGCTGGTGAATTCAAACAAAACTGCTGAATGGTGTTTTTTGTTTATCTTGCCCAAAACCTCTAGGTGAGTAGATCTAGTGGGCTTTGGAGGATGAGAAATTTAGGGTACTTTCAGGTGAAGGAAGTGGAAGAGGCTTTAATATTCTGAACCCTTTTGCAAAACTGCCATAACTCCATGCCTGCCTCCCTGCTGTCAGTCTGTGGGACACGCAGTGCTGATGTGAGACTCACCTGCTTTGCTAACCTCAGATTTCTTTCATGTGCTGTACAATCACCAAAAGTGACTGATAGTTTCAATATTAGAAGTTCCATGTTTGGCTTTCTACCGCAGTGGTTGGTTTGTATAAACATGGTGGTTTAGCTGGGCAGAAGTGGCCCAGTTAGCAACTTTCATCGTGTGATGCTTGACCTCTTAATTCATTTGGTCTCTATGTAGGGCAAGTGGGGTGTAACTGCGTCAGAAGATGAAGAAGAGAGCAGGAGGATGAAAGAATTTCAAGACTCAATACCCAAAATGTGCTCACAGCTGCGAATACTCACTCACTTTTACCAGGTGCCCCTTAAATTATATTTTTTTAAAATACGGATGCTGAGCTTTGATATGTAGAAACCAATTTCAGATGCTGAGTAGGTGTAACTTCTGTATTTGTGTGAAGTTTGTGGATCTAGGTCTTCATTTTTTGCTTCTCTACTTAGAAGCCTGTATTCACTGTTCCTCAGCAGACGGTAGGTTTTCTGATCGTGTATGGGAATGTGCCCAGGCTGTTGTCTTTAATGGTAATTATTCTGGCTTTGTCTTAATTTGTTATATCTGATTCTAAAGCTCCCATTTCCCAGAAATACCAACTGTTAGATTTCAGGGAAAGCATTCCAGAAAGCGATGAAAGGGAGGGACACAGCACTGTGTGCCACAGCAGCCTTTCAGGATTAGACCTCAGGTCAGCTGAAAACCAAAACCCTATCACAACTCATCGTTTGACTTGGACACACGACATGCTCTTGGTGTAGATAATCTACCTTTTAACTTCTCTTACTACCTTTGGCCTGCCTGGTTAGGATTTTTGAATAATGTCGATACTGAGTTTGACTTAAAGCTGTAGGGCCTGCTTTCTTCCTTCTTAATATTGATATTTCTTGCATCTTTCTTTCTTATTTTAATATCCACAAATACACATTCAGACAAATACTAAACATGTAAGCATGCATTGTTTCCCTAGGTAAACAAATGAGGTTGAAGTGGTTTTATTGGGTTGTTACCTGTGCGTTTGTTTTACCTTGTAAGAGTACAATTAGTTCTTTATATCAGTTACAATTGTGACTTACTACCTGTACGGCATGTGCAGAGCACTTCTCAGTCCTTCTCTCTGGTAGTTTGCATCAGATAAGTTTCTGTATTGCCTATAGCTTTGCCAAGCTATAGGTAATGTGGATGAAGTGCTGCATTGTCAAAAGCGTTCAGTTCACAGGGAAGTTTGAGGGAAAAATAGAATAGTATCCAGGTTATAAAATACTGGTGGCTTTTGTTGAGGGTTGTAGAGATCCTGAGCTTTGATGAGAGGACTTCAAATCTGGGAGGAATTTGCTCCTGGGTTATATTGCAGTTCTCTCTGCCAGAGGAAAATGGAGCCAAATTCTTTAAGTGTAGGCTGTCAATAGATTATAGTTTCTGTGCTCTACAGTGTTGCTCTAAGTTGGCAACATAGCTTTTGCCTGCTTGGACTGTATTCCTGCTGAACCCTACTATGGATTTTCCTTGCAGGACTCCCCTGGCCAGCCTTGGTCATCTTTGGAAGTGATGGCGGGCTCTGTGGGCATGTCCGTGTTGGTATTTAGCAGAGATCAGGAATGAATTCTTCAGTTGAGTCTTTCCATCCTCCCAAAGCCCTCTCCTTTCCTGAATGCTATGGAGCTCCTGCAGCCCCTTGGCTAGAGCTGAACAGGAGGATGGGTTCAAGAAGTGTACTTACTGCATGCCAAGTGCAAGTCCCACATAAAAACTGTTCCAAATGTGTAGAGTCTAGCTGTTGGGTCAGTAGCACCGACTGAGCTATTGGGCAGGTGCTCTGCTGTGCTGGGGTGCCACTTGTTGCTGGATATCCTACATCAAATACATAGTTTTGAAGCAAGCAGTGGTCTAACGTTGGCCTGGCCTGTGTTGTACGTATAACGTGGAAAGACGTTGAGGTCTTCTGTTGGCCTGGGTTGGGTCCTGAAGGTGTCCCAGGGGTGGTGGGGCTGCCTTGGGAGGGCTGGGGCAGGGGCACAGGGGCAGCTCCCCTGCAGCCTGGAAGCCTTCAGACAGATGGAGGGTGCCTGCAAGACACAGAGTGGGAGCAGTTTAAAAGACTGAGCTGTTTACATTGGAGACTGATGTGCATGGCAGACATTTGAAGATAAAATAAAGCTCTGGGTTTTTGAAGAAAGAATTAATCCAGCTGATAACTGATTTGCTAACAATTGGTATAAATGCTTGTGCTTGCCTTTTTCCAGATTCCCTCTGCCTCCTTGCCAGGCCTGGGCACTACCTGGCACCCCTGTGCAAAACACACCAGTGATGTCTTCTTAGCTGTCTCTTGGGTTTTTCTTTCTCCTTTTAGGGAATCGTCCAGCAGTTCTTGGTCCTGCTGACAACCAGTTCTGATGAAAGCCTTCGGTTTCTTAGCTTTAGATTGGACTTCAATGAACATTATAAAGCAAGGGAGCCAAGGCTTCGTGTGTCGTTGGGCACTAGAGGCAGACGAAGCTCACATATGTGAAACAGCTGCTAAGGACGGCACCTCGGTATCCGAAGGATGTTGAACCTCTTGTTGGACACGGCAATCAGTGTTGACATCATACAACCAAATTGTGCGTGATCAGTGTCTACCATTTCTGCAGGCAATATGTTTTCAGTCATGTGATTGTGTGACACTGTATAGCAGAAAGCAAAAAAGTAGGGTTTTTTTACACTGACATTTCTAGGATTACCAGACTAAATGAGCTGATTGAACCTCTTCCAGTCAACTTCTTAAATCATCCTTTTAAACAGATGGTAATTTTATTTGAAGCTTTCTGAGCTCTCTCCATTGTAACTTATATCTGTGTCAAGGAAACTGCATCTTTTGTTTATAGAAAGCACCATTTCCTTTTTTTAACAAGAAAATAAGAAGGTTATTTTTTCTATATGTACTTGTTCTATTTGAAGAGAGCTTTTGTTAAAGCAAACAGATTAGGACCCAGACCTAATGTTCTTGTTAAGAAGCTATACAGCATTTCATTATGCTGATTTTCAGTGTTGTGATGTGTTTGATCGTGTGAGAAACTTTGTATCAGGAGACATAAACTTATATTTAATTTTTTTGCTGTTTTCAAAGTTAACAAACTGAAATAAAAAGTTCAGTAAGGAAATTCTATGGTTACTGTACAGGAGAAAACTATAGAAGCAGAGCAGGAGTGTGTCTGTTGCACCTAAGATCTAAAAAATGAAGTTAAAGCCTAAGCAGTGTGAAAGGAAAGCATTGGTTAAGATTGAATTGAAGGAAATAGTTGATGTTCAATATCAGATGTGTAGAGACAAACTGACTTGGCTAATGTTGATTTAATTCTCTTCCCTTCCCTATTTTTTCACTGTAAATATTTATATATTGCTGTCCAGATGTTGGGGAGAGGGGGACTCTTCTTTGCAAAGTTGTCATTATATCAGGTCATTTATTATGTTCCACAAGTGCAAGCTTAGAAAAATAAAAACACAATTATCTTTCAAACAAGTGTTTTGCTTTTTGTAATTGAACAATTATCATTTTTCCACAGGGTAAGAAAGGAGAAGTTTCCAGTTAAGAGTGCATCGATTTACAGTTCCCTACCCATTACAGGATTTTGGTACTAGTCTTATCTATACTTAGAATTGTGATCATTTAATTAACTAGCTAATTACCCTCAGATCAACCATGTCTGTGGCCTTTTTTGCCCTTTGCCCTTACTCTGCTTGAACACCTGGGAAGCAGAGGTGCCTCCCAGGCCACACAGGCGAGGCTGCTGTGAGTCATAATGGAGGTGAACTCTGGTGGGGACAATGCGCTGACTTGCAGCTCTGTACTAGCAAAGTTTGCCCTCCAGACACCAGGATTCCTGTTACTGTGCAGGTCTTGGCATCCTTGCTTTTGTTAAATAAAACATGTAAGGCTTTTAACCCTGTGCCCTTAAAGGGCCCGTTGGTGCAGCTACCCTTGTGGGGACGGTACTTGCAGGCATCATTTCAGCTGTTAGAAAATATGGTCTCTGAAGCCAGTGATATTCTGTGTGCCAAAGGAAAGCTGAAGGATGCTGAGCTTGGCTTCACAAGGCTGCAAATCACTTGACAGGCAGGAGTACTCTGGTTTTGTGGGAGTGTATTGTTCTTGTAAAGTCTGAAAGAACTCCAAAGCTTTTGTGATTGTGTTTTGGCTAAAACTGTTGGGGGGAAAAAAATTAGCTTCATGGGCGCTCTTTTAGCCATTGCCTTGAAAGGCATATTTCATGATCCTATATGTCAGTAGACAGTCCACAAGCCAGAGAGGCAGCATCAATGGCAGAATGAGAGAACAAGTTCCAGAGGAAAGTTTAGTTCCCTTTGCTGCTAAAATGAATTCAGCAGCATGCAGGAAACCTGCAGTAGTGGCCATGGTAGGAACGATCATTTTGAGATGATTCTACAGAATCTGTTGATCAGGGAGGAGTCCTTCACTGCTGCAGGTTTTGCTCTGACTGTCAGGCTGAGGGGCGCATTTTGAACACATGGCACAAATTACCTGGGTGGGTGGGGACCTGCCATTGTCCTTGGGGCTGCTTTGTGGGTAGAGACCAGTCTTTTATCCCCTAACCCAGCAGCTGTCATCAGTGTTTCAATCTACATGTTTTTTGTAGCTTCCAATCCTACAATTAAAACTGATCAGCTGTAGCATAACAAGCATAGCTTCTGGAAGCCAGTGACACCTTTTCAGGTAAGATGGAACACGGAAAAAAATGTATAGACAAAAAGATGGATCTTTGTGATCATCTATTGCCCCTATACTGTTAGGGCCCAATTCTCAGCAAGAGAGTGGATCCGAAGTTCAGCAATAAATACTTCAAAGCTTCCTTTGGGCTGGAAATAACTATGTTAACAACACTGTCATAATAAATTAGATGGGAGTTCTAACACTTCCAACCAGAGCAGCAAATTATGACTGGATGCATTGGTAAATATTTGACAGGCGAGGCATGGAATAACCTGTCCAGCACTGCCGGAGAATTCCCTGGAAGTGGATGGGAACTGTTCCTGAGATCTTCAATTTCTTAGACAATGGTATCTACTCCTCTCTCTTGCCCAGAGATTGCTTTGCCTGTGCCTGTACATGGGGAAGAGCCATCAGCTCTCTCTGACCCTCTGACTGCCAGGTGGAGGGAGGGGTCTGAATCCCTGGCCTGAAGTAACCAGGCCAGCTCTGCTGTAATATCCCCTGGAAGTGGATAGGAGCTAGTGATGTCACCTTTAATTTTTATAGCAATTTCAGCCATTTTTTTATCTTTTGCTGATTTATGCTTTGCCTTCACCGGCAGCTGCGTCTTCCCTCTTTGGGGCACTGTCAGTGTTACCTAGTGCTGCTTTGCTGCAATACAAAGAATGGCTTTTGTGAAAAAATCTTCATATGGATGAAGGAGGAGCCTTATTTTTATAAAGCTCTTGCAGCAGACATGCTAACAGCACTGCCTACAGCTAACTGTGCTCCAGGTTGCTGTCCCTAGATATGCTTCACTGTGCAGAGCAGCCATCTCACCAATAATGCTGGTTAGATGTAACTTGAACAGCAAGTTACATAGGTGATCCAAAGGTGATTTTGGAAGGAGAAAGTATGGGAAAATAGTGTCATAACAGACAAAAAGGGATGGTTGTGTCTAAATAGGATGCTGGTCAGTATGTTTTTCTACCTTTGCCCTTCACCTGATCAGTGCAGCCTTCCCATTTTCCTGGGTGTGTGTGATGGGGGTCTGAGTGCAGCAACTGGAGTGGGATTGCAGGTGGGAGGTGGCCTGTGGTGCCAGCAACTGCGCACACTGCAGTGAGAGGATGTACGTATCCCGGGGTGCACTGCTGGCAGGACTGTGTGTAAGCCCAGCTGCTGGAGAGAGCCACGTTGGTACTGTGAGCCTTGCAGAAGGTGTTGGATTCAAGGAGTTAGTGATGTTGAACAGGTGTGTCTGATCTGCTGGGGCTTGAGCAGCCTCAATGTCAGCATGAACAGCCGCTGTATGGGAACCTGCTCCAGGGCATGGGGAGAAGGAAATCCTCCATGGGTGGGACCTGCAGTACACCATGCGAAAATCCATCCAGGTTCTGCCCAGTGCTGCACAAAGTCGGGGTGCCCAGCAACTGAAGGGGTATAGGTTTTACTTGCTACCTGTATTCCTCTTTTTATCCTATTTATAGTCCTGGTTTTATTCTGTTGTATTAAAACAGCTATTTTGTTAAGCCATTTGTAGTCAAGCCTTTCTTACTGAGATCCAGAAAGAACCCTGAACCTCTCTCTCTCACTGGCCTTCTGGTGCAGAACATCACTGTACTGGTAAAAATAAGTTTTTTATATATATACACTATATATATAGATAGACACACTATATATAGATCTCCCACTAATACATATCTGTATCTCCCACTAATGGACCTCCATGTAGCTCAGCCAGAGAGGGGAGCAGGGTGAGGCTGTTGGTGCTGCCTGTGTTCATGTGAGTGCTCAGTGTGTCTGTCTGGGTTGACCTTTGTGGCCGGCCGTGTACTTATATACATATGTGGTGTGTGCATATGCCTATAAGGGATGCATCCTGAGCCTTGCTTAGGGTGGAATTGCAGCAGCCTCGCCTCTGTCAGGCTGCTGGATTTAGCAGTTCCTAACAAAAGTGAACGACAGATGATCTGACATTTCATTTGTGCCTGGAGACCAATACTGAATTGCTACATAAATGTGTGCAGTTACTATAAAAGTTGACAACCTCCTGTCACAACTGGACAAGTGGCTTACCTTACAGGGGGTGGCAGCAGCACCGTTCAGGTACGTTTCTGAAGAGAAACTTATGAGTTTTACCTTTTCACTTTATTTTTTAACACTGAACTGCTTATCAGTGTTACAGTCACTGTAAAAGGCTAATCATTTTTTTGTAAGGTATGTAATGTGGGCTTCTGGCTGGTAATTTCTATGTTTTGCTGTTGGAGTTACAGTGTCTGAAAACACAAATACAGCTCAGTGCTTAAGCAACCATGTCTCCAGGCTGAAACAGGCCCAGCCCGTCCTGCTCTCTACATCCTATCCTTGGGCCATCACGTGCTTTGCTCCTTCCTTTTCAGAGTTGCCAAGGTCTAAAGAAATTTCTGAGAAACTGCAGTAAAATGCATAAATACGGAAACGGAGGATAAAATAATCACTCACCTTAGGATGTCATACAATATGCAAAACTCTTCTGGGGTGAAAGGCTATCCATGCGGTGCTACCAATATTAAAGATATTAAAAGGAAAAGAACTGGAAAGTATTTATGTCTTATTCTTTTAAACTATAAGGGTATTTGTTGTGGTAACTGTCATGAAAATTTTATCTTGACCAATATGAATTTTGAAGAAGAAAAAAAAAACAGTTCCTGAAAATTTAATCTCCCTCTGTAAGTTACAACTTGACTGCGTCAGTGTACAGTACTGTCCTGGTTTCAGCTGGAACAGAGTTCATTCTCTCCCTAGTAGCTGGTACAGTGTGTTTGAGATTTAGGATGAGAATAATGTTGATGACACACTGATGTTTTAGTTGTTGCTAAGCAGAGCTTATTCAATTGCCCATGCTCTGACAGCAAGGAGGTGCACAAGAAGCTGGGACGGAGCATGTCCAGGACAGCTGACCCAAACCAGCCAAAGGGATATTCCATATCACAGAGCATCATGCTCTGTATATAAACTGGGGGGAGTTGGCTAGGAGGGGTGGATTGCTGCTTGGGCATTGGTCAGCAGGTGATGAGCAACTGTGTTGTGCATCACTTACCTTTCTTGGGTTTTATTTATCTCTCTCTTTTTTTTTTGTCTTTATTATTACTATATTTTATCTTATTTCAATTATTAATCTGTTCTTATCTCAACCCACAAGTTTGGGGTTTTATTCCAATTCTCCCCCATCCCACTGGGTGGGGGAAGAGTGAGTGAGCAGCTGTGTGGTCTTTTGTTGCCAGCTGGGGTTAAATCACAAGTATGATCCAATTTACTATCTTAGAAACACCCACTAGGAAATGCAGAAGCCCATGATATAATGTATTTGTCAGTGAATTAGTTATAGGTTTAGGGTAAGAGATCAAGGACAGAGTATAATCATAATCCAGTTACATTTTAGTGATTATTTTTCACTCAAGGCCCTGTAGATTTTCTCCTCTTATACCAGATGCAACAAATGCCAAGGTCTCTCAACTCTACATAGGAGGATACTTTTCTTTATATAAACCCCTAAATCTACATGATAAATTTTATTGAAATTAGTGGTGGAAGGATTTGGTCTTCCTTCTATTACATATGTAAGATGTACATTTTTTGGACCTTTTTCAACCCTTTAAATTAGAATTTCTATTAAGAATGGCAATTTATCTCTGATCAATATGAAACTGTAACTTCCAGTATGCTTCATCTAACAATGATTTTCAGTATTAAGGACAGTCTTCGAGTGCCCATGTAAATTTTTAAACACACTAAGAGTTGAAAGGTAATGAATGAAAAAAGAGAGGTATCTGGACAGAAAATGGAAGTTTATTTTAAAACTCTTAAACTTAAAGGTTGGAGTCCTCTGTGACATTTCGTGAATGTTTCCTAATGCTGACTTTAGAAACCAGCTGTGGTTGTACACATTTATACTCATTTCAATTTTCACTCAAATGAGCAGCCTCAGAAATGACAGAACACATTTCACACACACGTAAAGGTGCTCAGAGACATCTCGGAAGTGCCTAATTAATTTTGAAAATCATCTTTTGGCTACTTGAAACCTAAAATATCACTTTAATATCTAATAAGATTCTACTAATTGGAGAGAGGAAAAGAAAGAGTTGGGAGACCTGCAAGAGATGTGCAGACATTTGTAAGTAGAGTGGGGACAGAAGTCAGAGGAAATAATTCTGTATGGTTTCTAGAAGGGCATTGTAACCATCACCTGCTCTACCCGATTTAACAGCCCAAAATTACTTCCAGTGCCAAGGGTAACAATAAACAGTCACAAGTAAGATACTCTCTTTCTTAGTCTGCAGTTGTTCCGAGTGAGTGAAAAGTTTCTGTAGCCATTGATTTAACTAGTCATATATCACTGTGGGGGCTTGCTAAAACACAGTTTTAAAATATAGTGAAAATACGTTAGTTTTACGTTGACAAGGAATACTACAAATTTAACTTATGAACCACTTGGTCTCTCTAAATTATTAAGCCAGGCTCCCTGATGTAGTATTTTATCACCTTTATGTTAGTTTGGAGCAATGCAGTCTTTAGGGCATCAGCATCACTCGTAAGGGTTAACTTGATGCTTAACCCTCTTTCACCAGAAGAGCAGCAACGGTCCCTCAGTCAGTGTTTATCTTCTTTTTTTCCCCAAGTTAATTTTTTGCTAATACACTTTGACTACCTAATATTGTACATTCTCTCATAAAATCATTGGGCCAAAACCTGAGTGCCACATGAGTGGAAATAGAGACTCAAGTGCAGGTGAAAGTACAAAGATGAACAGAGGTGTACAGGGTCAGAGAGAAAACAGAGATCAGGAAAGTTAAAGAAACTGGGGTGATGAATAGTCGCTCACAAAAGAAGAGAAGGGCAGAGGAGAAGAGAGCAGGGATCCTGAAGGACAGCAAATGGGGACCAAAGAGATGCTCAGAAAAGACTAGAGAAAGAAAAACATAACAAGAAAAAACTGAGGAGTGTAGGAGGTGACATTTCTCTCACTGAATTTTCTCTCACGAACATTTCTCTCACTGCGCAGTTAATTTACTTTAGCTCTTTGCGGAACAAATTCTTTTAAAATTTTTTTCCTCCAGAGGTCATCAGAACAGCAATTAAGTTAGCTAAACATTAGAGTATGGAAAATGCAATCGGCATGATTGTTACCAGCAGTCTGAATATTAAAAGGTATGATTAGGAAAACGCTGTCGCAAGGTGATTACCCTGTATATGAAAACTTCCAGTGTCATGGAGAATGAAAACCAATTATTTGCATTTGAGATACATGCCACAAGAACAAGGTAGTTAGGCATCTAGGATCCCTCTCACTTGTACAATGGGAACATTCACAAAACTAGTCAAGGCCACTTCAACGACCTTTAAAGTTTTTCCAAAAATTGCCAAGAGAGAGGCAAAGAACACAGTCTCTTGCTTTGCTTTCTAACAAGGCACTGCATTCACTCCTTAAAAGAGCGTATTTGTGCTGAGTCTTACCTCTTGTTTCTAATGGACAGGACTGAAGAGTGTAAAGAAACAGAGGGAAATTACAGACAGGCTTACAACAGCAACTAAAAAGGCAAATGGGAACTTTCCTTCAACAACCTGGTGTATAAAAATAAGAATTAAAGCATATTATAATAGGCAGAAAATAAGAAAATATTATCCAGAAAACAAGCAATTGAACCATCAGATGGAGAGGAGTTAAATCACACCATTTAGTGGAGAACACAAAGCATGAAGAGAACATAAAATGTGGGGTGAAAATGGTATGGGCTAAATACGAAAAGCAGGAGAATTCCCGCTCATTGCGAATTTATTAACAGAACCAAAGTTTGAGACAAAACTAGAATATATTTTTGACAGCTGTGATCCAGGTTATTAAAGCATCCATTAATAAACTGAAATACTTTGTTTATTATCCTGTAAAAGAGACTAACGCAGCATAGATTTATACTCTTTGTGTACATATATATGTGTGTACATAATACATGCACATAATAAAGTGCTAGTAGACCAATAGGAATATAATTATTATGTCATTTTATTTGCTAAGGAAAAAGTTATAATACAGATTTCTCAGCTACAACAGAATGGATGAGCCGACACTATTTTCCTCCAAAGTATCAGATAGGGTGTTAGATGCTACAGAAAATGGGTTTCATAAAGCTCTGCAGACAAAACAAGTGCTGTGCTTCTGCAAGAGCCATTTACAGCCTATCTGCAAGAACAATTGCAGATCAGCCTTTCCCAAAACAACTGAAGAGGAAACATGTAGTGACTTTACTTCCTAAACCTCTCATCATTCTTGTTTTCAAAGAAGACTGAGAAATGAAGACGACAGATACATTCTGAAAATAAGTCATGTCACAACTTACCTTCCACCTTGGTTTCCGTCCCCACCAGCGTCATTTCTCCCTTTCAAAAGTCTAGGGGAGTTCTGGGATCCTTGATACAATCAGGAAGGAGAGTTTATTATGAATGCAGCTCCTGACAGATGAAGTTAGGCAAGAGTTGCAGGAAAGGTGTATCCTTTAGAAAGCCTTAAATGAACAAATAATCGTAACTGCAACATTACACAAACATCCGCTCTGAATTTCCCAGAACAGCCTCCTAATAGCATTCAGAAGCTGAAGAGTCCTGTGCTCCGATTGCCTTTGTACTCCACCATTATATGGTACAGTCTTTACAAGCAACATACTCCAGGTCTTTCATATTTCCATCAACCAGGTTACCTCATTGCCCACAGGAGCCATTAGTTGATTAGATCTACTCTGTAAGCCCTTGTGGGCAAGAGTAACATGTATTTCTCAAAAAGCCTTCAGAGGACACCATAGAAATAGGCAAAAGATAGTTCTGACGTTGTGGAGAGACACTGATAAGATGTCCCATCTTCTCAGAGAAAAGCAACAAAGCAGTTGTAAGAGGTGCAGCAGCAGAGGAATGGTACCTGTCAGATCCAGACTTACCCTAAAGTTAGAACATGTGCATAGGTTCCAGTATTTCACAGGTGAAAAGTTTTGGAAACTAAAATAAATCAAAGCTCCTGCAAACCAAAAGAGCAAACCAGACATTAATAACAGAATAGGAAATAATTGCAAAAAAGAATAATTGGATGGGAGCCAGGAAGTATAAGAAAAGAATAAACGTTGCCGTTTCCATAATTAAGATCCTTAAAGGGCAATTCTGGAAGTGACTCAGAAGAAATAGCTGTGTAGAAGAAGTTTACAGGCGCTTGTGACTTAAACTGTAGGATTTATTAATGGGCAATTATATAATTGTAGGCTTATTTTAAGGCTTGACCTTTCTCCGTTATAAATAAAGAACTCCTCAAGAGCACCTATAAAGGCAGAGGTACCAAACAAGATCAAATTTTTAAGTTCATCCTGGCAAGCTGATTTGGATGCACATTCCGATTTGCAGCAGGCGCCAGGTCATGCTAAGGGACTTCCAAGCCTCACCAGCAGAGTGAACCATATGGGGATGCAGAATAATAGAAATCCTGCTGGTCCCATCCCTTGCCAGAGACAGCGATGCTGTCGGTGCGGGGTCACACACCTTACAGAGGTGGTCTCTCCGTGTCTCTGGTCAGACCCATCTCTTGTAGTGGCTTGCAGAGCTCCTGCTGTAGCTCTGCATAAATCTCCTGCTTTCTTCGAGCTGCTGGCCTGTGCTCTAGTACATGGACATAGAGCAGAAGCGATTTGCTGTTCAGATTCGCAGGCTGAAATTCCCGAAACAGCCTTTAGAGGACAGCGGAGAATTGCAAATGACACATTTTCCACTCCGACCTCCTAGGCTGGGATCCTTCGGGGTTTTTATATGAATTATGAGTTCGGGTTCAAAGTGCAGATGAAGTGCAACTTCTGTATTAATGTGTGCTGTTTAGCTACTATGGCTTTCTAAGATAAGGTTGGGGCTCATAACAGCCATATATTTTTAATTATATTGTAGCCTTTTCTATTATTAAGAATTCCAATTTCCACCTGGCTAAGCTATAGACTCACTGAACAAACTGCTGCATTGTTAAAAGGAACTCAGTGCTTCATGTCCAGGTCTAATGGAAAAGAGAACAGTGTCCCCAAATAAAAAATACTGCTGATCCTTGTTGGAGGCTGTAGTGATCCTGGACTTTGACATGGGAACTTTAAACCTGTGAGAAATTTGCCACCTGAGTCCAAATGTTGCCCTTCTCCCTCCCTGAGAAAAGTTGGGCCAAATTTTTTAAGAGCTGTTAGCAAAATTTAGAGTGTAGTTGGGCTTTGCTCTAAATTGATAGAATCTGTCTGGGCCAGCAGCACTGACCACCCTATTGGGCAGGTGCTCTGCTGTGCTGAGGTGCCACTTGTTGCTGGATATCCTACATCAAATACATAGTTTTGAAGCAAGCAGTGGTCTAATGCTGGCCTGGCCTGTGTTGTACGTATAACGTGGAAAGACAGTGAGGTCTTCTGTTGGCCTGGGTTGGGTCCTGAAGGTGTCCCAGGGGTGGTGGGGCTGCCCTGGGAGGGCTGGGGCAGGGGCACAGGGGCAGCTCCCCTGCAGCCTGGGAGCCTTCAGACAGGTGGAGGGTGCCTGCAGGGCATGGATGCCAGCAGGGTGGGAGCAGTTTAAAAGACCAAGCTGTTGGCGCTGGAGACTCTGATGTGCATGGCAGACATTTGAAGATAAAACCGCTGACAGCCAGTTCTGATGAAAGCCTTCAGTTTCTTAGCTTTAGATTGGACTTCAATGAACATTATAAAGCAAGGGAGCCAAGGCTTCGTGTGTCGTTGGGCACTAGAGGCAGACGAAGCTCACATATGTGAAACAGCTGCTAAGGACGGCACCTCGGTATCCGAAGGATGTTGAACCTCTTGTTGGACACGGCAATCAGTGTTGACATCATACAACCAAATTGTGCGTGATCAGTGTCTCCTGTTTCTGCAGGCAACATGTTTTCAGTCATGTGATTGTGTGACACTGTATAGAAGAAAGAAAAAAAAAAGCAGGGTTTTTTACATTGACAGTTCTAGAATCACCAGACTAAATGGGCTGATTTGAACCTCTTCCAATCAACTTCTTAAATCATCCTTAATGAATGCAATATTTAATTTGGAGCTTTCTGAGCTCTCCCCACTGTAACTTGCGTCTGTGTCCAGGAAATCACATGTTCTTTTGTTTAATAAAGCACTATTTCCTTTTTTAACAAGAAAATAAGATTGTTTTTCTATATATACTTGTTCTATTTGAAATCACTTTGGTTAAAGCCAAGAGTTTTGGACTCAGACCTAGTGTTCTTGTTGAAAAGCTATATAAATCATGTAATTATGCTCATTTTCAACACTGTGATATATTTATGACAAACTTGCATACTTTAAGGTTTTTTCCCATGGTTGTTTTCAAGGTTAATATTACATATAAAAGTAATTTACTAGGGAAATTCTACAGTTACTGTACAGGAGCAAACTGTAGAAGCAGAGCAGGAGTAAATTCAGTGCATATGAAATATACTAAGAACTGAAGTTAAAATGTCAATACTGTCAAAGGAAAGTATAGTTTATTTTCAAAATCTGATGTTTTAAAAAGAAAATGTCTTGGATAATCGAGACTACTTTATTTCTCTTTCCTTGCATATTTTACTTTTGTAAATATTTATATATTGCATTCTAGATATTGGGGTAAGGAATCTCTTTTTTTGTTTACAGGGATATCATTACATCATGTATTTGGAGTATCTATATATTATGTTCCACAAGAACAATCTTAGGAAAACGCAGTTAACTTCCAAAGACTTGTTTTGCCTTTTGCAAGTGAAAGACACTAATTTTTGAGCAGGGTAAGCAAGGAGAAGCCTCCAGTTCAGAGTGCAGTCGGTTTACAGATCTCTCTAGCAATCAAACCCCATTACAAGGCTTTGGTACTAGTATTAACCATAGTTATAGTTATGTGAAATTTGTTAATTAAAAAATGCCCTCAAATAAACCATGACTGTGGCCTTTTTTGCCCTTTGCCCTTACTCTGCTTGAACACCTGGGAAGCAGAGGCACCTCCCAGGCCACACAGGCGAGGCTGCTATGAGTCATGGCGAAGGTGAACTATCTTGAAGATGATACTTAAAACTTAGAGGTCCAGACTAAGAGATTTGCCCTCTGGACATCTAGACACTTCTGATGGTAGAAGCAGTGTTCCTCAGTAGGTTATCCTGCAAGATAACTTCCCTTTCCCAGGTGGGATGTGGTTTAAGAGGGATGGGTCCTGTAGAGAAGACCTAAAGTTCAGGTGGTGAACAAGTGCTGAGAATGGAGGTGGCAGAGGGTGAGGGAGGTGGGGATTCTGCTGTGATGTCATTTTCTTTCTGGACAATTAGACATATCACTCTCAAGAGGAAGCCTTTTAAATCGAATCAAAAGAGACTGATTAACTTCTTAGCAGCCTGCCAATCCTTTGAAACAAATCCACTGACCAAGACTTTGCAGATTCTGTAGTTGAGGCAAAGACTGTTTTGCCTCCTCCCAGGTCCAATATATCGTCCCCTGTATTTTTAACCAGAATAATCTGGACGATACGACCTGCAATTTACACTGACAGTCTGTTTGATTTGTCTGTCATTTTGCTGTCTCACAGAGGAGGGTGATCTCAGCAGCCAGTCACTTAGTTCGGGGAGGAGCATGTCCCTGATGATGAAAAGGTCTGGCGTAGTATAAACTTAGACTAAATTTTCATTAGGCTTGTGAAGCAGTCAGAGGTCAACCTCTAAGGTTAAGTAAGCTGTTTTACTACCAGGAGAGAAGCCTGCCCTACATCAGCTTCTTCCTCACCTGTATTACGGGATGGCTGAGCTCTGCCCTGACCTAGGTGAGCTGTGCTGAGATTCTGATCTTTGCTCAGAAGCAGTTACTTTTAGCAAGATGAAATCTAAATCTCCGATTTTTGCAACAGAAACATCCATTATGGCAATGTATTTAACAAAAGTAGTTGTGACCTATGTAGAGGATGAAAACCTGTAATACCAAACTGTCGTGTCTTTCATTGTGACTTGCAGCTCGTGTGCTTGTTTGAAGAAGTGAGTTTGTCTCATCTTTCCTTGCATCCCCTTCTTTCTGTTTTGCCCCCTCTTCACTTCACTAAGATAGCTTTAATTGAATTCTTGCCATGTTCTTCCTCCTGCAGCTGTACAGCCCTCTGCTCTTCCTCTGCTTCTTGGAGATCCTGGGACTTGCTTGGTGCCTCCCTGAGACTTTTAGCTGAGACTTGGGGATGGGCTTCCAAAAGTCTTACTTCCCCTTCTCTTCTGGGGTTTATTTTTGTTCCTTTTAGCTATAGTTAGAGCTATGTTTATTCTTTAACCCCGAAGTCAGGCTTTTTGCCCCCTTCTTTTCACTCTTCTCTCCCAGCTAACTAAACTCTGCGTTTTTATTAAGTCATTTCAGCAACTCTCTGGTTTCACCAGTTACAGTTATAAGTTCAGTCACATTTTAGGAAATGTATTCTCCACTCCTGTGAAATAAAACATGTAAAGTTTTTATTTCTGTTCCACTTAAAGGACCTGCCAATGCAGCTTCGTGGAAGCACTTGCAGGCAGCATTTCAGCCAAAAGAAAATTTGTCCCATGAAGCAAGGGTTGTTTTGTGTGCAAAGGGAAGGCTGAAGGATTCAGAGGAAACTGGTTTAAAGAATTGCCAAGTTAAGTTGCGTCTGGAAATCCAAGTACATTTACAGACCTCTGGCAAATATCCTGAGTGGTTGGTGACTGGTTCACTCTCCAGTATAGGCACTTTCTGTGTATCACCTTTACAGTAAATGTGTTGCCACACCAGCTCTGGCCATTTGTAAAACCTCAATATTCATTTGCAGGCATGTTTAATTACTTTAATGGTCTCTGTATGTGCTACTGTAGCTGTTACAGAAGTGTCTCTGAAGCCCCAAATATTTATCCTCTGCCCCCTGATCTCATATAGTCAATACTTGCAACAAACTCTTTGTTGGTGGACCCAAATACCCAGACAGAAATCACCAAGAATGTGCTCCGGTTTAGCCAGACATGTTTATTTTGGAGAGGAAAAAGCAGATTTGGTGAGTTCATTTCTCACTGCTACTTAAGATGCTCTTAACATGCAATTAGTTCCAGTATCAGCAAGTACCCAAGCCTCATAGAAAACCTTTTTTTTTTTTTTTAATTAGTTTGGTTGCAAAAGAAAACTTGACTTTCAGCACTTTTAGGACAAATCACACCAGGAAAAATCACAGATGCCAAGCTCTAATGGTACAAAATGATTGGTACTGAAATGATCAAGTGGGATTGCAACTTCTCCAGTGTTCTGAGGCACACACTGCGGTTCTTGCAAGTTTTCACTTCAGAACAGCAGTTGTGGTATTTGTGAAAGCTGCTCATGGTTTTGCCATACAGTTGAATTTCAGAAATGCTGGTCTTCTCATCATCTGATTCTGATGCTGAGTTAGTGTAGGATGTCTCATGAGCAGGCTGCTCTTCTGAAGCTGCTAAAGTCCATACCATTGCCCTAGGATTCCTCTGCTGGCACAGATAGTTGACTGCAGTTATTGTTGAGATTCACATTTTGTATGGCAATCACATGCTCTTTTTGCTTATATTCCTGAGTTTTGTCTGTGTTCTGCTTTTTATTCTTTTCTTTTACAGGCAGTGTTAGCTAATGTTAATTTTCTGCTATAATAAAAATGTTTCAGAAAAAGACACTCACTGTTACGAACTAAGAGGCCAATTAAAAAAACCTTACAGTAAAGATCTCAGTAGAGTGTTGTTAACAGCTAACACCACACTCCAGAGTTCAGTGGTGAATACTACAACTATAAACACTTAATTGCTAATATCAAGCATCTAATAAGGAATTATGTGTGGGGAGTGGGGGACGACAGATGGATGGGAATGAACTGTTTTCTTCATCACTGAAGTAACTACTGAAGTCAACACTGTCCCAACCGATAGGAAACGAGCGACTGCTGCAGAGACTAGTATATGGTGTTTTCATACGTCTTTATGATCTCAGCCTTTGTGTTCCTCCTATCTGGAAGGAAACTTGCAATCCATATGTTAGAGGGGGAGATCCTGCATTGCTGATAGAGTGTTTGACATTCTTGTGTAATCTTGTGTGATCTGTCTCAACATTGACTGGAAATTTTCTTTTTCACTTTGTGAGTGTCTCTCAATGAGTGAAAAGCCTGGAACAGCAACATTTTCTTGCGTTCAGTAGCAACCAAGGAACTTCTAAGTCATTGCAGATTAATGTGCTGTGGAGCGCTTTTATGGCTATGGCACTTCTGACTCTTAATGATCTGATTCAGTGAGATGCAGCCACATTCCCTCTTGTCCTTACAGACTATCCAGGCAGTTACAGAGACGGTCAAACAGAAGGGAAGTCATCACTGTCTCCCTACATACCTTGTTTCCATGTCAGGTACTGAAAGCTTTCCTACTAAACAGTGTGGAGCTGAGCCTTTAATGAGCACTGATTTGGAGAGCCATGATTTCAACATCGAAGGGATACTTGCCAAGCTTTTCTAACTAAATTTGCCATTGTGTTTAATGTTTTTCTATCTCTGCACATGCAGTCTGGGCTCTGGAGCGCAGGCCTGGACTTAAAGCTGCAACCCTAAAGGGGACCTTATCATCTAGATTGGGAGGCTGTGGGAGGAAAGAGCTTGAAAGAGCTTGCTGGTGTATCTATCCTATTGCTACTGATGTGTTAAAGGATCTTCTTCCATCAGTGGACTCAGAGTTCAAGGAGTGTCTGGATGATGCTCTTAGTCATATGGTTTAGTTTTAGGTAGTCCTGTAAGAAGCAGGGATTTGGACTCAATGATCCTTGTGGGTCCCTTCCAACTTGAGATATTCTATGGTTCTATGATTCTGCAAGCTTGGCCCTCAGAGTGGTTAATGCTGTTTCTTCCCACTGTTTCTGCTGGAACACCCATCTTGCCACTGAATTACTTTAATGGTTACACATCACAGCTGTTACAAGAAATGGGCAGCCTACATGTATATATTCCTAGGCTAACATCAGTGTAAAGAACAAGTTTCTCTTCTCTCCTTATGTTCACACAAGACCACATGATGCCATGATTACCCTTGGCCCACAATTCTTTCTTTTCCTACCTAGTTAGGTACAACTTCCATTCCTTCAATACAGCACTACCCTTGCTTTGCAAGCCCAGAGACTACAGTAATGAGTTCCCTCCTTTCCACTTCCATGTTAATTAATTTTTCTTTCCATATCTCTTCTTTCCTGCTTTCTTGTTCCTTTCTATGTCATCTGTTATTTTGGTATTGCCTCCTTTCCCCTTTTCAATACTTTTTAAAAGCAAAGGAAATGAGAGACCTTATAGTACTCCTTTTCTTGGGTTGACATGTTTCTTAAAAGAATAATTTCTATCCTTAAGAGTGTGCTACAATGCAGACCTAAAGCACTCCCTTTGCTGCGGTATCTTCCCTGCTGAATTAGGCATCCCCCAAAATAATCCCTATATATGGAAGCTCAGACACTAACTCTGGCTCACAAAAAAACCAACTGGGGGGTCTGTTAGGCTAATTCCAGTGCATAGCCATATGTGGTGGGATAGCCACAGCTAACAACCAAACTCCCACCTAGCCACTCACTCACACACCTCCTCAGTGGGACAGGGGAGGGGAGAAAATAGGAAGAACAGAAATGAGAAAGCTCATGGGACAAGATAAAGCCAGGGAGATTACTTACCTATTACTGCTGCAGGCAAAACAGACTTGACTTGGGGAAAATTAGTCTATTGCAAATTAAAATAAATATTTAATTACTGAATTGGGTAGTGAAAAACAAAGACAACATTAAAACAATACCTTTCCTTCTCCCTTTCCCATGCTTAAATTCACTCTTTCACTTTCCTCCTCCCCTTGTTACCACTGCAGATACACTCAGTCCCTTCAGCAAGGCAATGAGCGGTGCAAGGGGGGTGTTTATGGTCAGTACATAGTGGTTTCTCTCGCTGTTCTTTTTCCCCCACATCTTTCTTCTGCTCGAGTGTGGGCTCTCCATGGGCTGCAGCTTCCTCCAGCAATATCCAGCTGCTCTGGTACAGGGTCCTCCCTCCACAGACTGCAGTGTGGATCCCTTTGACATCCAAAAATCAGCTTAAAAATGGATCTCTATGGGTAAAAAAAAGGACTATAAAGGAAGATATCTTAATGTAGTATAGGGAGACTTCTGGGATAAGCAGCATTTCCACTGAACTCCTCTTCCTTCTGTCCAATAAATACTGTTCCTGCCCATCTCTCTATAGTCTACTACCTACAAACTAAAAACTGAAGATGTGCTACATGAGGAAATCATGTACCATATGCTTTTACTGCATTACTATTATTATTGTAAGAGCATTACTGCATTTACTTAACTTTCTTTGTTCTGTAGAATACATTTCAGCTGAAAAATATTGCTCGGCTAGACCCATTAGTAAGCTTTAATTTGTAAAGTGTTTTCTTAGGGTCTGTTTGACGAATTCTCAGACCAAATTTTCACAGCTGGATTTCAAAATTAATGCAGCATATAGACCATTGGTTTTGTGCAGTGCCTCATTCTGAATTCTCATGTCTTGCCTTACCAGAGTTTTCCCTTGTATTCTAAATGACTCAGTAACAACAGCAAAATCTGCCCTGGTATTTCTGTAACTGGGGTCATACAGCAATAGAAAAATATTTGCTGTCTTTCAGCTGAATAAAACCCAACTGTAAGCCCCAAAGCAAGGGTTCAAAACCAGCATGAAGACAGCTGTATTTTACTAAATTAAGAAAGAGGACTGGAAAGCCAAAATGATACCCCTCTTGTATTAGGTTAGACTCAGTTTAGCTACACAACCGTTACATTACACAATGATGTGCAGGAAGAGCAAACAGAAGTTCACTGACTCAGTTCATTCATTAGTCTACATGCTAGTATGCAAGCAGTCGTGACTGGGTGACCTTGGGAAATACTTACTCTGCCTAGTGAACTGTGAGGGATATTTCAGGCAGAAAGATCTTGGAAACAGAAGGAAGATGAACTTTAGTATTTTAGTTGGGGATGAATTGCACTTGGATGTGACTATTTTCCACATTGACTGAGTGGTGTCTCTGGTGACCACTTAGCTTGGATACCTCAGCTGAAAACCTGAAATGAGCTTGGACACCACAGTGAGAAAGAGATAATGAGGAGCAGAAGGCGTCTATCATTATGCTAGGGCTCCAGCCTACAGTTGGGTTGCCATACTGGAGCTGGAAATCATAAACTGATATTTCTGTGCATGTGTTTGGCTACTGTTTGGGTACTGTTGCTCCTTGCATTGGAGTGATCTAACTGCTCTTGTTTAGGACTAGGCAGAGCTAGTAGATACTTCTGGCAGCCTCTTTATTCTCCCTGCCATAGGGAGGTAGAGGCTGCTGGTGGACAAGAAAGGAGTTCTTCCTGTTCTTCAGAATGCCTGTTCTTTTTCTTGCTTTTTCAGAAAAATTTTTAGGTGCATCTACTTTGCTGGTATTCAGCATCCATCCACTGCCGAAGTTTCTATGAGAGAGGTGCACTGTCACATGCCCAGGTACAACTTACTGCCATTTTCTGTAGTGAGAAGATTCACAGAACCACAGAATCTTCCAGGTTGGAAAAGACCCTTGGGATCATCGAGTCCAACCATCAGCCCTACTCCACAAAGTTCTCCCCTACACCATATCCCCCAGCATTTCATCTAAAAGACCCTTAAACACATCCAGGGATGGTCACTCCACCACCTCCCTGGGCAGCCTATTCCACTGCCTGACCACTCTTTCTGTGAAAAATTTTTTTCTAATGTCCAATTTAAACGTCCCCTATTGCAGTTTAAAGCCATTCCCCCTTGTTCTGTCACTAATCACCTGTGAGAAGAGACCAGCACCAACCTCTCTACAATGTCCTTTCAGGTAGCTGTAGAGTGATGAGGTCTCCCCTCAGCCTTCTCCTCCTCAAACTAAACAGCCCAGCTCCTTCAATCGCTCCTCATAGGATTTGTTCTCCAGGCCCTTCACCGGTTTCGTTGCCCTCCTCTGCACTCGCTCCAGCACCTTGATATCTCTCTCGTATTGAGTTCTCCAAAACTGGACACAATCCTCCAGGTGTGGCCTCACCAGTGCAGAGTACAGGGGGACTATCACCTCCCTACTTCTGCTGGCCACACTATTCCTAATACAAGCCAGGATGCCGTTGGCTTTCTTGGCCACCCGGGCACACTGCCGGCTTATGTTCAGCTGTTTGTCAATTAGAACTCCCAGATCCTTTTCTTCCAGACAGCTTTCCAGCCACACCTCCCCAAGCCTGTAGCCATGCAGGGGGTTGTGGTGGCCCAAGAGCAGGACCTGGCACTTGGCTGTGTTGAAGCTCATCCCATTGACGTTGGCTCACCGATACAATCTATCCAAGTCTTTCTGTAGAGCCTCCCTATCCTCATACAGATCGACACTCCGCTTAACTTGGTGTCACGCAAACTTACTGATAATACACTCTATATTCTTACCAAGATAATCATTAAAGATGTTGAACAGAAATGGTCCCAACACCCGGTCCTGAGGAACACCACTTGTGACCAGCCGCCAGCTGGATTTAGTTTTATTGCCCACCACTCTCTGGGACTGTCCATCCAGCCAGTGCTTGATCCAGCAGACCGTATGCTCATCCAGGCCATGAGCAGCCAGTTTTAATATGAGAATTCTATGAGGAACTGTGTCAAATGCTTTTTAAAAATCCAGGTAGACAATATCCACAGCCTTTGCTTCGTCCAATAGTTGGGTCATCTTGTCATAGAAGGAGATCAATTTTGTCAGGCAGGACCTGCCTTTCATAAACCCATGCTGACTGGGCCTGATCCCCTGGTTGCCCATTATATGACTTGTAATGGCACTCAAGATGACTTGCTCCATGACCTTCCCTGGCACTGAGGTCAGACTGACAGGTCTATAGTTTCCTGGATTCTCCTTTCTGACTTTCTTGTAGATGGGTGTCACATTTGCCACCCTCCAGTCCAATGGGACCTCCCCAGTTAGCCATGATTTCAGGTAAATCATGGACAGTGGCTTGGCGAGCACATATGCCAACTCTTTCAGCACCCTTGGGTGTAACCCATCCAGTCCCACAGACGTGTGTGCATCCAAGTGGTGTAGCAGGTCTCTGATCTCTTCCCCTTTAATTGTGCTGATGTCAGTCTGCTTCCCCTCCCCATCTCCCAGCTCATGAGGCTGGGTGTCCAGGGAACAGCCAGTTCCACTACTAAAGACTGAGGCAAAGTAGGTGTTGAGCACCTCAGCCTTTTTGTCATCCTTTGTTAACTGTGTTTCCCTCTGCATCCAATAAACGAGGAAGATTCATTTGGAAAGATTTTGTCTGGCATGAATTTAACTGACACCAGGGAAGAGAGTGCTTTCAGAACATATATCATTGTTTCCCTTTATGCAATGATGCTGTAAAACACAAATCAAAAGACAAAACATTACTTGAGCAAAAGATTCTGCTTCTTCAAGTACTCTTTTGAACCAGTATGTAGTATCCAGTCTGCTGGGAAAGCAGAAATTCTTCTTAAATCCAAAAGATATAGGGATAAATAACAGCCAGTCCATGTAACTGCAGTAGACTACAAATCATGCTCCAAGGCTGGGCTAAATTTTGCCTTCAAGGAATATTAGCAAACCATCCCCATGCACCACAACCTGCACCACAAACAGTGATGTCAAAGAGTGACATCTGTCCCCCAGACATCAATGAGTGACAGAGACAGTCTCTCTGCAACTAAGAGAAAATGTTTAACTATGAACAGGATTGGGGACCTATTTTAACAGATTTCTTCAGATGTGACAAAAAAAAAAGACCATTGACAAATCATATGAGGTGAATGGCTGACCTGCATTAGTAAATTTTTCAAAAAGAAATACTTGAAAGTAATGGAAAATGATTTGGTGCTTATTATTTTGACTTTGGTCTTTGGAAGCCATGATGGAAAAATATGTCTTGTTGACAGTAGTTTTCAGTAGTCAAGAACTGGTGTAATTCCAAGCTTGCTAAAATGTAGATCAATTTTTCTTCAGTTGTACCATGACCTTGTATTTCCTTTAATTTTATCTGGTTTAAAATGCTCTCTTTTCCCAAGGACAAGGCTAGAAGCTAAAAGCTTCTAAATGCTAAAATCTAAAAGGAAAACAAGGCTAGCAGGCAGTAACCTACACGGGGATAGGACATGGAGCCGGACCCAGCCTCGTGACCCAGCTCCTGTCTCTGTGCTGACTGTCTCTCTTGCTTATACTGGACCATCACACTGGGGCAATGAGTGGGACAATTCCTTCTATCAACCACTGCTTTCTGACAATCACACATTTAAGAAGTATGAAGGTCCCTGCAGATGCAAAAGCAGATGGAAGCATAGAAGCTATGGGGGATGATGTCTCCAACAGCGAAGGGTCTTCAACCTGGGCCACACAGTACAGGTGCACAGGTAGCATCCTGCTCTGATGTGTTGATGAAGGTCCTTAGAGGTAGAGGAAAAGAAGGGGTCTGGGTCAGCCTGGCTTACTCCACTTCAGACTGGGAGACAGTCTGCAAGCCAGGCAAAGTCTGCCAGTCTCAGCAACCCAAACCTGGCTGTGCATCTTTCCCAAGGCCCAAGGTCATTCTCCCCTTGGGCAACTTGCCCCGTGACAGCTAATAAAGAGCTAGCCCCATTGAGTCTCCTGTGCACTTCACTGTAAGCACCATTAACAGCCACATTTGTCCCATCCCAATTATAGAATCACAGAATCACAGAATGGTTTGGGTTGGAAGGAACCTTCAGAGTTCATCTAGTTCAAACCCCTGCCATGGGCAGGGACATCTTTCACTAGATCAGGTTGTTCAAAGCCCTGTCCAGCCTGACTTTGAACTCTGCCAGCGATGGGGCATATGACAGTTTGCAGACTGAAAACTAAGCACTGATAGCAGTGCCTGCAGAGCCAGCATCATGACCTGATTTCCTGCATGAGAAAAGGGCAGGCAGTATTGTTGTTAACATCTTTCCTGCCTTGAACTTGCCCAGCTCCAGTCAGGACTTGTGCATGAGCTGAAGACACTCACCAGTTCCTGACATCTGAATACCAATATCTGCAGAGCATAAGTCGGAGCAGTAATTGTAAAACTGGAGTAGCATCAGCCTCTGGGGCTCAGCTTGGACTGGAACTGGTAAAAGAAGGTCTGGATCAGCTCTGCAGCTCACCACCAAACTCAAAGCGTGACATAGAGTGTCACTGCAGCATGGCTCTGATCAATCCCTTCCCACTGAGTAAGCAGTTTATCCATATATGCTTCTAAAAGCTCAGGTTTACAAGTCTTACAGTTCACACAGCATGAAATAGACCCATCATGCTTTCCTCAATTCCTACAGTAACTCCACCATCCTTTCCACTGGCACTTCAGAATGTTTTGAATGTTTCCAGGGAGGGGGCATCTACCACCTCTCTGGGCAACTTGTTCCAGTGTTTCACCACCCTCACTGTAAAAAATTTCTTCCTTATATCTAGTCTAAATCTATCCTCTTTTAGTTTAAAACCATTACCCTTTGTTCTATTGCTACAGACCTTGCTAAAAAGTTTGTCCGCATCTTTCTTATAAGCCCCCTTTAAGTACTGAAAGGGTGCAGTAAGGTCTCCCTGGAGCCTTCTCCAGGCTGAACAACCCCAACTCCCTCAGCCTGTCCTCACAGGAAAGGGGCTCCATCCCTCTGATAATTTTTGTGGCCCTCCTCTGGACCTGCTCCTACAGGTCCATGTCCCTCCTGTGTTGGGTCCCCCAGAGCTGGACGCTATTCCAGGTGGGATCTCATGAGAGTGAAGGGAGACGATCGCCTCGACCTGCTGGTCACACTTTTCTTGATGCAGCCCAATACATGGTTGGCCTTCTGGGCTGCAAGTGCATGCTGTAGGCTCATGTCCAGCTTTTCATCCACTAGTACCACCAAATCCTTCTCCATAGGGCTTCTCTCAATCCCCAGCCTCTATTGAGACCAGGGACTTCCCCGATCCCTGTGCAGGACCCTGCACCTGTCCTAGTTGAACCTCATGAGGTTCATTCAGGCCCACTTCTTGAGTTTATCCCGGTCCCTCTAGATGGTTCTGCTTTTATATCTTCATAATCTGCTCTTTGAGTGTCCCAAGAGAATATTTCAAGTCAAAGCTCATATGAATAAAATATTTAAAAGTATATTTTAATTCTGTCAAATAAATAGCTTTTTATGACTGGAGTTGCACCGAGTCAAATAAGTACAGAAATTATTTCCAACACAACTTTACTTTAGTAAATTGTACAGCATTAAACATGTCTTTGCAATGTTGAAACTGAGAAGACTGCACTTTCACATAGTGTCATATTGATGATATTTTATAATACCTATAAATAAATTGATGTTCCCAGAATGGTATGCTGGTTTCCTCAGTTACAGGAGTAGCATAACAACACAAGTGTGGACACTGACAGCAGCAGGGACGTGCGTGAGGTATGTCAAGGGTCTCTTGTACATCTAGAAGACCCCTGTGATAGAGAAGCAAATCCTAAAATCTGTTACTTAAAGAAACTGCAAGGACATGTAGTAATTACGAGTGAAAATGCTTCTAAGAGTGGCAAGATGGCACAAAACTCTCTGTAAATGATTTTGAAGTGGGTATTTGGAAGTGTAAGCAAAACGTAACCTTGTAATCTGTGCATGAGATCAAAAATCAGGTCTGATGTCTGACATAGTATGTCTCTGGTGTTATAGGGCCACGTGGTACCACCTACTCTGCAAGCAACAGAGGGTGTGGGAAGCAATGCACCCAGCTGGAAGAGAAGCTGGAACACTGAGACACAGGTGACCTTGCTATTCAACATCACACAGGGGAAATCACTTGTACAGCTTCTACTCCGCATGCTGTCAGAACTACTGTAACTGGCCAATACTTTCTTACTGACCAGAACATCCCAAATTTATGGGATTATTGTATTGTATTGTATTATTCCTAACTTAATGAGTGATGACTTCTTCAGCCTTCACAGTATTTTATGAACGTGTGCCCATTTTGGTTAATTTACCCCTACAAGGATGAAAAGAGAATCTCTCCAGACAGAATCTCTATGGTGACTGGGTGTCTGGACTAGTGCATATAGCTTTGTCCTTAAGTAAGCTATGCTTTTTCAGGGGATGCTGGGAGGTGGTTTCCAATGCCAAGACTGTATTTCCATTAAGTCATCTACAATGGTACTTCCAGTGGCTGTTCATCTGTCTAACTTAGATTTTTTGCATAACTTACATGCTATTTTGCCATCACTGTGGTAGAAAACATAGACATTACAAAAAAGTCTGGGTTGGAAAAGAGTTCTGTAGATCATCTGCTCCAAACTTCTGTTGAAAACAGAGACTTCAGTTAAGTCTTCCAGGGCCCTGACAAGACGGTCTCGAATATTTCCAGTAAGGGAGATGTGTCTGGCCAATGCTTTTCAATGCTTAATTATTCTCACAACAAAGGCTTTTTTCTTGTATCCAGCTATTATTTCTCCTGAAGAAACTCATGTCTATTACCTCTTATCCTGGTACTGTGCATCCTTGTGAAGAGAGAACCTCCATCTCCTCTATAACTCTGGTTTTGGTATTAGAAGACTGTGATTAGATCTCTTCCGTGCTTTGTCTTCTCTAGGTTGATAAAACTCAGTTCTTTCAGCATTTCTTCATATGGTGTTCTCCAGCCTTCTAATCATCTTTTTGGCCATCCAGTGGACCCTCACCAGTTTTTCAATGCTGTTCTTGACCTAGAAGAACCAAAACTGGACACAATGTTCCAGGTGCCAACAGCAGTGGAATAATCACATCTCTGGAACTGCTGATTGTGTGCTTGGTGACACAGCCCAGGAGGATGTTTGCCAGCTCTGCTGCCAGGGCACACTGCTGGCTCATGTTCAGCTTGCTTCCCCTCAGGTCCTTCCAGCAGAACTGCTTTGCAGCCAGTCAGACCCCTGCCTCTACTGCTGCTTGAGATTATTCTGCCATGTGCAGGGCTTTAAATTTATTGTTCTTAAATCTCATGCAATTCTTGTTGGCCCTATCTTCCAGCCAGTTGAGGTCTATATGTATGCTGTCTTTTTCCGAGTTTGGTGTCATCTGCAGTCTCAGCAAGGGTGCATTTATACTTGTTCATCCATATTGTTTGTAAAACTTTGGATAGTGTTGAACCCTGTATTGACTCCTGAGGAAATTCTCTTATGAGTGGCTGCCAGTGTGACTTTGAAGCATTAAATATCACTTTTGGTCACAGCAGTTCACACAGTTTTCCATCCATCTTCTGGTCCATCTGCCCATTCCATAACTTTCCAGCTTGTCAACAAAGATGTTTTGGGAGATGCTGTCAAATGCCTTGCTAAAATCAAGGTAGTGTTCTCCACAGTTCTTCCCTCATCTACCAAGCAAGTTGTTTCATCATAGAAGGCTATCACCTACTATATGGCTTTTCTCAGTCACCTTCTTGTCCTTCATTTGCCTGGAAATACCTTCCCTGAGGACTCAGTGCACAGTTTTCCTAAGGAAAGGAGTGAGCCTGACTGGCATGTTGTCTCCCAGATCTTCCTTTTTGCAACCTTCCATAGATGAACATAATATTAGCCCTTTCCTACTTGTCTGGGACTCCTTGACCTGCATGATCTTTCAGAGATGATAGTGGTTTTGCAATGAGGTCAGCCAACTCATTTAGCTCTCTCAGCTGCATCTCTTCAGGTCCCATAGACTTGTAAATACTGGGTTTGTACAGATGATCCCTAACTCAGCTCTCCTTCACGATTGGTAAGAATTGTATATCTACACTTCCTGTTCTTCTAAACCTCTGATAAATTGCACATTGTTAAAATAAACATTTCCTGTCATTAAATCTTTTTATATAAATGTAGTTTTAAATTTTAACTTTCATTTTATTCTGATTATGATTATATTGTTCACTTGTTAAGGAGAAAAGACTTTTATGCTATTTGACATGTATACAATGCAGCTGCAAATAAAAATACTTTTTTTTTTTTTTTTTTTTTACATAGAAGTCATTAAAGTATTTTTGTAGATGAGTAAATCCAGGTTATGCACCAAGACCTTGTGATACCTGAATACAAACTGCCAACCGCCCCCTGAGGAAACTCTAAGTATGTGAAGATAGAGAATGCAAGTGGCTTTTAATTTTTGAAGCATTATTTCTTGCTCAAAGCTGAAATTCAGTAGTAAAACCAAAGCAGAACACTCCACCATGGGAGCATGTGAACTTTGGATGTGTTCGGACAATGATGCGGGTTCAGTGCCATCGGCAGCAGGGCAGATACTAGTGCAGGCAGTGCCAGTAGCTGTGGGAGATGTGACACCTGCTGGAAACATGGGACCAGCTCTGGGGCTGACTCCTCTTCCAAGGTGGCTAGGAAAAACTTTTGCAGCCTTTTCAACAAATCACACTGAGGCAAAAGACAACCGAGTGAATAGAGGAGAGGAGGGAATCTTACAGACCTATCACTAGGGAAAATTTCCCCTGAATTCAGCAGAAGTTCTGCCAATATGAAAACCAGGACCGGTCCCACATGAGGTTGGCACAACTGCCTCACCGCACCCATGCAGAACAACGCATTACATTCAGGAGGGTATGCAAGCTCCAACGCTAAACCAGCGACAAAGCTGATTTTGAAATGGTTTTAATGATAGACAATCTGCATACCAATTGACTCATTTGTGTATACGATAGCTTGGAACAATACCAGAGAAATATGTAAAAAGTCTGCAATGCCATATGACAATAGCTTCCAAGTATGCTGACCTTCGGTAAATGAAACAAATGGAAAGTACAGTACTCTTTTGATGAGGCATTAATGAAGGATTAAGAGCGGATACAGCTGCATCACACGAGCACTTTGTTAGGCACACTGTTTTCACTCCATGCCTTTTCCCTAATTACAACAGAAACACTGTGTGAGGCTGGCAGCAAGTATACGCTGTAACGCATTTCTGTTTTACGACAACGAGGGTGCAGTGCAGTGTGGCCTGACATCTCATCTCCCCAGCCCCACACCGGCCACTGCAGCACCCACTGGGTGCTCCAGGCCAGCTGGTCTCAGGGCATCCCTGAGTGGAGACCAAGGGGAAAGCGGGGATGGCAAGGGACCCTGCTCGCCTCTGCAGAGGGGACACCTGAAATGCATCCCAGACAGCCACAGCGCTGCAATGCGGGAGGGTAAACAGAAGGTAAGAATGCAAAGCCTAGGGAAAAGCATGTATTAATGAGTGAATGGGAAGGACACGAACACTCATGCAACTGCTTTGTCACCAGGCTCTGACGTTGCATGTTAACAGCTGCAGAGCAGGGCTCATGGAAGAGTTTGCAGGCTGGACCACAGCCTTTCTATGTGCAAGACAATCTTCAAGCGTACAGTCGCCCTCATCCATTTCAAGAGACTCTATCTGTTTGAAGTGGTGCTCATATCCTCACTGGGTGAATAGTGACTACTTAGGTTTTTGCTCTTACCTTGTTACCTTCCCTTGGTATCCACCTCCAGAGTAGGGAGGCATGCCATATATGTATACAAAATAAATTATATATATTTCCTTTTTTATATGATTATATCATGTTTTTTTCCAAACCTTATCTGTAAGGAATGAGTTGAATAAAACTGAACCTGCTAACATGCCAGGAGGCTTTCTAATTTAGTGAACTGACTTCAGTCCAGACACTGCACAAGTCTGCTTCCTGACTCTTCCCACTGTCACATACCCAGGGTAACTCCCATGGAGCAACTGTTCCAGGCAAAAGGTTGCCCTTTCTTTTTTTTATCTTTTGAATTTTTTACCGTTTTCTTTATTTTTTTTGTGTTTTTTTTGTTTGTTTGTATTTTTTGTTTTTTGTTTGTTTTATTATTCTTCATAGGCATATACTCTCATTGGGTCCCAGGTGCTGCTCTAGAGTACACAATCCAGACTAAGAATCATTAATCCTGCTTTTCAGCTTGGTTAGTATTTGGTGCTTCTGAATCCATGACTTGATGTTGTGGTTTTTAAAAGACTATTAGGGGTCCAGCTGGGAACTTAAGTCTCACAGTCATTTCCATTCCCCTAATACCAGCTATGGATGATGCTTGCTCTGGCAGCAAGTGCAAGCTTTGGTGGCCTTGTGGTTCTGCCATCTTCGTTGTGGAGCAACGGTACTTGCCCTTTCCTCCAGACAGTCCTGACAAAGATCACTTGGATGGTTTGGTAAACCTCTTGTCTTCATTTATTTTCAATGCAGGTCATTTCAGTCATCTGCCTTGGGGCTTATCCAGACCACCATCAGTGTCGGCACAAGTGCAAGTGAATGAAGCAAAAAGGCAAGACAAAAAGGTATACATCTTAAAGGCATATATTTTAAAATTAGTTTTGATGTAGAAGAAAACATTTGTAGCAACATGAGGAGCCATTCGAGCCACCACAACAACAATGCTTTGAATAGGTCTTAAATATCTGTGTTTGGGACAGTGATGTTTTACTAGTTCCATGTAAGAAATTCTTTCTTTCCTTGAGCTGGTTGCAGATCTGATAAAATCAGATCACTGAGATGTGAGTACTCAGCATGTTTAACATGTTTGAGGATTTCTGAGCAGTTTAACCTTTCCACTGCTATTATTTAATAACTTCCTGGTGAGTTTTTCAATGGAAGCTGTTCACATACATCTTTTCTATGTCAGTGACTACTAATTAGTGCAACTCGAAAAGCACTAGAATTTACTGAAAATGGTCAGGGCAACTAAATGCTCCATATTGCTATAAAAAGCTATATGGACAGATAGACATTATAGACTTTCCTATACTGAAATCATACACAGCTTTTTCAAACTGTCCAGTTATTATATTCACAGCCAGAATTCGTGCAATATTTTAATTAACTGCCTTGATATTGTATAAAATTTTTGTAAGATTAAATTTGGGGCAGTCTATCAAGCACTTTGGAGGACAGATTTGTAATCCAGAATGATTCTGACAAAGTGAAGAGATGAACTGATGTTAAAAAAAGAACAAATTCAATGTGAAGTGCATAACACTACATGTAAGAAGAAGAAATCCATGCACAAATCTGGAGAATATGTATTATCTCTCAAAGTAGCAGCATTACAGGGAGGGATCATGGATTTCAAAGAGATCAGAAGCCTAATCTGATTCAGTGATATGATCCTCTTCCAGAAGCACCTAATTCTGGGCTGTCTTAGAAGAAACATCAAATATAAGACATGGGGAAATGCTGGTGAAGCTTGCAGTGAAATCCTGTGACTGGCTTTGCACCCTAGACTTCAAGAAAAAAGTAAGCAAGGAAGACTGCCATATCTGTGGTCATGCGGTACCTAAGAGGATAGATGAATATCCTGTCCTGTCCTGTGGGAAGTTATCAAGAAGCTTAATTTGCCATAAAAAATTTGTAGGTCGATTGTAAAGAAAAGATTCCTCAAAAAATGTAGGCAAGAGAACAGAGCAGCTTGGCAAACCGTGGCCTGCTGGTGAAGACAGCTGATCTGAAACCTGCTCTGGAGTGGTGTAGGTCACTCAGTCTTAAACTCCCGCCTACTGTTGCTTCATTTGTATATGCTATGGCTGCATCTGAGCAATGTCTGCCTGGAAGTCCCATCTTGATCTCACAGCAGTCCACAGCAAATGGATTAGATGGCTTCTTGAGGCACCTTCCAGCCCAACACTGACATTTCTAGAACATCCTTCTCCCAGTCCTTAGTTACTGCCCTAAATTGGAAGTCTGTACATTGTTATATAGTCTATGCTTACCCTGATAAATGTTAAGATGGTTGCAGCCAACATAAATTCATCCAGAGCCTTTAAGAGAAATGTAAATCTTAAAGCCATTCTCAGCTGAGTAGGTAGGAAAAGGTGAACAAAATTTACATTTTCATTGAGTCCTGTAGATATGTCTTATCTTTGTACCCACCTATTTTAATAATAACAAGAACAAAAAGACCTTCCTAATCTACTAACTTAGAGCATCTACAAGTCTGTGACATATGAGCTTTCTGGCTGTGTCATCTCTCAGTTAGCTATGGTTACTCTTGAGATGTGTGCTGCATCTGAGATTACACCAGCAGCTACTTTCAGGCCTTCACCAACTTTTCAAATTGTTTTTTTTATTCATCCTTTTGTATTACCTGCTTTTCAATTCTAATATCATCTCTGTACAGACCCATAGTTCTACACAAGAAAACAAAAATGCAAAATAAACTAGCAGTAAGTATCCACCATTCTTTGTAAGAAAGAGATAAAAACTAGCTAATGTATCTCCTTTGATAATTGTCCTCATTCCTGTAGAGGTGGTAGAAGTGGACTAGTCAGGTTCAATTCACTATTCACTTTTGCAGGCCACCAAAACATGATAACTTTGTTCATGCATCTGTGAAGTTTTACGTTTCCTCTTCTTTCCTTTTTTTAACATCTGCTTTATCTCCAAGGAAACTTTGTCCAGCAAGCATACTAAAAGGTCTTTGGTAAGAGATCGGGGCTGCTATCAGGATAATACTGGATAATCCACCCCAGAGAAAGCTTACAGTCTAGGAATATGATCACTAGAAACAGTAGGAATGGTATTTCTGATTTTGGCTGTTATGGGAGTAGTTTAAGAATACCTTGTTGTGAAACGCATGGAAAATTATTAAATTAACTCCAAGCATATTAATGGATAAATTGACAACAAAGACCCTGCAAACTTCTAGGAGTCAAAGAAGTGAAAGGGAAAAAATCTAACCTATTTGAATTTTCTTGGTAGAAAATTTAGGATTAGCCATATCGGTTGTGATGACTGGTCCAGAACATCTTTGGTCTGTCTCAGTAAGTAGACAATGCCTGATATTTTAGAAGAGCATGGAGAAATCTTAAAATACAGTCTTCCATGTATGATGGTGAATAAATCATGACCACAATTTCGTATGCCTCAATAGCTGAAATATAAAATTAAGAAGAAAAGAGAAAGCCATTATATGCAAAGTAGACTACCATTGTTCTTAACAGATACTTCCACCTAGACTACCTTTTGTGAACGAGTACCATCTCTTTTCAAACAGCAAGTTTTATCATGAAAGTCTGGGCTGATTTTATTCCTCACTTTGAACACCCTCTGAAACACATAAATTGCTGTACTGGCTCAGCCTCAGGCTTCATTTACCACAGCGCACTAAACTAAGATGGGGTATACCCAAACTGTTTCTGAGAAACCTTTGTTTATCTTGTCCTTAAAGAGCTCCAGCAGTAGCAACGCTAGGTACACTGAGTTGCACCTTTCCAGTGTTTTGCCATTGGATTGGAAAGTTTGTTTACTAGCTTAAATCTCCAGAACAAAATAATCTGCAGGAGCTCTCTTGTCTTGCCTCACTTAGGGGATTTTCAAATTAACCAAGGATTTCCAAGTAATCTAAGCAGGCCTGAAATGCAGTAAATTACAGTTGTTGAATGTCCAAGCAAGAAGAGACAGTGAATTGCATAGCTGGAGGTGGATGGAAAAGAGAAGGGATAGAGACGATTGATTAGAAAATGTGGTGAACAGAGACTGCTGTGACTGAAATCAGAGGCTTTGACTTTCCACCTTTCTTTCCAAGCCACCCCACACTTGTTTCAACTCAACAGAAGCTAAACAAAGCTGTATGGATGCAAATCTGGGCAGACTCATGCATTTTGTTATATGGGAGGATGCTGCTCTTAGGTATAATTCATACTCCTGGCAACCTCCAGTGAGAAAAAGGAAAAAGGCCTGGGAAGTGTCCAGTGTGACAGGGAGTAACAGTTTGTTGAATTTTAAACATTTTTTTCATAGAAAACCAAGTTAAAGATAACTTGCACTGCCAATTACTTATTAACTTTGAGAGTATACTTAGTTATATACAGAGAGACCTACAATTTGGCAATACACACTGCATACAAAGTAATAGCTTGTTTTAAAACACAAATGATGCTGACTATTATAATGTGAACTGTTTTCCAGATGAAAAGAATTAAAGGGATGTAATTGGAGAAGTATGCAACAGTGGCTAATATGCTATTATTTGCAAAGAGATATTACAACTTATAATCTTCTTTCATGGATTTACGTTGTTAGTGTTTAATCAGGCGTGTGAGTGTATTCAGGTGTTAAACCCTTCTATTAGCTAGGAAAATTGCACTATTATTTACTGAGCTGTTTGTGATATATTGTTGTTGACTTTTTTACTTTGTATTTCTTGTCTTCATGCAGTTTATGTAATTGTCCTTTCTACTTTTGTCTTGTACAAAGTCTTGTTAAGTGTCATTAGGGCAGATTTGATATGTCAAAAATCAGGATTTTTTTGGATATATTATATGAATTAATCTTATTTCCTGTCTTGCAAGCTGGTGTCTTTGAGCTTTCCTCAGCTTTCCTCTGGAAAACTAAAGAATCTCTGGCATCCCCAGTCATCTACAGCGCTCAAGAGTGATGGCAGAGTGAGAGAGGAAGGGCTTGGTAAAATAGTGTTTGCTCCAGACTCAGGTCATGGGGAAGTCTGTGGTGATAAGGATGGGCCAAAGTCAGCCCATGAGTTGGAGTCCGAGCGTGGGTCACCAGCCGCATGGCCGGGCAGGGGCAGGGATGCCATGCAGGAGGAGGGATGTGCTCAAGGGGTTTCTAGCACAGGGCATCAGTCTCATGCTTGGAGTTAGGTGGGAGGTATCCACGACTGCCTCAGCACCATGCTGTGTGCAGGAATAAGAAAGGACTTTGTGCAGCCAATGGTTCTGAGAAGCCTTCCCATCTCCTTGGAAGAAAGGTGGTGGACTGGGTCAACCAGTCCTGTGAACCACATCTTACAACAGAACAAACACTGATTTGCAGTGCTGTATTGAGACAAGCTTGCCTGTCAGTTTCTCAACAGGAAGGGCTTCAAGCATGTGTTAGATGTTTTTCTGAATCAAAACTGGCCCCTGGGAATTTGTGAGTTCAACAGATGATGATGTCATTGCCCGCCCGTGTCCAGGACGAGTTAGCAGGTTTTCTAGCAGACTTCAAGTGTCTTACTTTGAAAACCCTAAAACAATTATGTTCCTCATCAAAATCTTTGTCTTTCTTTGTCCTGAAGGTTGTCTAGATACCTGCAGTAGTGCTGCATATAACCCAGAGCTGCCCTGACCCTGTTACCAGCCTGTGTCTGATCTAGCTCAAGGGGAAGCTTTGTCCAAATCCCTTGGAAGGACTAAATAGGTAGTTGTGGTCTAAACACATTCGTGAAAACAAGATGAGGTAACTGCAAATGTGTCTGTGTCCACTTTTTAAAAAATGACCAGGGAAGATCTTGGATGATAAAGAATTTTTGTGTTTAAGAGGAGATCTAAAGCACTGAGCTTGCTTAGTCTAGCTGAAAGAAGACCAGGAGAGGAATCCAAGTGCTCAACATCACTCTTCTGGGGAGTAAGTAACAGAGAAGATGTGAAAAGCACCAGCATATTACCTTATGGGTACAAGTTGTTCCTGAGTTATTTTAATCTAAAATAAGAAGAATGGTTCTAATCCTTAGATCAACTCTGAACTCGTCTGTAAGTCTCAAGTTATGCACAGCTACTTGACTTGTAAGGTACATGTCCTCTCTTTGCAACTAAAGCCTAGGTTTTTTTACTGGAAAGTAGCCCTCCTGCCTGTTCTGTGAACACTAATTTTGTTTGTGGCATGTCTTTCAAACTAAAGCTGTGTCATATCACTTCCAGTCTTGACTACGGTGACTGTGTGAGCGGATCTGAAGGGAAAGGCAAGAGTAATGCATGCAATCTGATATAGAAAGGGTCTCTACACCTTCTTTCTGGTTGGGCACACTGCAGCTTTCCTCCCTTCTGCCTGGACAGCCTGTCACCATAGTATAAGATTTGCTTTTAACCTTAAAAATGGAATAAAATTTCCAGTAAAGCCCCTGCTATACTGGAGACCACAATTCTGTGAAGCACTGATGCAGCCATATTATCTTACATCATCACACATCACAAAATCCAGGATGAATCCCATGAGAGGTGAGACCAGTATTATGAGTGTAAGCAATTTAGCCTTCCAAATAAGACCAGACAAATTAAGGTTTGTCTTTCTGGAGATTTCTTCAAAATTTCCTCTTTGAAAAGGCCTTTCCACTAAAAAAAACCCCAAACAACAATTAATTTTCAGCTTTCCATCCCATCCCTCTAAAAAACAATAAAATTGAAAAGAAGGAAATGAAAAATAATCACTCCAAGCAGAGGTTTTTAAAGGGTGAAAATTCCATGTTTCTAATAAATCTACTCCCCTGTGCTTATACTTTTCTGGTGCAGAAGAGAGGCATGGACAGATTTTCTTAATAAGCTCATCATTCTATTATAACAAAGCACAAAGGATGGGACCTAACTTAAATGCTCATAGAACATGATAACATTTACGTGTCTTCTGAAGAGCTAGTCACTCAAGACTGCTTTATGGTCAGCTGAGGGAAACAGTCAATTATAGACCATGACTCACTTTACATACTTTAATAATTGACATGAGCATAGATGTACAGGGGCCTAGGTAGACCTCTTGTTGGCCTTTTCTTTTTATGCCTTCTTTCTTTCTTGAAGTTCATAGATCTCAGTTTTTGCCTCAGTGTTATCTTTCTGCATCCAGTTCATCATCAGGCATCTACACATCGTAATTCCTGACACACGTAGGAAAATACACTGGTTAATATTTACTAACATCCAACAAAGCTTAATTAAAACCAGTAAGTTTTAAAAATATGTGGAAACACATATTATAGAAGAGAAAGCAAATGGCTCCTCTCCATTGGCCAGCAAACTATGAAATGTAGAGGCCTGGTGGTGGATTGACCCTGCATGGGTGGAAGTGCTGGGAGAGCAATCTGAGTGTGGAGCTAACCTACCTTAGCCTGTGTTTCATGGAGACAGTCTTAAACAGATTAGTTCAGAGAATGCTGTCAAGAAGAAGGAAGGATCAGTGTACCCATATACAAACAGATTCAGGAGCCAATAACATTGCTGGGGGAATACTGGGAGATAGGACACCTTATATAGTACTGTGTTGGTTTAAGCTCTGCCGGGACCAGAGACCATGTTGCCATTGCCCCTCCCCCACCCTCAGCCGGTCAGGCTGGAAGTGAGGCACAAACCCCGGGTTAAAATAAGAAGAAATTTAATACAACAGTGTGATAAACAATCTGAACAACAACAGTAGCAATGATAACAACAATAAACAGTAATAACAGTAAACAAGAAAAGATATACAGAGAAATACCGCAATGGTTACAGACAGCTCGCTCGCGTGCTCCCTGTCACCAAAGCCACAAAGGAAAAAGTTCCCATGCTGCCGCGCCGGACCTGACACCACCATGGTATGAATAACCCGGCTGAAGATCCCTTCCCCCTCTCTGCTGGGGAAACTTAACCCTATCCCAGCTGAACCAGGACACAATCCACCCCTTTATTCTATACCATCTGCGTCATGTCCAGCTGCCATTTAGCAGCTAACAATAACAAAATCACAATTTACAAAGGCACAGCATAATTCACGGTGTGTTCTCACCCAGAATCAAGTCCCCCTGTGCTACGCATCAGACCTCTCCACTGTCCTGCATCACCCACCAGGTGCACCCAGGTCCTTGGGCAAAAGCAATCCCGTGGATGGGTTTGCCTTGCCTTTGCCTGGCTCAGGACTAAACCAGACCATTTTTCCCAATATATTCCTCATGTGCACCACAGGACTTTATCTCCATCTGCAGCATGTGGAGGTTTTGACTGAGCCATGCCAGCTCGACTGGCAGATCCTCTTGTGTTGACCAGCCAGGAGGCCTTTGCTAGATGCATGTCCCAGTGTTTGAAGGTCCCACCTCCCAGTGCTTTCAATGTGGTTTTTAACAGTCCATTGTAGCGCTCGATCTTCCCAGAGGCTGGTGCGTGGTAGGGGATATGGTAGACTCACTCGATGCCATATTCTTCTGCCCAGGCATTTATGAGGTTGTTTTGGAAGTGGGTCCTGTTGTCTGACTCAATTCTCTCTGGGGTGCCGTGTCGCCACAGGACTTGTGTTTCAAGGCCCAGGATGGTGTTCCGGGCAGTGGTGTGGGGCGCTGGGTAAGTTTCCAGCCATCCAGTGGTTACTTCCACCATTGTGAACACGTGGCGCTTCTGTGGCGGGTCTGTGGCAGTGTGATGTAGTCGATCTGCCAGGCCTCTCCATATCTATATGTCAACCATTGCTCTCCATTTCACTGGGGCTTCACCGGCTTGGCATGTTTGATTGCAGCACACGTCTCACATCTGTGGATGATCTCTGCAATGGTGTCAATGGTGAGGTCCACCCCTCGATCTCGAACCCACCTGTATGTTGCATCTCTACCTTGGTGGCCCGAGGTCTCATGGGCCCACCAAGCTATGAACAGTTCACCTTTGTGCTGCCAGTCCAAGTCCACCTGAGCCACTCTAATCTTACCAGCTTGGTCTGCCTGCTGGTTGTGCCGATGTTCATCAGTGGCCCGACTCTTGGGTACATGGGCATCCACATGGCGCACCTTCACAACGAGGTTTTCCACACGGGCTGAAATATCCTGCCACACTTCAGCAGCCCAGACGGTTTTACCCTTACGTTGCCAGTTGTTCTGTTTCCATTGCTGCAACCATTTCCACAGGGTATTTGCCACCGCCCATGAGTCGGTGTAGAGGTAGACCCTTGGCCACTTTTCCCTCTCAGCAATATCCAAAGCAAGCTGAATAGCTTTCACCTCTGTGAACTGGCTCAATTCACCCTGTCCCTCAGCAGCTTCAGTGACCCGTCGTGTGGGACTCCACACAGCAGCCTTCCACCGTCGATGTTTTCCCACAATGCGACAAGACCCATCAGTGAACAGGGCATATCGCTTCTCCTCATCCGGCAGCTCATTATATGGTGAGGCCTCCTTAGCATGTGTCACCTCCTGTTCTGGTGACATCCCGGAATCTTTGTTCTCTGGCCAGTTCATGATCACCTCTCATATCCCTGGGCAGCTGGGGTTCCCTGTTCGAGCCCGTTGTGTTATCAACGCAACCCCTTTACTCCACGTGGCATCAGTTGCATGATGTGTGGAGGAGGCCTTTCCTTTGAACATCCACCCCAGCACCGGCAGTCGGGGTGCCAGGAGGATCTGTGTTTCAGTGCCGACCACTTCTGAGGCAGCCCGAACTCCTTCGTACACTGCCAGTATCTCCTTCTCAGTTGGTGTGTAATTAGCTTCAGAGCCTTTGTATCCCCGGCTCCAAAAGCCTAGAGGTCGGCCTCGGGTTTCCCCAGGTGCTCTCTGCCAGAGGCTCCAGGTAGGGCCATTCTCCCCAGCTGCGGTGTAGAGCATGTTCTTAACCTCCTGCCCTTCCCAAACTGGCCCGAGGGCTACTGCCTGGGCAATCTCCCACTTAATTTGTTCAAAGGATTGTTGTTGCTCAGGGCCCCATTCAAAATCGTTCTTCTTACGGGTTACGTGGTAGAGAGGGCTCACAATCAGGCTGTAGTTCGGGATGTGCATCCTCCAGAACCCCACAGCGCCCAGGAAAGACTGAGTCTCCTTTTTAGAGGTTGGTGGGGCCATGGCTGTTATCTTGTTTATCACCTCCATGGGGATGTGGCGACACCCATCTTGCCATTTTATTCCTAGGAATTGAATTTCCCTTGCAGGCCCCTTAACTTTCTTTTGCTTAATGGCAAAGCCGGCCTTTGGGAGGATTTCAATTATCTTCTTCCCTTTCTCAAAGACTTCCTCGGCTGTGTTCCCCCATACAATGATGTCATCAATGTACTGCAGGTGTTCTGGAGCCCCACCTTTCTCCAGTGCAGTATGGACCAGTCCATGGCAAATGGTGGAGCTGTGGTTCCACCCCTGGGGCAATCGATTCCAGGTGTACTGGACGCCTCTCCAAGTGAACGCAAACTGTGGCCTGCACTCTGGCGCTATCGGAATGGAGAACGTGTTAGCAATGTCAGTTGTGGCGTACCACTTGGCTGCCTTCTACTCCAGTTCATACTGGAGCTCTAACATGTCCGGCACTGCAGCACTCATGGCTGGCGTAACTTCATTCAGGCCACGGTAGTCCACAGTTAGCCTCCACTCGCCATTAGGCTTTCTCACTGGCCATATAGGGCTGTTGAAGGGTGAGTGAGTTTTGCTGATCACCTTCTGGCTTTCTAGTTGATGGATCAGCTGATGGATGGGGACCAGGGAATCTCGGTTGGTGCGGTACTGCCGCCGGTGCACCGTCCTGGTAGCAATCGGCACTTGCTGCTCCTCAGCCTTAAGCTGCTCCACCACTGAGGGATCCTCTGAGAGGCCGGGTAAGGTGGACAACTGTTCAACCTCCTCCAGGGCAGCCACAGCACCGGTACCCTTTTGGGTCTTTGAAGTACCCTCTCCTGAGATAGTCTATGCCCAGGATGCACGGGGCATCTGGGCCAGTCACAATGGGGTGCTTATGCCAGTCAGGCTCACTTCAGCTTCCAACAGTGTCAGCTGTTGGGATCCCCCTGTCACTCCGGAGATACAGATGGGTTCAACCCCACTGTAGCTTGATGGCATTAGGGTGCACTGTGCGCCAGTGTCCACCAAAGCCTTATATTCTTGTGGGTCTGACGTGCCAGGCCATCGGATCCACACTGTCCAATAAATCCGATTATTCCTTTCCTCCACCTGGCTGGAGGCAGGGCCCCTCTAATCCTGCTCATCATCACTCACTTCTTGTAAGAATGATTTACTGGTCCCCTCAAGAGGGTCAGGCATAACTTTGGCCATTCTATTCTGTCTGGGGGATTTCCGACTGGGCACTGGAGCTGCGCTTTTCTTGAAGGACTCCCCTTTTGTGATGGTCTTCCCTTTCAGCTGCTCTACTCATGCAGCTAGGGCAGAAGTGGGCTGTCCATCCCACTCCTCATGTTTTCTCTATGGTCATGGAGGAAAAACCACAGGATGCCTCGTGGTGTGTGCCTTCTGCTGCCTTTCTCTTGGGTGGGGAAACGTCTACTTCTAATGGCTGAGACATCAGCCCATGCAGGTGGAATGCAGGACACGTCCTCTTCCACTTTCTGGACCCTCTGAGACAGTTCCTCCACAGATGAGACCCAGGAATGCTGAGATGAAGGGAGATTTCCCTCCTATTGCCAGAGCTTGCCAACCACTCCATCCACTGTTAGAGTCTGGGTGTCTGTCCACCAGGACACTATTGCCAGTGCTTTCGAGTGTGCTTCTGGTGCGCTCTTCAGCAACTTTCGCCACATCAGGTGTGTGCAAGGGGCCTGATCTGGGTCCATGGGTGACTGCTCATCATTCAGATCACCATAAATCATGTCAAACACAGCCAGTTCCCTGAGATTCTGAATTCCCTTCTCAATGTCGGTCCATTTGCTTAGCTGACATAGGATATCATCCTTGTAGGGGTGCCTCTCCCTTACACTGAGCAGGAGTCGCTTCCAAAGGCTGAGGGTTTGAGTCTGTCTCCCTATTTCCCTATCGATGCCAGCATCCTTGGCCAAAGATCCCAGCTGCTTGGCCTCTCTCCCCTCCATTTCAAAAGCACTGGCTCCATTGTCCCAGCATCGGAGCAGCCAGGTGCAAATCTGCTCGCCTCCCAGGCAGCCGAAATCTCTCCGCATATCTCGCAGCTCAGTCAGGGATAGAGATCAGATGATCACCACTGGCCCTTCCTCCTGTTCCCGTGCTGGGCCTGGCTCATCCCTATCCCCCACTTTGCGAACAGACTTTCTGGTATATTTTGTTTTCTGTATCGGGGCGACTGATACCTGCACTGGCTGTGTCTCTGGCTCAGCTGCTGTGCTGGTGGAGGCGACTGAGACTGGCTCTGCCTGTTCCCCCGGCCCAGATACTGTACCAGTTAAGTTCATTCTCAGAGCCTGCAGCCCTTTCTGCCCCTTGAGGGCAGTGGGTGGTATTAAAGAGGACACGGTAGGCATGGGCAAGTCCCCAACACATTGCAGGGATTTATGTCTCCTGGGTTTTGCCAGATTGGTAACACACCCTTTCTAAGCACTCCATCAGTTTATCAGGGCTCTGCATTTGTTCAGGAGTGAAATTCCAAAGCATTGGAAGTGCCCACCGACTCAGGCCTTTGCCTGTCTTTTCGCACACCCCTTGCCACTCACTGTTATCTGACCTCGGGGCAGGTTTCCGGGCACTGCTATTGTTAGAGAAGTGCCGCATGGCCAAAACCAAAATCAGGCAGACATTCAGAAGGCATTGTGCCACAATCACACTGGCCTGCAGGCTCCAAGGATAGTTGAAACTCTCTAAAACCGAGAGGATCTCTTCCCCTGGCTCACCCATAGATGGGGTGAGACCCCTGACAAAAACCCAGGCAGCAAACAGGTACCGGCCTGCTCCCACACAGAGCGATACAAAGGCAGCATAAGCAGTCAGGAGCCAGTATGACAAAACAATCCCCTTTATACATTTTCCACCAACAGCAAACACCAGCACTGGGATCATATACTGGATATGCGTGGGTTAATCCAGCCCCACCACGGAAGCAAATGGGCCAGCACTGCAAACATTTTCTTATCAAACAGTATAAATACAAACAGAAAAATTGCACCCAACAGATTTCTCTAACACACTCTGGTCAGGGTCTGTCCCTTTTTGATTCTTATTTCAACCCTCTTGTGCCCCACGTTGGGCACCAAAAAAGGCTGTGTTGGTTTAGGCTCTGCCGGGACCGGAGACCACGTTGCCATTGTCCCTCCCCCGCCCTCGGACACAAGTAGGGCACAAACCCCGGGTTAAAATAAGAAGAAATTTAATACAACAGTGTGATAAACAATCTGAACAACAACAGTAGCAATGATAACAACAATAAACAGTAATAACAGTAAACAAGACAAAAGATATACAGAGAGATACCGCAATGGTTACAGACAGCTTACTCACATGCCCCCCACTACCAAAGCCACAAAGGAAAAAGTTCCCACGCTCCCGTGCCGCCTGAAGATCCCTTCCCCCTCCCTGCTGGGGAAACTTAACCCTATCCTAGCTGAACCAGGACAAGTACCCATCAGAGACTAGCATCATACATGAAGGCAGTGAGGATAGAGTTCATCTCCTATGCCCTTGTTTTAGGTCTTGCCTTGCACAAGGAAGGATAGATGGCACCTAAGTAAAGCCTCTAGTCTTTAATCGCTAGACACTACCACCAACTACTCGGAGGCCTGGTATTATTTGTTCGTAGTTGTAAACAACAATGCTTCCTTGGGGTGAAGCTGTATTGCTGTGTATGGCTGCTGGCAGAGAAAGCAGAGAGGTAAATCCACAGGACATGGGCAACAGAAGCAGCAGTCTCTGGACATGAGAGCACACAACATGGTTACACAACATATAAATATGGGGATGGTCCCATTCTATGACAAATAAGAGAGAAGCAGTGCTACACCGTATGGCTAACATGACATGTAGTTAGAGCATTTCATGATTACCAATCCTTTAGTTCTTTTTTCTCACCATTTAAACGTATCACTTGTTTCATACACAGCAGTGAAGCCTAAAAGAATATTCCTTCTGAAATTATTTGGTGAGGTGGACTGAAAAGGAGGAAGTGTGATGGAAAATGAAGGGAGATCTTGATAGATTAAATACAGGGAAATTGAGTCATATACAGCAAAATTAACTTTTGTGCAAAAAGGGGAATTCTAACCTCACTGTAGTCAGTGGAAAGATTCCTGTTGCTTTTGGTCAAGTGAGGAATTCACTCAAAGTGACTGGATGTTTGTTAGGAACCCATGTGGAGGAGAAACGTTAGGACTGGTTGTTGTGGAGTGCTGAACCCTTGAAACTCTTGTCAAGGTACACTGAGTGAAGGTGCACTGAGTGCACTGCTGGACAGACCCTTTTGTTTACAGCTCAAGACTTGTTGTAGAACACTTTTTCAGGGTTGACCTAAAATCTTTGTTCAGATAAAACTTTTCAATGGAGAACAAGATTTTAATATTTCCCCTGACACAATGATTTCAGATTAGGTGATTCTGGCCAGATTAAATAGAATGGGTTGGATGGGCTAGTTCACGTGAAGCCTGGAGACAGTGCTCAGTAGGTGCAGTCAAGATATCCCAAAGCAGAGCCTCAGGTCATGGCATCTGCCTCTTCATTTTGTCCCTGTGGCTGTGATGAGAAAGGAGGTAATAATAGACAGAAGCTTTACTTCCAAAATTGCTCACAAGATGAACAGGTCTGCTACACTGCTTACAGGCTGCAAGAATCACAGTTAAGAGGAAAACAGAAGAAAGTGTAAAGAGTGGCATCCTCAAATGATGAGAAAAAACATCTCAATGCCTTTACTACATTTAAAGGAACCATTGAAGCCTGTTCTCACTAATACAAGGATTTCAGGGTCAGAAATACTGTTGCTTGTCTCCGCTGTGGAGAAAAGGCCTGTGCAAACATTTTTAGTAAATACAGTCATTTTCTGACCCTCATATAAATAAACATCCAAGTCTATGAATTTTGGCTAGCAATTATGTCTGAAAGGGCAACAAACATTTTTGAGACAAATGAAGTGTTGGTAAAAGTTCAGTACTTTGTAATGAGAAGTGTTTTAACAGAGTGAGATTAAAACAGTCTTGAAATTTGTATGAATTTTAAATTTGCCTTTGCTGACAGAGTTCCATCTTCATCTGCTTTACTAAGAAAATCTACTGAAGTGCAGACATTTCTAGAAGCTACTGCAGTATTCTTTATAAACTTTAGATTTCTTTGCTAAACCTCTGTTTTGTCAAATGTGATCCTAATTGTCTGACATTTAATGTCATCCATCAGGCCATTTTTTTTTCATTCCTCACATGCTGTTTCAAGAACTCTGATCCCTAATTTAATTAATGAATCATTGTTTCCTGAGTTATTAGCTGCACCTATTCCTCTTCATTTTTTAAAACAATGGCAATATTTTTTTCACTTGTCTCCTTGAAAATAAATGCTGCAAATTGGTTGTGATCAAAAGTGCTGTTGCTTTTAAGCCATTATTCCCTTCCCTTCCCTTCCCTTCCCTTCCCTTCCCTTCCCTTCCCTTCCCTTCCCTTCCCTTCCCTTCCCTTCCCTTCCCTTCCCTTCCCTTCCCTTCCCTTCCCTTCCCTTCCCTTCCCTTCCCTTCCGCGTGGGGTTGAATGTGACCCTTTTAATGCCTTCAAAGCTCCCATGAGCTCAGAGCTCTATCTGTAGGCTTTCTACTATGTAATGACATCTGGGACCCAATGAAATCCATGAACATTTTGACATCTAGTTTTTTTATTCACATTACAGCTAATTAATTCATGCCTGTGAAGCACTTTGAAACTATACAAACACTTACTTGATAGTGTTCTTTTTTATGATTTACCATTCTTAACTCACATGAACTCTGAATTGGAGGATTTCTGCCTTTGTAATCTGAAATCTGTTTTATCAGAGATTGACAGGCTGTTTCCACTTTTCAGAACATGTCTTCTCAGATTTGGCTTAACTTTGCTGCTCATTGAATGAAACACTGTGAAAGCGTGACCTCATCAAAATCAACGGGGACCATGAGCCCATCCAGAAAATGTCACCTCAGACACGACTGATTTGAAATGCACACAAGAAAGACTTTAGGAAGTTGTATGAAGAGGTAGAGCTTAACTTTCCACCTGTGGGATCTGGTCAGGCTTCCTTCCTTTGCTTGATCAGCCTCTTACTCCAGCACTGTGTGGCAAGAGGTGAACTCAGCCAATTTAGACTGCCACCTGCAGTAAGGCAGCTGCAGTCAGTGATCTTGTTTTTGGATTTACACCTAGTCTAATTGTGCTTATAAATGAACACTACTGTGTTTGGGAAAACGGTAGCTTCATCCAGAGCTTCAAAAAACTTACTCTATTTCCTTTCACTGCTTGAGGAGGTGCTATAGCACCATACCTACAAAAAAATATTTTACAGGAATAAAGCTGAGCTTTCTATAAAGGTAAGACAAGGACTTAAGACCAGAATCACAGAATCATAGGATACCATGTTGGAAAGAACCTCAAGGATCATCTGGTCCAACCTCTCTTAGCAAAAGCATGGTCAAGACAAGATGGCCCAGCCCCCTGTCCAGCTGAATCTTAGATGTGTCTAATGCTGGGGAATCCACCACTTCCTGGGGGACATTATTCCAGTGGCTGATCTCATTGTGAAAAATTGTCCTTTAGTGTCCAGTTGGAATCTCCAAGGACCAACTTGTACCCATTACTCCTTGTCATTTCCATGTGACTCCTTGTACAAAGGGAGTCTCAATCTTCTTTGTAGCCTTTAAATACTGGAACATGGTGATACAGTGTCCCCTAAACCTTCTCAAGTGTCTCCTCACACGGCAGGCTTCCCAGTCCTTTGATCATTTCTGTGGCCCTCCTCTGGACCCTCTCCAGCCTGTCCACATCTTTTCTGTATAGCAGGGACCAAAACCAGAGTATTCTATGTGTGGTCTTACAAGCGCTGAGTAGAACGAGATAACAAATTCTTTATCTCTCTGGTGATGCCCTTGTTGATGAAACCCAGCATCCTGGTGGTTTTCTTTGCCACTGCAGCACACTGTTCACTCATGTTGAGATTGTTGTCCATCAGGACCCCCAGGTCCCTTTCCACACAGCTGCTCTCGAGCCAGGTAGATCCCAGATTGCACTGCACTCCTGGATTATGATTTTCCAGGTGCAAGATCTTACACTTGTCCTTGTTGAACTTCATACGGTTCTTGTTAGCCCACTCTCCCAGCCTATCCAGGTCTTCCTGCAGGGTGGCTCTCCATTCTGAAGTGTTCACTGCCCCACTCAATTTGGTATCATCAGCAAAATTCATCAGGGTACACTTGATCCCATCATCTAGATCACTTATGAAGATACTAAACAACACTGGGCCCAATATCAATCCCTCAAGGACCCCACTTTTGACAGGTTGCCAGTTTGAAAAAGAGCTATTTAACACCACCCTCTGCATGTAGCCTGTCAGCCAGTTCCCCATCAGACCACTTGTCTAGACTGTAATTTTTCAGTTTCTCTAGGAGGAGGCTGTGGGGAGCCATATTGGAAGCTTTTGAGAAATCAGGGTAGACAGTGTTCACTGCTTACCCCACATCAACCAAGCGGGTTGTTGTAGAAGGTGATCAGGTTTGTCAAGCATGATTTGCCCTTGGTGAATCTGTGCTGGTTTTTCCCAGTCATGTCCTTCATTTGACTTGTGATAGCCCCCAAGAAGATTCCTTCCACAACTTTCCCAGGGACTGGAGTAAGACTGATGAGCCTATAAAGGCTGAGGCTCAACAGTGTTAGTAAAGACAGAGGTGAAGAAAGCACTGAAAACCACTGCCTTGTTGATGACTAATTTACCTCTCCTGTTTAACAATGGACCAATATTTTCTTTCCGTTTCTGCTTGTTGTTTACATACCTGAAGAACTCTTTCTTGTAGTTTTTGACATCTCTGGCCAATTTCAATGTTGCTTTTGTAACTGCATCTCTGCACACCCTGGCAATGCCCTTGTAGTACTCAACAGCTATTCAGCCATTTTTCCATCTTTTTTGGTTTTGGCAGACTCTGAAGCTCGCAGTTAAGCCAAGCGGTCTCTTACTCTACATATTCCCCTTACCTTTAGAGGAGGCAAACTTTGTGCTTCTGGGAGAGTGTTCTTGAATATCTCCCAACACCTGGTAGCTTCTTTATCCTCCATGAAAGCTTCCCATGGAATCCCACCCAGCTAAGCTCTGAGTGAGGTGAAGTTTGCTCTTCTAAAATCTAAACCCTTTGTCTTAGTACTAACTTTCATCATGCTAAGCAGGATCCCAAACTCCAAGATATTGTGAATACTGAAGCCAAGGCTATCACTAACTGAGATATTGCAAAGCAGGTTACAAAGCAAATGCAGCAGTGCTTCATGCCTGCTTGGCACTTGTATGAGGAAGCAGTCCTCTACACATTCCAGGAACTTGGTGGATGACGTGTGAGCTGCTGTATTGTTCTTCCAACAAATGTCTGGGTAGTTGAAGTCACCCATAAGAACCATGTTCTTTTGACCCAAAGCTTGCTTAAGTGATCTAAATATTTATTCATTGGCCTTGTAATCTTGATTTGGAGGTTGGTAGCAGAGGCCTACTGTAAGATCCCCCTTGGAGACGATTCCCCTGAGGCATTCAACAGGGCTTCCACAATTGCTGTAGTTGACTTCTATATATTCAAGTTTCTCCTTAACATAGAGCATGACTCTTCCACTTCTTCCCTGCCTGTCTGTACAAAACAGCCTGTAGCCATCCAGTCCTTCAGTCATGTGAGTTGTTGCACCATATTTTAGTTATTCCTATGATAGAACTTTCTGAGTGTAGAGCTCCAGTTCCTCCCATTTGTTCCCCAGGCTGCCTGTGTTGGTATACACACACTTAAGGTCGTTGGTCTTCTGGTTCATGTCTTGAGAGGCAGATGAGCAACATTTGTCACTGCTCTGGTTGTCATGGCTTATTCCCCAGATGGTTGCAATGGCATGAGCATTGCCACTTTGGACCCCGCCAACTGAGGTTTTTCAGTTTAAAGCCCACTCACCAAGTTAGCTAGCCTACTACCAAAGATTTCCTTGCCTCTTCTAGACAGGTGGATCCTACCCCTCCCTGATAGCCTAGAGTCATTGAAGAATGTCCCATTGTCATAAAAGCCAAAGCCCTTATGACAGCAGAAGCCATGAAGCCAGAAGTTTATATTATATGTCTATTTCTGGCTGCACCCTTTCCTCTAACTGCTGAAATGGAAGAAAAGGTATATTGTGCACTTGTTTCTGCCCAGATTCTGGCTTGTGGTGTCGTTTGTGTCCACATGAAAGAATAGCAATGGATAGTAGTCTGTGCTCTTGACAAGTTGTGGCACCCTATTGACAACATCTCAGCCCTTAGCTTCTGAAAGGCAGCAATGCCTCTCATGATTCTTTGTCAGGCCAGCAGATGGGTTCCTCAGTGCCCCTCAACAGAGAGTCACCCACTATGAGCATTCATCGCTTCCTTTTGCAGTATCTACTGTGTGCTGCTGGTACAGTTTCTCCTTGCAGACCTTGCTTGTGGGTGTCTACAGCTGTTAAGGCTTCATATCTGGTTTTGGTTTTAATGTGGGAGGGTGGGGACTGAAGCAGACTCCTGCTTTTATGGGTTACCAGGATCCAAGGTGCCTCATTCTCTGTGGTGTCCACCACAGGAGCATGGTTCTGAAACCACTTATCTCTCTCTTGGCTCCTCTAATATTGCACAGCCTTTTAAGCATTTCCTGCAACTCAGCCACCTGACACAACAGATCATTGGCCTGTGCACATTTTTGCAGGTACCTACCTTTTCTCCAAGAGAAGAGTCTAGCCACTCATTGCAACCTGCTGTCTGTACTGAAGTCTCCTTCCTTACCACAACAATATTCCTCCAAAATCTGTCTTTCTTTTAACCCAGTTGCCTGAGTTGTTCTCCCAGGAGAAACTGAAGTGAAGGTGATGAGATGAAGGAGGACATTGTACTTAGGTCTTACCCCTGACTGGGCAGAGAACATGGCCACACTGGCATTTAAAATTGTATCAGCATTCCTGTAGAGGCTGGTTCAGACAAGGTTGGGATGAACAGGCACTTCTCAAAAACCATATTTAGAAATCATCTTAATTGCATCCTTTGTTAAAATAGGTGTTTTTATCTTAAGCAGTAATATATTATTATTATTTGTTATGTATATTATCATACTGCCTACTTACACTTGTATGTTATTTGAAGGATAATTATACCTCCCATCCTTTCACAGTCTCCACTAATGTTCAATTTTAATGTGCTAATGTGTTCTTCTTGTATGACGTGTATCCTGGATGCAAGAATAAAATTAAATTGAAATCTTAAGGTAAAAAGAAGGTTCATCTCATTTAATTAATATTTACCTCCAGCAAAACACTGACTAATTACACTGGTGCTGTAGTTGGGAAGAGACCTGTAAGGAGCTGGTTACCCATTATCTGCCCAGCCTAAGGAGCTCTTCCAGCCCCTGTGAGCTGATGAGAGAGTCTTTGAGAGATTCCCAGCCGCGGTAGCAGAAGCACTGATGTTTTCTCCCTCCATACCACACCTGTGCTGCTGAAGAGCCAGAGCAGAGTCAGCACCAGCAGCGTGAGGCAAGCAGCCCAAGGCTGGTGAGCAAAGAAATTTTGTGTGGCACCCAGCAGCACCACGGAAGTGTGAGAACCCCTCTGCTCCTAGCTGCCACTGTGCCTGGATTGCAGTGTGGGCTGGGGTGGGTTGCTGAGGAGGTGGATGAGGTATCGCGGGTCATGTGATTCACAGCATCTCTTCTTGGAGAGACTGTGTGAACTGGCTTCTGCTGAGTGTGTACCAATGGGGTAAGGTAATAAGAAATAGTCCCAGTAAGTTTTACCTGTCAGTACACCCTGCTGTCCTTCAGTATTTGTTGGGCCTGACCCCTATTCCCTTCAGGTAAATGGGGTTCTCTTATCACTGTGAGGGAGCAGTGCAATAGGGAGTGCTGGTGCCACAGACCAGATGGCAGCTCTGCTGCCTGTTTGATCCTCCAACATCACAGCACAGCAGCACTGCAGTTGCAGCAGACACAGGGGTGTGAGCCTGGGAAAAGTGGGGTTCAGCCTCTAGTGACACTGCTTCCCTGCTGACATTATTTTGGGCAAATCGTTTCAGCTTATGCTACACCTACAGCTTGCCAGGTGTAAAATCAGATGCTTGCAGGTCCTTCCAAGTTCTGCTGATAAACTGCTCAAAGGTAGCCCTAGGAACAGGGAGTTTCTTATGCAGATGGTCTTGTGAGTGCCACTGAGAAGCTGGCTGTGCATAGCTGAGTCCGTAGCTGTGAGATTCCCATACCTTGAATGAGGAGAAATGGCTGCAGTCTTAATTCCACTGGCACAGAGATTCCTTCCCCTATGCACATTCCCTCACTAGAACTAGGCCATGCAATCGTTATACAGCTGAAAAGAAATTCATCCTATTTTCCATTTAAAAGATCATTTTATATGTATCTCGAGTAGGTTTTCTGACTTGGTGGCCTAACAAATTCACTGGATTGAGTAGGTATCATTTCTCTAAATCACTTTTAACAGATCTTCTCATTAATCATTGCTCATCTAAACAGTCTGATCCCAGTGAAATATGTAAAGCATGCATTCAGTGACTGAGTTGTGAAGTCACTATTTAGTCCAGAAGTTAAATGCAAAGTTGTATTACACATAGAGTATTGCAAAAATAACCTAAGGCTTTTAGTTTTGATTTCCACTTTATTGATCTGCACTAGGTAAATTTAATTCCAAATCTTACAGACGGCTGAGATAGTAATTCAATTTTGTTGTTGTAGTGAAGAAACCATTAGGAAAATGGAGAAGTAAAGGTCACAGTAATATTTTCTGGAATGAAGAATGAAGAACCAATTTTATTCAGAGGTCAGATTTGTACCTAAAACTCCGAAGCACTCACACTATGCCATTATTTAAGCATTTACAAAGTTTTGTTAATATACAACATCTGTGAAACACAACATTGTTCAACAGAAGATGGAAAAGTGGGAAGCAGCTTCTTTTCTTCCACGCATGGATTTTGCATTTGCCATGTTATGCAAGTAGGGTAATTACCCATAGGCATTTCTGTACTCCTTTGTCTTATGAAGGTGTTTGTATTAGCCCTCTTCTCTCTGACTGTGATGTAGAGAAGGACCTTGGATGTGCCTCAGACACGTGCCCATAAACTCACAAATAATCACTTTTTTCTTCTGAGCAGTCACTTTTTTCCTCCAGTGATACCTGGAGGAAGTACTTTCTGTTGTATGAGATAAACCGAATTTATTGACTTTAAATTTCTTCTTTTTGAACATGAAAGATATAATGTGTTTTAACAAAGCCTTTTCACATTTAAAAGTAGGTAGTATAAGTATGAAAGTTAGAAATTTGTTTCTTGTAAAAAAGACTGGCTTTTACAACCACAAGGTATTGTCGAGTGCCTGAAAACACCTCAATAGCCCTTACCGTGTATATGTTGGGAGAAATTCAGATGCCTAAAAACAGGGGTCCAAAGCTGTTCAGATGGCCTCAAGGTACCTGACTTGGCTCCCCAGCTATCCTGTAAGGGCAAGAATAAGTCTTCCGCAGGTCCTGGATCAGATCTGTCAGTCCCTCAGATGTCTCAGCTGCACGGGGTGCCTGATGGCATGAGGCACCTGCACAGCTCTTCTGTGCTAAGGGGTGAGGGACAGCTGAGAGCAGGTGGCCTCAAGCCAGAGCTGTCAAAACCTGGAGGTTAGGCTGTGAAGGAAGGTGCATTTCAAAATTCCCTTAGTTTAAGGCTTAACTACAGCCATTTGCCTGCGTTAACATGCTGCACTACTCAGGAGCAGCCACACTGGGAGCAGAGTTTAAGAAAATATTCACTTCAGCCACAGCCGGCAGATCCCTTTCCCTCTCATTACCAACTGAAACATCAGCAGCGACTATGCTTCACGGCCACATCCAGGCCGTGGTGAACCATTTCCACCCAAAGCCTGGTAGCAGCCATGCCATGCAGGAGAAGGATGTTGCAGCACCAGCTGTTGCAGTATGGGGTTTGTTCTCCTCTGGCTGCAAGGATGTAGCCTTTCTGAATTACCAGCAGAAGTAGGGAGGGGATGATAGCCCCCTGTACTCTGCACTGGTGAGGCCACACCTGGAGTATTGTGTCCAGTTTTGGGGACCTCAATACGAGAGAGATATCAAGGTGCTGGAGCGAGTGCAGAGGAGGGCAACGAAGCTGGTGAAGGGCCTGGAGAACAAATCCTATGAGGAGAGACTGAGGGAGCTGGGACTGTTCAGTCTGAGGAGGAGAAGGCTGAGGGGAGACCTCATCATTCTCTACAGCTACCTGAAAGGACATTGTAGAGAGGTTGGTGCTGGTCTCTTCTCACAGGTGATTAGTGACAGAACAAGGGGGAATGGCTTTAAACTGCAACAGGGGAGGTTTAGACTGGACATTAGGTAAAAAATTTTTCACAGAAAGAGTGGTCAGGCAGTGAAATAGTCTGCCCAGGGAGGTGGTGGAGTCACCATCCCTGGATGTGTTTAAGGGTCTTCTAGATGAGATGTTGGGGGATATGGTGTAGGGGAGAACTTTGTAGAGTAGGGCTGATGGTTGGACTCGATGATCCCAAGGGTCTTTTCCAACCTGAATGACTCTATGATTCTATGATTCTGTGAATTAACAAAGCACGGTCACAGAACATGCAGTATTTGAAGCCTCCTCCTTGTTGTGGTACTGCGTAGAAGGCCACTTGCTACTGAACTGTACTTGCTCCTCTCATAAAAGTCCTCATCAGTAACTCAAGGGATCATTGGCTACCGGGGCTAGAAATGGAGTCAGTAAATGGAGTATTTTCTGTGTAAATTCCTATCTCTCTCTGTTAGTTTTACAGGAATTATATTGATTTCCCACTTGCTGTTACTTTAAATTCTTTCATTATAAACATAACACCCTTTGCCTCATTTAGCTGTTTCTTACACCTTTTCATTTTCAATCAAAATGTTGATACCCTTTCTTGTACTCCTTACATTGTGTCCCAAGTGCCAACAACTGTGCACCCATGGCACAATGAACACTCACAAAACACTGAGATAAGTTTGTGAACTATTATTATAAGAAAATATGATGTATATATATTTCATAAATATATATGAAAGTCATGGGGTTTTCTGCAGATTTTTTCCTTTGAAAGAAAGCAGTAATCCAGAGAAAAGCAGCTGATTTTTGAACCATGAGCCTTAAGTTTTAGTCCTATTTATTGAAACGTGATTTAAAACCCAATGTAGACAGACTTAAAAGGGTGATAGCCATGAGCTTGAGGAAGCCCTCCCAAATTCTGCTGCACATGTGTCAATGGAAAAGCGTGCTGTAATTGCATTCAATGAAAGAAAGAAAAAACAAAAATTTTAAAAAATCTTTTAACATTTGGTACCACAGCAAGGTGACAAGCTGTATTACATTTTTATTTACATATTACAGTCCCCTGACTCTGTTCCAGGGTGATGCGGGGCTGGGAACTCTGGAGAAGGGGAAGCCCCGGTTCATAGAGGAAACACAGGCAAAGGAGGCACCTGGGTTTGGAAGAAGGGACATGTTGCTGGGTTTAATAAACTCTGCCTCTTCCATGACAGCTGCTCACACTTTCTACTCTGACCTATTCAGGGTTCACATCACTGTTGGCTGTTGCAGTATTCTGCTATCTTGCGTGCACTCTCAGATTTACTGTATTGCAACTCTTGGTAACAGAAATCCTCTGTTTGATCTCAGACACGCTCCCAAGCACGGGGTTAACACTACATGTGTTAAAAGAAGGGGACTGATGAGGACTGGGACTCCTCCTGGCTTTTTTGCAGAGTCCTTCTGTAATTCCAGGTGAGCCCCATGGAGGCTTCATTTCTTCATCAGCCAAAGCAGAGATATCAGTGCACCTGTATTTCCTGATATAGTGATAAAGATTATTCTTTTCCAAAAAGAAATACATGTGCAAGACTAATTACAAAGTGTCACACATGAAAAAAATACCTGTAACTGTACCTCTCCCTCCTTTTTTCACACTGAGTTATCACTGAATCCTGTCATTTTAATTCTTATGTGGCTTATTATCATGGGTGGGCAGCAGAAGTGATGATTATTTACTGAATAAAAAAATTCCCTGTACTGAGGATTTTACATTCTGCTTACTGTCCCTTCTGCCAAGAACCCCTTCCAACCTTGCATCTCAGAGGACTGTCCCCCTGGTTTCCTTATTCACTTGACACTGAGATAAACATTCCTGTTTGTGACATTTGATGTGTCCTTTCAAAAGGAATGATGTGTGTAAAGGCAAATATTCTACAAAAATTTGATGAGAAATTATTCAGTGGTTTCTGTGGGTGCCAAGGTCAAGTGCCTAGAAGTGTGTGAAAAAGTGTGCTTTCCTAAAATTTCCTTAAAAGGGGTCTGGAACTAAGGTACAGTTGATGCACTAATTTCTTTAGTTACTTCTACTGAATAAAAGCAAAAATACTTCCTTATTATGTCAAGGCATTTTAATTAATAGCATACTGCATTAAACTTTCTGGTTTAAGATTTTAAGCCCATTTATGCCATTGATGTGCCAGTGATTTTCAAATGTTACTTTGGCTGAAACACACAGTAAAATAGAAAATGCTTTCAGATTCCTGGATTAGCTGTCACTGATGGCATAAGTCTGTCAATAGCAGCCAGTAAATGCAGGAGACTGACTTTTTCCTCTTATTTTTATTTATAAATTCCATTTCAGAATAGCAATAAGACACTGCAGGCCATGCATTTTGAAGGAATTATTGCACTTCCCTTATGACTAAAATCACTTGCCCTTTAGCCTTGTGTCTTACAACACCTCCCGAGGTGTTAGGTAGTAGTCCAGAAATGCATAGCATGCTGTGTTTCATAGCTTAAATATATTTAGCTTGATCATACAGAAAAATAATGATAAAGTAAGTCATTGTGCAAGGGACACCCCCCCCCGGCTATTCAATTCTTTTTCCATTCTTTTTTACTCAACTCATAAGTAAAATAATTTGCAGGTTGCCAACTGTTTGTTAAAATGTACATGAAGGCATGAAAGAATTGTTTCCCTGTTATGGTTATGGTATCATGCAGTATATATGAAACACCAACCTTTTAATACAGTTTGGACTGTTGCATAATATAGAAATACAGCTAAATACTTAAAAGGGTTAAACAGTTCTATTCTGCCTTAAATTACCACTGTCATTCAATTCATTAGATGAGTTTATGGAGTTACAATATGTCTGTAATTTATAGCCTGCTTACTGACAAAGCTTAATGCTAACATATGCCTAATTTGCCAAGGTTATCTCAAGCCCCATTCATCTCCCCCACTAACAATATGCTGCTGATTCCATGCTTCATGGATGAGGTACATGCGGTTTCATATTTAGTGCTATCAATCACAAGTAATTGCCTCCAGCTCCCCGCCTCAGTGTTCAAAGGGATTTCTCTTCAGCCTCAGAGGTTTCATGAAAAGGGGATGCATAGCCAGAGGAGGGCATCCTCCTCCAGCCTTAGCAACTGCAGACCTGAAGGAGCTGAAAATCAGGGAGTAGAGGTATAACTGCAGTTGACATTTTCAAACTTTTCTCTTCTGGGGCACACACTTTTTGCAGTCAGGAAAGTATGCTTCTGGATATATGCTTGTGCAGCAGCGGCAGCCCTTCATGGGATGTGAGCTGGTTTCTGGACTGGTGCCCTCGGGATTTCCCCAGTGATATGCTGGACTGATCTGGGACACCTCCAGCCCAGCTCCCTCATGCCCCAGACTGCAGCCTGTGGATGCACCACTGTGCTCCTGGGCCCTTGGTGTGGTTGCATTGACATGTGGGACATGGCAGGACCAGGGACTGCCAAAGGAAATCACAGTTCACATACTTATGTTCATTATCTACTGAGTGTTCTTGGTGGGATTGTTATACCACCAGCCAATTGTACCTTATGTAGCATAACATTTTTAAATTGTCAGAGCCCCAGTCCTACCAACTCTTAAACCTGTGCCCAGCTTCATTCCTGGGAAGGGTCCCATTGGTTTGCCTTGCAGAAGTGTTTACAGTATCAGGATCTAACACCAGTGACTAACACGGTTCCCTGTTCTCATCCTCTTTGCTTGCTGTTATTTCCTGCAGCTTCACAGGAATGCAAGCAATCACTATGACTTGCAGTATGAACATGCATGAACAGTTCAGATCAGATATTTCAGCTGAATTTTCCATTCAGTGTTCACCCGTGTTCACCCTCTAGGGTGACCACATCCATATGAAAAAAGCCTAATTAGATAGCTTAACATGAAGTTGGAGAAAATACCAGCAAGCAAAACTTCTTCAAGATAACAGAGACTGTTTGGCAGATCCAGTGAAACTCTCTGTTCATAGGAATTTACCATCAACTGCAGTACTGAAAGAAATTACTGCAGCTAAACCAATCCTAATGGATGAACAGATGTATAGGTTTTAAAACCAGAATGATATTCATTAGTTTCACTGCATAGGAACACCATAATTTTAACATTTACTTGGAAAATGAAAAGCGTTCTGAAGCAAAATATGAGCTTAATTAAAGAAACTGCTGATGCTGATATTGGTTTTTTTCTATGAAAAGAAAATCACTGCCCTGCGTGGAAGTGACAGCTGATGATACAAAAACCAACATTAGCTTCTCTTAGCTAATGGGTTTGGCGGTTTTTGTTCATTTTCTGTGTTGTGCAAGAACTCAGGAGCATGCCGTGAGCAGAGGGCAGTCATGGCTTCACATACGTTTATATAAGAAAGAACTAACTACTATAACAATCAGAAAAACTATTACACTTGCAGAAGAAAAGACTAACTCTGCGGCTTTGTGGTTATGCTTGCTATGAACTGATACTGGGGTGAATTTAAAACTATAGTGATTCTTGTTTGTCCTTAAATGAGCTTTTATTTCTAAAGAGTCTGGTAGTATAAAGTCAGAATCTGCTAAAAAATTATATTCATTTTAGTTCCTGCCCTCAGATAAAAGGCCAACCACTTTTTCTGTAGTTTAGTTCTGTATTTTTAGGTTTACATGTTAGTCAAATCAAGTGTGCAACAGAAATACATGTAATGCTCTTTTCAATATAATTTGTATTGTATAAACATGGTTTACAATTCAAGAGGACTGCACCATAAGGGTACAAAATAAATTACATTTAAATAATACAATATTAGCTGGATTTGGTTTTTGTTTTTGTTTTTGTTTTTTCTGTTTGGAATATCTGAAATAAACATGAAAACAAATCAGAGAATTTACGGAACACATTTCTGAAACAGAAGAACTTTTAATTTTTTTGAAATAAAGTGGCGTGAAGCTTCAGAAAGATAGATACACATTTATCTAAATAAAATTTAGCACTACTAGTTAGTAAAAGAAGTAACTGCCATAAGTACTCAGAAAACTTATCTTTTTGTTTTAAAGACTGTTTCTTAATCAGTGGCTGGAAGGAAATGTCTTTGTGAATCTTTGCATATATTCCAAAGGGCTCTAAGGCTAAGTGGCTGCACTTTGCATTGCGTCTGCTGACTTCCCATTCAGAGCTGCTCTGACAAGCGGGGGGTGGAGGGGTGCTGTGCTGTGGTTTGTGGGAATAGGCTCTTTCAGTTCTGGTTTATTACATGGCTAATTAACCAAGGTCACCGAGCTCTTTTATAAGTCTGCCAATAGAGACATCACTGGTGCTTTAACAGATCTGTTTATTATATCGCATGCCCTGATAATATGACCATGATAAAAGCTGTGGGGGAGCATTTTACCTGGAGTATGGTATAAACATGCAAACATGGGAAACAAAATTAAAATTGAAATAATAGGCACCACTACATTCTGTAGTTTAGCATGCTTAATATTAAAAACATTTCTTTTCTATGTTATTCCACAATGCTTATACGTAGCAAAAGTGAATAATAACTACAGGAATTTATAAGCTGTAACAGTAATATGTTATGGCAATAACCTGATTTACCTGTGACACAGGATCTTTGTTGAGATTACCACTCTGTATACAAATTAACAAGGAATGTGTGGTGGTGCATAATGAGGGAGTAAAACAAGGAACTGCATTTTAGGATTATGCACCAGGCTAAAATAAGCCTCAGTGTCCCCAAGCTGCCATGAATGCAGAACAGAGCTGATTACCACTGACTGCACGGAGTCATCCTGCAAGATGCTGTCACCTTCATTTAAGTAGCTAAGGGGCTTTCCTAAACCTAATAAGACCAGTGTTATGCTCTGGCCCAAGAGTTTGGTGGTCAGAGGCCTCCTCAGGCCATCCTTGACCCACCCGGAGTCCTCGCTCCTGCTCCAGCCCTGTGTATCTAGTTGGACATGTGTGAGGCTGTCCCTGCATGAATAGGAGGTACAACACTTCCCAGGGGAGCTTTGGCAACAGCTCATCAACCCCACAACACCTATCTGATACCTGCCTCTGGGAAACCCAGTGGCAGCTGTGCATTGTTCCCTCCTCATCTGCCAAAACCAGCTCACAGAGCTACCGCTGTTACATGACAGTATGCCTAATGCCAGCATGGTATTCCTATTCATTGTGGCAGCCTCTTCTCAGCTGTGAGATGAGTTGCATCCCCCATGTCTGAGACTGCTGGCTCACTGCGTGTTATTGATCCTGCATCTGAGATGATCTGTATGGAGCGTGTTTGTCCATGCCTACACAGATGCGTGCATGTGCCTCTGAAGCCCCATCTGGGTGTCATCCTGGGTGGTTTGGCCCTCACAATGCCACTGAATGAACGAGAATGATTTCAAGATGATATTCAGGAAGGCAAGGGATGTGCAACCCAACCTTGAGTGATGGTGGAGGAGGCAGTCTGATCATTCTTATCTGGGGAGTGCACTTGCTGTAATGTTGGAACTCTGTAGGGTCCTGCTTTTTCTAGAGAGGGCTGGCAGGGCCCAGTGTTCACCCCAAAGGCCCCTTAAAATCTTCTGTAATGTTTACAGGGAGTGGAGGCTGTACTTTTTGTTCTTGGCCCCAGATGCAATATTCTGGGCTGTGATCTGAGAGGCTGGGTGACTCTGGCTCCAGATGCATGTGTTGTGCTTCCAGGAGGCTCCAGGGCAGGCAGACAGCTGTGATTCTCTACTGACCTTTCCTTTATTTCCTCCAGAGACCTCCAGTGCACTATGGGAACCATCTCTTGATTGACCTCTTCAGTATCTCTCTACATGCCATTCCCATTCTCAGCCTCACATCCTGTATTGGTACCAACAGGTGAGCTGTTTCCTTGCTGTCCAATACAAGGATCCCTAAAAGCAGTGTGCAGTCTTTTGGAAAGGTGGCCTCTTGAACCATGATGTCCCTCCACTGACTTATGCCTTCTTCTATGGCTATTTCCCACCTTATTTACTACTGCTAGGAAAACTACCTTCATTACTCCCTTACACAACATTCAAATAAGTATCTTCTTGCTCTCTCCACTTTAGAAGAAAGCTCCACCTAAAAATTTGGAGTTCATCTTGTTTTATCAGATCTCTTCTTAAGGCTCTTCTGTTATGCCAACAAAAATGTGGAAAATGATTAGTCTGTTGGTATACAGAAACCACTATCTCTTAGATGATGCAGAAACCATCACCCTCTCCTCATCCACTTCTCATGTCTACTGTATTCTCACAGGCTTACAGAGTGGAGCTCAGGTCTGGATCAGGATGCTTGTACTTAGATATGTAAGTGTAGGTACCATATATGGATGAGTAGCCCAGGCCTTCCTTATGGTCAGCTGTGTCTGGTTGAAACAGTCAGTGGAAACTGCAGGCTGATTCCACTTCCTGAGGCATGGGCACTGAGGTCTTGATTCATCTACCAGAACTCCTGGTAGAGAGTCTGTGCACAAGTAGGAAGCCTACAATAATGCATGTAATAAATAATTATAGCCATAAAGCGATTCTAAAAGCAGATTAGAAAAGAAAAGAAAAAAAAAAAAAAGGAGGGGGGGGGCCAGGGGCGGGGAATTCTTCCTATAGTTATCTGGCCAGAAGTCTTTGCTCCTTAGGAAGAGTGTGCTGCCTGGAGAAACTAAAGAATGGTTATCAGTGCCTTTTAAACTGAGTAGCATCACCACTGAATCTGGTGCAGGTCATGGTGGACCACATCTGTAGTAGTCGCAACCAGCAACTGTCATCAGTGTAGTCCTCTTTACAAGGACCTAGCACAGTGCTAGGCAAGATGCAAAGAATTACCAGCACTTTTCATAGTCTTTTACAGTCCATCAGGGAAGTCACGCCATTGTAAATCACACCTGTATAAATAACTTGTTTTCTATTCCTTCCTAAGACCATTTCTGTTCTTGTCTCTCAGACACAAGTGTGCTTTGTAAACATATGTTGTCAGAATGAAAAGAGAAAAAGCCCAGAACAAACAAACAAAAAACCACTCTAAAACCCCCAAACCCAAAGAATTACACCCTGTCAGAGTGAAGTGTCAGTAGGTCTGACTCCATGAAGACCAGGCAAGGAGAAAACTTACTACCATTCTGTAACCTTAGAGGATGAATCTGAAACGATATTTTTCTCTTTGGCTGTTTAATGTCCTGTTATGGTCCTTGGAACATGGGTCAAAACACTGCTCTTTTAATATACTCTGTTTTAAGCTAGTGTCATAGCCAGCAGGATAGAGACATGTTAGTGACTTGGATTAGATTACAGAGACACTTACCACTTTGCAGCTCTTGTGTCACACATAGATTTGTTTCCTTGCTGCCAAGAAAGAAATTCAAGCATGTTGCTCATGTCCTGGGTGAGTGAAAGGATGGAACAACTACTTCTCACATTTTTAAAAAGGAAGAGTGATGGGTTCTCCAGAGATATGTCTTAGTTGGTCTGATTTTATTTCAAATTTAATGGTATTGTTACTTAGAGGGGCCTAAGTATTTCCACATGTAGTGAGGGCAAACAGACTGTTCTTTCGAGGTGAGGATTTACAGGGTTACAGTGTAGTTCCCCACAGACTGTATCCTGTAACATCCGTGCAATCATACCAAAAGTTTAACCCTCTGGGGATGACTGTGTTAAAGGGAAGTTTTAAAATAGTTTAAATTGGGAGCAACTTAAGATAATGGCTTGTTCACCAGCAGTATAAAATATGCTAGCCTTATTGGGATATTTTTTTCTATGATGTACCATATTTTGGACTGTGGAGTCTTGGATGTAAAGGCTGAATCGGCACAACTTTTTTGTATCAGTACTGAAAGCTCAAACAGTAGTACCGAATACATTCTGTTATTATTTACATGAACAAAAGGGAATATCACTGTTGCTGCCACTTCAGTTGCAAGGGCAGTATATTTGTAAACATTTAATTACCTACTTTCTAAAACCTGAATTAATGTTTTATAGGCAAAATCTAATAATGATGTTTCTGGAGAGAATAATGTTAAAACTTCCATTGCTTTTACTTTCTTCCAGCAATGCCTAATATCTAAATGGCATAGATTTAAAATGCTTCCACAAAGCTGTTGAATTGAGTAGGCCATGCCAACCATTTTACCAATAATCTCTTTCTGTTCCACATCTATATTTTTTCCAGTCAGGTGAAATCTGCTCTCTTTGCTTTTAAGTTTCTATAATTCTTTGGGTAAAAAGAGCAACAATCTTCTTACCCTCATCACCTTTTCTCCTGAACACAGTCATTCACGTCTGGCTAATAACTTAATGTAGTATAAAAATTTAATCAGTTAATGTCTGTTCCCAGTGTTTTTCAAGAGTCCCTTTGGTTTTAGACACCCACACATGGTCTCCTTTTGTAAAAAAGGTTGCTTTTTCCTTTAAGCCTTCATACATTGCTTGCTAAATCCTCAGTGAGTTGAGGGGTTTACACCAGCAGGATTGTTACAAATACTGCTCTGAAAGCTGCCATTAGAACACTTCATAAATGTGGGTAACAGTGTAGTAAAGACATTGTGGGTTGTAAAATATCTCCACATCTTGGATTTTAAAGTTCTGATAAAGCACTCTGCAACTGCAGTTTTGACTTCTTTATCAGTAACAAAATGGTGAACATTGTGTTACCTTAACAAACTGTTGAAAGACCTGTTTAAGCTTCTCAGTCCGTAATGTCTGAGCTTCACTTCTTTCAGCAAAAAATGGTTTGAAAGGCCCCTGAATCTTCATTGCCCATTTTATCTGCTAATCCTAAAACCTAGGCATATTATATCTATCTATCTATCTATCTATCTATCTATCTATCTATCCATCTATCTATTTATCTCACATATGTCATTGTTACAACATATTTGAAACCACTGCTGTGTACCCAAAGTGGGCTTCCCATTGTGCATCCCCATATAATACTTTTTGTTTCTTTTAAAATGTACTTGCACTGCCTTGTGCAAAGTGGAGACCAAACTTCTGCTTGTTGGTTGGTCAAGGCCTCGCTACATTCATTTGGCTTTTCAAAAAACAGACTTCACCCTTCCCAAAATTACAATCAGGTCAATACAAAATTTTCTGTAACAGGAACAGCCCTGTAGCCAACAAAAAGGTTTATTGGGCTTCTTTAAGGAGGATGGAATATCTTCTCAGAGGGACTGTCCTGAGACATCTGTAAGCTTGTTGAAACCCTCAGAAAATATGCCTGGAGTTTCTCTTCTTGCAGTCAGGAAAAAAAAAAGAGAAAAGACGTGTCTGTATACAGCTTGAGGAACAGAAAGGACATTTGGGACTTTGCTTTGATCTAGCAGGCAAAGGCCAGTGGGTCTGTGGTGTAACCCTGAGACAGGAGAATTTGGGACTCTTCTTTGTCTTGATTGGAAAGAAAGGGAATTTAGGACTAGATAGGCCTAAAAACATGCCAAAGGCTTTTATTTTTAACCCAACCTGTACTGAAAAGAAAGGCAGTGGTTAGGAAAGTGAACTGACTGAAGAAATGTTTCAGCTTCGCAAGCAGATTCTACTTAATGAGGTAGAGATGTCTGTATTACCTCTTACAATTGCCTAATCCTTTCCATTATATGCCATTATTTTCTTCTGTCCATCATTCTGTCAAACTTCTGTGACCTGAGATGAAATTTTCTTTGCCTGCAGTCTGCCAGTCCCCAAATTTCCTAGGTGAGTATTTGTAAAGAGAGGCAAGACTTTTCTGTGAACAAAGTTAGAAAAAGTTTTTGTGAACTCTTCCAACTCTTCTATATAGATCTTGAATATTTTCATGGTTTTGAGTAGGTATCTGAAATTTGTCATGAGACATTACCTTGGAATAAGGAGGGATTTTTCTTGCCCCATGAGAGTGTATATGGATTTGGACAAGACAGAAAGACCTTTGCTATTTTGCCATGAGTCCAGTCTCTCAAAAGTGGTGATTCATCTTAGGTATCTCTAATCTTGCTTCTCTGATTTGTGACACCTGAAGGATGTTGGGAACCAAAAATTGTTTAACAGGGCCACTTACCATTTCTTAAAATCTTTATTTAGTATAAAAGGAAACTCTACCAAAATATTTCTACATCCTTTTCTCTGCTACAATTTTAAAATTTAATTTTCAAGGGAAGTATTTACCTACCTATTTAGCTTTTCCATTTAAGCCATTTTTATTTTAATTTTATCCCTTCCTTCCCATTTTCACACACAAGTATTTTATACCGTGAAAAAGTAACATATTTTCACTTAAAATTATTCCACCTCCAATTACATAGGAAGATTTACCTCTGTATATGTGTGCTTACTTAAAAATTAAGTGTCTTAAAGTACTTAACAAGATTACTTTTTAAAGAATTCTAAGCCTACCCATCTTAATACTTGAGGATAAGAAATTTTAATTCTTTTTGTTCATGTATTTGCCCTGGAACTGGAACTTTTTATAAAGTGAGAGAAATATTGCTGGGCCTGCAAGGGGAAGCAGCCTTACAAACCACAGCCTGAACTCTGACAGAAAGAAATAAAAAGATAACGAATCCTTTACAAGTTGGTCTGAATCAGCATATATATTTTTTTTTCTTGAATGAGAAAACTTACTTTAAAACCAGCATTCAGATAATCCATTTTACCATTGACTACATCATCTCCTTATTCTTAAACACCTCCTCTGACTAGCAAAAACAATGATTAGGCTTGGAGAAGAATGATTGCAATTATGTAAAACTTTCAATCCTATATAAATACACCCTCTCTTCAGAGGCTTGTTAAATCTCTCCCAGTTGCAAAAGTGATGCTCATCAAGCCAGGAAATAGCTATAACATTGTGACCAAACTCAAACAAAACTCATGGTTTGAATTTCAACTATCGGATATGAAGCACTTCATTAAAGATCTCACAAATATTTTAATTTAAACTTAAACAATAATATTCAATTTTTATTACTTTAATTTATCAAATAAACCTGAAATAGTGCAAATATTCAGTGAATTAAAAAATAGAGATTTTATTGTGTAACCAGTAACTATGAATTCCTCATCTCCACGAGATACATAGGAACATCTGAATCTTGTTTTCAGACTCTTTTGGTGATCTTGGGTATAAGGCCCTTGCATGCTTTACAAAATATTTAGAGAGAGGGCATTGTAATAACAACTGAGATAGCTGGTTTTGAGACTCTTATTACACCATTGTAATGAGAAATCTTCAAAGATGGCACATGGAATATGTGAATTGTGTCACCATTTTGTACATCATCTCCCTTCTCTGTACTTCACAAGTGGCATTGGTCTCTCTCTGTCTTGTGACCTAAAAGAAATGTTTATACTCTGGATTCTTCAGAGATGCAATTCTCCAAAACTGCCTGTAGCTCTGTTTGTTCAGTTCTGCGTGCAAGGGAAAGACAGACTCAGATTTTCACCCTGTAATGTGTACATTTGCTAGTTGTTTGTATTTGTGTATTTTATTCTGGGCTTTCCTCCAATACTTGCCCTTTTTTTTTTTTTAGCATCTCCTACAGTCTTTTCTGATGTTTGCTGGAGCTGTTTCCTTCATGACGTCACTCAGCAAGGGCACCATATCTCAATAACAATGTTCCATTTAAGCTCTCTTAAAGAAATGTTGTTGTGTTGTCATCCACTGACCAACAATCTCCCTATCCTAATGCTCTGAAATGGAGTGTGTCATGGTATTCAGTTTAACAGCAGTCTTTGGTGGCCAAAGATTTAGCTTTCATTGTTAATGAAATAATAAAGTTATTTCAAATTAATAAATAATAATGAAATAATAAAATGATTGTAGATCATTTCGTCACTGAAATGATCTACAATTGGAAAATTATTTTTAAAATGCTAGGCTTCTTATTTAATGGAGCTCTTTTCCACCTTCTAACAGGGTACTGGGGAAATGTTGCAGCCAAGCCTGGCATACAGATAATACATTTTTGCACTTGTACTACTGGTCTGAAAGGTCTAGTTTAGTTTCCCTTCAAATTTAGAGATTTGGAGAGAAAGATCAGTCCAATATCAACACTTCTAACTATCTCTGGTTAACCTCCATCCTCTATTAGCCTCTTGTTCCATTTCCTCATGGGCTAGGAGCACATTTCCCAGAAGAAACCATAGGGATTTAAAACCCTGTAAACTGGAATATGTTGGTGCATAGGCCTGGAAATATATGAGATCCCTGTGTACTGGGGCTTGTCTCATCCTGATGTCTATCTAACCTACCTTTCTTTATAAAGATGTCCTTCTTGAGAGGTGGCAACCATGAAGGCTGCTGTCCTCCATAGAAGCACTGTCTTTGTAGCCTGGTTGGCCCAGGCACCTTTTTAGGCTCTAGAGACATTTTCAAGGACGGGAAGTCAGAGAGATGGTTTGCTCAGGTGTCCCTTCCGTCCCAAATCCTGCTCTGGCTGGCATGGGGCTTTCTGACTTGCAGAAGCTGCATTCAGATGCCCGACCAAACCCGGGCCTGGCTGCCTTGGGCCCACGTAATACCAGCATTAGAGCCTTTTGGTGTTGATTTTCTCTTACTGTGAGATTAGTTCCCACAAACCACTTGGGTGTCCAACTCCTACCCCATGAATGGATGCACCCATGCTTGCTTCAGTCTGGTGGGAGGCACACTGTGCACACCTCCAGCTAGTAAAGCACTTGGGAGTGCTAGCTAGGGGGGGGCTTTTCATTCATTCTCTTTTGCAGAAGGTGTTCTTTAAGGAGTTGACTGTGGTAAACAGAGGAAGGCATATTTTGCTGCCAAATTTGCATTGATTTAGGTTCAAACAGTCGTGGGTGGCATGAGGCACAGCTGAAATGAAAGCAGCAGTGCCATCAGCACAACCAGACTTGCCAGCTTGGCTGGTGTTATGTATCTCACATTCAGAGCCTATGTGAGCATGTAAAGCATCTGGTGTTTTGACCAAGACCGTTCTGCTTTCTTTTGAAAACAACTTACAATGTATTAACCTCACTTCAAGTGTTAGCAAAAAAATGTAGTCAGAGAGTTGCTGAATCTTCTGGACTTATGAAGAAACTGGAAGGTTTCTAAGGAAGATAGAGACATCTCAGGTAAATAGTCTGTTTGTATCTGCCTTCCAACCAGAAGATATTACAAAAATATCTGTCTATTCAAATAATAAAGGTAAAACAAGTCAAGAGGTATCAAGAGAAGATTCTGGAGCACGTTAAGTAGAAAGAGTTGCACAATATGCTTTCAGCATCCATAAGCAACTAAAACAGGAGGTAACTGAGCTGGTAAACAAACCATGTTTTCCTGTCAGTAAAATGTATCTGAGAATGGTAAAGGTACATGTTTTTAAGAAAATCTTTCATCTGGACCTTGGGAATTGTACCCTGTTCTTCCTTCAGTACCAGATAGGGCACTGCCAGGGCAATGGCCAAGTATGCCACAGTATGCCAAAGATCTGATGTCTGACAATCACTACGGAAACCTGTGCTATTCAGATTTGAGTCCTTTGAGGTAATCAGAAAAATTACCAATAAAACCACTTAACAAGTATTTGGCTTTTTTTAAATTCTCCTACAGAGTTTTGTACATGAAACCAAAAGCCACAGTACTTTCACAGACATCTCAATCAGTAAATAAAGAAGGGATAGACATGAGTGGGACACAATAAATAATGGCTAAATAGAATAATAGAATCATAGTATCACAGATGGTTTAGGTTGGAAGGGACGTTAAAGACCATCTAGTTCCAACCCCCCTGCCATGGGCAGGGACACCTTCCACTAGCCCAGGTTGCTCAAAGCCCCGTCCAACCTGGCCTGGAACACTGCCAGGGAGGGGGCAGCCACAGCTTCTCTGGGAAACCTGTTCCAGTGCCTCACCACCCTCACAGTGAAGAATTTTTTCCTTATATCTAAGCTAAATTAAATAAATTAAATAAACTAAATAAAGCTCATTTTAAAACCCTTACACCTCATCCCATCACTACACCCCCCGATAAAGTGTCCCTCCCCATCTTTCCTGTAGGCCCATTTCAGTACTGGAAGGCCGCTATTAGGTCTCCCTGGTGCCTTCTCTTCTCCAGGCTGAACAACCCCACCTCTCTCAGCTTGTCCTCAGAGGTGAGGTGCTCCAGCCCCCTGATCATCTCATGGCCCTTCTCTGGACTTGATTGAGCAGGTCCATGCCCTTCTTATGTTGGGGGCCCCAGAGCTGGACACAGCACTGAAGGTGGGTCTCACAAGACAGAAGTAGAGGTGGGGAATCCCCTCCCTTGACCTGCTGGCCACACTTCTCTTGATGCAGCCCAGGATACCGTTGGCTTTCTGGGCTGCAAGCACACATTGCTGGCTCATATTCAGTTTTCCATCCACTAGTACCCCCAAGTCCTTCTCCTTGGGGCTGCTCTCAACTGCTCATTGCCCTGCCTGTATCTGCTTGGAACTGCCTTGACCCATGTGCAGGACCTTGCACTTGACCATGTTGAACTTCATGAGGTTTGCACGGTCCTGTTCTCAAGCCTGTCAAGGTCCCTCTGGATGGCACATCCCTTCCCTCCAGCGTGTTGACTACACCACACAGCTTGGTTTATCCTATTTATCTAATAGGATAAATAATGTCAGCACAGCAGTAATTTTCTTTACTACTGTTTTATTCAGGAGGTGTTTGGGAATGAGCAGGACAATCACTTGAACATGGTGTGAAAATTAGGGGGATCTTAACTTCAAGTTCCCAATTTCTGATGCAATAATTCCTCAGCTGCTTAGCAGTCCTCTGTCTCATGCCAGTAAAATGTTGCCATCCTTTTTTAGGTGAAACACCTATTTCTCTGCAAAATCTAAAGAGCTTCAGAGGGTTGGCTCTGCTTTCAGTGTGAGAACTCTCATATTCCAACAAATATAAACACTATGTGCCCCTTATAGTCTCTTTGCATGCCACTAATTGGTGAGACTTTCTGCATTTTCCATAAAGGCAAGGTCTACAGTTTGTGATTCTGAAGTTATTTTAACTTCATGTAACATGGCTACAAAATTTTGAAGTCAGGATTTAGCATTCTTATTGTTGTCTGCTTATGTCTGCAAGATATAAACTGGACAGAAAATAACTCTGATTTTTTTTTTAAAGTTCCTTGTGAAATGTATCAGTTTATGAATATTTTTAAAATTATAGATGAGCTGCTGTTTTCTGTTTTTTCATTTCATTTTTTCTGGCTTTATATTTCTATTTCATATCTTTCTTGCCCGTCTCCCAAACTGGTCAAAAGTTCAAGATGTACCAGGACAAATCATCATCACAGGTATATGATGCGTAGGCTCTGGTTTTCCACCTTTCTCTTTATTTTTGATTCCCTGTGCCCTGTTTCTGGTAGGGAAGGTGCTGAGAAGATCTGGGCCACTGTGGCAACATTGTCCTGCTTAGCAACTGTTTGTCTGGTTTGGGAGAAGAGGCATTGTTGCCCATCAAAAGCCTGACTGAGCTTGAGAGGGAGGTATGAGAAAATTCGCTGAGTTTTAATCTGGGTGAGACAGACCTGATGCTGAAAATGGAATGTGCAGGTACATATACAAGCTAGGGGAAGAGAGATTTAATTTCTTGGTGAGTATCTGCCTATCTTTCCACAAAATGTTGGCAGTACAGGAGTGTGTTTATTACCCTATGTCCATTTTGAGTGAGGTGTGGCAAGATAAGCATTGCCTTCCCGATTTCTAGAGTGGCATATTTCCTCTTCCTGGTTGTATCCTTGGGGCTGGCTACCTGTCAGGGAAGGCACTAGCAGGTATGCCACCTGAGATGTGCCATCCTGGGACAGAGCACTCCCCAGGACTGCGTCTACCCTAGCACGGCTCACCAGCACTCCTGATGGAGTGCAGCAATTGAATGGCTTGAAATCTACTTCCTTCATTTCTTCTTCCCCCCCCCGGGACAGAAGAGGTTAACAGGCACTTGAGCAGGAAGTCCCCAGGTTTAATTGTCTAGCAGTCACTAGTGAGACATTTTCAATGAAGGACCCTTGACTCTGGAGCTCTCTTCCAAGGAAGCCCAGAACAGCTTCATTGACCTGTGGGACACAGCCAGGCTTTCACCTGAAGAAGAAATGGAAAGGCTGCTTTTGTTTTGGAATTACACACAAGGAAAAGAGAAAACTACTGTTCAGTGGTAATTTGGTGAACTTTGTGCACCCATTCTGTGTTAGACATATATTATACGTGAAATGGAAATTGAATGGTTGGTAACACAAGCCGCATATTAGCTTCCCATCTCCATTATCTAGTTTGTTTTGATCCCACAGTTTTGAAAGGTGGGATTAATTTACTGTTCCCTGAATCCATTCACCCATCCAACTACCAGCCCCAAAGACTCACCCTCTCAGAAATGGAACACAAACTAACTGAATGTCTTATCCCCAGTGGCCATTCCATTAGTCTGCAATTTGGACAATGGTATTAAAAATCACTCTTCACTGTAAATGTCGGTAGACAAATATGTTTTCATAACCTGAGTGGCCATGATGTCACAATTTGAACAGAACCATTGGTATTTCAGGGACTCCAAATGGCAGAGAGTGTCGGAAAATCTGTTCCTCCTCTTCTTCCTCAGGTTTTTCATTACCTCAGCTAACCCAGAGAAGAGTCATTCAGTGTAATTTACTCTGTGATGGATAGACTATACAAATCTGTTAGCATGCTCTTCTGCTGTGGATCATTATTGAATTAGACATGCAGGCAGAAGAATCTGAATGCCAAGCAATGCCAGGATTTGCAATCCATCATTTCATCTTAGTTTGCACTTTATAGCCCAAGCTTGTAAGTAGGTGTATCTCCAGTGTCTTCATTTTTTTTCTGACTTGACTAAAGATCTGTCAAAGAGAAATCCAGCTCTTTTACACTGTCAGGAGCTTACGAACAACAGTAGACACCAATCCCGTATTAACTCCAATGATCAAGAACAGGAATTAAATGGAGAATAACCCATGCAGAAAATTGAACTTCTTATTTTCTACAAAGGGATAAATCTGTGTGGAATACAGAGATTACTTTTTTGTGAATCTATTTTTGCTTTTATCTGAAATTTTATTTAAATTATTACAGTTGGCTTTGGTAAAGAGTACAGATGTTCTGAGAATGTCTGGGCTACAGCTGAACTGAATGACCCAGAAGTGTTTCCAGATTTCTAGGTTGGGATATAAATTCTAGCTGCATTTTTACTCCATGTTGGAGTGAGATGTATGTGCCTGTCATAACACTGCTTCTTCTCTAGCAAGGGAACTTCTGTGTATTGGCTAAACAGGAGCTACACAGAATTCTGAGACACCCTCTGCAGACAAGAGTTATCCAGTCAGGACTCAAACTTTATCAATGCAAATGGTGCAGAGATGCAAGTTGTGGCTGCTTTATTACAACATACTCAAAGGGTAATAATGTTATTTTCAAGCTGTCTAACCCAAGTAACTTGAAGCAGCTTGGGAAATGGGTTTAACAGAGTGTTAGGAAGGGAGAGAACACTTTGAATGACTTCATTAATGATTTTGGATTGGCAGATACTGTCAAGTATCATGCCAGTAGTGTTACCTCCCATTTATAGAGCTGTTCATATTTTACATGCCACAGTACAAAGATGTACATGGAAGAGCTTTGAGACCTTACACAGGAAAAGACATGGTGTGTCCAAGTCAGAATGCCCCTATATTGCATGTGTCTCTAAATTTCCTTTCACACTGAAAATCCAGTTTGCCAAGATCCCCAAAAGCCCCTTCTAAATGAAGGGATGAGGCTACAGAGGCTTGCTTCTGGATGTCAGCAGCTCCTGGCTGCGTAATCTCCACTGATGTTTGCTCTTGGAGCAATTTGCATTCCTGAGTGATTATGGGATGCTTTGTCCTTCAGGTTTTGTAGGTCATTTCATTATTAGAAGCTTGCAATATTTTTGCCCGACTCTCTTTCCTTGTCTCAAAAAAAAAAAAAAAAAATCTGATCTTTTTATCTAGGATCTTATAAGAGTCATTGGTGAGCTCAGAAGCTTTAATGGAGTTGTTTATTGTAGTTCAAATAATCTCTAGCGGCAGCTTCCTGGAGCTGTAACAATGGAAGGGTATTTTATAGCTTTGAGCATAATAGTGTCCTATGGAAAAAAAATAAATCTTTATTATCTCAAACTCTCTATCTCAGACTTAAAGAGCACACTAGAAAGACATTTTTATATATCTTTAACTCAATACTTAATAACAGAAATAGACCAAAGAACAATCTTTACCTAAATTACTGAGCCTACAGGACTTCTTACCTCTCTGTATTTGAATGTATGTGGACTGTCTGAAAACAAGCTGCAACTCCCAAGAAGAGTAATTCTTTTAATCTATGTCCTGGAAACTTACAGCATTTACTCTTTGGTTGTGGAGGAGCCAGTGGGGAAACATGAGCAGCTCAAGTTCGCTTTTTAAGAAAAAGTGCCCGTGTCCTGTCTGGTGGTCTTTGGCAGGAGCCCATCAGACACCTGTGCTCCCAAACCTGGCCCGCTGGAAGTGCCCACTACAGATGTCAGAGCTCTTTTGTTGACTTCCTATTAGTTCCCACTTAATGGATGTGAGCCGAACACAGCTTTGCCTAAGCACTTATCAATAGACAGCAAACATTCTTCTTTCAGTGGGCAAAGGGTCAAACTGTTTCGCCTGGCTATAAAGCCCTGCCAGATAATTGCTGGTGATTAGCAATTTTAATTACCAGGTGCTAGGGGTCGTTGCTTGTGGAGCTTTTTTTTGCTGTTGTTGTAATTGGGCAGGCTGCTAATAGGTATGGCTTATTGTACGCTTGGTGTATATTTTGCAGATACATCGTGCATCCTTTTAAAGCAAGTAAAATAAAGTCAGTAACATAACCCGCTTCTGTTTGCATCTGATTAGCCGCATAGTGCTCCAACAGGTTTTTTGATAAAACTTGTCTGATAAAGGAATCTTTAATACAACTCACTAAAGCAGCTTTTAATCCTCTTGTAAACACTTGTATGTACTATTGTTATTGAAGAGAGGCAATGATTTTAAAATCTTTTCCTGCTACATTGGTCATGTTGGAACTAAGCTTGTCAAACATGTTCTACCTCATTGGTTTTGCATGCAGACTTTTAGGGGGTTTTCATAGAATCACAAAACCAACAGCACAATTAGCAGTGAACTAATCTCTTCCCATATTCAGCAGCGAAATGGGTTCAAAATAAAACTGACACAAAAGACTCTTCTCTCATCTTCCTCACAGCAGTGAGAAAGTAAGCAGCTATACTTCAGTTTCTTTTCTTTTCTTTTTTTTTTTTAACTAAAATTTCCATTTATTTCCTTTACTTATATTATTTTACATCACAAGCTGATGTAAAAATCTCTGAAAGCTGAATGTACTGTTTACTAATCTACTTGGGTTGGTAGATTAGACTTGTTCTTTGAGGGAATACAAAGGATGAATACCTCTGCTGTATGGAGTTCTAACTCTGTTTTTATTTGGTCTTCAGTAATACCTCGTGCCCCAGCTCAGACCACAGCTTCATTTATTCCAGCAATAGCCAGGCCATCAGTCGTGGGCTGCTTCCTGACCAACAGAATAGGGCTGTGGAAACTGCTCCTCAATATCTTCTCTCTTGGAGAGCAAGGAGACAGAGGCCAGCGCTGGGCTGAGGGCTGTGACACTTGCTCTGACCCCTCAGCCGAGCAATACCCTTGGCTGAGTGCTCCCCAGAAATGTGTGCACATCCAGCTCTGGGTATGGGATGCTGGAGTGTCCGGTGCTGATGGATTCATGACTGGGTTTGCTTCCTTTCACCGTCTGTGTGGCAACGTGTAGCTGCACAGACTTGAGGTGAGAGTTCAGCTGCATTCATAATGCAATTCCTAAAGATGGGTAATGTTTTTAAACTGAAAGAGGGTAGATTTAGATTAGATATAAGGAAGGAATTCTTTACTGTGAGGGTGGTGAGGCACTGGAACAGGTTGCCCAGAGAAGCTGTGGCTGCCCCCTCCCTGGCAGTGTTCCAGGCCAGGTTGGACGGGGCTTGGAGCAACCTGGGCTAGTGGAAGGTGCCCCTGCCCATGGCAGGGGGGGTGGAACTAGATGGTCTTTAAGGTCCCTTCCAACCCAAACCATTCTGTGATTCTGTGGATCTGCATGTAACGGTGGGTTTGCTTTCTCTCACCGTCTGTGTGGCAACATGTAGCTGCACAGACTTGAGAGTTCAGCTGCATTCATAATGCAATTCCTAAAGAGAGTGGATTATGAATAGAGTTTAAGCCTTAAGTTTGAATTGCCTTGCTTTTGTGGATTGAAGTTAGACCCATACAACATTATTTGAACATAGTCTCTGGTACTTTGTTGATATTAGTTACCTGCTGTGACACACAGCACATGGCAGTTTTATTTTTGTACTCTGTAAAATACAGGTATTGTATACCTGAATTATAATCTTGCTGTGATAATATGCCTCTATTGATTCAACAAAACAAGTTGTCTATTTTGTCTTCACTCAGACTGACAATCAGAAAGGTAAATATTTTGGACTTCACATCTTGTGGCATGATGAAAAAGATAAAAAGAGCAATAATTTTGAAATGAGACCTTGCACACAATGCCACTCCATTTGAACCAGTGAGATGAACTTCTTACAAAAAGTGTTTATTATACACCAGGGTTAAAATGTTGTAGACCAATCATTTTAAAATGTATAAAGTGAAAATGGTCTATTTATGATGCACTATGTCTAAAGTATAAATATGCAGGAGCCGAAATGTAAAATAAGGCTGAATTTTGAACTTTCACAAAACATGCTCTCTTAACTAATGAACTATGACTCTTCACTTTCTATAAGGATTTTCTGTTTATTATAATACACTAAACTCAGATAACGTACATGTTCTGAAGAGAGAGCTGTATTCATAGACCACTAATTTTAGCGTGTTCCATGAAAATTAAAGTTAAAAAGACAAGAGCTGTGTAGTTTTCTTATGAAAGATTTCAGTCTCATTTTGCAGAGGCTTAATTTTAAAACTTTATTTCCATACATTCATAATAAATGTGTTGCTGTCTTGATGGAGCTGTACCCAATAGGGTGTCCTTGGCAATGCTGATTTCTAAATACCCTTATATCTCGAGCACACAAATTGTACTGCAAGAAGTCAGAATTCAGCCTGGACCAGTATTAGTTGACAAGAAATATTGGACTGCTTTTACAGACCTGTGGAGCCATGAAAGGATGTGTCTTGGACCACCTTTTCGACCTAGAACTTTTACTACAAGGGCCGAGGGTGGCTGGAGGCTACACAATAGCATAGCTGGAGGCTGCACAGCACATCTGGCTGTCCCCACATATGCCCATGAAAGGGTAATGCTACAAGCCCCAGGGTACTCAGATTTCTGCCTGGGGTTTCCAGATGCTGCGTCCAAAGGCCAAGTAGGAGCAAGCTGGGCAGGCATTTGATTTGGACCTCCTGCCACCTCAAGGGCCATCAATGAGTCTGTATAGACTCAAGAAAACCCCTTTTTTTCTGTCTGGCACCACTCTATGTACATGTTGTCCCTGTTACTAACCTTTCAGTAGTACCGCACCGCGTCTGTAGGGCAAACTAGTTAAGTGTATCTTGCCGTGGCTTACTGACTTTTTCAAGAACAGGTCTTATTCTGAATTACATTAATTCAGGAACAGGTGTTCTTGAATAAAACTTGAGTGGGTAGACCAGGACAAATAGTTCAATAACAAAGCAGTGAATCAGTTGCTGATGGTCTTTGAATACCTGATGAAAGTGATGTTCAGGTCCTGTGAAGGACAAAGAGGGCTCAAGACCTCTTCAGAGACAGAGAGAAGCCCAAGGCATGCTTAAGAAACTAGAGGAGATGGAGTGCTGAGGCATACTTTGAAATATACTTTTTAAATGTCTGATGAAGTTCGGTTATGGTCCTCAAGCTCTTCACTTCCTCACAGCTGCTTGGTAATAATGCCTACTGAACAGAAGGAGAAGGCTGGATCACGGGCTCTCCTCCATGTCCTTCAGACTGAATGCTGGCAGCCTAGTGGCAAGCCCAGGTTTTTGTGCAAGGCTTGAGGAAGGGGTAGAAGGGTGCTCACCTCTGTTGTGCTGTGAGAACTGGGGGAATGGTAGGGATGGGTGGTGGGATAACGTATACCAAGAAGACATGGAGAGGCATTTTATTTTTCATTGATCTGTGCAGCTCTTATGCAATCCCAAACAGAAAGGTAATTCCAGTGGAACATGCCTGCTACTTGTTTCTACCACTGTATATCCCCACCTGGATACAAATTATTAACTGGAGTGCTCATGAGACAAAATCTGACAAAGAGAGTATGTACCAGCAACTGAGGTGCTTGTACAGGGGTTGAACCCTAATTCCTGGCCTTGAGGGACTACCCCAGCAGAATAACCTCTGTGAATGGTTAGCATGCTTTGGGTCCTGGAAGTGTGCTGTAGGAGAAAGTGCTGTCAACCAACACATGCCAAAGTAAGATAAAAGCATCCAAGCACAACAATGTAATGAGGCATTCAGAAGATCATGTTGTAGCAAGTACAACTGAAGAAATTGGGTTAGAGAAATGGGAGACGTCTTCTCTCTCATTCCTTATGGTGAAGGAAACAATATATCACAGCTGATCACGGTTCCAGCCTCTGGAGCCATGTGACTTGAGAATGATACCTAGGTCCACAGCAGGTGAAAACTGACAGAAATGAGTTAATATGTTAGTAGGACTTTCAGGGACTGAAGGAGGAAGGAGAGTTTGTGGTATGCAAGTGTACAAGTAATGTGATGAAAGAGGTTAATGTGGTAGATGTCTGTGAGAAAGAATGAAGGAAGCAAGTCTAAAATGAAATAACTAGAGGATGAGATTGTGATCAGAGTCCTATAAATAACATCTGCCTTTTCTAGCCAAGGCTTTTTCCTGAAATGATATAAAGAGCACAGAAGTTTGTATACAAAGATAATACATCAGTGACTTTTTAGAGCCTCTTATGTGTGTGTGAGCCATAGTGACTACAGGACAAACATGTGGTGTGGAAAGAGTCGCCTTAAGATGTATCCACCATATATGTCAAGGAGATAGCGACAATCAACCAAACTGAGACCTACCTGTTGCCCTACTTATTGCCTTATCCTGGTCCTTACATTTTTGAAAACTGTTTATCAGGGCCCACAGTCTGCTTTTCTGACCACAGCAGTTCCTCCAACTGTTCCTTTGCTATGCTCCTGATGGGGGGGGTCATCTCCCCTCTGGACTCTTTCTAACTTCAGTGAAAAGCAATCCCTGTAACTAGATTCAACGCTGTAGCTGTAGCTTTACCAGCCTCAAGTAAAGCAGAAGCATTACTTCATGTGTCTTACAGATGACCCTCCTGTTTACACATTCCAGCACGTTGGGATTTTTTTTTTGCCACCACATGATGTCTTTGGCTGACATTCAGCTTGTGATAACTCCAGATCCTGCAAAGCTGTTAAGTAGTTAGTCATTTCCCACTCTGTATTTATGCAGCTGAAATGCAGAAATGAATGCAGAACTTTGCATCCAATTTTTTTCAGACGATTCCAGTTTCTCAAAGCTCATTCAGACTCTGACTCCCATCCTCCAAATTACTTCCAGCTCCTCCCGTCTTAGAGTCAGATGTAAATTTACAAAGTACGGTCTCTATTCCATCATCTAAGTTGATAATGCAAATATTGAATAGTGCCAGACACCGGACAGACTCCTGGGAAACCCCTCTCAATACATCCTTTTAATTTGATGGTGGACCATTGACAACTAATTTCTTAGCACAGCTTTCTGGCTAGTTTTGCATCCATCCTATGGCTGCTCTTTTGTTACTGTTCTGAAACTGGGGGCTGTTCCTGTAAGCACCTGCTCTTTTGTCAAAAAGTGCTTTCCACCCCCCCCCCCCCCCCCCCATCCTGTACTTGCATGCTGGTAACCCCAGGGAACAGCAGCCAGAGAGGAGGCGAGCACACAGTGTCTGAGGAGCTCCTCTGGGCCCTTAGACAGCCAATTAGTACAGGATAAAAAGTTGGGGTGCCCGTGGGCAATTTGTCTTTTCATTCTGTCTGTTCATTTCTATTCAGTGCTCCAAAGAAATACCTTCAGTGTTTATGCAGGGGTTTTTTCATATACTGCTCTTGTGCCCTTTGGAGGAAAGAAAGTATTTGTCTGTCTGAGAGTGAGCTAATGTTAAACACAAGTTTGTCAGATTTTTTTTTACTTCATAGTACTTGATAGCTTTTTCCTTAATATCAGTTATCTAATACCATCTTTACTACTAAAAAAAGGATGTAAAGAAAGGCGATATGGATGCTGATAACTCAAATACTCTTTGGTCTGCATGTTTGTAACTGATTGCTCAACTAAAGAGTTAATACCTCAGAATTTAGAAGAAAGCTTTTTGCTTGGAAAAATAATTAGCCATGTATAATATCAGATTTTTTATTATTCAGCTCTCTTTTAACAAAACTGCCAGTAATTTTTCTCAATGATTTAAAGCCCTGGATTGGGTACTACACTTCATTAAATGAATATACCCCATAAGTTAAGTAAAAGATGGTGCTTCCCAGAGAAGACTGATAATATTTTTTAAATAAGCATCAGAAGTTTGAATATGATTCAGGGATAATGGGCATTACCAAAGGTCACTCTTGCTATAACCACCCAGAACAAGTGGAGATGGTGAATCACAAAATCTTTTACATATTCAAAGATACACTTCTCAGAAGGTTGGATCAAGGCATTTTAATTCCTCATCTTTTAAAAGATGAGCAGACATGAGATGACAAGAGATATTCTGAGACATAGTTCAGGAGTCCTTCACAATTTGCAGAGTAGCCTGTAAGAACACAGCCCGCTCTGGACCTCACCTTGAGAAAATAAGTGTTTGTGAAACAGTTTGATATCTAGAAGTACCTCAGATCTTGCCATTATAACATTTCAGATGTCAAAAGCATGAACAGATAAATGTGAAGAGCCTTTAAAAAAGGAGCCTTGCAGATACTGAAGTTACAATCCTATATTGCATGAATAATCCGCGCTAGAAATGTGGAAAATATTTAGTGAACAGCTGGAGTGACTGCAGTCAATTCATTACTGTTTTAACAGGGGATAGAGGTCAGCAAATGCTAACTATGTTTAAGTGGGGATATGAAAATGAGTATAATCAAGAATTTTTAAAAATATAAACCATCTGGTTAAAGCAAGAGAATTAGAGGATAATTTTCCAATATCAGAATCTAACTAAGGGATAATTAGGAGAGAAAAAATATGAATTTTGAACTGCTGAGAACATTTCAGCTATCAGCAGAACGCACAATGAGGCTAACATAAGCCCTAGCTTTAGTTTTAGCAGAGTAGGGGACTGATATATACTCATTTTCACCCCAGGCAGTGCAGTGCTTCTCTGGAGCCAGTGAAGCCGCTGGCATATTCCCACTGCTGGAGAAGTGGCATCCTGCAAACATCTTTCTGGCATGTTGCTTCAAAAAGGAACAATGCAACACTGTGACTTTACAGAGCAAACCTTCAGCTGGACTATGAACACCAGTCAGATACACCTGCCTGGTTGACACTGGTTCCTCTTTGACATTTTTACTGTAATTTATTATGGGCTTTCCTGTTTTCCCTCCACAGTAATTTGGCCCTAAATGAGTAATATAGAGGTTTGCACAAAATCAGCAGAGTTGTAAATATAGAGTTTTGCTCAAAATCAGCAGAGTTGTAAATCACCACCAACAAAAATAATAAAGCCATTTCTAGCATCTTTAATTTCCAATCAATGAACAAATGAGGTTATTGGCTGAATAAGTGGTAGAGGATTGTCAGGCTTTTTAATTCAACCATTCTTCTGGTCTGACTCAGCTGTCAGAGCTGACTTGAAGGGAATGGTTGAGACAACACACAATCTGAGTTGTTAGAGGGCAAGGAAATCTATAGAATGAAAGCAATGATTATGACTTCCCAGGAACATTGATATGCTAAATCTGTGAGTGAGAAAGATATTTTGGATAAGAGATCTAAATAAATTCAAGATTTTTGTAAAAAATTAGCTTTTGAGGCCCACGAAAAAAAGCCTGCATTCGAAATGTTGGCTGCTTGGATACATCTCACCTACATGAATTGTCTTGTGCGATTTTTTGGTTGCTAAGGATGTTATCGCAAACAGACGGAATTTCAATTGGAGCCTGGAGCAGGCAGCCTGCTATTTCTGGTGAGGTGTGGCATAGCCTGTTCTCATCTATTTATTAGTACTTTTGTAGCAAGGTATCTGTTCCTGGAACTGGCAAATTACTCTTTCTTGGCATGAAATATCTTTTTCAGATGGGGGAATTCAGAATACCACCATACGAATTGAATTATTTACCAGACTTATGTAAAAAATCAGAACACATTGTGTTTCCCAGGTCCAGGTTTTGTTAGGTTATGTCCACATTTGGGCCACAGCAGCTCAAAGATGCATATTCAGATATAACAGGTTATTACCAACAGGGGAATTGAGGCAGCACGATGCTCAGAAATAGCATGGTCAGCAGGACTAGGGAAGTGATCTTACCCCTGTACTCAGCACTGGTGAGGCCGCACCTCGAATACTGTGTTCAGTTTTGGGTCCCTCACTACAAAAAGGACACTGAGGTGCTGGAGCGTGTCCAAAGAAGGGCAACAAAGCTACTGAAGAGTCTAGAGCACAAGTCCTGTGATGAGTGGCTGAGGGAACCGGGGTTGTTTAGCCTGGAGAAAAGGAGGCTCAGGGGAGACCGTATTGCTCTCTACAACTGCCTGAAAGAGGGTGCAGTGACGTGGGTGTCAACATCCTTTCCCAAGTAACAAGCAATAGGACAAGAGGAAACAGACTCAAGTTGAGCCAGGGGAGGTTTAGGCTGAATATTCGGAAAAATTTCTTCATCAAAAGGGTTGTCAGGCATTGGAACAGGCTGCCCAGGGAAGTGGTGGCGTCACCATCCCTGGAGGTATTTAAAAGACGTGTAGATGTGGCACTTAAGGACATGGTCTACTGGCGGACTTGGCAGTGTTTTGTTTATGGTTGGGCTTGATCTTAAGGGTCTTTTCCGACATAAATGATTCTGTGATTCTGTGCTTCAGTATGTCGCAGGTGGGAGAAAAATCAAATGTGTCTGAAATCGGTCACATTAGGTATCATGGTGTCACAGTTATAGAGTCATCAAAACCCAGTTAGTTTTAAGCTAACTGCAGTGTAAATATAAACTTAGTGGGCATTTGCTGGGGAGGAATGGTCTCAATCTTTTTTTTCAGAAGATGTAAGAAAGACGATACCTAAAATAGTATGGTTTACAGAGACACAGAGATGCCTGTGAGCTCCTGTCTCCCATGGGGATCTTCGACATTTTTCCCCACAACCCCACTGCCACTAAAGAGCAAGCTTGTCCTGTCAGTGGACGTTAAGTCCCATTAAAGTAGTTCCCAGTATCTGTTCTGCTTCTGTTGCTCTAATGTCCTAAAGTCAGGCAGCTTCTCTTCTCTCTATATAAATTTGGACCTAAGAGAAGTGCCAGAAAAATTCCTCTCCTTGACTAGGTGTTGTCATCAAGACTTAAAAGAGCTGTTTAAATAAAGCTATTTAGGAGAGTATCTTGCAACCTATCTCCCTATTTAAACAACCCCCTAATCCCACAATGACGATTCTCTCAGTTTCCAAAGGGCTCTCTGGATGGGAGGAAGAAAGAGGGCACCTGACCATCTGACAGAGGCTGTGAGCTCCTGGCCATTAGGGTGTCTTTTCTCATTGCCTCACCTACCATCTGCCCTCAGATTACGCTGTGTCAGTGACTGACAGCAAGACACAACATCGACTGTCGTTTCTCTTAAACATGAGATTCACATTAAAAGTCTTAGGCTGTGGTTGGTCAGTGTGTATTTTTCTGCTGCTGCCTCTTTTTTCCCATCCTCTTCCAGATGTGCCGTTGAAAGCCGTACTTGAAGAGTTTGTTACTGGTGACAGCCCAATTTCTTAACCAACAGTGGTTCACCACAGTGACTCCAGAGACATGGAATTACTTTTATTTTTTATAAAATCCAGACAAGCTTATATTTTCCTATATTTGAACTGATAACCCTTGTTATTCATTCAAAATGTATGTAATTCAGCTTAAGCTGGGGGAAGGGGAATCAGAAGGAAAAGGATGCATCCTGTTAGAAAATGGAAAATACTGTATTTATGATCTTTAAAAGAACAAAAAGATCTGCAAGTTATGTGGGTTTCTGTGACAGTAATTATCCTTCTATTCAAGAATGAGTAATTACATTATTCTGCATACTAACTTCCCCCCCTTCCCTGGCTACATGGCATGTGCAGGCAGGTGCCTGCACACACACAATGTGGTTGTACCCTGAAGAATAAAACCAGGGTGCACTACAAAAAGTAGTTCTGTTGTTTTCTTGGATAATGGTTATCATGGTACTTTTTTGTTTATGTTAAACACCAATGGGTGAGAGGAAAGCAAGCTGAATTTTTTTATCTTTCTCGTTAGGGAAGCAGGGTACTGCTCTGCCTTGGCACTACCCAGCACAATGCTTTGGGAGTGTTCACTCCCTTCTCTCTACACTGAGAAAATATTAAGTACTGATTAGCTTAGAAGACAATTTGTGAAATGTGTGGAAAGGGATAGTTGATCCACTGCTCAGCACTTCTACAGAGCACTTTCCCCTTGCCAGGAAGGATAAATTTCCCTCACCTTTTACATGCACTGTCTCACATAAGGTGAACCTTATGAGAATGTTGTACCTGCCCTTTCTATAAGAAGTTGAAAGTCTGTAAAAAACTCTTCTACAAAAAGTCAAAAGTCTATAGTCTAAATTTACTAGTTACATAGAGTCACAGAACCATTTAGGTTGGAAAAGACCCTTAGGATCAAACCCAACCATAAACAAAACACTGCCAAGTCTGCCAGTAGACCATGTCCTTAAGTGCCACATCTACACGTCTTTTAAATACCTCCAGGGATGGTGACGCCACCACTTCCCTGGGCAGCCTGTTCCAATGCCTGACAACCCTTTTGATGAAAAAATTTTTCCAAATATCCAGCCTAAACCTCCCCTGGTGCAACTTGAGTCTGTTTCCTCTTGTCCTATTGCTTGTTACTTAGTAAAGGATGTTGACACCCACGTCACTGCGCCCTCCTTTCAGGCAGTTGTAGAGAGCAATACGGTCTCCCCTGAGCCTCCTTTTCTCCAGGCTAAACAACCCCGGTTCCCTCAGCCACTCATCACAGGACTTGTGCTCTAGACTCTTCAGTAGCTTTGTTGCCCTTCTTTGGACACGCTCCAGCACCTAAACATAAAAGTTTACCTTACCTTGCCTTGCTTCTTTTCCATGCTGGCTGTGTAAAGCTGGTGTACCTTTGCTAGACTTGGTAGCTGCTCACACATTAAGGCTTCCCAGGGAAGTTTTGCCTTCTTATAAAGAACTCTTTCTGCTTTATGCAATGAAGTGCTGCTGAGTAGACTCTGGTTTAATCAGTAGTACTCACTTCTCTAACCTACTTGCCATGCACCCACAGCAACCTTCACAAAACCTTAGGTAGAGTCATGGATGTGACTTCAGGGGCTGAGTTAGAGCTTCCCAAACCAGAATCACCAACACAATCTAACTGCTTAGGGAGTCTCATCCAACTTGTTCTTAAGCAACCCTAATGTTGGAGGTCTCATTGTCTCCTCTGACAATCTGTCCAACTGCTTCTCCATTCCTCCTGCTACAACATCTTTTGTCATGCCTAACCTGAAATTTTCCTGCTGCCATTTAATGCCAGTGTTGTCCAGCCTTCACAGAACACGTATCAATAAAGTATTTATAATACTTCTCTACAAACTTGAAGACTTGCTCTATCTTCTCTTGGATAAATCCTTCCTCATTAGGAAGTGCATTTAGACCTCAAACATTCCTTTGCTTTTTTCTGGAAAATCTGTTAATAGCCCACTTTCATCTGTAACTGAGGGACCTAGAACTTGGCACTTCTCTAGGAGTAAGGTCAGTCAAGAGCATGGCTGTGCATCATGTTAGGAAAAGGAGGTTCTGTTCACAGCATTTTTAGAGACATCCTTAAAAGAATGGGCTGCAGGACCAATCTTGTGCCATGTCATTATTAAAAAGTCTTTCTTCATGTTTATGCATCTGTCTCAACAGCTCAGTCTCCACTAGAAGAATCATCACAAACTCTTATACTCTTTTCTGCAAGAGTTTAATTTAACTATGTCAGAGAAGACAGTGGAATAATGAATTGAGATGGTTAATGAAATGTTTTAAGCAAATGTTTGTTAATACTCTGCCTTTAAGCCCCAACTGCATTTAAACCCCAACTCTGCATTTAAACCCAGCCCCAATTTATTTAAACATTTATTTGCCCTACAAATAAATTTGTTATGGTTGGTTTCCTCCCAAACAGCTGTCTGAATTATTAGAGAAAATATTTTCTCTCTTAGTTTGCAGGAAAATAATTGGTTTGAATTTCTTATAATATTTTCTCTCTTGCCCAGATATTGGAGGGACAGAGTATTGTTACAGAATAAGTTGCTTATTCCTAGACTTGAACATATATACTGAGCAGATACTAGTTTTAACAGTTCTTTTAAAGTCTCTTGTAACAAGTCCATCCATTCTTTAACTCTGGTGGCTATTTCCCTTGATCATATTAATTCTGTGCCAAGAAACAAAGCAAAGAAAAACAATGGGACAAAAAAAAAAAATAAAGGAAAAGCCAGGCTTCAAATGTCTATGCATTGAACTTTGATAAAGTTCTTGGGATGTAAAATATGCAGGCCTGCTGTAGGTAATTCCATTACAAACAACAGTACCAAAACATGCATACTCAGAGATTAAAAAAGAAAATAATACGTTCTGTGTTTTCCCACTGTGGAACGACATGTTTCACTACACTGAAAAAGAGCAGCTGAGTGTCAGTGATCTGGGTCAGTTTTCATTAACAGCCTAAACGATAGCATAGCAACTGCGTTCAATGCATTTGCAAACAAGCAAAACTTGAGAGGATTTGCTGGCATCCTGGACCAGGAATAGAATTCAAATGTTCTTGGCAAATTGGAGATAAACTGAAAAAGCCAGACATCATACTGAGGTATATAAATAGGAATACACCACATGGGACATGTCCAGTTCTTCCCTTCTGCTCTGCATTAGCAAGGCCTTGTATGAAACACTGTGTTCAGTTTGGGGTGTCACATATTGGGAAGAGTAGTTGAAGGGGGAGCAGTGAAAGTGATCGGAGCTCCAGAAAACATGGCATCTCGGGTCTGCTTGGGCTAATGGAGTGAATACTGAGGTGTGACATGGCAGGTGTTGAAGTACGTGAAAGGCTGCTGCAAGGGAAGGACTAACCTGTTTTTGTCTAAGATGGATGGGAGAGAAAGAATGGACTTACACTGCGTCCAATGGAAATTCAGGTCAAACACAGAAAAAGCCCTCCAACTATGGATGCAGAAGTGCTAGAATACATCGAGAAACCTCATTATTACTGGAGGTATTAAAAAACATGTTAGATTGGCATTTGTTAAAAAGGAATTGGGATGCTTGAGCTTGCTTGGGCATAGAGTACAGGGGTATAATTGGGATCTCAACAGTCCTGTGGTTTTATGACTGTAGAGACATAGGGGAATCAACACCAGACTAGAAGGTAGGTCCAACCTTACCCTTCTGTCATGAAATAAGCAAGGAAAGAGGTGCTTTGCTTTCCCCCTACCCCCACCCCCACCCCTTAAAAGGCATTGGTGATTGGAGTATTTGAAAGCTCTACTCTAACTTGCAAAGGCAGAATTTGCTTTCCTGCTGCTTTCATAGACACTATGTGATGGTGCAAATGTATTTCTGAGTTTCCATGTAAAAGCATACAGGATAAAAATAAAATTACATTATATCTGGATCCATGAAAGCTCTGGGTGGGTGGGAGGGCTGCTGCCAAAGCCCTGATTTTAAGCTTCATGGGAGAATTGGGGAGAAATTGCTGCTCCTCAGTGAGATTGATTCCATGACTGCTCAGCTTGATAAGCTCAGCAGAAGATCAGCAGGAAAAAAAATCCTAAAAGCTGTAGGGGTTTTTTGTTTGAATAAAAGCCCGTGTTATGAAACTGTAGTACTGCTTGTTAGTAGCTTTGCTGTTTAACACAAACATTACCCATCAACTGATAGCATTACTGATTATTTAGTATTTCAGCCTCTAATTAACAAAAGTAATGATAAATTCCTGCAGAAAATAACATTGTACTTCGCACTGGATACTTTTTAAAACTTGTTTTACATTTTCTAGTTAGGCATATAAATAGGATTCAGTATTAGAAAGGTTTTTCTGTGTGGTTGGGGTAGAAAAAAGGGTTGTGTACATTTACTTCATAGTTTGAGAATTCAAGAGAATAGAGGAGGTTTTGGCATGTACATCTTGGCTTTAAAGAGAACTGGGAAAGCTACACCAGGCTTCGTTGTGTTTTTCCTGTAGATCTCCATTTCCTTTGCCATGTCTCCTCCCTCTTTTCAGACGGGCTTTGAAACTCCTTATGGACCTGATACAGCATTGCTCTAGGAGTTTCCTCATAACTAAATCCTGTCACATGAGGATACTGCTAAGAGGAGAAAAAGCCCTAACAAGTTCTAGCAATGCCAAATTACATTCAGTTCTTGTATTTTCACTTGGCATGGTAACACTTCCAAAGAGCAATTGTTTCACAATCAGAACTTCTGCAGCCTGTTCATTTCCTTTCTCTTACTTAGCTGTTCAGAGACCATCAGACATCAGGCAAGCCAATAAATGTCCATCTGAGCAATTATATAGTATAAACATCAAGTGAGACAAATTATGTTTTTCTTGAAAGTACAAAGAGACAAAACTGATAGCATCACTAGAAATAATTCATTTGCATAGCAACTCTTTTCCCTTTCATAAGCCTCAGGTATTAATTAGGTTTAAAATTCTGTTTTTAAGAAAGCTTTTCTCCTAAAATAATCCCTCTGTCATGACAGATATGGGACACAATTCTCTTAAAGAAAACTCAGTACTTGCAGCCATGATTCATGTGACCTTTTCAGCAAAGTACTCAAGAATATGCTAGTTGTTCCTAGGCTGCTTGAACTTAAACTTATGCTATAAGTTGTATTTATAAATTGGGAGCTTGTGTGTGCATCAATTGGAATAGAAGCAAGTCTCTTTTTAGGCCAGTCTCTGGAAGAAGCACTGCTATGCATAGGGATTTCAATGGCTCTTCCATTAGGGATCACAGGTAACATCATTCAGGATGCTCTTAATAAAGAGATTGCGTGGTTTACAGCTCTCGCTTTTGATTGACATTTAAAGAAAAGAAATTCATTTACGCAGCACAACACTGATGCTTAAAATCCATGCTGATAGCCATGTTACCCACAGGAAAATCCTGAACAAGAGGGATTTCTGAATCACAGAGGGAGGGAGGAGGAAACCTGATTTGCTAAGAAATTGGTTTTGGTAGGATAGTTGTGAAAGAGGTCAAAAACTGCTGGGTCTGGTTAGCATGTCTTGCAGTGAATTGCAGAGATCTGCAGGCTCTGTCCTTTGTTTCAGGGTCTGTGTGCAATATGGAAGTGAGTAAATGATATTAAGTGAATATTATTTGGAGTCCCAGATTAACTGCTGTCCTTAACAGGACACCGACATTGACAGGATCCCTTGGGAGACAGTCCTGAAGGTTATAGGGGCCCAGGAAGGCTGGGCGCTCTTTAAGAAGAAGTGTTAATGGCTCAGGAGCAGGTGGTCCCCAGGTGCTGTAAGAGAAGCCAGCGACAGAGAAGACCACCCTGGCTAAACAGGGAGCTTTGGCTGCAACTCAGGGAAAAAAGGAGAGTTTACAGCTTTTGGAAGAAGGGGCTAGCCACACACAGTGATTACAAAGATGCTGTGAGGCTATGCAGGGTGGAAATCAGGAGGTCTAAAGCCCAGCTGGAAATTAATCTGGCTTCAGCAATCAAGGACAACAAGAAATGTTTCTATAAGTACTTCAAGAGCAAAAGAAAGACCAGAGAGAGCCTCCATCCCCTGCTAGAGGCAGGAGGAAACATGGTAACAAGTGACAAGGAAAAGGCTGAGGTGCTTAATGCCTTCTTTGCCTCAGTCTTTAATAACAAGACTAGTTGTACTGAGGAAATCCAGCCTCCTCAGCCAGAAGACAGAGACTGGGAGAACGACCCCCCTGCAATCCAGTAGGAGATTGTCAGTGACCTACGGTATCACATAGACACACGTGTCTATGGGACCGAATGGGATACACCCGAGGGTGCTGAAGGAGCTGGCTGGGTTGCTCACCAGGCCACTTTCTATCATTTCCCAGCAGTCCTGGCTGACCGGGGAGGTCCTGACAGATTGGAAATTGGCCAATGTGACACCCATATATAAGAAGGGTTGGAAGGATGATCTGGGAAATTACAGGCCTGTCAGCTTGACTTTGGTGCCCAGGAAGCTGATGGAACAGCTCATCCTGAGTACCATCACACAACACATGAGGGACAACCAGATGCTCAGGCCCAGTCAGCATGGGTTTATGAAAAGCAGGTCCTGCCTGACAAACCTGATCTCCTTCTACGACAGGGCAACCTGCTTATTGGGTGAGGGAAAGGCTGTGGATGTTGTCTACCTTGACTTTAGCAAGGCCTTTGACACCATTTCCCACAGCATTCTCCTGACAAAACTGGCTGCTCAAGGCTTGGATGGGCACACGCTTTGCTGGGTAAAAAACTGGCTGGATGGCCGGGCCCAGAGAGTTGTGGTGAACGGAGTTAAATCCAGCTGGCGGCCGGTCACGAGTGGTGTCCCCCAGGGCTCGGCTTTGGGGCCACTCCTGTTTAATATCTTTATTGATGATCTAGACGAGGGGATCGAGTGCACCCTCAGTCAGTTTGCAGATGTCACCAAGTTGGGTGGGAGTGTTGATGTGCTCGAGGGTAGGGAGGCTCTGCAGAGAGACCTGGACAGGCTGGAGCCGTGGGCTGAGGCCAACTGGAGGAGTTTCCATAAGGCCAAATGCCGGGGGCTGCCCTTGGGCCACAACAACCCCCAGCAGCGCTACAGGCTTGGGGAGGAGTGGCTGGAGAGCTGCCAGTCAGAGAGGGACCTGGGGGGGTTGATTGACAGCCGGCTGAGCAGGAGCCAGCAGTGTGCCCAGGTGACCAAGAAGGCCAATGGCATCCTGGCTTGTGTCAGCAATAGCGTGGCCAGCAGGGACAGGGAAGGGATCTTACCCCTGTCCTCGGCACTGGTGAGGCCGCACCTCGATTCCTGTGTTCAGTTTTGGGCCCCTCACTACAAAAAGGACATTGAATGACTCGAGCGTGTCCAGAGAAGGGCAACGGAGCTGGTGCAGGGTCTGGAGCACAGGTTGTACGAGGAGCGGCTGAGGGAACTGGGGGTGTTTAGTCTGGAGAAGAGGAGGCTGAGGGGAGACCTCATCGCCCTCTACAGCTACCTGAAAGGAGGTTGCAGAGAGCTGGGGATGAGTCTCTTTAACCAGGTAATAAGTGATAAGACAAGAGGTAATGGCCTCAAATTGCACCAGGGAAGGTTTAGACTGGATATTAGGAAGCATTTCTTTCCAGAAGGGGTTGTGAGGCGTTGGAATGGGCTGCCCAGGGAGGTGGTGGAGTCCCCATCCCTGGAGGTGTTCAAGAGTAGAGTTGACATAGCGCTGAGAGACATGGTATAGTTGGGAACTGTCAGTGTTAGGTTAATGGTTGGACTGGATGATCTTCAAGGTCTTTTCCAACCTAGACGATTCTGTGACATTCAGTCATTCTCGTCTCAGTAAACTCCAGGTGTTCAGCAAAAGGGTCCATGCTGATGAGCTACAAAGGCTGAAACTCGTATCTACTATCTTTAGATATCTGCACTATAAATGTCTATGTGTACTAGTATCCCTAGGCTCCCTTTATATAAACTAGAAGAGAATTTGACCTGATTTTTGGCATCTGCTTTAAGATGGCGTGAAACACACCTTCAAAATGCTTTCTCTTTTTTGATTAGAAAAGCAATCAGTGATGACTAGCTCAGTAACAGACGTTTAAGTAAAGGATCTATCAGGTTAGAAGAGATGAATCACAGACAAAAACACAAATACACGTAGTATGCCTCTCCCTTTTGTCATGGTCCTCTGCTGATGCCAAATGACATCTGGCTGGGCAGTGACATGGGGCATTCCTGGGTTGTATGTCTGCCTTTCACCATGAAAATGGAGAAGAGGAAGGTAGGAGAGGGACCGACTGTTGCCCAGCTCTCGTCTCAGTATGGAGCAGGGATGTGGCTGCAGAACCCACCAGGCCCAAGAACTGACACATATTTTGGGTTCCCACAGTGCAGAAATAGACAATGTGCCTGTTATATAATAGCTGTCATTCCATTCCCAAGACACCAATTAAGCACTAGATCAGTACCCCTCAGTTTCCTCCTTACATGGTGCTTGTCATAGAAAAAAGTTAAAGGCATCAAGCTTGAAAATCAGAGCAGCAGGTTTCTTCCTGTTTTAATTTTTAGGTATAGGAAAGTATTGCTCAGCAAGGGAGGCAGTATTAAAACAAAACCTCCACTTAAAGGCCCAAGTATCTTCTCTTGTTGCAGATCTATCACCATATTAACACTGGCAGTCTGGTAATGCACAAGGTATTGCTCCAGCTGAGGTTGTTTGGTCGGGTTGGCAATAGCAAAGCAGGTCATGCTTCTTCATTGTTCTTTGACTTTGCTTTCAGGTTATTTCAAAAAGAGGTTAATTTTTTAATTAAGACTTTTTTTCTTTGAGCTAGGCATGCTTTCTGTGATCATTTTCTGATAATATCATTTGTTTTCAACCTGGCAGTAGGGTTGTGTAATGGGGTCCCTCTGGATCTCCATAACTTTGTATTTTACCTGGCAATAAACATCTCATCTCCTTCCCTTGCCACTTGATCTGGAATAAAAGAAACTTACCCTTTTCTTAAGGAAAAAAAAAAAGGAAAAAAATTCCTGAAGGAAGGAATGATTACAGGGAAGATGGATGTATACTGTACTGGGTGGTCATTTTCTGGCAAAGCAAATCAAGCCCTGAATTCCAACTCTGTTTATTAAGCAAACGAAATGTTTTACCATGTGCGGTGTGCCTGATTCTGCAGCAAATGGAAAAAAAACCCCTTGAAATAACCCCGTGTGTCAGGCAAGGGGTGAGATAGCATTACAGTTCTTCAAGCTCTAAAAAGAAACCTTTGTGCCAGATTTGGTGCAGTATTTGGTTTGCTTGTAAAAAATCCAGTCTTCTATAATTTATTGTAGGTGTAATGAAATGTTTAATTTGATAGAAAGTCCTTGATAAGATACCAGCATTGGCAATCTGTGGATGTTTTCTAACTGGCATTTGAGAAAGCCAACATGATTTAATCAGGGCTCATTTTAAGTTGACTTGTAATTGCCTGCACAGGAAAGGTAAAAAGTGAGTTCCTCTGTAACTATGAGATTCTGTTCTCCACATCCAGCTGGAATATAATATTGCTGCATTGGCTTGTAGGCCTGTGGGGTTTAAATAGTGCCTGCAATCTGGTGCCATGCTGATTTACTAATCCTTGATCTTAGTTGAACATGATCACAGTCCCTGCTTCTGTTCATAAGGGATAGGCTTACTGTTAATTGACAGGCTTTGGCATCCTACCAAAAGAACTGCTATGTAGAGAAGGAACTAAAACTGAGCAAAGGATGTATTGGACAAGCCAATTTGGGGGGGAAAAAATCTATTTAGTAGATCTTTATGCCAAAAAGTATTTTCTATTTTATTGTTTCATTAAAACTACAGTATGTGATTTGCATTTTAACATGAAACTAATAAAAACAGAGTAATCTGAAATGTGTTTGCAGGGTGATTAAGTAACTAAGACGTGGCATTTGGAATCTTCCCAGCTGCTCTGCTTTCCATTTATTTAATTATTGTGTGAACTTTCATGTTTGTGCTCACAAAAACTTGTGTGCAATTGTACATGCTATGCATACCCAATTTCATATTTGTGATATTTCTCACAGATTTCAAACAGATTGAATCCAGGGGTTGGGGACGGCATGCCATTTTATCTAGCATGTTTGAAATTCGATGGAAGAATGTTAGTACACTGTAGTTTCTTTTCCAGTAACCCTCCAGAAGTTTCAGGCTGTCTTCTTTTTATTCAGACCTATGTGTGCCCCAAGTTTTGATTGCTTTCTCTAGCTTTCTAAATTTGATGAAACTTGAGAGAAAAATTATTGTGAGGGTAAACTGAAATCCTTTTAGATACATTTGCCTACATTTCTGCGCTACTGGCCTTGCAGTCCTCAGGCATGCTAAATTGAAGGGCAATATTTAGATGTCCGTGGTACTCTAGGAGAAGATAACCTTTTGTCAAACCATTTTGTAGCCTTCAGTATGGCTGAACTTGCTAAGGTAAGTGTGCTTGTTTAATAACTTTAAACCTTTCTTGGGTTTTGCATGTGTCACTCATGTTAACTTCGAGCCCACCTACCAACAGCCAAATATAAGTGCATTGAATTCCCTTGAAACTAGTTTTTACACAGTAAGCCAGACTCTGGGGAGTGTCTGCCTAGTTTCAAAATTTCATCTAACCAAGGGAAAAGACAAGTGCTGGTTTGGGGTTTTGGGGGATCAGTTGTAACAGACCTTTCACTGCTGTACAAATGAGGAGCAAACTAGGAGCCTTCATTCTTGTTAAGTCATTTTTTTAGGTTTAATGAAGGGGAATGTAAGACTGAAAACTGAACAAATTATTTCTTGCTGAACCAGGGCTAAACTGTGGAGCAGGGCAGTGTGTGGCATCTCTAAAAGTCTCAGACCAAACTCAAGACGGGTGAAACTAACAGTGACTTGGAGTCAACTCTGAGCCTTCCCAGTTCTTAACTGCTTTGGATGTTCAAGTATCCCTCAGATAACCAGAATTACTCTGGGTCATGTCTACTAATAGCCTTCCAGTTTTGTCCAACTGATTTGATCCCTATGTGGTATTTCAGCAACATCATCTTTTGCTTCTATGTGAACCTCCAGCTGGTATATTTTCCACACTAGGCGTACAGAAGATTACTTCAAAAGTGACTGTATAACTACCTTGAAAACCTGATGCCAAATAATTCATTCCTGACTATGTGCTTACGTAGGGTATTTGGAGAAGACTGTGATGTCAACTGTCATCTCATGAGTGTATGTATAACCCATCTGTGAAGCCTGTGGATAATGGGCAGAGATGTCCACATCAACATGAAGTTTTTGCTCTCAAGATACCTCAGTCCAATAGAAAAATCAAAGCTTCCTTCAAGCCATTCCATGGCCTCTGTGGTGGTCCTAGGCCTCTGTGTACACAACAGGCTACCAGAGCTATTGCCATATAACTGTGGGTCCATGTAAACCTCTGTCTTAATGACTGGGGTCAGTTTTACTTCCAAGTGTTGCCTATGGATGAAGGGTTAATGTTCACTCTCATGCGTATCTACTTTCCCAAGTCCTGTCAAGGCCTTCCAAACTCTGAGGTCAAAACATCACTATCTCAAGGTTAGTTAGCAGTGCCACAGCAATTGTTCCCTGATCATGTGGCCAGCTGAGTGATGTCTTGGTGTCTGCAGGGTCACTGTATGCTTCACTTGCTATTGACCTAGCTGGTTCTATTAAAACCTCATTCTCATCCCTGTCATCTCTGCCAGACATATCCTTACAGAAAGGATGGCTCTCTTTGTCCACCTCCTGCGAAGGGTTTTTACAAAAGTGCTCTCTCATGCCTGGGGCCTTGGTCTTCTATGGAACCTGAATTTGGTGTCAATCAGAATCAGAGAAGTTCTTCTTCAGCTTATATGTGGTGGTGTCCAGGACTTTGCCCCAGTTATTCTGCTGCATATCTTTTTCTCTGGCACACCTATTGTCTGGATTGTGCTGGAATGCAGCACAGCTCTTTCCAGTCTGTGAGCCCTTGTTTTTGTCCATGAAGACAAGAGTACTGAACTGAGGAACCGGAGGGAGGGAATGCTGTACACCCGATCCTCACCTTATCGTGGATTCGGACACAGCTGAGGTGCACAGCTAAATGCAGGAGCTGGGAAATGTTCCTGGGTTCAACACCAGAGAAATGAGCTGGACCATTTTTCTTACCCTCTAATTATTCTTAAGCAGGTTAAAATCAGCGAAGACATAGGCATTTCCAATCTTGACAAATCGATTTATACAACACTTCATAAAGTGATATTTAGATAGCAGTGCAACTTAAAGACAGAAAAGCATAATATTTTTGTATCAGACAATTGCCAGTGGTTTTCCTGGGCATCCTGTGGTTGTGACAATACAGATATTAAAAGACCTTTGGCTTCTAATGAGAGGCATGTGCTATGGAAAGACCAGATGGACTGTTTCTGGAGCTATAAAAGAAGCCGGAGCCTCCCAACTTGTGTTAGGGCTACCAGACTGTCCATTTAACTCTGAACTGATAATAACAGTTGTGGATTTTTGAATAATCTAAGAATAATCTTGCTGTGATCACTCAGAAGAGATCATCTGAATTAATAAAGGTATGAAATTAAAGTGGATTAGCTAAATCACATTAAAACTCTATGTGTACATTCTCATTCAAAATTAAAATGGCTTAGTTCTTAGTTTCATTTATTTCCTGCTGTGATGGTTGAAAAGTGTTTCAAATCGGGGCAACTTTAATTCTGAATAGGAAAGCCCACAGAAGAGGTGAATATGTTTTACCTAAGGTGCATTAAAAAGTTAACTTGAATTAACTTTTTAAGAAAATCTCTTATCTTGAATGAGAGAATAACATACTTGCTTGATGCTAAAAGTTGAAAAATGGTTTGTCATGAGAGGAACATAAAAATGTGAGGTGAAAAATAAGGTCTATTCTCAAAAAGTTATTTTTTTAAAATCCCTATAAAATTTAGGAGAGTTTCTAATTAAATAAATTGCCTGGAAAATTCAGCTATCCCCTAAAGTGTCGTTGTGTTCAATTTGAAGACAACACTCAGCCATTACAGTGTGAAACAGATTTGCTTTAATTGCCAATCTCAGAGCAGTCTCCTCCAGGAAGTTGCATCCCACCTTTCATTAATAAGACTTGACTGTGAGGGGCACCTGCAAACAGCTGACAACTGCCTTGTTATAAATATTTTATTAAAAGTATTATTTTATAAATAGCATTGTGTATGAGCAGAGACTTTTGACTAATGTTGGTAAGTGTTAGCTACCATTAAGTAGCTAACTAATAATTCAAAGCTGAGGAAAGTTATCAGAAGGATGTTTAAGAAAATAATCTCGAGTTAGAAATGAGGACATGTATGTTTAAAGACAACCCTGGGGGGAAAAAAAAAAAAAAAAAAAAAAGTATTGTGGTGAGAATGTAATGTATTTACAGAGCTCAAAAGGGTGTGTGCTCTGTGAAGGTATTGATAGGCAGTCTGTCCTTTTTTCAAGTCTTATCTTCAGGGTAGCAGAGCTCAAATGTGCCAAACACTTCTCATGTTCAACTCTGATTGCATCTGTGCAATTTTCTCTGAGATTTATGTCTGGTGCCAATGAAAGCAGTGGGCATTCGATCTCATTGTCTCACTATATTTAACATATTTGTTAGATTAGCCGATTGCTTAAATGTTTTTATTCTTATCACATCTTCAGTGCCAAAACTTCACTGATCAACAAAAGGATGCTGGCTGGACGGATAACAAAGTGACTGCTGCTCCAGGCAAGAAATGCAGGCTCAGAAGTGTGACTACCCCAGCCAGGAGAGAAAAGAGCCTGTGTGCCTACTGAAGTCACATTCCTGGTATTGAGAGGGAGGGACAAATATTTAGTTTAATATTAAGACAATATTAAGGTTTTTCTAAGGATTTTTGGGGTATTGATCCCCTTACACACACGTTTTGCTTCTTCTTTTAGGAGGGACTGTAGAAAAAACAAAGTCATCTGGAGCAGGGAAGGCAAAAGAAGCAGTAATGGAGCGAAAATATTCACACCTTGACTTTTGCTAATGCTCTCTCAGTTAAAATGTTCTTGCAAAATATTTCAGTGCCATGCTACTTGCATGTGCTCTGCTACCCCAGCTACACATCCAAGTTAACTGAATCTAGTCATCAGTCACGGATATAGGAAATCAATTGTTGTTGCTGTCTTTGTTTTGCAGTTCTTAATTTTACAGGCTGTAGCAGTTTGCTTAAAGTCAGGCTTTTTTAGCTTTCTAATGTGGCTTGTGGGGTCTGGTGTTCTCAAGGCACACATCTGGGTCAGAAGAAATGATGCCCGCTGTCCACTGGGTGCTCCTCAATCTGGTGCGAGTTGGTGCTCCAGGACGCTGCGCTGCTGGCCTTTCAGAAGAGGTAAGTAATTTACTCCTTGGCTATGCTTGGTTATAAAAAACCTTTCAGCATTGCATAGCATGACTCTATGCTCATCAATAGCCTCTGGGCTATCGTGTGACTGAGGTGATCTTTATTTATGTATTTGCTATATTGCACTTGCCAGTGTACTGTGAGACTGGATGAAATACTGTATTTACACGTCAAGTTCTGCTCTGAGAAGTGAGTTGTTAATGGTGGATGTGGGAGATAGAAAGCAACAATATACATTCCTACACACTTTTGTCTAGTTTCAGTTATCAAGTGCCCCTTATCCCTAGCATTAACCACTAGTTAATTTCTTGTAACTGCTGCGGTAGAGAGAGGCTTGAGAGGGGTTTGAAAGAGAAGTAAACATAAGCCTTACGAATCAGCTCACTTTGAGATCTTCTAGAGCAAAAAATTAGTTACTGTGGTAGAAGGTCAAACCAAGGCTGACATCCCAGCCAGCAAGGGGATATCAATGGGATGAGAGGAGCAAGAAGGAGTAAACAGAAAGACACAATTAGCAAGGATAAGACAAAAGCATTGAGTTTGACAGAGTGAAAGAAAGGTAACTGGCAAATTGGTTATGGGGCAGAACATCAGGCAAGGGAAAGAACATTAGCCATATTACCTGTAAAACTGCACTTTCAGGCAATTATTCTAACTTCACGTTTAGTAATTTGAGAAAAAAATTTTTGCCTAGGTTGTTCCAGATTTTACATTACCCTCTTCATGTTCAGGGTGACCAGGGATTTCCCTTCCCTCTAGACTTCAAAACATGCTTTTCTATTCATGTGGACAAGAGAAGCTTATGGAGACATAACAGGTATCATTGATGCAGTGGCACAGGACCAGACGCAATCTGTTCCAGTATCAGGCTCTGTGTGGCTAATATTGAGCTGCATGGCTGCAACCTTCAGTGGCCTGACTGCACTTCTTTCAAAATACATGAAGAGTGTGGAGTCTGATTATTGGAAAGCCTCAGTAATTTAAAATCTGCTTTTCATCCAACTTGAATGTCACTGTTTACACTGTGTGGGCCTCCTTTATTTTCCTACATAAGATGTACTTTCTTACCCCCAAAAAAACCTGATAAACTTTGAAACCATATACATGTCATAATGCCTGCAAAATTCACACAAAATGGACATCTCATAATGCTCAAATATGTTCATTTAAAAGTTGGTGGGGGAATTGCTCAGGAGGTACAATAGCACACCAAGGTTTTGTTCAGAGCAAATTCTTTTAATGAGGCTTTTGTTGTTGTTGTTTTTGTTTTAAATCTTTGAAAATAGGATTTGATGCTGATCTACTGAAAGACCTTATCCAACAGTACTGCTGGCACTAAGTCACAGTGTAAACACAGCCTGGCAGTACAAGTCACAATGGACCACAGCTTGAAAATTATTGGCCTAGCAGCCTGGGAGCAGGAGCTCTCAAAGCTCTGCCTTTGAATCTCTTTTCTATTTCCTTTCTGAATTTCATCATGAACAGTACTAAAACCAGCATTTCTGCTTCTTGCTTTTGCCTGTGTAAAAGTGAAAGCACAGAAATGTATTACTTTTTCTTCCCCGCCCATACAGTCTTTATTCAGATGCTCGTCAACCTAATTTTTCCACCCTTCTTCTCTTTGCTCACGGGCTTTCAACTCTCCTTCACCATATCCCCCTGCTTCTGTTAGCATTGCTCCTTCGTGCCTCACGTTGTTTCTCTTCTCAGCGTGGCCTGCTGATGTGCTGTCATGCTGAGCAGAGGGGCTGGAGTGAGCAAGAGCCCTGCCAGCAGTGGAAGAGGCAATGCTGTGCCTCAATTCAATGCCACACTTATGTTCACTGATTATCAAGATGTGCTGGATCCAGCCGAGCCACTTCAGCTTGGTGTGACAGCATATCAGCAGGGTAAGGAGGGAGCCTCAAGCCCTGGTGCACCTTGATTCAGGAAAGCATCCCACAGCAGACGTAGGCTTTCTTTCCTTCTGGTCAGAGAGAATTTGATTCCGACTGTGTCTGTCCAGAGAGACACTTCTGAGATGATGTGTTTGTACTACATCATTTGTCCACCTGGCAGCACACAGAAGATGAGGCTAAGAGTTTGATCTCCTGTATTAGTTCCTTGGATGCCCTCCAAAACTCATCAGCTTTGGCTTTCGATTGGGAACTTCACCTTGCAGCAAGCATCTCCTGTCCTGCTGAAGGCTGGAGCATTTCACCTTCCTTTCGGGTGCTGGGCCAGATGCTGTGTGTCAACTGGGAGACACTGACTTGTTAAGCTGCTGTAACCTTTTTTACATTTGGCTCTGACTCTCCAGCCTTGAGAGAGATGATGCTCTTCATCTCCAGCTGTTGCTCCAGTGTTGCCTATTTTTGCCAGCAGTTTGCGGCTGCGGAGACTGCGTTTGCCATGAGGCTGGCTTTACTGTGCCACTGTGGTCACCTGCAAGGGTGACGTTCTGTGTTGGGCTTTCAGTCACTCTGATCATTTGTACCCCATTTGTATGACACTTTAGCATCTTGATTGTCCCTTGGGTTTGTGTAACATTTATATTCTCACTCAAAATTCAAAAGCTTGTGTTATTTAGCCTACTGAGACTGCTAAGAGCACACAGAATTTTCATTTGAATTTTTGTATGGGATGTTAATGTTTTCCCATAAAGGAAGTGATTTATTACAATTTGTTGCTTTGGTTGATTTGGCACGTGGTGTTGAGCTATCTTTGCATGTTTATTGCTGGGCAGATGTACATAGTTCTGTCCCGCCGTTGATGACGCCGCAAACATTGTCTTCAGCTTCTCTGCAGACTGCTGCAACACTTCAAAGTCCATGCTGCTCAGAAAGACTTGGTAAACCAGACCTCAGCTTTATGTATGCATGGTATAACTGTTTGGATTATAATCTGTCAAATAATTTCCTACTTTTTTTTCCTTGGCATAGTATGTTGTACACTTTTATAGATAACCTCAAACTCCCAGAAACCTTTACTGAGAGGCATGTGATTTTGCATGTTCCTAGTCTCTGCATCATTTTTACTGTGGTTACTTTTGCTGTGATTGGTTCAAAGTTTTTTCTCCCAGAGTCCATCTTTTCAGATGTGTGTATCTTTGGCAGCCATTTCACAGAAACAGTAGAAAAGTCAGATCACCGATACCAAATGGACATTTTGTCTTCGAATTAGTAAATGGAAATGTTAAGTCTCCAATCCTTCCAAAGGATTAGGAGAACTATGACAGAAATGTAGAAAAGAACCAAAGAAAAATTGCATGACAACTTCATATTTCATCACAGAATCTGCTGACTTTCAAGATTCTGTTTTAGTTTCCAGTCCAAATCTAATCCAATAGACTTTTCTTAAATTTTGGGCTAGGCAAATGTATTGAGGACCACTGGTAATACAAGGGTTTAGGGTCTTGTTCTCACCTCAAGGAGGAATGGTGTTTGTTTTAATGGATTATTTTGTGGCTGGTCAGATGCCATTTTTATTCACAGGTGATTCTGCAAAACATTTAGCTAGTGCAACAGAGAGCTCCCAGCTTGTGCGCAGATAATCCATTGACTTGCAGATGTACTGGCTGAAGCAGAAGGTCAGACCCAACCCTGCAAAGGTTAAATTGTCAGGTTTGCCCAGCAGTACCAAAGAGTGACGGGGAAAGGAGCTGTTAGCAATGAAGAAGAGTATAAGGGCTTGATGGTCAGTCAATCTCAAATGCTTCTGAATCAGTTGGACCGTCTAAGGTGACAGCTCAGGGATAGCAATACCTGTGATGGGATGGGAGTGCATGAGCATACACTTCTCCTTCCAGGTATGATAATACAGTTTCCTTCTGTGGACAACTGCCAGTGCCTGGAGAGAGCAAGGAAGAGCTGTTAGTTCTTGATGATCCTGTGCAGGGTGGGATTTCTAGGTCAAAGGCTGTCTGCAACCTCCCTTGTGTTCCCAGGAGAAGCCATCAACCCTTCCCCTGACTCAGTCCAGAGTTAACAGTGGTATTCAGTTCTTTGCTGGTATGTCCCTTACCAGGGCTTTTAAGTTAGGAGGCCCTTTTTGATAACACAGGTAAATCTAAAAAAAAAAAAATCCATTAGCATTGATATAGGTTTTTAATTTTAATTTGGAGTCTGACACAGAGCAAGAGAGAGAAAGATAAAAGTAGAAGAAAAGAAGGAAAGCAAGAAAACCTGACCAGATCTGACACCAGAGACTGACTCCACTCACCACAAAACTTAAGGAATGTGTAATTCCCCTCACTTTACCTCAAGTGAAGTTTGCTTGCTCTCACACACTCTCTCACACTCTTTCTTCTCTTTTCCTATTGCTCTCCATGACTTCTGTCTTTAGTCAGTCATCCTTGCTGTAAGTTTCTATAAATTGTAATTGAACAATCTTCCAGATGCTGGCGGACACCTTTTTCAGAGATGTTCCTGGAGATATAGCTCCTATTTGATGAGATTGAGATCTACAAAATTAACAAAAAACTAGTAAAGATATGATTATTTACTTGTAGTAGAAAACCTGTTTTACCAACACCTATTTTTAAACAACCCTATCACAAAATATATCTGCTTGTCCGTTCATGTTCTTGAATTTTATTTTCTGTAGGAATTTATGAATATTGAGATCTGCCTGTGTGTCTTTCTGGGAATTTGGCATTAGCCTGCATGCTTACTACCCTTGACCTGAAAGATCCCAAGTGTGTAGGCACCATCTGAACTCATTCCCCCAAATCACTTTTTTTTTTTTTCACTCTCTATGAGTGTACAGGAGGCTCTGAGTAACATGCAAAAGCCCTACATGTAGCAGTGTTGAGCCAAAACCAAGTACCATTGTAATTTGAGCTTCAGGGATTTCCACTTTTATGTACCGTAATTACTTCACAAGTTGTTATCTCAGTAACCTTATTTATACCTACCTCGGCATCTTGCTTGCTAAAGGTTTTTGGCTGCAAAAAACTCTTCTGGGGGGTCTTCTTTCAGATTCAGTATTATCACATGGATATTTGTGGACTTTAATAATTTTTTCAGATGTAATATTTTCCTCATCATGTTATGGTATTCCCATGTTGAATTTCTATGGTGCATTCCTTTATACGTGTCCTGGAAGAGCTTCTTTCCCTTTCAGTATTACTGGGTTTTGTTTCTATTTGTTTGACTTTTTTTTTTTTTTTTTTTTCTGGCACTGCAAGTAGAAAATGGTGTCTATCTTCAGTTTGTGCTAATTTTTTTCTTCACATGCTGTGACTCTTTCTGCTAGAGCGCTGATTTGTCATGGTAAATTATACATAGCTCAGTGTCATGTGGATTTTTGTGCTTTAAGTTGCAGAGTTCCTTCACTATTTTCCTTAGTCTGGCACCTTTCATCAAACACTTTTCTTTTGCTGCTCAGAAAAGAGTAAATACTGTTCTGCTTTTTCCTTAGCTGCTTTGTTGCAGACCCTACAGAAGATTTTTGCAGCAACATCTGTGCAAACTACTGTTTATCCAGAGTGTGTGCTGCGAAATATCACAAATCAGTACTCGGTGACAAGTGCGAATCTGAGAAGTGCTATTAAATTCTCCTTTTGACTCTTGACCCTGGCTATATTTCTCAATTACTCTCTGAGGGTTTTGTGGTGTGATTAATGTTATTGGGTATGATTTATTTTGGCTTTGGGCTGGTGAGCTGTGGGCCACTCAGATGGTTCAATGCTACTGAAGCCTTTCCTGGTGAAATGGAGCCATTCACAGGACTGTTCTTTGCTGAGTTACAAGAGCTCTACCCATACTGTGCTGTGTAACTGAGCCCATGTTGTGTTGAGCAAATGGCGGAAATGTCTTCTCGTTCCAATTGAGATGAAATTGCATGTGGGGAAATTTGCTATTGGGAAAGGACAGATGAGGCAGGAAATCACATTGGTCTGTTTTTTCCCTTGGAGTGTAGAAAATGCATTTGTCTTGATAGGTAAGTCAAACTTTTGGCCAGGCCAAGAGAGGAACCAAGCCAATGTTTGCTGGTGTAGGTACATGGTAAGGAAGGCTCATAAAGAGCCTTACCATAGCCCTTGTGATACTGGAATGCCTCTGAGTATAATCCCGTTAGGTGTTGTAGACAGTGCGTCTTGAGCCCTTGCTGCTGCAAGAAGGAGATGGGCTCTTGGTCCTTTTCTGCCCTAAATGCAGACTACGAGAGGCAGACGGGACGGGGAAGAGGAGGTTGTGCCCATTTCAGAAGAGGTGAAGTTCCATCCCCAGGAAAACTGAGTTGCTGAGGAATGGAGTGATATTCCTGCAAAGCTACATTGGCCCTTCATGCTGCCCTCCACCCATCCCCTGACTACAAAAGCTGAAGCCAACTCTCTCTTGTATCCAAAACAACCAATTCAAGGACTATTTTATTCATGAGATAATTGAACAGGTGAGCTGAAGAAAATAATTTTTCATGGATTTCCTAGCTCTGAGTTATAATCACTGCCTTGTAACCAAGCAGTTCTTGCAGTAGCAGAGGGAGGAGCAGACAAAAGCCAAGTAAAAAGTATGTACATCTCTCTTGTTTAGTGTAGTAGGACAAGAGATGAAGTAGGAGCTGTGTATTGAAAAGCTGTAGCACCATGATTAAAAGTGTCCTGATTTGCTTTAAAGTGAGGGTATAAGCTTTGGTCCTAACTCTCAGAAGGGGGTGCTATTACCTCATCTGATTTCTTTGTATTTTATATGTATATCTATATGTTTTACATACATATGTATGTATACAGAAACCCGCTGAGGCTTTAAAAGCAAGCTAAAACATTTGTTTCCCTTTGCCCTCTGCTTTACTTCAAGTTTTTTGGAACAATGATAACAAAATTGCTGCTTTTTTTGTTTTAATGGCTTGCTAGTGCAGTGTGCAAAAAAATTTATTAGATTTTCAGCAATATGGGATTCTTTTGAAAAGTATAAAAATCCTTGAAAAAGGAAAAATAGAGGAACAAAGGGAAGAAAAAGCACAGAAAAGTGGGGCATTAATTTCATATTTTACAGTGCTTATCTACTGTCGTGCAAGAAGTGAAAAAAACGTATTCATACTAAGTGTGTATGAGAAACGTTGTGTTGAAATCAATGTATTTTACTAAGCAAAAAATGTGATATTTCAGATTATGCAAACTGAAAATTTAAAAAGTCTAGATATTGTTGTAGTATTTCCACTATTTTTTAACTTCTGAAATTCATTTTTCCAGTATTAAAATGGACTTGTTAATTTCTTACATCATTTGACCATTTATTTAATTTGCACCTCTCAATTAAAAAAACAACTGTTGCATATATCCATCCTGGACACATTGCTAATGAATGTGACTGGCTTGCTTTCTTTCTCTCACATCTGCCTGCCCATGTCACACTTCTTCCCTATTGAAGCCCTGCTTTGGAAACTGACACCTGGAATGGGAGCTTCTCTCTCTTCATTGGGCAAGATGGAGCTCAGGTACTCCATACCCCAGTTAGACTGGGCACAGCAAACAATGAAAGCTGTGCAAGCAAAGGATCCTGCTTAATCTGCAAAATTCCCCCAGCATCCTTGGCAGATGCTGGAGCAGGAAAGCCATGCTCCCTGGCAGGTATTCACCACCATCCATGAGGGAACTTGACACAACTTGTTTATGGGTTTCAGCTGTACATTTGAAGAATGGCCACACTCTCATGCTGTGAACTTCCTCGTATATGACTAGGTCACAATCCTGCCACAGGGACCAAAATACAGCCTTGATATTAACTGATAATAATTAAAAGCCATTTCCTGTGGCGATTAGCATCAAGATTTCTGTTTATTTGAGATTAAAGCCATAGTCATGTTCTGGGCCTTATGAATCTTTCTGTAGTTTGGCACACCACTTCCCACAGATGTCTACAATTCAGACTTCCTGCAAAAAGCAACCATTGGGTTCAGTGGGTCTTTTGAAAAGAAGAGTTTTCAGGATGGTCCCTATGTAAAATCTTCTTTTGCAGATATTTGGCTGTGTCCTGAGGATTGCACCTTCTAGGTTTCATATGCCCTATCTCTACTGTGGTAATTTCATGGAAATGATCACATAGAAAGGGGTATGAAGACAGTTGTTAAAATGGCATGAAGATAATAACTTTGCCTTTTATTCCTCACTTATCCAGGGGCCACAGTTGGAGTTTGGATGCAGTAGAAATTGAATGTGGAACTTCAGAACAGTAGCAGCTACTTGTTTTTCCCAAATCCTGGTTTTGTAGATCTGTGTATTTTTTCTTCTGATCAGGGATGGAAGATCACAATCTTAGATACCTGAGTGTGAGAAGTGCCTCTGGATATCCACATTTCTTTTCAAGATGATAAAGGAACCCTAATTTTAGATCTATACAGATGACTTTTAAATGCTAAACTGGATTAATCCTACTGCATCTGAGGCCTCTGTGAAGACAGTCTGGCAAGTTTCAAGTGATTTTAAAAAATGTCTTAGTCTGGTCCCAGAGAATTGGCTAGTATCATGATGACTATTCAATTTTTTTCTTTATACTTCCTAAGTGACTTTGTGACCTCTGTATGTTGGAACCAAGGTAGGACAATAACCCTATACACACTTTATATATGTATTTAAGCAAACACTCAAGTGTAAGCAAGGGACTACTCACATACTTAAAAGTTAAACCCATTTTTGCAGGGCCAAGACCTGGAGGGGTAAGTTTTTATGCTCAGGCAGTAAACTGATTTCTTCATGTCTGGGATGTGGCTGGGATTTTGGACATTTCTAAAAATGCACAGAATGAACATAAAATGGCCTTCTTCAAGGACACAGTATCTAGAGAGAGTCAAATGTGGGTTTCACTTCACAAGCTCCTTGAATTTCTCCCTGTGGAAGAAGTGGGATTTTAAGGAGATGCATAAGAGAAGGCTTTGTTGTGCCTTCAGAATTGTTGCAGGAAGACTGCTGGGTAATAAAGAAAAACTGTTCAGTTTCATAGCTTTATTTTCTCTTACTTTGTGTATATATATTTCAAAAAACAGGGACTGTTCTTCAGGGTCTAAAAGATCATCCTGTGACGTCTGTCACAATCTCATCTAGAATTGTCCACTATTAAGATTTTTGTGATTTGTTCCTGGTAACAATGACCTTGCTTGCACTTTGTTAGTAACTTCTAAATACAGAGGTTAAAATCCTTGGGAACAGTTTTAGAAATTTGCTGGCCTGTTGTCTGAAAGAATCATTCCATCTTGCATTACTGAAAACAGCCACTCATGAGAAGGGGGTTCAGACTCTGTGTGCAAGCCTCTCTAGGTGCTGGAGAGTCACCACCGGCTGGAGGCTCATCATCCTTGGAGCACAGCATGTGTGCTCCTCTGCCTTGTGATTTGTGCCATGCTGTGAAGGCTCACTTTATGTCTTCGTGTCCAGGAGCTGGGTGAAGCTAAGCCCAGCTCCTATTCTGCACAGAACTCAAGGGAGAAAGGCTCTAGGAGATGCTGGACTAGGCCATGCCTCTTGAAGTACAGAGGGGGTGTTTGCCAGGGAGCAGTGCAGCCCTCTCAGTTTACACTCGGCTGTTGCAAAAGCACATAGTCCAGTCCTCAATGTATGCATGAATGGCACCCTCTCCTGTTTGATCATCAAGGTACTAATAAGCAGGTTAAGATGAGACTTTATGCTAATGAGATAGTTAGTTAATAAAGAGGATGTGATAAAATCAGTGTAAGCAGAATGTGCAATCTCCTCTCTTTTGCTGATGCCAGCAGATTACACAAGTAGTTGCTCAGCTTGCACACCTGAGGGTGGAGAGCTCTGCTTCGCATCACTGACAGCACTGGAGGATGCAGGAACAAAACCTTACTGGAGGCCCTGACTGATAGGTAGCATGGCAGGAAAAGTAGGTGAGTTTGTTGGACAAACCCTCATGGGTACCTGAGTGCAACACAATGATGCCTTCTTACCACTTTTGTTGCTTCTTATAGCCATGCAATAATCTTGGGCATAACCACCTTGGTGTCCTGGTACAGGCCACACGACTCAGCTCATAAAGGTGGCACAGCATCTGCTTTTCTCTCTGCCACGTATTTGTACTTTTTTTCTTAGCTCCAGCTGCAGCTCACATTGTTGTGTGTATGTATCACACATCAGATGGAATAAACAGGCCCTTCATGTCTGATGTTTCTTTACTACAAGGCTGAGTTCTCCAGTATAGGTTGATAAGACCATGTTATAGAACAGTCCATGAAACTTCGCGTAAAGTGATTTCAGATACCCTCCAGCATTTTACCAGCACATAAACAGTCAGCTGCCATTGGAAATCCTAGGCTACAGACAGTGGGAGATGGTAACCTCTTGTGCACAGGATTTAAAACTATAGGATCATTGACCTTGAATCATGCATGTAGCCTGGGAAATCTAGAGTTAAGCAGCTTGCAAAACCATAAAAGCCAGCCACCAGTTTGAAGAATAGAAGCCTTCTTCTAGTTTTCCTGCTGATATTCAATGTTGTTTCAATCAAAGTACAGGTAGCACTTGAAGAATGACAGATCTTGTGAGCTTTATATACCAGTATAATGAGATTATGCTTCATGACCCTACTGCATTTGACTTTTACATTAGAGATTATGATTCAGGAATTCATTTGAACAATCCACAAAAATATAAATGAAAAGATTTTTTTTTTAAATTGCTGGTTTCTCATTAATTGCACATTGTAACTGACTCACAGGAAAGGAAGAATCATAATGAAGAAAATCAGAAATAAAAAGGGACCCACAATCTTAATGTGTATCAGTACTGAAAAAATTACAAAAAATATAATGAAAAGCATAGAAAACTATATTTCTCTTACTAGCTTTATTCTTGTAATATTATCACATTTAAAAAATACAATTTTAGGAAAAAAAAATGAACTATAGCTTTTTGCAGTGATAGGCGACAGGTCAGAAAAGCATTTCAGAATAATTTTACACCTTTTAACCTTAAAAAATACTTTGCTGACAATTGAGAAAGGGCCTTAAAAGAAGCGCTGATAGGCATTCTCACAGCAGGGTTGCCATGTCCCATCACATAGCAGAGGGTTTCTGCATAATGTATCCTGTAATAAGAAGTGTACTGCAAATCACAAGGCTTGAGTAGCAGTTTTAAGAAAGTAATCCTTGGCATGAACTGCTATTAGTGATGACACTGAAAGTTTGTTACATAAAACTCTTTAGAAGACACAAAGAAGGTAAACTGTTTAAAATTTTGATTCAAGCCTTGAAAGAACTACTCTGTCATAGAAATTTGTCTGCATTTAAATATCTATCTAGTGTCCTCTGTTTTTTAATTTTTGCTTATGATTGGACAGGCTTGTTAAATGAAAACTGCAGAGTTTAGTTAAATGAATGTCACTTTTCTCACATTCTGTGCTACAAATGGTAATTGTTCAAAAAGTGTCTTAACAATTACTGCTGTTAATTATGAATGCTAATACAATCAATGATCACTGAGAGTCCCCGTGTTGCAAACCCTTTACAAATGGGATAAAAACTAAAAAACCAAAAATTTTCCACTATAACAAAGAGTAAATCAGTCCATCAAAGCACAGCAAGCTATATTCATGTTTTAATAGCTAGACTAATCAAAATGGGATATGGATCTAGAAGAAACCTCCTTGTTGAAATTAATTTTATTTTTGTCTGGAAATGTAAATAAAAGAAAACGTGAAGGGGCCATTTCCAGGCAAGTTCTTTTCAGTGTTAATGATGCAAATCAGTGAATTTCTCAGTCCCTGGGGAATCTTTTTGTCTTTCTCATTTCCATAAGAATGATTTTAGGTGATTAAAATAAAAATCTAATGGAAATAAAAATTCTTTATACTTTTCTCACAATACAGTTTAGTAGATACCTGAAAAAAACAGAGCTGGAATTGACTTTAGAACTATAATAAACCTTCCTAAGAGAGGATTGGTCACAAAATGCTTTTGTATTTCTAATGGAGACATTTTTGGTTGTCTTTAATAGTATTTGAGAGAAGTTGCAGTCATCTGAAAGCTTGATGTTTCAATGTGTCTCCAGCATTTTCTCAGCAGCTAGTGATGGGGGATGAAATGTTTCATTGTATTGTTTTCTAAGTAAGCAGTATGAGAAATGGGCATCCACATAATAATTAAAAATTTGGCTTGCAATGTTTTTTTGGCAAATAGGTTTTTTCAGAGCTAGATTCTTCTCGAATATCAAGGACTGGACTGATAGTGAAATACTGGAGAAGCATTGATAATTTTAAATTACTTTTAATCCCATCCTTCCTCCAGAAACTACTTGAGTGACTCATTAAAGGGCTGTTATTAAACAGTGGCTTTGCTATAAACTCCATTTAAGTCAGGATACACCACATAGTGGCTTAACATTGGTTTTACTTTCCCTCTTTTTCCAGGGAACAGGGAATGGCAAAAAAGGAGATTAATGCAGTCCATGTCAGGCCTATGTCCAGCACAGATAACACCTATGCCAGTGTGTAGGGAAGCACTAAATGATGCCCTGCCCTATCCTGACCCATTCTGCACAGAGAGAGTAGCAATGTCACAGACTGCTCGTACACCCACACATGCACACTTGTGCACATGCACTCCTTCTCCTTGTACAACAGAAGAAAGTGATAGCCCGTAGAGGAGGTGGAAGAGCACCAGCTCGGCCACCTGTTTCCCAGCACGCAGCGTAGCTCACCTTCACACTGGTAGGAGAGGGCAGCTAACAGTAATAGCCATAGAGGGAGCTTGGGGTGCCTTTTGCTCGTGCAGGAGCTGCTGCTGGGCTGCACGGCCAGGAGTAGATAAGATGACACAGGAGGGAGTATGTTCTCGTTTTCCAGGCAGTGCTCAGCAAGAGCTCTCCATCCTCACATTCACTAGTTGCTATAAACTGCCTGGGTCCAAGCAAAGAAGCAAGACAGTGTCTTTGGCGTGCTTGCAGCCACAGTCTCCAGTGAGAGCAGAGAAGGGATGGGGAAGATGAGCTGCTCTCATCCCACCAACAGCTTTGTGAGGGTTCAGGTCTGCACAGGGATGCTGGAGACAGGACATATGACAGGGAACCAAGTCTCCCTGCTAGCCCCAGTCCATGCAATCTGGTAGGTTTGATACCAGTCGTTAGGGAGGCTGCAGCCCTTCAGGAGTTTCACATAAAAATGGAGCTGGAAATTACTGTGGCTTGTGACTGGACTGCTCGCCTCTTCAGCTAGCTGCTAATGAGCCACCAAGGAGACTCAAGTTGTCCCCAGGGCTACTTGGGTCCTGAGTCTGGGTTGTGGAGGAAAGAACAGAACTCCAGGGCTGGGGAAGATGGGGAAAAACTGTCCAGGGCAAATACACAGGTTTCTGATGCCTCCGTGACTCTGGGAGGTGATTTTCCCATTGACCTCCCCATAGATCTTGACTGAAGACTTCCACCCCTGCCCGTCTTCCCAGGCCCTGAAGGGAGCCTCCCCCACCGCCAAAGGGGGAAACCTATGAAATGTTCCTGGCCATGGTGAAGTGTAAGGATTCCCAAGTTCTGCCATTCAGCAGCTATGAGTCAAAGGCCACAAAACCTGAGACGGGATCTAAAATCCCAAAACAAAACCAAAAATGTTATTTATAATGTTTTTTAATTAACAGTACTTTTGAGTACTTTTTGATGTTGACAATAATTGTTGTTTGCTATCTGATATTAATGCTAGAAAGGTAGCTGTCTCCAAGCAGTTCTCTATATCCTGAGGACACTTCATTTTTTGTTTCACTAATATTGAGGGTCCCACTGATTCATTTGAATCCAAGGGCCCAAGCTTTAAGAAGAACTACTGTATACCAAATGAAATAATGAGTTGTGGCAACACCACCAGTCTGTAAGATTAATGCTATTCTTCCTCTCTGTGTTTGGGTGAGGTGAGGATCAAATTCCAGGAAAGCTCTTTGAAACCTTTAAGGGAAGAAACAAACTCTGTGGGGAACTTCTTCCTACCACTCACTCCTCATAGCTGGGTTCCGAGTCTTATGCCATGCCCCTGTGTCCCCACACAGTGTATGGGACACCCTGAAACAGCCCACACTGCTGCCATAACCAGCAGGGAGAGGAAGGATCGGAGCGAGGTGATTCCCAAGCCACCTTCTCCTGACCCCTGGGGGGGGGGGGTCATTCCTGCCTGCCTGTGTGCACACCCTTGCTCACCTCCCTCATAGTGGGAGACAAAAACACTTCTTCCAAATGTCCTGGTTCAGCTAGGATAGGGTTAAGTTTCCCCAGCAGGGGGAAGGGATCTCCAGCCGGGTTATTCATACCATGCTGATGTCAGGTCCAGCACAGGAGCGCGGGAAGATTTTTCCTTTGTGGCTTTTGCCGCGGGGAGCATGGGGCTGTCTGTAACCATTGCGGTATTTCTCTGTATATCTTTTGTCTTGTTCACTGTTATTACTGTTTATTGTTGTTATCATTGCTGCTGTTGTTGTTCAGACTGTTTATCACACTGTTGTATTATATTTCTTCTTATTTTTACCCAGGGTTTGTGCCCTACTTGTGTCCGAGGGTGGGGGAGGGACAATGGCAACGTGGTCTCCGGTCCCGGCAGGGTCTAAAACAACATACCAAAAAACTAAATAGCATACATCCCTAAATGTAGGACACAGGCAGGGTTTTATATAATCCTTTATAGACATGTACTTTCCCAGGATCTAATTTGCCCAGGATTTAGGAAGCTCTGGTCCCTCCCCTTTCTGGGAAGACATCCTCCCATTCCCAGGGTGTGCTTACTGCCTATCTAGGTGCTTGCTTGATGGAGCATTGCCACAGGGCATCCAGGCATCCATTTTCGGTGACATGCCAGATAGACGGAACATGACCCTGTAAACCTAGGAGCTGAGTGGGGAAACCTGGGATCTAATCATGTTTCAAGGAGAGATCTGGGGGGGTAAAATCTTGTTCCCACCTTTCCTGCTGAGGACATACAACTATATAGAGCTTGAGTTCCCCTTCAGGAAGAATAAGACGTGAGTTTGATTTATGGATGACGTTTGATGACAGAGGAAAGATTGCACCTAAATGCTCCATTTCCTAAGAAAATAGAAGAATATTGTAGATACTGGACAGATACTGATGCTGCATTTCTCAGGGATCCCAATCTACATGTGTAAAGAACATCTTACATACCAGGTAGGCAACTTTCACAGCCTACTGGATCCCTTTGGTGGATGCGGTTCGAATTCTTCTCCCAGAATGGCCTGGGTTTGGAGGCATTACATGGAAGAGGATTTCAGGGGCAACTTGTGAGCATCTCACTTGGTCCAGGACTTGCTGTGGCCTAGTGTACTCCTCATGTGCCATGTTGCTAAGCGACACTTTGCGATCTGCATCCTGCAGTCTTCCCCTGGCAGCTAGGTACAACTCCAATGCACTTTCATCTTTCTCTTCAAAATGTAGCATTATGGATTGTAGCCTCATAGATGCCAGGCGGGGATGGAGCCCGTTCTGGGAAAAAGGTCCAGCAGACTTGCAGAAAGCATTACTGGATACCACACAGCTGACATGAGCTGGTGTGGAAATTCTGTCAGCTCATCTACTCAGAAAGCTGTTTCAGACTGTGCCATCTGCACATCTCACCGACTGCTTCCAGCCAGTGCCCACTGCTGATTGGGGCCTGACACAGGATTGCTTCTCCTGAAGCCCTCTGAGGTGTTGCTTTCCCTTGGCAATGACACACTCGTTCTGTGGTGTGGGCTGGAGCAGGCTTGGTCTAAGTGGGGTGATGTCAGGCTGGGGTGACCTTTCCAGTTAGATGCAAGTTGCCTGAGCACACATTACTCGAGAGGTGAAGAGGCTCACAGTGTCTGCCCTGTCCATTCCCTGTATTCATCTCTGCCATTCATTAATTTCTCTGTGCTAGTTTTATGGGTGGTATCCCTACATCTTTAGTGGGGTCTTTGAGTAGTGAGCCACAGACAAAGCAAAATGGGGTCATAAGAAAACAGAGCTGGCTGTAGCATTGCTTCCCTTACCCTCTACTCCAAGACTGGATCAAGACTTTCTTCATGCGAACGCCAGGAGTATCTGCAAAGTTAAAAGAGCATTTGCCAAACTACTCCACTTGCCTCAGAAAACCAAGTGGCCTGGCATCTTTTAGAGCAAAACTGGAGAATTCTGCAAACATTGATGTTTCCCCAGGACTAGGCAGCCTCTAAGCAGGAATTACAATTTTGAATTTAGGCATCTTAAAATGCCTTTGTGCTGTTTCAGGGGCCTAAATCCTACCCGACTCTGCCAGGGTATGTGGAGAACCCTCCTGTGAAGAACTTCAAGACACAGAGATAGTGAATTCTCACTAGACTTTATGATATCACAGTAACGAAACATCTACTGATCCACTGAAATTGTTTCTGGTGACCCTCTTATGGCTTTCTAGGATAGATCCTCTCTAATTGTTCTGGAGCAGTTGTTTCCAGTTAGATCCTGCACACATGTTATATCCCCCAAAGAACTGATATGAGCTCAGACAGCTCTGGTGGTAGATGCAATAGGATTGCTGTAAAAGTGTTAAAAAAGTATGTTCAGAAATGTGAAACTTTCTTCATCAACAAGGTAAATCCACCAGGATAAGGAATCCTATTATAATTAATTAGTGTATTAATTGGGAAGGACTATGAAAAGTCTAGCTGATTATCCTAGAAAATAGGCTGAAGCCAACATTGCATTTACATTTCAATAAGGACAAAATATATCCTAGAGAACATGAGCAGGAAGACCAGCCTGTCTCATATTTGCAGAAAGATGTAGCTCTGTTGTTCTCCCTCTGCTCTCAGGTATTCCCCAAAAGAGGAATTCTCAAGAGAAAGCTCCTCTTATTTGTGTTTCTCTCTGATGTTGCCTTACCACAGTCTTTCACGGAGGAGACAAAGTGCATCATACATTTACAATGGTTCTAATGGGTGGTTCTGATGTACTTCCCAGGGAAAAAAGTAGATGTTCAACAAGCCATGTTTGTGGTAGAGATGGTCTTTGCTTTTGTTTTAGAAATTTGATTTTAAAACTCAAATAAATCTTTGCATCCTTGGACATGCTTCACATTTTTTGTCATTGGCAGTAGTACCTCAAGCCACACAGCCCTACTCCTAGAAAATTCACCCACCGCCCAATCTGAAAAACCACACTTGCGTTAGGTCCGCAGCCTCTGAAAAAGTTGTCTTGGGAAAGATACCCCCCTCCCCTCCTCCTCCTCCTCCTCCTCCTCCTCCTCCTCCTCCTCCTCCTCCTCCTCCTCCTCCTCCTCCTCCTTCTCCCACCTCCTCCTCCTCCTCCTCCCTGCAGCAGGACCCATTGTCCCTTGGCGGCAAGGCATAAAGGAGTTAACGAAGGAGCCAGAGAGGAGGTATGACGGGGTGATGTCAGAATATTTCCAGGGAAAGAATGTGTTGGGGGCGCTGGCCGGGCGCAGGGGCTGGGGCTGGCGGCCCCCGGCCCCACCCCGACATTCTTCTTGTCCGGTTCCCACAGGCGGAGAGTGGCACGGGGGGTCAGAGTGGACGAGCACAAAGGGAGACCCCCTGCTGCCGGGGCCATCGTGCTGGGCTGTCACTGCTACTAATTCATGACTTCACCTTTAATCTCACTGATCCATTATAGGTTAAAAAGAGACCCATTTTACAGCTGACAAGATTGAAGGGAGCACAACCCAGGAACTGGGGGGGAGAAAAAAAAAAAAAAAATAAGGGAGGGGAGGGGGACAGAGAAATAACCCCTGATAAAGTTGGTACAATTAGGACCCATCTGCTAAAAATAGATCTTGTGCTTTTTGCTTGTCCTTTCCCTTCACTATGAAGCTATGTATTTTAAGAGGTAAGATGATAAATGCAGCTAATTCAGAATTTTAGCACACAAAGTTGGAAGAAAAAGGAATGGGAAAGAAAGGGGGACTGAGAAGAAAAAAAGTAAGATTTTAGGAGCTGGGCTGCATAATGGAAAGGATGGGAAGCATTCATATGGCTTAGCACTGCTTTAGAACATGTTTTGTGAGGTCATCATGGGGAAATGACTAAGAAATTTATGAAACGCTGATGTCAAAGGTAAGCTGATCAAATCAACATTGATTCAGCAGAGTAATAAATATACATGTGTGGCACTTACAGCATGTTTATAATGACACAAATACTTAATGAATTCTCAGAAATCATTAGACCTACTCTGCTGTGAGCTGTAGATGAAACCTCCAGAAGCAATCCCGCTTTCTATTTTCACTAGTAGGGTAATCACTTTCAATTTGTCCTTTAACAAATATTTTTATGCTATTAGTTTGAGGCAACTAAAACACATGTTCTCAGTGATTTTAAGAAAAAGGCAAATAGGAAAGAAAAAAGTGTGATCGCTGAAAAAAACAGAGGAGTAATAATTTACCACAGGCCTGTGAAATGCTTGCTAGATTTTATTTTTTTTTTAGCATATAGCAAAGAATTCAACATTCTTGCGTTTCCTGGTTTTGTCCTATGTTAGTGAAGATGCTGTAGGTATCTGTGTGCAGTGTTAGTTCAGGGAGTTTGGGTATTGGTCCTTAGGTTTTATGATTTCTCAATCTGTTCCTTGACAAAATATTGTAACTCCAGAAGCAATTCTATTAAGTCCACCAAAGTAGTCTATCCCTCCTTCTACTGCCCTGATGATATCAAAGAGCATTGAAGCCCATGAAGGAGACTGCTGGATTCTCCCTGTTTTTTGCCTTTGAACCACTGGAACTTCATCTCATAAGATTTTGCAATGCAAGTATGGAAATTCATACTGGCAGACATGCACAGTTTTAACATCTGCTACAGCACCCTATCAGCTCCTTTCTCCCCTCCCTGCAGAGGAGCTCTGGGAGTCACTGGCATCATGGTTTCGTAGGTGCCTCACTGCCATGAGGCAAGGGTGGAGAGCAGGGAGCATTATAGTCAGGATGCAAAGCACTGCCTGAAATTTGCAGATTTTTGGGTTTCTGGGATTCCTGGACAAAGTCTGTGAAGGAGATCAGCTGCTGTTGTCTTTCGTGGGCAGATATGAGAGAGAATGGGGACTTTTGCATGAGGTACTCTATCAGTTGAGGTCTGTGATGAAAGTCCTATTGAAAAGGGACTCGAATCAAATCAAAACCTGATTTCTTAAGAGTGACACTGCCTGCAAATGGAGGCAAATTGAGGTCCGTAACTGGCCAGAGCTTTGGACACATTCTGCTTACTTTAGTCACACAAAATGACGTACTGATGCAAGTTTCCAGGATCCAAACAGGCAGCTCTTTCATAGGCAAAAGCCCTAATGAAGTCACTGGCAAGCAGCCTTGCTGGCCGAAGGCCTGCAGGCTATTTCCCCAGTCAATACACTGGACCTAATCTTATACCCCTTGAGCATCAAACTCCATGTGTATTTTCTGCAAGTATTTGTTCTCATTCTGCAAAAGCACAAGATTTGTGTGCTGCAGAGAACAGTGTCAGTGAGCAGCTGCTTATCCTTCAGCTTCAGTTGTTCAGTATATAGACTTCATTCGCTACTAGTTGGGCAAAACCAAACTGCAAAGCTGAGGCACAGAACAGCGAGGACCTAGACTGCCAAATACAAATCTCCCATTTTAATTTTACGTGTATGTTTGAAAACAAAAAAAGGGATTAAAGCAGAAGTTTTTAAAAAAGGCTTCAGAGGATGTCATGAAAAGATGTATTTTTACCTGGTAATCTTATGACTGCTTCTAATTTAGTGGAACACATTAACTCTTCTTGTAAATCGACTGCACTCAGTGGAGCTGTCTTAACAAAGAGTTAGAGTTATCTCGTAGAGTGGATTTTGTTAGCTTTTTGTTAGTTTCTGATCAATCAGCAGCATTTATTTCTCCCATTTCTGAGACTGTTAGAAAAATGGATTGGAATGGCAGCTTCACATATTAGCTTGGTTCCAAACTGTCATCAAATACTGAGTCAACATCATAAAAATCATAAGGATATTTCCTGGGGATGCTTTGTTTTAGTGACGTACCTGTATTCTTTCTTTCTGAAAATTTTTAATAACGTTTTTTCCACAAGTGAAAGTTATAATGCAGCATCCAGGTAATAAAGTAAAAAGCAGATTTTAGAGCCAAAAATTTACCATCTCTTTCTTATATTCCTCAGAAGATCCGAGAAGAAATAAAATCCTTCTCAGCTAAACCAGATTTTCTTCTAAGTTTCATACAGCTTCTGTAATACACCTGCTGGCAGGTGTTCAGAGGGAGCCAGGAAAGCAGCCTCTATATGTATTGCCTAAACTGGGGCTGAACTGGATAGCAACAACTTAGCCTGAAAGTAAAAGAGGGAAAGAAGGCGATTCAGATTACCAATTAATTGTGAGTCCTCCCTGTAACTGCGTCCCTTTCACTCAGGAAGATGAGTGCTTGCAGTTCATGCAAAAAATCTACAAAGGCTCTGCCTCTGGCTGCTCCCACCTCTGGCTGCTCTAGATCTTGTTTAAACCCATATGTGGGCTTAGAGCTCAAACTTGTACCCAGAGCTGGAAATACAAGCATCTTGTGTGCCATTTATACTTTTACAGGGAAAGGTACACTGTGAAAAATCCTCAGCGGTAGGTCTGTCTCCTTGAGGCTCTCTCAGAAATGGTGCTGTAAAAGTAACTCAATGAACCTTTTGAAAGGCGAGATATCCTAGACTAAAGGTAACAGAGACCATGATTTCATGAGAGAGGGTTGGAGACTTAAGTATATCTGAAAATGTGGTCCTTAAATATATAGCTGTCTTTTTGGGAACTGACTTCCTTTGACAATCTGCATCCATGTCATCGTCATGCTTGATATGCTATAAATAAACCCGTGATGTTTGATGCCAGTCAACTAATACCAGGTCCTTATCGCAATAAGCTCACAGTACCTTGTTCAGTGTACTCAAGGATTTATCTTTCTATCTCCTTTTTTAAGACTAAACTAATGCATTGTAAACCCCATAACAAGGAGCCACTCACAGGATGAAAGTATAAGCGGTGCAGTTTTTAAATTATATTGTATATGTCTCATGAATCTTGCCATTAAAGCCACAGATATGAAAAGATGCTCTCCGGTTTTATGCAGCACTACTGCAGAGATAGGGTAGGATTTTCCTTGTGCTTGCCACAGGAGTTGTGCATGGTGTAATTAAAATGTATTATTATATTAGGACTTTTTCTTTTTTTAAAATAAAGTCAAGGACCCTCCTGAAGACGGGGACATTCATGCACCAAAATCTGTATCAGAGTCCTGCTGGCACTAAGAGCTTTTTCACAAACATCTGATTGCAGAGTCAGAATTCAAAAAGCAAGAAGAAAGAGGCTGAAGAGCAAGTATCTAAATAGATGCAGTATCACAGAGAGTGGGAAGTGGGATGGAGAGAACAATAAATGAAGAAACAATGAAAAGGTCAAGCAGTTATTCAAGATTCATAAGTACAAATGTTGTAGTTCAAGCAGCACATACACAAGGTGAAAAATTTAATTCCTTCTTTTCACTTATTTTTATTTTTCTCTCCCTATTTATTTTTTTCCAGCTTATCAATACCACTGAGAGAAAACTTGCTTGCAGTGGAAAAAAACAAATGTGGGATGTGAATACTGAAGACATGCAGGGGGCATCAGGATGGGAAGGAGCACCATTTTCTTGACCAGCTTTAGGAGAATACACTGCATTCAAAGAGAGGTACGTTTTGTGCAAATGGTGCTGAGAATAGTTGGTGCAGAAATATGGCCTTCCTCCATCCCTCCTTTTGTATAGTGTTGGCTTAGTGAGGAATAGCTGGATGGGGGAATCCCTACTTGCTGTATAAACAAGCTGAGGCAATACACACATGGTGATCATGATTCTTCGAACTCCAGAGTTTGCAGAGCAGCTGCAGTGGCGGGAGCAGAGCGTTTCCCACCTCATGAGTGGCTCACAGGTGGCTCATGTGGCAACCCATGCACTGAGGCTGTGTGGGTGCAGGAGGCAGGTGTGCCCATGTGTGGGTGAAGTGTCTGTGAGGAGAATGGAAGGAAGTTGTCACATTGGTGGTTGTTTAGTCTAGTACTCCTTGAACTATTTTTAACTGCTATCAGACCAAGCTCTCTTGAAAGGATGAAAGCAAGCCAATATGGCACACTGCTGCTGTTGAAAGTCCCATATGTGGTACCTTCAGCACTGGTGTGCCTCATCACTGCTTCTTACTCAGGAAAATTTATATCCTTTTTCTGACTTGCCTTTTTTTTTTTTTTTTTTTTTTTAAATGTCCCAAACATTCTGCAGTGCTGTTTACATTCCTGTTCTTCTCTATGCTTTTCCTTCTGTGCATATGTTCTTCTACTCTCTGGTGTTTTTTCCTTAGTACATGTTTCTTTGGCACATGGTCCCCTCCTTCTCTGGACCTCTGGCCTTGTCACCTTCTCCCACTGGCAGTTCCAGCCCCTGCTGCTTGCACAGTGCTTTCTTCATGCTCTGGGAAAAGACAGTGCAATGGTGTAATGTCAGACAACTCTTAATGAAGAAGCAAGGGATGGATCTGACACCTCCATGCACCTGTAAGTTGTCCATGTATGGAATCCTCTTAGCTTTTGCTGAGACTGGTTACAGTAAGTAACAGTGCTGTAGAGACTAGTTTATCTGGGTTTGACAAGGCAGCAAACAGAGTACCACAGCTTTGAGAAAGAAGTGAGATTACACAGTGGCATAATTTCTATTTAAATATAATTCTGAATTGCTTCTGCATTTCTCTGACAACATGCAGGGGAAAAAAAAAAAATTTGAATTTGTTTAAAACAGACCCCAAAACCAAGAAAACAAGTTGATAAATTAATCCCCATACTAACTGAGTTGCAAGTAATATAGTTACTTCCTTTGGGTCAAGATTTTTTTCACCTGAAGGCGAAAGATGCATTTAAGCGTTGCTTAATAACCAAACAGCAAATATAAGCATCGGGCTGACGTGTCATCCATTTCCCACCCTCTCCAGATTGTTTCTGTCTGTCTCATACTCTTCAAATGGCAATGCAAAGCCCATATGCCACAGTGTCAGGGAAAAATTCCCAACACAGCATCTGGCTGCATGGCAGATCCTGAGGCAGTTGGTGAGTCGGCTTTGGAGCTGCCTCTGCTTTTGTCATGTACGGGGGCTTGGTGATGGGACTGCCTTGTCACCCCACAAACTGCTTTGGATTCCAAGGAATCACTAGGTTTGTGTTTGTCAATAAACTTCAGCTTAAATCCCTCATGAGATCTCTATACAGGCCTTCTTTATGGTGAAATAATGAGAATTTCTTAATGCCTGTGTGTGTGTTTTCGCCAGAAACATGTGGGTTTAGTTTAAAGTGGACCATGGCCTGGTACGTACAGGTCACTGTGTACTGGGATTTCTTTCTCAGAAAACTCTTGAATGGTCTTTGAAAAGGTCTCTTTTTCTTTTCTCCCTTGCTCATGAGTGTACAAGCCACTTCTTGATGAATAGGATCCATAATGCCTGGAGATATTTGAGATCAAGCATATGGTCCATTGAATATGCATGTAAGTGAGGTGGGAGGGAATTGGTGTGCGGCACTGGGGACAGCGTGTCTGAAAGTTAAGCAGTGCGGAGTTCGAAGGCAGACTTTCTGCACATTTTGGGAAACTTGTTTCCTCTGATAAACTACTTACTAGAAATCAGTTTATGGTCAAAAGTGTAGCTGGGGGGGGTGAGCACTCAAACATTTGGTTGTGGCTTGTGTTAGACAGAATAATACCATTTCACTTTTGGTTTCCCACAAAATGCTTATTTTTACAACCAACATGTAAGACGATAAAATCTCAAGTTATTCAAAAGTACGTAAAGATAAGAAACTTCTTCAAGTGACATATGACCAATTCTTCACTAAGAGAGAGGCTCAGATGACTCTTCTTCACATTTAAATGAAAAGAGTGCTTGGAGAATACACATTCTGGTAAGTTTTCCTTACCAGTGGAGAGAGAGAAAGGGAGACAGGACTGAATAGAAGCGATTGGGCATGAAGTAGTAACTATGAGGTCCTGGAGGCAGGAGAACAAGAGAGGGAAGGAAAAAAAAAGAGAAGAGAACCCAGTAGAAAGGCAAAGGGGGAGGAGGGGGGAAGGAAAATATATGTAGCGGTTATTTAAGAGATGCCAGGGAAAACTGGGATGTGTGTGTGTTTGAGAAAAAGAGAGACAATCTTGAAATACAGAAATTGAACTAGGAAATATGAAGCTTTACTGGGAATAATCTTGGAGAAATAATTGCATGTCTAAGATCTGAGTAGGTTTTCTTTGGTTTGGGATTTTTTTATATCATTGCCACAGCATATTTTTTCATGCAACAAAATGTAAATTAATCTCTTAGTTACAAATATGTTATGGTTAATTTACTTAATGGGCCAAAATAATACACTGCACTGCATTTAGTTCTTATGGTTGCCAAAAATCCTAGAGAACTGAAGAATTAGAGGATCTTTAAAGAAGCCCCCTCCCTCACGTACATGCTACGACAGTGCAGGAACCACAATTAAGTGCACCATCATCAATATTCCTTCCACATGAAATACTTGCTTTCTAATCATATTAGTAAGGGTGGGTGTGGGAGAGAAAGATTTGGTTGCAGCATGTAATAGGCCTGAATAAATAGCACAAACCTGACCTCTTGTACATCAGAATCCAGTCCTGCAGGTGTACCATTTTGTGAAGGGCAGTGCGTGTGTGTTTGTGTGTGTCTGTGAAAAATGTCTGGGGAGAAACATGTTCTGATACAACCTCTGCTTCAAAACCAACACCAATCTGAAACGAAACCCAGAGGAAAATCTCTGGACCCTCTGCTGTCTGCCAGGGGCAGGACTGACCCTTCGGCTTCCCCTCAGTATTCACCCATTTCTTAAGCCAGATTTAAGATCACAAAGATGAGGTGAAGAAAGGCATTAGCTCCATATACTGTCATTTTTGTCTAGTCAAGTATGCATTTTCAAGTGTCCTTGAAGAACAGTTCTTCCCAACCATGGGTCTGCCCTGTGTACATACTGAGGATGCCAGCTTAAGGTCAGACTAGTCAATCTATTACAAACAGTCTCTGCCCTATGCAAATGTGTCCTGGGAAATGCTAATGTATGTATGAAATCCTTATATTAAATAGGATAATTTGCTTTCATGTGAGTTTGTTTTATATATTCTTCTGAGGAGAACTATTTGTCTGTCTAAAGCATTCCTACAGTAGCATGAACAGTCTCATGTAGGTATTTTGTAAGGTAAGTAGCTAGGTTGTTTTAAAAAATAAGTAAAAAAAGAGTAAAATGGTGAGCTCTTTTAAGGCATCTTAGTAGCAGGCTGTAGAACAAGCCCTCTGGCTGAGCTGCTCACTATCAGTGATTTCTTCCTAGGAAATTCCAAGTGCCACAAAGCCAAAGGCATTCAACCCTTGGCCCAGCTGAATGTGCTGGAAGGGAAATCAGCCTTTAGTTGAAGTTCTTTTTCAAGTTAATATCTCTGGGTATAGTAGTCTCATGCACAAAATGTAAAGGTTAGTATCTCTTAACCACTCACTAGAAAAGTTTATATCAAGGGAAAAATGTGTAGATGCAGGGTACTTGTTCTCAGAAAATTCAGAAAAAAGCATCTTGGATATGTTTGTGTTCAAATCAACTTACTGCAGTCCTGTGCCCAAGCAAATTAAGTCCAAGTAAAATATAATCGTCTGGTTATACTCAGGATGTTTTCTGGGTTCCTAATCACTGTGGATCCTGTTTTACAAAGTGCTGAAACATGTGCTGGAGTCCAACATCCTTCCATGTAGTTTATGCACAAGCTGTAATGTAGGCCTGGCCTCAAGCAGTTGCTGAATAAGCACAGGAGTGCACACATGCCTAACATCAAGCAGGTGCTTGAGTGGTGCACTGAGTTGTGGCCTCCTTCTAAAACCCAACTTTCTGTCACTAAAGAAGATGCTGCTAAAGCTCTGGTTACCTCCAGGTGCCCCAGTCCAGGAATGAGATGACAGACAGACCATTGTGAGGGGACTTGTCCTTTCTGGACCAGTAGGAGTGACAGCATCCGTGATCACTAAACTCATGCAAAAAAAAAAAAGAAATTCAGAGAAATGTCTACTCCATATCACCCAGCCACTGAAAGCAGCAATGTGCAACTAGCACTCTTTGCAGATAAAAAGATATCATTTTCTGCACAGTATCTAGAACCCTGTGAATAATTGCCTTAACTAAACTAAAGAACATTAGGAATAGTAGGTGTATCTATATAAAACATGTCCCAGATTCTGATATCCTTTTTATTGTATGCATGTAGCTTATTCCTGTTTGCTTTTCTCTTCATTAAGTGCTTTTTACTGCGAGAGCTTTTACCTCCATTTCCCCCATTTTACAATAATCACTATGGGGCTGATGTACACATGGCAACATCTTGTCTTGCTGCTGTAAGTCCGTTGAGGCAGCACCAAGAACATGTGTGACTCGGGAAATTATGCAAGTCTGTACATAGACATCAGAGATGCACTAAGGTGAGGATGGCAAAGCCAAGATGGCCTGTGCTCCCAGGACACTTTGAGAGAAAATTAAATGCTTGCCAAGTTGAAAAGGAAGGGGGGCACGTGTACACTGGCTGAAATGGCAAGTGCATATTAAAAATAGAAGTACAAAGCAAATGACTACAATAAAACTGACTTCAGCTGGCAACATGGGATATAATGTATGGGTTTAGTTGTATTGAAATGTGTGCCTCTGGTTTTCCCTGCTTACGTCTTTACATTCTTCCTAAAGATTTCATCAACACTAAGTGATTACAGAAGTTGTACTGCTTCATACAACAGTGTTTTGGTTTATATTTGGCTATCACTGATATACAAGGAACAAGCTATTGTCCTGCTCAGGATCACACAGAATAATCATGTGTTGGACACTGGGCAAATAAACCGGGCTGGCTGGAAGCCTGCTCAACTGCTGCTGGTGGCCAGCAGCTGCTCTATAGCAATGGCTGTAGCCAACAGCAGAGAAAGGCACAGGAAGGCTCAAACTGCAGCCATATTCCTGAACTTGTTCCTTCTCTACTTTGTCCTCCCCATGCCCTTATGGCTCTCTTTTTACCTGCCGTGAAGAGGAAGATGGTTCAGCAGAACTGGTATATTCATGTCATCCAGTGGTCCTAACCACCTGAATTCTACCCTCGCTGAATCCTGCTGCCCACTTTTCTCATGAAGTGAGGCAACCTTTGTTCCTTTGCAAATGAGGCATCCATAAGGACAGTAACCAGGGCAGGATTTTTCCAGGAAAGAAGAATATGCACTTCTTATGTAAAAATCAGCACAGCCTGGATTTCCGTTGTGTGAGATTATTTATGTCAGTAAGTGTTTGTAGAACTGGGGCTGATATCTCTCAGCACTGGTGCTGGATTTCCACTCATTTTGTACTAGGGTCTTCCTGTGAATCCCTTATGGAAGTAATTCAGTGGTACTTAAAGGGATGGCTTTTCTGTAATTATCTAATTATTTCTCCAAGGTTCTTTCTTGTGCTTGTTAAACCTTCATTCCAGTGAAAGTGTAAGCCCGTACTACTGAATTTGGATAAAAAGTGATTGAGAAGCAACATTAATTCCCCAGTAGTCTGTGGAGTAGGCAACTTTGGCTTACTTTTTTTTTTTCTGGTTTGAAAACATGGAGTTCAGACCTGGTGATCCTGAATAAAGTGAAAGATTTCAAAAACAGTGCAGTGTGCTAGTGGGCCTGTGATTCCCCATTTGATTCTTTATGTTGGCTTAAAAATTTCATGGGACACCTATTTCTCTAATGAATTCTATAAAAATTTGGGGTATCTTAATTTCTGTTAATCTCTATCAATTTCATTCTTAAATTCTGAAATTTTCAATACGGTATCAACAGTGAATTGGATGATATTCAAATTTGATGATATTCAGTTACTTACCCCTTACTTGGTGTCAGTTTATGCTCTTTCTTTAATCCCTTTGTGAGTTCCTCCTCCTGTGTGAGACACAGGAGTCTAACACAGAAAAAAAAAAAAAAAAAGAAAAAAGAAAAAAGAAAAATTAAAAATGAAACCTATCTCAGGTTGCTTTGTTCTGGTTCCTACTTTTTAATTCTCTTCACTTTTCACTATCAGCCATGAATATTACATCTTCATTTGAATTTTCAGCTGCTGAATCATGATCAGTTGAAGATCCAGTAGCCCCGTGTTACTGGATATAACTCAGGGGGTTATGCTGTTTTTACTGTTTGGCACATACTCAGGAATGGGAACTTAGCTTAGCAGTTGGAACATATGGCAGGGGAGATAGGCCAGCATCTTGGATGAAGATGCATATATTTTGTACTCTCATGGTATGATGCATTCTTGTGCTTTGCAGATGGCACCTCAGAATTGTTGCTCTGAAAACTAATTTTGCCCAGCCACGCAGGTCTGCTGACACAAGCACAAGGATCATCTGCTTCTGCACAGACACTACTGCATGCTGCAGATATCCTAGGCAGGAATTTTTCTGAGAAGCACACCTGCATCTCAGTTACTGTAGGGAGCAGAAAAAAGCTCAAGAACCTATGACTAGCATTTGGATCCAGAGAGAACAAATCAGCCAGGCACAATCACTATCTTCATGAAATACTTGGTTATTGCTTCTCCTAGAAGTTTATTACAGCACAGTTGTCAGGGCAAGTGTAGAGGGAATACATTGATTTTATGACAGCTGGAAAGAGGGGTTCATTCTAATTGACAGAGACCTAACACTGCCTTTGATTTCCTAGCAGCCTCCCTGTGTACAGACAGGCCATTGGTCCTTAGAGAAACTGCTTTTGTACCACACAGAGATCATAGCACTGATAGTTCCACTCTCTGAAACTTGCTTTTGCTCCATTTTTGGCTCTCTGTCCTCCACAAAACAAACATCTTGTTACATGTGCAAGTGGACCAAGGGCTTGCTGGAGAGGTGTCAGGCAATAGATTCTGTGCAGCTGACAAAAGTGCAGATTGATGTATGAGTACTTTCCATTCTCTATCATAATTTGCATTACTTAAAATCACTTTGGAAATATTTTTAAAATGCACTAGGCTGGGATGCAGCTTTTCTCAAAACTGTATCACTTCCTCTCCAATCTCATTATTTGCTGTACTATGTCAGATACACATCAGGCAGATGTATTTTTAAAGATCAATCTCCTGTATGTGAGGTGGACTTCACACTAGCTACTGTCAGGTCTTCCTAGCTTTCTTTTTTTTCCACACAAATTTCTGTGCTCTCTGTAGGACAGACAGCTCTGAGTCCTAGCCTGTGCTTTTTGCTAGATATCCTCCTGAAACAATTTAGCATGAAATAAAGCCATGGGTGATGGACACAAACAGTTAAATTATATTGTCTACCTGGAACAGGAGAGCTAAAAGAGAAGCAGAAATCTGAATTAAAAACAGACCTGTCAAACAATGAATGGGATACTGTCTGAGGCAATGGGAAAATTACTGCCAACTTATTGTGTACTGAGGGACTTTTTTTTTTTTTGAAAATGATACCAAAGATCTATTATTTACAGGACCCCCAAGCAATTGTTTCCACATTGGGCTAAGACAAGAGAACAGTTGCTGGCACTACCAATAATATATGTCTGCCTGATACCAGAAGGCTGGAAAGTTCAAATATCTGCAGTGTAAGGGATGGGTTCTAGGGAGGAACCTTCCTCCATCACTCAATTTCCGTGGGACACAAAAGACACACACTTTTTTGACAGCATGCGAGTAGATAAGAGCATTTGCTGCCTGCAAATGAAATGCTAAAACAGCAGAGAGGTGCCGTAATCCCATCTTGCATTCAGATGTTGTGTAATTTAGCAAGTGGTTTCAGAAGGTGCCTCTATTGCTCACAGCAGAAGAAGAAACCAATGTGCTACGTTAGTAGCATAGATTTAAGGCAGATGTGAAGACTTAGAATAGAAAAATATCTGCCCTCTAAATTTATGGTGCTCTGTCTCCCTTATTTTTCCCATTTTTAGACTCCAGCTGACTACCTGGGGTGCCTGATTTAGGCTTTCTGACTATTATTTCATCCAAAATCTTCAGTGATTCAAACTGCTACTGACAAACCCTGGTTCTTTGTACAGTCACTGGAGAGCAGCAGTTTCCATGCCTAAGTGCAGATCTGACTAGGACCCATCATTGTATTTTCTGTTTTATCTCCACAAGCAGGAAGAGTGAATAATTCTGAAGCACTGAGAAAAATCTTTCCTAACACCCTGGGTCTCATCTGCTATAGTTTCCTGGGAAGAGACAAGAAGGGGATCACAGATTTTATTTTTTTTCTGTGGGTTTTGTTTGCTTCAAAGATTGGACTGAGTTTTCTTTTTCTTTTTTGTCACAGCTGAGGGACAGGAGAACATGAGTAGCTCTTCTCTCGAGCCTATTTCCGGAAGTATGTTATGTGCAGGAGCATTGCTGAAGTATTTGTTCATAGCTATCTTCTCAAGTGTGTAGAGTTTAAAAATCAGTTCTGAAAGAGTGCAGAGCACCAGAAGTAAAAAGGTGTCTATGAGAAAATCATTTTTAATTGGCTTATTTAAGAGAATCTTAACTTCTTATCTTGGTGACCAATTTATTTGCATCCAGGGACTTTATCAGAATGTGTTTTTGATAAGAGTCACCTGAGAAGAGTTTGAAGCCTTCAGAGCAAATCAAGCTGAGAAACTGCACTGGAAAGCAGGTTCTCTGTTAGATGTAAGAGCTCCAAAGGGTAGAACAGTAAAGGTCTTGAAAACCATGGACAGTTTTTCTGCAAGTTACATGTCTGAAAAAGAACAGCAAAGAAACTTGAACTTTACCTTTGCCATAGTGCTCTCTAGTTTCACTGTTAGTAATCATAAGTTTGAACATGTACATTCTGAGGGGAGAGTTTTAATGGTAACTGAAAAGTGTATTGAAAACATTACGAGAGGAAAATGGCATGAATGAAAAGTGAAACTCCACTTGGTATTTCCTTTATGGGTTGGACTGTCTAAAGTGAAAACCTCAGAGATGAAAATAAAAGAAACAGTGAAGGCTTGGAGAAATCAAAACAGAGGATAAACAAAAAATTATATGTTAGCAGATGACTATAACAAGAAAGAGGCTGTTACTGTGCTGAAAAATCAGAGGCTGTTTTATAACACTTATCCTCTGACACAGTACCTGAGATATGTCATATACATGTTATGTACTTTATTTGAATGGACCCTTGAAATAATTTGTGCTGTTTCATGCTGTAAAAAGTAAAAAAAAAAAAAGGAAACAAAAAAGGAATGAGATGTCATCATAGCACTGTGAACTGAAACTTGGTTTTGAGCATATTATGGAGGAGAAGACATCGCACCTGAAGCTGAAAATCTATGAGACAGCGCAAATTAGTTTTGAAATAAGTATCAAGAATAAAATACTTGTTAGACTCTCTGAGCCCTGGAAAGTGAGTCGATTAGTGCTAGCATTGGCACAATGAGGAAATTTTACCAAGTTGATAGACTATAATGATTATCAAATGTGTTTAAGGAAATGGAATCCTGTATTCAAGTCAATCTCATCCAGAACTTTATTATATTTTAGAGCTCAAGCTTGATTACTTTGACTTGATTAGGTAAAAAACACCAGAAAAGTAGCAGACACTTTGAGCCATCAGATGATTTTTTTCCCCAGTGTTCTGAGTTAGAGTGGATATCACATGAGAAAGCAACATAAGACTAGCGTAAACATCAATTCTTCTTCATGAGATTTGCACAGAACTTGTTGACCACCTCTTGCCTGACCGAAATTGCCAGATACACTTTTTTTCTTTAAATTCTTTCTGTAAGAACATGTGAAAGATGTCAGTATACTCATGGAAATGGTTTAAATATTCTCGATAGATACGAGAGAAGAGTTTGTGCACATAGGACTGCTAGTGGTGCTTCTCACTTAGACTCAGACTGCTTGTAGAAGTTATTGTTAGACCTTGTGTGACGACCTTCCAAAGAGGTGAAGAAGTGCTACAGTCTAGTGTCAACAGCCTGTGTTATATCCGTCTTTCTCTTATTGCCCCACATAAAAATTGTGTTTTGTCTGAGAACATTACGTGGTAAATGGATAATGCCTGCTTGCTGCTGCCAGTTGTCCTATTGAATATACTTCTAGAAAACTACATGGATTTATAGGTGAGGAGATATTTTTTAATTATTTATATATAATTAAATAGTCAAAAGGTGTCTGGACATGGTCCTGCTGTAGGTGTCACTGCAGAGGGTTGGACAAGATGACCCCTGGAGTTACCTTCTAACCTTGACTACTCTGTGATACGGATAGCATCACAGAAGCTTGTCTGATCATTGCCTTTGCTCAGAAAACAATAGCTCATGGCACAGTCTTATGATGAAAATGCTAAAAATGCGAGCCTTAATTTTTAGTGTCAGTTCTCCCTTCTAGTATAAAGATATCAAGTTTCTTGCAGACAGTGGCTTGTTGGTGGTTGTCAGTTTGGGTGGCACCAGCAGATATGGTCTGGGCTGATATTACATCCCAGTGAAACTTAATGAGCCCATTCCTCATTTATGCCCTGTACATCTGACATGGCTTCGCAGAACTTTGTGAAAACATCATATTTATGTTGTGTGCAGACACCCTTTGGAGCCAATGTGTCTCTGCACTGTGTGTGAGCTGTTGAAAGGGTAAGCAGGCATTTCTCCTGCATACCACCAGGTCTGCCAGTTTGTGTGGTAGCTATGGAGCCATTGCACTGGAAAGACCAATCTGCCTTTCAACAGCCTTGTTCTACCGTCAGTGCATGGCTGGAGCTCTGCCAGCACCCACATTGCCACGAATGCCAGCAGGTGCATGAAGAAAGTGGCATCTCTGAGCCTCTCCCACACAGGTCATCACAGAGCTGAGCCCTGGCTCTCAAACCAACGCAATTTAAAAAATACTCTTTGGATAACCATTTTAGTGCCTGACATTGAGAGATATTAATCACAAAAATTATCTGATAGAGAGAGGCAGAGGAACTGGAATTGAATCAAATCAGATCTATTTTAAGTATACTGCATCAGCATCACAGTTTTGCCCATGGTGAGTTCCTCTGTACTTTTACATATGATATTTGCAAGCTGGGAACTGTCATGGCTCAAAAGAGACAACAGAGTTCAAGCAAATAACATAACCCTTAAATCAATGCGGCCTCTTAATTTTTAAAAGGTACATTTCATTGAGGTGTCACATTGCCAAGAAAAGATGGTCATAGATTTCACAACCATTCCTGCAAATAATTCTTCCCATTTCTCTGCTACCTTATCATGTTGGTAAAAAATAGTCACATTTCTGATTGGCACTGGGAAAAAAGAGTAGTATTTTAGGAAATTTTTTTTAAGTGTTCTATTTTCTCCTACTTCTACTTTTGAGGGACAAATTAACTTAAATATAATTGGGGTTTAGAACATGAAGATATTTTGATCTGTGAATGTTGGTGCTACACTTAGCAATTGTCAGCTTCTTCCAGGTAAGTTCTTCTTGAGGACATTTACCACCCTGGGATATGGGACTTCATCAGATTGCATTAACTGATTAAATTGGAGGTTGCACATGCCTACACTTTGTCACTTAACCAGAAAGTGGATAAGACACTTGTGTCTTTTTCTCCTGGCACTTACATTCTCCTTATTTTTGAAATCTGGTACCTCAGAAATACACAGATGTCTGTGCAGTGCTGATTGCTGCTGGGTGGTTCTACTGTGTTTAAACAAAATATTCTTGGTGGTTTGGGTTGTTTGGATTTTTTTTTTTTTTTTATGGATGAAGAACTTAGTTTCAGCATGGCCTTAGGAAACCGTTGCTTCTAGGAATATTACTGCCTACCCCTGATGTAAAGAATGAAAGACGAGGATGCAGCAGTGAAGGGTTTTATCACTAACAATAACTGCTTTTTATTTATATTTCTGAAGCTTAGCTTACATATTATTTAATGTAGTAGTTGTGATACATCTTCCAACTCCCACGTGGACATAGCTACTCTCCATACAGTTGCACAGAACAGTGAGCTGCCTACACTTATAGAAATGCCAGCTGAATTCACGTTTTCCTGCAGGTTGCTTTTAGCAGGCATGAAGAACTGTGGTATAGACTTGTCATGGGCTTTATGAGAACAATTCTGTATCCTCATGGCTTAGTCTGGCCAGCAAACGAGGTCACATCCAGACCGATTTCTTATGTTACATGTAGTTTTGACACATTTCTGTGACCCGTGGGCAAGGAGGAGCCTTTCACAGACTCTCAGGACATCATTTAAAGTAATTTCTTAGTAACTAGCAATCCATTTCCGGAGCTGGAGGTGGCCTAAACTGAGCTCCAAAGTGACCATTAACTTTTTCTCTTTCAAGCAGAGCCAGTGACTATTTTTTCCTTCTGGGTGCACACTTGCATATCTTTACAAACAGGGCACTGTTAGATTTCTACCCTGCCATAAACTCTGACTGCAGTACCTCATCCGCTACTGACCTGAAGTGAACTCCGAGGAGAGAGAACAGTAATAAAGCAAAACCCAGCAAACAGTGTGAAGCTTTTGTAAGATCTTATATAACTGGATTGGCTATATTGGGAACTTGCCTTTGGTTTTAATTATAGATTTAAGGGTGCACTTATTGGGCTCTGTGCCATCTCTTTGCTCCCTCCCTTCACTCTTGATTTGCTTTATATAATAAGCAGCCACTGCAAAAAGGATGTTTTTCCCCCTTTCTTTCAGAAAGAAGAGAGGCCGACAAAAGTTCACTGGGGGATGGGGAGGTCTAACATGTTAATTGTCTCGTGTGTCTCTCTGGTCTTGGGCTTTAGCCTGGTCCCTCCAGAAAGTTTCAAAGGCCAGCTGTGACAACCCAGCAAAAATCTGTGGTGTTCTGAAACTGGCCCATGTTTCTTCCCAAAAGCCGGGGTTGAGTGACAAGTACTTCTTTGAACTTCCAGAAAGGTGTCAAGAGAATGGAAATCCTCAGATCTACCCAAATCTCTCTCTTACATCTGTTTCCCAGAATACACAAAAATTGCTTTCACAGAAAGAGAGCCAGGGTGGATGCAAAGCAATGAGTTCTTCAGAGGGCCTCTTGAAGCATTAATGAAAACTGAGTAGAGATTTGAGGAAACGGTGTTTGGGATGTTCAAAATTTTACAATATGGCTAAGTCATTTTAAGCTGCTTGAACATCACTTCTCAGTTTAATCTTTAACTTGATTACTACTCATCTCCCTGGTGACTTCTACTTCTCAGAGCATCTGCCATATCAGTTGTTACAAGTGTGTAATGAAAGAGGCTTGTAAAGCAATAGAGGAGCTGCCCTGCAGAACTATCCTGGCTGTGCCTTACAGGGTAGACACCTGCTGCCTCATTTGGGGTGTTCCAAACTCAGAAATAAGATTTCTGAATCTGTTATTCATATCAGAAGCTGGTCTCCTGAAGGGCTAACTGGAGCTAACTGCCTTGTCACATCCAAGAAGGTGATGATAAAGCTGGTGTCTCCCCCTGCTCTCGTTCAGATGTCTCCAGCTTTTTTTCCTTCTTGTGAATGGCCAGTGGCTAGCAAAATCAACAAAAAGGTGTCACAGTGTGAGCTGAATTCCTTTAAGTCAGTGAACTGACCAGTCTTAATCTCACTATCCGTAGTAAGAAGAGGGGTCTGGGATGTAAGGAAAATAAAGGTACTGTGGGGGAGAGCAGGATACCTGGGCAATTCAACACAAAGGCAGCTCAGATCCACTAAGGCTGGCCCACAACCTAGGGCTAAAAGCTCTGCTTGCCTTCCTGCTGCTCTAAAACCTAGGTAAAACATATCAGGGGAATTAAGAGTTCACTGTATTAATACCTTTTTTGGTCCTAGAAGGTTCAGAACATTGTTCAGTCTATCTCTTATATTACAAATGCAATGGCATACCTCCTGGTTACCCTTTCACTGAGACCAAGTTAGGAATATTGCTAAGAAAGACAGCAAAATTTTGGAAAGATAGTAGATCTAATTCTTCTGTTCAGCAGACCACTTCTTACCAGCCCTGCGACCAGGTTTTTGCAGTGAAGCATTTGTTATTCCAGAGAAGTTGTACATTGTGCTGAAATGTGAAATCACAAAAACGACTGCTCCTAATGAAAATGCTGCTGAACAGACAGAAAGTTTTGATGCTAAGGCCTTACAGAAGCCACTGCAAAACAATAGTCTAGGCTCCTTGGTTTATACAGGTGTGCATCCTCTGTAGCATAGTAGGTGTGTTCATCCTTGCTCCCAACTATCAACTGATATCGCTGCATCCAGTTTTGCTTTCTTTTTTTATGCTTTTTCCTAGGATGTGACTCAGTGCTTTTCAGAAAGCAGAGCCTTTGTCTGCATCATTCTCCCTGCCAATCCTTTATATCACCTGCTTGATCCAGAGTTGGGAGTGACTCATTTTTCTCATCCAAACACATGTGCACACAATGAGCTGTCTCCCATCTAATGGCCCTTCACAGAAACTTATATGTAGGGTCATGACTGTGTTTTGTTGCAGATGCCCAGTGCCCATCTGTAGAGGACAGTCTCTGTCTGTCTCAGGATTTATATTGTTCTGAATGCTTTAAAAGCTTTGCAAGTGAAAGCAAATGATCTATGTTTTTTTCCCTTCCTCCCTCACTAGCTAATTTTGTATCTATTATTTACTGTGGGAAAGCTATGCCAAAACAAGCAATCTCTGCATTTTGTTCTGAGACTGATTTTCATTCTCAACTGTTACAGAAGTGAGCTTGAACCTGTTTGTGGAAAATTTGCACACCTCTCACTCACCACCTTACCTTTGGTGTTTGCCCCGTGTGTGAAGATAAGGTTTTAATTGGTTCTCTTAAACTGCATGGAGATACTTGCTGTGGGGCTAAGTAGCTCAATTTTATATATCAATGATATCTGCATCTACAGTGCAGGCATCTGAGCTTGTCCACATTTTCTTTTGCCCTGTTAGAGTCAATGGAAAGATATAAACCCTCCCCAGCAGTAATCTGGCTCATCCTGAATTAAACAGCTCCCATGGGCCACATGACTTGCAGTTAAATAGTTTTGATGCAGGTGTCTACATTTTGTAGATGTCTAACATTATGGTGCCTTACATAAACTAAAGGTAGTAAACCAGCTGGTCAATAGAGCAGAGGTGCTGCAAACCAGAGATTCAAGAATTACCAAATAGGCAGTTTACAACATTGTCACAAAATGGTAGCATTTTAATTTTAGATTTTAATTCCTCTGCTTAGAGTTCATTCAACCTTAGCCTTAGATATAGGCACCTCTATATCTACTTAGACAGTTACACAGCCAAGTCTAAAGTTACATACTGTTGTCTCACAGATTCATCCAACAGCTTCTCAGAGCCGATGGCAGGATCAGTGAAGAGGCAGACAACTGCATTTACCAGTAGCACATGATTGCACTGGAAGATCTGTATTAGTAGGGCTCAGTTGAACCAAAGAGGCTGAATGCATCTCCAGACATGTATTCTGATATCCTGGCTGGAAGTGGGATAGCAATGGAAGAATGGGACAAGATGAGGGCAAGAGCTTTACTCGTGGGCCTGCCAGGATATTGGACAGACAAGTGAGATGGCTGTGACCCTTCCTATCAGGAAACATACCCATATAATCCTATCTCACACATCTCTGTTCATCCTCTGCATCAGTGTGAACTAGTGGTAATGTTTGTGATAGTGTACTGTGCTCACGCCCAGTAGAGAGGACCCAGCTTCTGGACCCTAAAATGTTGGCAGTAAAGAAAGGAAGTTCTAAGGTTTTCAGGACCCCAGAAAAACTAACAGAATAAGGCAAGGTTTTGTAGAAATATTTAAGTGATGCCTCAGAGAGCTGAGGATATCCACTTCACTCTTCTGTCTCTCAATAACCTGAGGACAATGAGCTGAGAGCCTGTCTGTCGAAAACAAACCTTGACAGTTTATCACACTTAGGTTGAATTTTGATGATGCTCTCAACAAGGCTGAGCCAAACTTCTCACTGCTTGTTGTATAAAAGAACCTACTTTGCTTGTCTTTGTGCTTTAGGGACCTTGGGAATAGATGGCCTTGGAGGAGCTTACTTCCCAAGGCAAGCAAAAAATTCTAATGCCTTCTGGGGCTCCCTTGAGTGAGCCATTGGCAGAGTGTTTTGGTACTGCTCTAGGAACAGGCCAGAAAGCAGATGGCATTTTAGAGCGTGACAGTCTTGTTGCCTTATTCCAGAAGCAGCACGTCCTGTGCTGGCCTGTTGACAACTCGTCCTCCTGCTGACTCACTAGGATACAGAGGAGGGGCAGAGCCAGTGGTGGGACAAATGTCCTGACCAGCAGGCAGCATGTTCAGCACCTTCCTCTCCCCATCCAAGGATGACCAGAGGTAGAAAGCACCTTTCATTTCCCCACTGTCCTTTGTGCAAGGCAGACCACAGACTACTGCTTGTGTTACTTAACATTTCAATATCTCCAGGCAATATTTTTTTCTCCTGCTTAGAAGACTGCCTTTTCTTTAATCCTTTTATTCCTGAATTGCCTTTCCCTAGTCCTCACACTCCCTGAACACCGTAACAAATCTGCTCTTATTTATTGTTAAAACAATGTCATTTTTTCACAAGACAAGCCATAAACGGGTGACACGGAGTTATCCAGCTCTTGTTCTACCTCTTTTTTTCAGAAAGCATGAACTATTTCAGAAATTCTTCTATCTGATTAAAGACAGTGCATAGGAGATCCTCACCTTTTTTACTTTCAGCAAAAGCTTGTTTTCATGGTGGCAGCAAGACAGAGGGACCAGGACACTCTCAGTAAAGTTGTTCAGAGGAATTAAGGTAGACATGATTGAAATGAGCCAACATAACATGGTCTTTGTTCATATAATGTCACATTTTTCTGCTTCAGGTTTTATCCCTTTTGTGATATGAAAAATTTTACTTTTCTCTTGAGTTTGGATTGTATCTCGATTCCATGCAGATATTTTCAATTATAAAAGAGGATAATGTAAACCCCTGTGAATAAATCTAGTGAGTATTAATATAAGATTGTTTTCCCTTACCTTTTCAAGCAGTAGTCTGAAATTCTATGAGGAGGGAAGATAACAAGAGAGAGACATGAAATGGAGTAATAAAAGATGAATTTTATGACTCTTTGTTCTGTTTCAAGAAATCTTTCAGGTTTGCAATATAACACATCAGTATTGAACTCTCAAGGATATTAAGGGATGGGAAACCACTTCTCTAAGAGGCCTTGGAACTGCAGATCTCAGCAGGAAATGTTGCTTCTGTTGCAGCTGCCCTTTTTGGAATTTGCTTCTTGCTAGCAACTTGGTTTCTGACAGACCTTTCAGTGGCATTTCTCCAGACTTCAGAAACCTCATCACTGCTGAATAGGACCATATCAGTACCTCTGGACACTAATTTTAATGAGCTCTATTAGCAGTTCAGGGCAAGAGACATTACAGAATCATAGAATGGTTTGGATTGGAAGACACTTTTAAAGGTCATCTAGTCCAACCCCCCTGCAATGAGTAGGAACATCTTCAACTCTATCAGGTCGCTCAGAGCCCTGTTCAACCTGAACCTGGGTGTTCCAGGAAGGGGACATCTATCACCTCACTGGGCAACCTGCTCCAGTGTTTCACCACCCCCACCATAAAAAATTTCTTAAATATCTTGGCTCTCTGTCTGTTTTGATATTGGTTTGGTACGTCTTGTACTTTACAGCCATGCATAAACATCTGTTGTTCTGTTCTGAGAAGATGGCAATGCCTGCACTCACTGCATGGTTTGGAAGTTAAGTCCCCAAATGGCCATACCATTGAACACTCACTTCCACTCCCCGTGACTTTATTACCAGTGAAAGTTTCCCAATTAATCACAAATTGTAAGAGTGTGAGTCTGCTTTTATAAAGTTGCAAAGAAGAGAGGGGGAAGAGAGAGCAACTTCTCCAAAGGCCCTGCCAGCGTACCTGGCCCCAGTGAACTTCCTCTGTGGGAGTCCTTTCCTGGGATGTGCCCATGGAGTCAGCTGACCACAGCATTGCCACCTGTGGCAGCATGCTGGTGAGGACATCTGTCCTTCAGAAATGGAGTGGGACCACCAACTGTTCCCACAGGTCAGCGAACACAAACCTCAAGATAGCTATAGATATTCCTCTCCACTGACCTGCATGATTTGGTCTGGTGACCTACTGCTTTTGTTTATTATTTTAGGTTATAAAATATGCTTATCCAGCCTCTGTAAGCAACTGTGCAAATCTGAGAGTTGCAGTTCAAGAAATCCACTCAAAAATGTCAATTAAAGGACTATGAACCAATGCTCTCTTGCTTTTAAGTATCTGAACCCTTCCAAACACCCTTAGAGGTGCAGGATTGCACATCCTATTAGGAACCTGCTAAACTAGCCTGGCATACTAGCTGGATTTTTAAGGTACTCTGTGAAGATTATAATCCTCTTCTTTCTGGGAGCAACTTTATTACCCCAGGGAAGCAGCTGAGTCAAGATTGTGCCAATATTTCCATCACAGTGTTAGCTCTCTTTTTTTTAAGTCTTCACGAATGAGAAGTCATTTTGTCCCATAATTAAGAACCAAATAACTTCTCATGGCAGCAGATTTTGTTTATGATTTTCACACAAATATTTTTGACAGCATTGACATTTTTACAAGCATGACTAACTACACATTTACCCAGTTTCATTTTTTATTTTTTTGGCACTTAAATGTGCTAAAGATAATGTAAGCTAAAGAATTCCTAAGTCTGGCAAGCAGTTTACTACATGCCAGGGACTGTTTTCATTTATTTTAAAAGAAAGTAGATGGCCAAGATACTGAATTTGTAATGGCACCTGCTGAGCTTGCATTGCAGTAACTGTGACAAAGGATATTCTTGTCACAGAAGACTTTTTCGGTAGCTGGTTTCATTCAAGACTTTGCCCCATGCTTTCTTTGCGGTGTTGGATATGGCACAAAATTCGCAGCTTTGATTTCTTTCTCTGCAAAATGAAGTTTTTTACCTACTTCGCAGGAGTATCTTCAGCTTAAATCACTAGTATTCATGCATTGCTGAGGGAGGAAGGGACTTTATAGCCTGGAAAGGACAGAAGGGTGCCTGCACACAGCATGGGTATGCACAGGGCTCACAAGTCTGTGTGTACACAGCTTTACCTGGCAGCCAGCTAAGAACACAGACACCTTTACTCACCTGAAAATTTATTCATGTACCTTGTATCTCCCTGTGACATCTGTCCTACTCCTTGTGAATACCATTACTTCTCAGGAAGCCATATCAGACAGCTGAGGAAATACCCTATGCTGTGCACATCACACAGCATTACCCTCACTAAAGGAATGGTTTCTCAAGACTTTCCTATCCGTGTGCAGTGTGTTTCTCTGGCGGTGATACCATACTTGCAATATGTGTGCTCCAGAGGTAATACCTGTCAGCACCTCGCACACAGCAGTCTCTAAGATGTTCATTTATTGTCTGGCTTAAGTACTAAGGAGATGAGTAGTGTCTTCAAAACTGTTGTGTGCAAACTGCAGACAAATGCTGCCATTTACGATGGCATCATCTGACAGTTTTAATGAGTGTGATAGCTGTGTATTACTGACTCCACAAACCCTCTCTCACTATACCCTGGAGCCACCTTTAGCTCTCTCTGCCCCCTCCAATATCTTCTGCTTTTTAGTATGCCAGTACTACACTCCTGCCGAGCAGCTGCCTGTTTGGCATGACTCATGCCAGACATTTGGCTATTTTGGACAAATGGGGATATGCTATTTATCCCAAATAGCTGCCTGCTTTGGATAGCACATTGTCCTGAATAATGGAAGTACTATCAGCCTAAAAATCCTTTAGAATTCTTCTGCCTGCACCCACATATCGCAGCAAAGAAACCAGGAAATAACATGCAAATAACTATTAATACAGCAGATGACGAAAGACGCACTTTTGAAATGATAACTTGGTTTGACTTGGTTGCACCCCCACCAAAGTCAAGACCTCCTGTGGATACAGGTTCTGGCTGGTAGCTCCTCAGGAGTCCTGTGCCCCAGCCCTGGAGGAGCTCTCAGAAAAGCTGCTTCCCTAGAACTATTGCTGATCCCTGGCTCCCCGCTGGCAGGTTTGCCATGAAAACATTTCTGAATATGTTTTTCTTAGGCTGTTGATTCTCAGACCAGAAAGACCAACTTTGGGTTTGAAAATCTGCAGAAGATGTTCTGCCCAGGAAACAAAACCAAAGCCAGTTTGGGTAGAAACTAGGACTTCTTTTGCCCTGTTTACCTGGGGATGTCTTGTACAGGATGTGAAATCCAAGGGGTGTCCTGAGAGTTCATAGTGTCTCAGGTGTAGATTGAGGGGACTTGAAAGAATTTTCTGTGTTGACACAGACCCTCCTGGGAGAGAATTTTTTTTTTGGCTTTTGCTTTTTTTTTTTTTTTTAGGTTTCACAATCTTTTAATGGACCCATTGTAATTTATAGTAGATTGTTGCCTAATGATGAATGATGTAGTTTGCTAATGATGGATTTGGTTACAGTGTGTGTGTTATAGAGTGAGAGATGATTTTATCTTGTTCTGATGGAGGACTCAGGTTACCAAGAAGCCTTTACAGCTCTTTATCAATCCACCAGTGGAGCCACCAGTTTAAAATATGAGATATTTCTACTTCTCAAAATCATACTGAATTTTAAAACAGCTTTTAAACCTGATTATTTCAGGACACTACAGCCCTATTGGCCTATTTGTCATCATTTGCACTGGTCAAATTTCCATCGGTTTCAACATGTGGAGGGGAGAGGGTTGGGTATGAAAAGAATGTGGAGTCAGACCCAGAAAGACAGACATATAGATGGACCTACATCAGGGCTCGTGCCTTTGGTGAATGTAAGGGTGAGCTGGTGATAACTAGTGGTGGTAGCTAGCAGAGGGAATCGGTAGTGAATGGAAGACTCTCGTATGGATTAACCTGCCAGCCTTGGTTTTGGAATCTGTTCTGCATTCACTTCAATGACTCATGGGCATCCCTTCCCCCTCCCCATCTCGCTTGAGCAGTTTTCATTTATTTTGCTTGTGTTTGGGAAAATATGTTTCACATTTCTAACATCCTTTATCATTTCCTGAGATTTAGTGTGTTATTTTATGTGTTAACCAGTAGGGTAATTTTTTTTGTTGTATTTGTAATCTAATTGGGAACTATGCCAATTTCCTATCAAATTAGATCCATATAATTTGGATACATGTATATGTAACTAATTTACCATTTAAAAGGCAATTTTAATAAAATTAATATTTCTTTTTTTTCTTGCCGAGTAAGAAAAAAATCTTTGCCTGCAAAATCCTTTAAAATTTTCATTTTAAAATATAAAATTAGTAAAAGAAAGTGTGACATTCAAAGATACTATTTTGCAAAGGTGTGTGAAATATGTCACAGTCATCTGTTTGCCTGTGACAATAACCAGAGAGTTCTGTATTTCTCATCACTATCTTTTCCTGCACAAAGGCTACCAGTACACTATACTCAATATAGAATTTTCAAATTTTGAAACATTTTATTATTATAGTAATGGCTATTGCTGTTCCTAACACATACCCTGTCAGAAGGTTTAAAAAATTTATGCCTTGGTTCATGAAAAAAAAAAAAAAAGAAAAAAAGGGGGGGGGGGAGAGAAAAGGAGAGAAAAAAAAACAAAGGTCAAAACTTTTAAAATGTCACTTCTTCTACAGTTTTGCATAGAAAATACATTGAAGCAGTGGGAGGGCTCCTTGCCCATAGAAACAGGCTGTAAGAAAAGAATGTTATCCTGCTGCTGTAGTTTCCACTTTCACTGGCAGCTGCGGGCTGAGCAGAAAAGCACTGTGGGAGCCTATTGTTACCCCAGCTGGGTAATAGTTTTCTTATTTTACAGTCAGCAACCGAGGGGGGTTGGGGTGTCTCAGCAAAGTGCCTGAAAATATAACTCCTGCAAACAGATCACTTTCTCCTTCGCTATGAGAAAGAGGGATCCATAAATCTTTTATTTCATTTGGTTCCTCTAGCAAGGTAATTAACTACTTCAAACAAAAGATGGACTTATTTTCCAAACAAATTTACGCTAAGTGGAAATGTTGTTCTGAAAGCTGTAAAATCCCAGATCCTTAAGGGAGCACACAATAATATTCATCTCTCTTTCTTTGTATAAAATTTGATTGCTGAAGAGCAGATTTTGCAAGAGTAAACCTGTATGAATGACAACCCAAATTTTCACCAGAACAAAGTTTTGATAGGAAATGGTGGGAGTAGGGAGTAAATTTTGCAAAGCCTTTCTTCTCCTGATAGGGAAAGTGTAAGCACCCCTACAAAAGTAATATACAAGATTTTATGTTGTATGGTTATAGCTCATAAGTTTAACTCTTACAAGATTGTAGATTTTATGTAGTGCTGGTCTATCCAAGCAAGGGCAAGTATTTCTGCCACCACAGCAACCTAAGTTTAAAGGGAGGGCAATGCCAAAACCATTTACCTCGGCAGACTTTCCTGATGTCTTTCATTTCCTAACAAGTACAATCTGCAAGATCAGCTGCAAAAGGATATGAATCTTGCCTATGGTGGGAAAGTTGACTAGCTGAATGATATATCACCTCAACTTTTTGATAGCCTCCGCTCTCACCACAGTCACCATATGAAGTCCTGCAGAGCACTCCATCAGCAACATGGAAAGACAAAACACTGTCAGTCAGCTGGACATGAGCAGAGATGCAGGGCCCAGTTGATGGGCAGGTGACAGCTGATCAGAGGACTATTTTGATCATAGGATTTATCTTATCTAATCCCTGGTGCTTTTTCCTGTTGCAAAGCCTTTGCAGCCCCTTGGATAGAAAGAACCTCCTTCAAAATGGGGTGGGACTTCTTGTAGCTGTACTCAATAACTAGGAGCACTAAGTGAGGCCTGGGACATATCTCTCTCTAGGAGCGATGCAGGGGGTAGGCAGGAGGAGTATTTCCCTACCATCATTCCTAGTCTCTGCAAAGGGTTCTTTCTCCATGGGGTGGGGCTCATGCCAGAGGAATGATTGGACCATGTCCAGGCTTCTTACATTGATGTACTTTGCTTTAATTTTGTAGCTGCTGGTGGTGGTGAAGTCACAGCATCACTGGGTTCATGCTGCTGAGCCTTCACTGCTGTCTTCAGTTGGGTAGCTGGATTACAGCTTGTGTGGCTGTGTTTTCCCACCCCTCCAGACAGAGCTATGGTTTCTCTCCCTAACTTCCCTTATTCTGTCTTTCCTCCATCCATGACACTTAGTTAGTCAAACACTTGTCTGACTAACCTGGTTGTCTGGATCCATGGGATGAAATGTAGAGGCATATGTGATACAGAAAATCAGGTCTGATGCTCTTTTGTTCCTCGTTTGTCTTCAGTTCATGCATCTATGATTTTGGGGCTAGTGCAGACACTGCTACCCTGTTGTGCAGAGAAGCACCCTGGGAAGGACATATACTGGGCACATGTGAGGCTGGGACATCCTCAGATGTTTGCATCATGGGAACATGACGGGACGCTTGGTGGGAAGCCCGGGCTCCCTGGAGACAGCCTCATACTGCCAAGGTGAGAGCTCAGAGCCCCAGGAAATCTGTGCCTGTGCTAAATTCACATACATACTCTCTGGTACTCACCACCATGATGGGGGCAAACCTCTCACTCTCCAAAGGGAGACCTTATAGCAGGCCTGAACCCCACAGCTGAGGTATAGATATAGCTTGTCAGTTGTGGGGGGAGAAGGAGAGGGATGAGGCTTTGAAAGGAAGAGAAGCAAAACTCCACACATTTTCTGGATTATCTTCGACAAACAACAGGAGGGATATTGCAGAAAAAATTGCTTTGTTCTTACCCTAGTTCTATGCTTTTGATACTTTCTCTGCAGATATTTTCAAGGGAAAAAATGAGCAAACTTAGATTTTGGCATTTAGTCAGACGACAGTAACATTTGTTACACCTGTCAGCATAGAGTCTTAGATCAAGCTTTGGCTTGTACTTAACTTTTACAGGCCCAAAGTTCAAGCCCAGTTATTAAACAAGCATCATTTTGGGAAGGTTTAATATTCATAATGAAGATGACTGGACCAGAACTGAACAGGTCTTTTTGCAGACTCAAAGGATGGACTTCCAAACCCTCACTCTGTATTTTAAACTAAAGAGATTCTTGTCCTTTTCTCCACAGACTGGTTCAGTTCTAGGTCTGCCAGGCGAACAACCACACTATGGCATACACAAAAGAAACTCAATTTGGCTTTTATATCAGCCCTGCTTCTCCAGAAGCAGAAGCTCAAGGCAGGTTGGTAAGGAGAGCTATGAGTTTTTCTCACCTGAGAGTGCTGGACCAGCTTTCCTACACAAAATCTCCCTCACATATGAAGATGAAACTAATTGCTGGGAGCTTACACCTGCAGGTATCCGCTTGGTGTTATGGGGTAATAGATCATGCTCTGCTGGAAGGAGATGTAGAGCATCTACCCCAAAGGAAGTTTGGCAGACCTGTTTTTTAGCAACTGCTACCTTTTAATGTCCAGTTTATGTAATGCCCATGAATCCTCCCCACCAACATTCATCTGACCCTCTTCTGAACATTTGAAACATTGCTGGAAGACTGCAAGCCTGGACTGTAGCGTGAGAGAAATTAATCAGGTGAGGCCCTTCAGTGCAAATATGCACAATCATTTTTGTTGTAAAATGGTTTGCTATCCTGCTATGGTAAGTGGATTTTAAGATAAGCTGGATCCTAGAACATTTCTGAATAAATAGCTGAGAAGCACAGAATTCCTGTGAATTAAGCACCTATTTGTAGCAGTGCTTCAGATTCCAGTACCGCTGTGACGTTTTCATCCTGGGGAGTAAGCAAGTGAACTCACTAATTTCAAAGACAAGATGGTTGTAGTTCTTGACTGAAACAAAATGTCCTAGTGAAAGCAGGAGGGGGAGAAGGAAAGAGAGGAACAAGGAAGTTTCTTGTTTCATCGCTTTAGAAAATAAGGTTAAATATATTATGGAAATATGCACAGATACATACACAGGTATACACACATGCAATTTTCCATTTATATTATTAATTTAAATTTGATCTCCATAGTTAATTAAAGCCTGCTTCTGCTCTTTATAAGAAATGAAGAATTAATTAGAAATGCCACCATCCAAAGTGAGCATCTGCTCTTACCCCATGGGTGCATGAACCAGGTAGCTACCCAAGCCAATGGACTCACACGTGCAGTCAATGCTATTAATCTCTAGGGCAGAGTTTACAGATCCCTTTGTGCTCCTTGATCTACATGTACAAAATTAAAACCACAAGATTCCTGAGAGAAGGCATTCACAGTTTATGGATATGCTTACGTGGGCTTGTGTTCTGCTGATGCCACGAGCTGAGCAGAAGCACTGTCACTACAGTTAAAAAAGCATGAAGATGGAGCTGAAGAGCCTTTCTAAAGCTCTGGGTATGTTACCTCAGGCTTGGCACCACACCACCTTGGTCTTGCCATTTTGGGTCAGGGCATGGAGAGAGCTTGCTTGCATCTGACTGCAAAATGCCCTGTAGCCATCCCCTGCACAAAAAAAAAGCAGGGTGAAGAAACAGATGGTGAAGCAGTTTGCCCAAGGCCACACAGGAGGTCAGCAGGAGAAGCAGGAGTGGAGCAGACATCTCTGTGTCCCGCGACAATGATTCATCTCCTGAGCCCAGTGCCCATTAGAGCTTTACTAAGAATAAGCAGATTGAAAGTTTAAGCAAAACTCCATCTGTTTCCTTCACTGCCACCCCTCTGGGATCAGAGTCATTGGGTATTTGTGTCTGGGAGAACATAGGAAAGTTGTGTAGAGGTTTCTTTTATGCATTAAAGTTTGTAAGAAACTGTCAAATACATTAAAAAATCAGCATCATGCAAAGAAGGACTGCCTTCCACTGAAGATTTTTGAAATTGTTCTCTGCTCACATTACCTTAATATCACATGGTACCGTCATGGGGAGTAGGCTTCCTCTTATCTGTCTTTGGCCATCTAGATGATGGCTTCAGAAATCTAGATGGCCAGTCTAAGCCAGGTATCTATGCCCTTACTATAGCCAGTGGAGACAAACAGGACCGTCTACTTTGGACACTGATCTCAGGATGGGGTGAATTGCCCTCCAAGGTCCATTGGTTATAGAAAGAGCTTAGGCAAGTAGTTTAGTCTGGATAGCCTTGGGTGAAGAGCTGCAGATGTTCAGGCTGGGTCACACGAATACAGACTACACACAGAGGATAAGATGCTCCCAATAATCTTCCAGAAATCTTGGAAAGACGTTAGCTTCTTGACAAGAAGTTGGATATGTTTTTTGTATATCACCCTGTTATGTTGAAGTGTGGCTGTTCAGAAACGTACTTTGAAAAAGGCCAGAGACTAGGGGAAATACCTTGAAGCAACACTGTGGGCTTCTGTTTAGAAACTGAATCTTGCCTTTTCTTTTTAGTTTCATTTCTGGAAATATGTCACTGTGCCTTTTTTAACATCTATTTTTCTGTTTTCATTATTGCTTTTCTTTACTAAAATCCCATCTTCAGTATATGTACAATATTGGTTTGTCTCAGATTATTTGTCAGTAGAGCTTGCACAGAAACTGGCAAAACGTATAACTCACAAACACCACTCACACGAAAAGCTCCAGGCATACACATTCTTTTAGCAATTACTGGGGGAAAATATCTCTTGAGATAACTTCTTCTGCTTGAAGGACACCTGTTTGCAAACTGATGATTAGATAACTGGTAGTAAGGCTATACACTGGCAAGCTGACGGAGTCGCTGAACCTTGACACTTGGTGTCCTAGGGGAAGATCCTGCCCACAAGAAATGATATGGAAAGGTCACCAGTCTGCCTTTTCTAATGGCTATATTTTGAAGGGAAGTAACAATGACCTTTAATAGAATAGAATAATATTTTTATAAGAAATATGCCTCACTGTGGGAAGACTGGAGACAACATGGCATCTCCTCTGTAGATCCCAGATCTTTGTAGATCTCCTCAGAAGACTGAGCCCCAAGATGCATTCCTCTTTTTAGTGTTTCTCTTGGCTAACTATCAGCAGTGCCCTGTCCAGCAGGCTGGCTGTGCTCAATGCCCTTGGCACTGGTTCTTCCCTCTTCTGTGTAAGGGCTTGGGGGTTGATCCCAAATTCCTCTTACAAGCCCATATACACAAAATCATTACACCATCTAACTTTTAGGCACTGTTTATTCTTTCTTTCCATTCATCCGTTGTAAAGGACCAATATATTATGAACAGACTGAAATCACCACGCTATTTTTCTATGGACATGTAATGACTAACATACACAGTAATGACAAATACACATAGTAGATTATATAGTCCTAATATTCCTTTGATGACTACTAACCTGAGCTAGTAAAGCCCCATAAGCAGTTCCAGTTGTCATCAAAGATCAGATTTGGGATTGTACAAACTAAAGGTGATGAAAGTGTTGTATGAGATTTCTCTGTAAAAACCCCCATCTTTCATTCAAGTCATTTTCTGGCAATACCCCTGTGAACGGCAGTGAGAATTTTGTGTGAGTAAGAATTGGTTGAAGATAGCAAGGCTAGATCTACATCCTGGGCATTTCTACTATGCTGTTGTTGTAAAAAGAAGCACTGGGATTGATCACACCCTTCATTCATAAGAGCTAGTAAATTGAGGCTCTTTCTGGACTTGGTTTACATGAAATATTTCTGCTCTGGACTCTTTTTGCTGTTGGAGTATTGCTGAAAGGGAGAATTTGCCCCTTTGTGGAACGGATAGATTGCTGTGCTAAGGCAGTTCTTGCGTGCAGAGGGCCTCGGCTTCACAAGAACAACTACGGTCTGGTACAGCCATTGGTGCCATCTGCCCATTGCTCAAGCCCCTCCTGATGACGCAGGTCCCTGATGTGCAGACCTACTCCTAAGAACAGCTTTGCCGAGGCTGCTTCCTCAGAGCCCCATCCTCTCACACCTCCCTCAATTTCCCCAGCTTTTGGATGAGTCAGGGCAGAAGGCATATTTCTCATGGCTGTGCAGTGTTCTTGGGAAGGATGAAGACAGAGAGTATTGCTTGGGCTTCTGCTACCAGCCTCCTTCCAGAGGGAAATCTGGAGTTTTCTGGGGAGGCTGGAAGTGGCAGTGCACCTGCTGACTGCTCTGCACACCAACGCAGATCTACATGAGTAAGTGACTTCTTGCTTGGTTGCTTCCCTGCTGTAGCTGAGGCTGATGCAAACACTCTCCTATGCCAGAGAGAACTGCAAACCCTTTCCATCGCATCGATGAATCCATAAGAGCTTCATGCACCTTAAATTCTGCATGTAATACAGCATCAACTGACATTAGTCCTGTGTTTGCAGATGTGTTTTTCTGTTCATAGAAAACTAATTTAACTTTTGTAAAATGTTGCCTTAAAATACAATGTAAGATACACACCACTTTTCCTGTGACTTCATTTTGTGCTTTTGTAGAAATAAGAAACCAGAAGAATGTTTTTTTGGGTAAAAGCTTTAAAAATATTTCATGTGTTAGTAAGGGCAAAGATGCAGTAAAACAGGATGAGTGCAGTGAACAACAAGCAAAACTGGCTAAGGAACTCCTTCTCCTCTGCAAAGTTAACAATGACTGAATAGTAAATTGTTTTTTAATAAGTTTTGTATTCTCCTGGGATATGGTTAAAGGGTTAATTTAACGCTTGACCCATTAAAACCGTTGAGTGCAGTGAGAACCTTGTAAGGCTGATCAGATGATTATTTCTGGAAGATAAGTGGTTGAAAACCGAGCCTCACTAGTTCAGGTAATCAAGGGAAATCGGCATAAAAGAGAAGATGCGGCTGAGTAAAGACAGAACGGCTACCTGAGATTCTATTACTTGTCGTCTTTCAAGCATAATAATGAGATTATAGTAACCCTAAACTGGCTGAAAACAGAAATCTGGCTGTCTGTCAAGTTCATTGTGTTGAGTTTTACAACACTCCAGATCTGGTTCCTCTGAACCTACAATAATTATACCAGGAAGACAGCCTCAAAGAAACTCTTTTTCAACCTTGGACTTTTGTCGGTTTTTGGCTTATGACCAGACCACTATTGTTTATGTCATGGGAAGGAAAAGAAAAAAAAAAAAAAAAACAACCAACTTTGTTAATGTTTATTTTATTTTTTCATCATGCAATTCTTAAAAAATATTGCCACAAGTCTTTCCTCACTCCAGCTGTCATACTGCTTTGTGTTTTTCTGAATGAACTTGTTATTGAACCACAAACCTCTTGGCTTCTCTGTGGTTATTCTAGTCAGAGCCTTTTGCTGCAATAATTTTTCACATCTTTAATTAACACATCCTCACATCACACACATGTGGAGTAGTACTCCTACTTTCTAAAAAATAAAAAATGTCATGAGGTACAGACACAAGGACTCCATTACATTAACCTCAAATGTGTATGTGTCCAGCCTGAGCTAGTCTCAAACTCAGCTTGTTTTGGTGTAGAGAGAATTGTCTAAAACATAGGATGTAAGATCCTGTTTTGAGATAACAGCTGTAATATTGCTGTCCAGGAAGGCTTGGTATGTTTGAAGTCCAGCTGGCTTCATCTGTCAAGCACATCATTCATAGAATCATAGACTGGTTTGGGTTGGAAGGGACCTTAAAGACCACCTCCTTAAAGATCTTCCTTCTGCTTGGTGGGAGGCTCTACCTGCCCTTCCTTCTGTCTTGATTCACACTTGTATAGATGCTTTTCCAGGCTGATGTAGGTTTGGACTGCTAATATGAAGAGATGTTTGTCCCCATGCCTCATTTCAGACTGCGAAGAAAATAATCAGGTTAAAATTGGTATTTACTGTGCAAAGAGCTGTGCCAGACAAGGGTGTCACCAGCCTGCTCCTGAAGGTCACTGTTGTTGCCATTATGAGGGCAAAGTTGTCTGGGTTAGCCTGAATGAGTTGGGCAGCTGGCATTAACCTGCTTTCTGCCAAAGTACTTTACAGGAGCTGCTGAAGCAGTAACCTCCCATGGTGGTCAGGCATCAGCATCACAGCCCAGTACCACCTTCAGTTAGTACGACTGGAAGAGGGGATGTCTTAAACAGCTTCAAGCCTCCATCCAAGAGATGCTGGTCTCCTAGCCCTTGATGCTAGCAGATGAGCTCTTTTGCCTCTCTGTGTTTTGTGGTCTTGTGAGCTGATTTAATTCTGCCTCTGAAGAACCCTTCCCCCTGCTCTAAACTGTATCTCCCAGAGTGAGCCAGAGCATAGCAATGTCAGTTGCAATTCCAAAAAGTCCTTGAGACATGGATCAGGCCCTAAGCACAAGTATAGACTTAGGAATGTGATTAAACGCTTTGTTCAATGGAGACCTGAGCTTGTAGCAAGTATATTTCAAGAAGCCACACAGACATTCAACATTTGTTAAGTACCACACCCACTGCAGGTTCTCTCACAGTTTTTCATAGGCTGGGCTTGTGACACTGTTCATAAACTACCTTTATTCCCATTTTCAACTCCCAGATATCCATGTAGAAAAAGAAACATTGATCACCCTGCAAAGTCAGATTAGAAAATATTTATATACTCTGAGGTTCCTTTAAAATTTGTTTTAGTAGCTATAAGCCAGGCCAGTAATCAACATCACTATCATGGGAAAACTCTCCAACACACATCAGTGCTAGAGTTGCTATTAACATATCACATACTACTGTTTATGGAATAGAGGTAATGACTATCACTGAGCTGCCTTCCATGGTTGCCATGAAGTAGCAAGCACTACTAAATGTTTTTTAAGTCCTAAATATTTTTATGTCCTAAAAATGGACTCAGGAGACTGATTTTAGATGCATATGTTTCTTAAATGTAACTTTTGTATCTCAGTGCTTTTCCTGAAAAGGCCACATCCTCTCATGTGAGCAATACAAAATAGTCATAGAGGTTTAATCTTAAAATTGAACAGATTTTCTGACAGCAGTGTGTTTGATGAAGCACACAGTGGATGCATTTATTGCAGGTATATCTTTCCTGTTTGTTCTAAAAATCAGATTCCGTTCCTCATAACTAATAACCAAGGCTCAGAGAACTACCAAGTTTATGTCAAAGCAAAGATAAATTATTAAGTCTTTGCAGTTTCAGGCACCTCCTGGTTCTCATAAGTTGAAGTCTGTTCAGTGATGGCTATGTAGTTCATAAATCACTGACTGTGAGAAATTGAAATAAACTGTGCTATGATATTTGTAATTAATACAGGATCGGTGGTGCCAAACCTTCAGAGCCCTCCAAAAGAGCATTTTGGCTGCTTCTTAATATAGTTCAGTACAGAACTAGCCCAGGAAGATGGGATACTGAAACTAAACAGATTGGGGAATTTGACAGAAAATCAGATTTTTTTCACTTCAAAATGATGGTTTATCAAAATGGAACCTTTTCATAGAAGTGCATGTTTTAGCAAAATTGCCCTGGGAAAGTTTAACAAACCTAAGAGGGGAGGCTGGTCATTGTGGAGAGAGACAACAGCTTGACCCCAAGGAGTGAGATGAGCTGAATGCCTGCAAACAACTAGTAGTATTGACTTTTTATCTTACTTCACCTTTTTACTTTTTAAAAAAATGAACAGATAAATAAAGAAATAAAAGAAAAAATTGTATTCATACGAGTTCAGTTACTAAGAAAAAGAAATTAATCTTGGGTATGAAATCCTAAAGCTTCTTCCCTTCCTGGGCTGTGCAGAGAAAGATCACAGCACAGCCCAAACTGTCCAGAGGGCATAGGGGTGCAGGATTTGGACAGAAGGCTGCCCAAACTTTCCCATGCACAGTGCTCTGGTCTTCCCTCCCCAAATATGTGTCTGACCCTGTATCTACTCTCAAGGGCTCAAAAGTAGCTCACAGAGTCTACACTTCTGTCATCTTCACTGAATATTCCTGGTTACATGAAAGACATTAATGTCCATTTGCATGTGGAATAGCAGGTTCTGCTAAGGTACAACTGAGAAACTTATTTTTCACTCTCTGTCCTGTAAATATATATATTGATATATACCTAAAACAGTTCAGTTACTATTTTACTCTAACATGGATTTAGGACCTCATCTTCATATATTTCTTTGAAAAAAAAAAAAAAATTGTTTGAATAAGTGAAACAGGAATGTGAAAAGAAACAGAAATACTCAAAGAGCAGACCGAGTCCTGAAAGTGAGGAGTTAAGTACGCTTCACTTCAATTACCTCAGTATTAGCAACTCTAAAAAAAAAGAATGCTTGCAATATTTAATGAACCTCTGCAGTGATGTTATGGCCAAATATTATGAAGGAGTTATAAGGAAACTGCAGAGTTAATAGAACTGAATTGAAGCAAGGATTTTCAAAAGTGACTTAATCTGAGTCTTGAAAACTGAAAGAACTTTTATCCTTGTTGAAAAACTGCTGGCTCCCTTCACCCAAACATATTTATATAGATATTTAACTGATTGCACTAGTGAACAAGCTAATGTATTCTAGAACAATTTATTTTAAAATGTGAACTGTAAAATTATGCTACAAAGTTTATTAAACTTTCAGGTGTTACATTTTGACATACTCAGATCTTTCCTTTAACAATGACAGAATGCTACACAAAAATACTGCATTTCATCTGGTGTAGGTCTTTATCTTATCTTGACAGATTATTGCTGGTTAAATTGTAGAGCTGACTTAAAGGCAGGACTCTTCAAGGGAGTGAGAAATTAAGGCTTCACCAAATGGTAATAAAGCTATTAAAAATGCAAACAGCAAACAGCTACACTGTACAGGTTAGACAGCTAATCCAAACTAGCAGTTTAAAAAAGCAGAGCAATTACACTTTTATTTAAATGCAAGGAATATGAGCAAGAATAGAATGAGGTGCCTTGTTTAAATGCATTCTTTTGAATATTTATTAGAAATAATACATGTAGTTAAGCCACTTATCTGATTTCAGTGAATAAGTAAAATGCAAAAGATCAATTTTCATAATTATACTAAAGAAGTCTGTCTTTCATAAAAATCTCATTAATAACACCATTATTACTGAAGAAATATCTCAGTATTATTATTGTTATTCTAATTATCAGCAAAATGCTACTGATAATGTTGTCATAAAATTCCTTTTTAATATCCTATTAAGGCAGATAGACTAAGTAGTGGTTTAAGTTAAATCTGGATCCTAAGTGGCATTTAAAAAAAAATCTTCTTTGTGTATTTGGATAAAATACATTATGTGTATAATTACATAAATTACTTCAGGTTTAGCAAACAAGAGATATATAGATAATGCATGCGTGCATATGTATTGTTGTATCTATAGAACTATATAGCCATCTCAGTAAGAAGCTCACCGAGGCATGCAAGCAGAGTAACAAAATGTTGCCCAAGGACAAAAATAGTTTCTCAGCAAAAGTTTAACAAACAGCCATTTTCATTTTTTTATTACTATCAGACAGCCTGTCAATACTATTTTTTAGTGCACACCTGCATTTACAGAATTGCTAGCTTGGGGTTCTCTAGAAATTAATATTAGAAAGGGCACATTATCTGACACAGGAAGGAAGTTTTAGCTGCTCACATCCATTATCCAGAACACTTCAAAATTAGACCACTGTGAGTTGTGGCACAGAGGAGGGAGCAGGAAGTGTTTTAGAAGTTGGAACCTGACAGTTCTTCATCCTTACAGCAGACAGAGACCTGAACAGCCAACACACCTAGACAAGAGAATTTGTTCCTGCCATGTAGTTCATAATACATGGGCTGGAATGATGTCCAGGGGTTCCACGCATGGACCAGAACCTCGGCACATGAGTTCATAGACAAACAGGACTGCTGATTCCCCACCCAAAAAAATGATTAATAAATAATAGTTACAGTAGTCACCAAAGTCAGTCAAAAATATGTACACAGGCTCCTTGGGATGTCCACGGTAATGAACAGCTTTCTGAAGCAGGAGGCACCTGGAGGATGAAGAGACAGCTGGAAAAGTTGCACAAGTTTTCATGGGAAGGCGGTCTGCCACCCTGCTGCCCTCTGAGATTTCACACCATAGGAAAATAAATACTCCACTGGAAGCATAGCAATCTTATAGCCCTTATCTCTGGGAAGATAATGTTGTAAGACACGTTCAAGTTTCTTGAGCAATAGATTTTCACCGGTTTAGATGGTTCTGACAGTTTCTGGTTCTGCCTTCCTAGCTACAGCAACTTGAATAATAGTGGAAACAACTTCATTTGATGGTCCAAGAAGCCAGTGTCTGGGAGGCAATTAAAAGAGGAGGCTGAAGGTAACTTTTCTGTCCAGATCTTGATTATTAATATATACATGTCCTTACATGCATAAAAACATACAATGGGCAGTGATTGGGCGAATTGATATTTACCATAGTACTGATTAAGCAAACATCTACAGGCATCATTTCCTGAACAGGGTTAGGAACAAATGCATGCCTAAGTAGGTCACAGACTGATTTCTGTTAAGACACGTATTATTTTTTGTTAATTGGTATCGTGTTCACAAAAAACTCCAGGCAAGTGAAATTTATTTGCATCTATAGCTTGACTGCCTTCGCCTATCTTAAAACACTTAAAGAAAATTAAATTATCTAAGTAGAGAGAGCCAGGTAACTTTCAGAAACAACTTTTAGTGTATTGCAGTCACTAGATGCAATAGAGATAGTTATACTTATTCTAATGTGTCACAGGTGGCATTTACCACTATGCATGAGTGTTAAAGAAAACAGAAACAGCTTTTATCACAGCAGAATGTCATGATCTGCACTTAGGGTTCAATCTTTTCATCGACTATGTGGGCACAAATTGACATGCCTCAGAGAGTAGGATTGAATTCGCCACTTATTTTAGAAAGTGTTCTAAAAATACAATCAATATAGGAGGTTGTAAAAATAACTTTTTTTTTTTTTTTTTTTTTTTTTACTTGCTAGGGAGAACAGTGCATAAATTATGGCTTTATTTTCCTCTACTTGAGAATTATGTAAGTTGTACAAAAAGCTCAAAATAATTTAATACAACCATTGTGCTTTTGCATCTGTTTGTCTCTAATGATTTCTTTTTCCTCCTTTTTTCTCTCCCCCTCTTTCTCTTGTTCTCTGTCTCTTCGTATCTCTCTCCATGACTCATAGGCATGCACACACATACACACACTCTCCGGTAGCAAGGGTATATACAGTAGGCAACCCCCAATTTTCCCACTTGAAAGTGTTCCCGTGGCTTCCAGTATTATTTTTCTCAGCTTTTATGTATAATCACCTACCTCTGCAAGACAAATTGATTTCTGTTGATGTCTTGGTGCACACTTTAGGGCAGGTTTCACTTAGTCAATCTCTGCCTCCATCCCACTGTTTGGATTTATTGTGGATAATTTGTAAGCAGTGGCTAATTTCAAGGAGAAAGAATGCAAATAAAATAATAGTAAGAGTAGATACTCTTCAAGACAAGAGCTTCCTCTTTTTGTGTAGCACTATTTTTGCTATTGTAACAAAGCAGATCATAATTAATCAGGGACCCAATGATTCCACACGTTTGGGCTAAATCCTGCAATTTAGCTGTTCAAAGCCCTCACTGGATTTTCTTATGAAACAGTTAAAATTTATATCAAGGTGAAGGTTCTGTCCCCAATCTGCCCAGGAACATGGGGTTCCTCAGGCTACATGTGCCTTCACAAAACTTGCAACAAACCTCATCCTAACTTGAGTCTGCTCACAACCTCATAGTCCTTAACTATGTGATCACAAAGCCCCCCCCCCCCCCAGATCACACAGATTCTGTCTATAAATTTGGGCACACATGGCGTTTTACAATATTCTTTTAGTCTAATCCAACTACTTTAATTTACATGTCAGAACCTTTATTGCTGTAATCTCTCTTCTCTCCAACGTTCACGTTAACAAATTGATCAGCCTTGATGTGTTATGTACTTACTAAAAGGAAAATCTTGTTTTCTTTTGAAGATGGTACTTTAGAAGTGTAAGCACTTAGAAATGTCTTTTAATGAGTTGAGTGAAATGTCTTTTAACGAGTTGAGTGTCTTGTTTGTGACTGTATCTCCTACATAAAGCTGTACCTACTTTGTGTTTTCCATATGATTAGTCCTTAGGCTGTTTTAAGGCACATATTCACTCCTCTGTGTGTTAGATCTCTTTTTCTTCTTTTTCTTCTCCTTTACCTTTTCTTCTCCTCACCTCTCCTTCCTTCTTTCCCTTTTCATTTTTCCTTTTCCTTTTCCATAGGAATTTGCACTTGTTTGTTGCTGATTCATAAGTCAACAGCATCTCAATAAGTCAGTAAGAATAATTTGAAAAAATACTTTCCCAGAAAAATACCTGGAATATATGTGCGCATTCAGATGTTATCTTTTCAGATCTTAATGAGCACAAACACAGAAACAGTATTTATAGCAGATACTCATCCTGCAGTGAGTTCCTGAAGCATCATCTTTTGTACAGAAGTGCCACAGCTTCTTAAGACTACTTATATGCATGAAAATCAAATTTGGACACTTAGACACTTTTGAAGACTTGAAACAAAACATTAGTGAAATAATTGCCGAATCCAGGAAATTACTGTGAAATGATATGTGACACATAATGTCTGTCAGTGTTACTGCATGTGATACTTCGGGCCAGATCGTGGCCAGCCCCTGAGCATGGCAGGAGACAGAACAAGCTTCAGCAGCTCGATAGAATTTTTCTTGTTTAACATTATCTTTCCTGCTATACTGCTGTGACCCTGTTCCCAGGATAGAGGGTCAGGAAAAATAAGATTTTGTCATTAAGTTGTAAATCCCTGGATGTTAGGCTCAGACCAGAAAGCCTACTTCAGTCAGTACAAGTCAGGGCAGACTCATGACTCTTCCTGCTTTGCTCCAGGGAGCAAAACCAGCCCTTGGGAATATGAACAGAGAACCTTGGATGCACAAAAATAAGCACTCACTTTGAAACATACCTCAGGGAGTATTTGACCAATCACCCACTGAAAGTCACAGGGAAAGAATTTCCATTAATGCTCTCTGAGCAGTCCTTAGATGTACCTGTAATTCTTTCCCCACCTGTATTATTACGAACCATGACACTTGTTTTCTTTGATTTCTAAATGTGATGTAACCTTTTAATTCCAAATCTTTTATTTTCTCTGTTATATATTTCAGGTTCTCCACAACAGTTCCTGTAAATATCAACATGGCTCCATATGTAATTTCTCTTCACTCATAGCTGTTGTTAACATAACATTATGCAGAAAAGCACATACCACATCTCTCCAGGCCCTCTGCCCCAATTTCTCTCCTGATATTGGAGGTGTATTATGACTTTTATTTCTGTTTGGCACTTTAGGGGAAAGGTATGTTTATAATTTTGACAATGCATATGCTTATGTTTAAAGTGTATTTTTTGTCTCCAAGTAGGAAGGCAAATAACCATTATCAGTCACTACTTATTAAATAAAATTGTAGCTAGTAAACAGCTAACTTTAGCCATATTTAAGTCCAGCGATTCAGTTAGTATGGCATTCCCATCTAGAAGATATTTACCTTTAAGAAAACTTACCAAAAAAAAGGCTATATGGGAAGGGGAGAGGGGGACAGAATGATTCATAGAAAAGTCATGGCTCCTGTGGAGCTTTTCTTTGTTTTCCAACACAATCTGCACTATAATCCTGTCTGTTCAAAAAACAGTGTAAAAGGATCTGTTATTTCACCCCTCATTTACATGGTAAGAGCATGTTGTGATCCCCAATTGCTGAAGAAAGAGAATACAGTAGCCCATACTCCTGATTTGACCCTTTTCTTTATGAAAAAGCATGTTACTGTAAATATTAACTCTAGTTAATAGTCCTCAAAAACACTGCTCTTTGTAATTGTGTGAAACATCAGCCTGCCTCAGCTGTGAGATTTGCCCGCATTTGATGGTCTATGGCTCTTTTAAAGCTTCCTCTCACCAAGCCAGTGTAGCTGGCTAGCTGACCCAGCACATGTGTAACTGTGATGCACAGATGTACTTGTGGCACGTCATCTTTGTTGCCCTGGGGCTCCTCATACCATTAGGACTTCTGGGGGAATGTGGTTCTTTCAGCTGTATAAACTTCACAGAATCACAGAATGGTTAAGGTTGTAAGAGACCTCCAGAAGTCATCTGGTCCAACCCTTCTGCTCAAGCAAGGACACCTATAGCCAGTTGCCCAGGACAATGCCTGGGCAACCATCATATCTCCAAGGATGGAGACTCCACAACCTCCCTGGGCACTCTGTGCCAGTGCTCAGTCATCCTCACACTAAAGTATTTTTTTACATTTAAAAGAAGCCTCCTGTGTTTCAGGTTGTGCCCATTGTCTCTAGTCCTGTCGCTGGGAACCACTGAAAAGAACCTGGCTCCATCCTCTTTGCACCTTCCCTTCAGATAGCTATATACATTGATAAGATCCTTCCTGAGCCTCCTCTCCTCCAGGCTGGACAATCCCTACTCTCTCAATCTGTCTTTATACGGGAGGTGCTCCAGTCCCTTAATCATCTTCACTGCCCTTCATTGGAGTTCCTCCAGTACATCCATGTCTCTCTTGTACTGGGGAGCCCAGAACTGGACACAGCACTTCCCTTGTGGCCTTACCAGTGCTGAGTAGAGAAGAAGAATCACCTCCCTCTACTTACTGGCAATACTTTCTAACGCAGCCCAAGATACTATTAAACTTCTTTGTGACAAGGACACATTGGTGGATTAAGTTCAACTTGGTGTCCACCAGGACCCCCAGGTCCTTTTCTGCAGATCTGCTTTCCAACTGGGCAAGCCCCAGAATGTACTGGGGCCTGGATTTGTTCCTCCCTAATTGCAGGAATTCTCACTTCCCCTTGATGAACTTCATGAGCTTCCTGTTAGCTCCTTTTCCAGCTTGTCAAGGTCCCTCTGGATGGCAGCACAACCCTCTGGCATATTAGCCACTCTTCACAGTTTTGTGTCATCTGCAGATTTGCTGAGGGTGCACTCTGCCCCATCATCCAGATCATTAGTGAAAATGTTGCACTGCTAGTTACTGGCCTCCAACTAGACTTAATGAGACTGAACACCCAGCTCTGGGGCCAGCCATTCAGCCAGTTTTCAATCCACCTCACTGTCTACTCATCCATCCCATAATTCAACAGCATCTCTATGTGGTTTTTATGGGAAACGGTGTCAAAAGCCTTACTGAAATTCAGGTAGACAATATCCACTGCTCTCCCTTCATCTATCATGCCAGTCATGTCACCACAGAAAGTTGTTAGGTTGGTCAAGTATGACTTTCCTTTGGTGAAGCCATGCTGACTACTCCTGGTGCTTTTCTTGTCCTTTAAGTGCCTGGAAATGGTTTCCAGGATGGTTCCATCACCTTCCAAGTGATCAAGGTGAGGCTGACCTGTCTGTAGTTCCCTAGGTCCTTCTTCCTGAAGGGTCTTTGCCCTTCTTGAAGATCAGGATGATATTTGCTTTTCTTAAGTCTTTGGGCACTTCTCCCAATCACCATGATTGATCAAAGATCATTGAAAGTGGCCTCACAATGACAGCTGCCAGCATTCTCAAAACTCGTGGGTACACCCCATTAGGACCCATGGACTTAAGTATGGCCAGTTTATGTAACTACTCCATGACCTGATCCTCTTTCACCAAGGGACATCTTTCTTGTTTCAACCTTTCCCCCTGGTCTCTGGGATCTGTGATTCCTGAAAGATGGTCTTGCTAGCAAAGACTGAGGCAAAGAAAGCATGCAGTACCTCATGACCTGCATAACCAGGTCCCCTATCTCCTCCAGCAGTGGGCCTACATTTTCCTTAGCCTTTTGCCACCTATGTACTTATAGAAGTACTTATAGAAGTGCTTCTATTGTCTTTGACATCCCTTACTACACTGAATTCTGGTAAATCTGACTGTGACTCTTTTCCACTGAATCCTGGGAAAACGCATTGGATTTCTGCAGCAGGGCGGATAACAGTGACAAAGTGTAAGAAGAACATCAGTGCCCAGGATGGTACTCCCTGTCATCTTCTCTATCTGCAGAACAAGCTGAGCATCAGCTGAAAGAAAAGTGACTGCTAGTGATGCTACCCAAACACTGTGGCAGGATTGGCAGCCTGGGTTGAAAGCACCATCAGTCTCAGGTGACAGCTTGTTGGGATACATGGGAGGAATATTAACAGTGTAGGAGCTGGGTTTAATTCTGCAACAAAGTGGTGTCCCCCAGGGCTCGGTGTTGGGGCCACTCCTGTTTAACATCTTTATTGATGATCTGGACGAGGGGATCGAGTGCACCCTCAGTCAGTTTGCAGATGACACCAAGTTGGGTGGGAGTGTTGATCTGCTCGAGGGTAGGGAGGCTCGGCAGAGAGACCTGGACAGGCTGGAGCCATGGGCTGAGGCCAGCTGGAGGAGTTTCAGTAAGGCCAAATGCCGGGGGCTGCCCTTGGGCCACAACAACCCCCAGCAGCGCTACAGGCTTGGGGAGGAGTGGCTGGAGAGCTGCCAGTCAGAGAGGGACCTGGGGATGTTGACTGACAGCTGGCTGAACAGGAGCCAGCAGGTGCCCAGGGGGCCAAGAAGGCCAATGGCATCCTGGCTTGTGTCAGCAATAGCGTGGCCAGCAGGGACAGGGAAGGGATCTGACCCCTGTACTCGGCACTGGTGAGGCCGCCCCTTGATTCCTGTGTTCAGTTTTGGGCCCCTCACTACAAAAAGGACATTGAATGACTCGAGCGTGTCCAGAGAAGGGCAACGAAGCTGGTGCAGGGTCTGGAGCACAGGTCGTACGAGGAGCGGCTGAGGGAACTGGGGGTGTTTAGTCTGGAGAAGAGGAGGCTGAGGGGAGACCTCATCGCCCTCTACAGCTACCTGAAAGGAGGTTGCAGAGAGCTGGGGATGAGTCTCTTTAACAAAGTAATAAGTAACACGACAAGAAGTAATGGCCTCAAGTTGCACCAGGGAAGGTTCAGACTAGATATTAGGAAGCATTTCTTTCCAGAAGGGGTTGTGAGGCGTTGGAATGGGCTGCCCAGGGAGGTGGTGGAGTCCTCATCCCTGGAGGTGTTTAAGAGTAGAGTCGACATAGCGCTGAGGGATATGGTAGTTGGGAACTGTCCGTGTTAAGTTAATAGTTGGACTGGATGATCTTCAAGGTCCTTTCCAACCTAGACGATTTGGTGATTCTGTGAAAGGCTGTGTCCACACTACTAGTCTAGTCTTACTCCTAGAACATGGTCACCCTGACATCTTTACTGCATACATGGTAGTTCACACACAAATCCCTTCTCCAGTAAGTCAATTGTTTTCCTGTGGAGGGAAATCTGAGCACAGTTGATAGTGCAGGTTCCTGAAGGACACACAACAAATAAGCCAGTTGGCTGTGGGATGTACCAACTGGGGTTCATTCAGCCTTGAGTCACCCTGTAAAACCCCCAGATATCCTTGCACGGCCTGGCATCCATGTGCCATCATGCCCCCTCTCATGTCACACAGCACACACTGTCAACATCATACTAGAAAACCACTCTCCAGCAGAGTCTGACCCAGCACCTCATTATTTCAGTCATTTTACACTGAAAGTCCACAAAAAATCGGTGAAGAGTGATGTCTCAGAGACACAGGATGCCTGGCAGACACCTGGATTAGGCTACTGCAGTCAGCATTATCCCAGGGCAGGAGTGACACCAACCAGCCCCACATCATTCAAGGACTGCAAGGTGTCTCCTCAGTGTACTTGCCAGAAAGTGTGAGTGTAGTATAAAACATAGTCTCTGTATCTATGCATTTTATTTTGTGCTCTTTTTTCTAATTGAAAATAAAAACAGCTGTAAGAAGAAGGACAACAAAAACATTACCAAAAAAACCTCACACATTGTCCTATGGGTACACAAGGGGCAAGCTCCAACTATGGAGCACTGTGATTGCAGGCACCCAGCATTGGAAAAAGAGCCATGAACCCACATGGAGGTGAGCTGACCTCCAAAGACTGCGTGCTGCAAAGGCAGGTGCCCAGAGCTGCTGCAGAAGCAGAGGTCTGCCCAAGCCCTTCAACACTGCTGCAGGCAGCAGGTCCCAGATCTACACTGCATATGACTCACCTCAGTCTGCTTGGTTCAAGAGTGCCCAGTCGGTTTTAGTGAAGTGCTATCCAAAAGATGATGAGGCGGCCTCCTTTGGCTCACACCACATGAGCAAAAAAATGAAACAACAGACTCAAACAGCATTCAGTCTGAAGCACAGGTGAAAGCACTTTCTCTCCCTTTTCTGCAGTGCTCCTGCAGGGATCAGAGATCCTGACAAGGTCTGAACCTGTAGCACCCACAGGTAGCCCCCTAATATTAGACCCCTGGGTCATCTCAGTGGGCACATTCTTCATCCATCTTACTGATGCTGGAAGAGGAGTACCACTACATGGTTCCCAGTGAGAGGCAGACAAGAAGGTGAAGGACTTCAGATTCATGATTAGGCTCTCACTGAGGAGTAGACAGTCCTGACAAAAATGGTTTTGTTTGTTTTTGAGAGAGAAAGAGATTTATTTTTCCAGGACTTAGGTGGCATTTAGATCCCTTTGAATACATAAAGTATCCCAGACAAGAGATTAGTCACCTAAAATTTCCAGACTCAGGGTTTCTGAAGGTGTTTGAAATCTAACTTTGGGCACCTAACAAACCCGAGCTCAACAGTGGGGCACCCAATGTTTTGGGCAGTTACTGAGGAGTAGAGAAAAAATAGTCTTGGACACCCCAGGATGTTGTCTAAAGCATTAGGTGTCAGTCACTGGAGACCAGTGCTATGATCAGTTGATTAAACTCTGATTGTTTCTCAGTCTAAAACAAAAATATCCTTTATCGCTACTTGGTGGCTTCAAGAACTTCATCAAGCATTGCATTCATATCAGTACTTGTGCTGTATTCACACAGTGTTTATGATACCATTACAGAATACCTGCCATTGTAATAAATGTTCTGAAAGCTGGCAACACATCTCTAATGAGTAAAAAAACAGTGGCTATGTCCAAATGAGGTAGTAGCTGCTTAATATAATAACAATCTGTTGTCAAGTATTTTTTACTTCTCTTAACCTAATATATTTAAGACAGATTTACCTTTTTTTTTCCCACTGAAATCTTGAAGTGGAATTTTGTGATATCATTTGTATTAACATTATCCTGTACAGTTTCCCATTTTCATTGCTGTATAAAGAGAGATATTTCCTACATGTGAACTAAAAAAGCTGCATTGATATTATTGACAAGTTTATACAAATACAGAAGGGAAGATAAATGTACTCTGTATCAAGGTCAAAGTAAGTGGAATCATAATTTCAAAAGTGTTGATGATTTTAAACATGTTTTATAATGTTGCTTAAGAAATTTTCCTAAATATGTAGTTCCTACTATTATTGTGCTATACTACTCATGTACAATAATGCCAAAGACCCTATAAAGGTCTAGAAAGAATATAAAAATGTCTTAAATAACTGTGAGTCAAATTTTCCACTTATGCAGATGTTAATGGAGTTTCACAAGCTTTAATGCAGAAGATTATTGGACCTAGTCATATTTACAAGACAACATACCAGAAAAAAAATGTCATTAATGTGAGGCTGATGGCTAATATATTTCCTTGAAACTTTAAAGTTATACAACTCTGGAAACTAGGCTGCTGAGCAGAGATTGAAAACATAATGGAAAGACTCCAGGAGCAACAACTGAAGAAAGCAGAAATTGAATTCTTATCCAAACTCAGATTTAAAATATTTAGATTAATTTTAAATCTAAACTCTCCTTTTCTTCTGGCTTTTCACAAACATTCAGGAAAGAAAACAGTCTTTGGTTTTCCTGTATATAATGCAGTTCAGGCTCATAGGTGTAGTATATCTCAGATAGGAAGACCATTTATCCTCCCAGTCTTTCCCAGAAGCACTTTCAGAGTAAGACCTAGTCTGCTGAACCAAAGAAGTACCCCATTCATCTTTAAATCACAGAAATCTCAGGAATAGGATCAGGTATTCTTCTCTTGTACCATATGATATTTAAAGCATCCTCTAAAATCATGAATAAGCTATAAAATGAAGTCATGCTTCATCTGCTGGATGCTCACCAGCCTGTGCATGAATGCTACTTTTGATTACCAGTTTCAGTCTCTGAGGAAGACAGTGGCAGGAAGGTGGCTGCCAGATTTTAGGCTGGACCTTGTGCACCCTTTCTGGTGTCAGGCTAGCACTCTAATTCTTGAGGGGTCTGCAAAGGTTAGTCAACTCTGCATCCCTTTGACTTACTGATGCAGGTTTATCACCAGTAAAAGCACAAGTCTACATTTTAGCAAAGGTTATTACTTGTAGATTATTTTTCTTGGGCATATATAGGGATATACTGTTATTAGTAGCCCATCTCCTGTTGTTTCCCTGCATGCCCCGATTTTGAAGACCATGATCTGAAATTTCTCCCTATGCCATCTCCATAGAGGGACCAGACATTATTCTTGCTCCCTCAGAAAAAGACACATTACAGTTGTTTTCTACACATAACCACTTTTCCTCTAGTTATGTTGAATTTGTCTCCACTAGCATCCTGTAACAGGTCAACAGATCACACAATACCTTGACTACTTAAAGAAACTTCCTTCTCTCCCCAACCATTGCCCCAGATAAGCTCACCTATTGCCTTCATTTCTGGGCAGCAGAGAAAGTGAAAGCTGTGCAGACAATACCTGTGAGAGGACCATGTGCCGGTCCTTGTGACCTTCTGAATTTGTTGCTGCTTCTCGTTCACTTGTCAATACCACAGCAGAAAAGCCTCGTAAAGTTGCTCCTCATGGCCACAGCTAGAACTGTGATGGGAAGGTGCTTGCAGGGACATAGCTGTGTCTTTTCCAGATGAGAAAATGTAGAGGACCTACAGTGGGTGGAAAATGTTTGTGGCAACCTCAACAGTGCAGCCAGCATCAGGCTTCTGAGGGTCCTTCCAAGGCACAGGTCCTTCCAAAATAGGGTGAATTTTGCTGTGGTCACCTCAACAACTTATTTCCCTGGCCTGGGATTCCACACAGTTTTTCCTTTGTCTGTCCATAAATTGGAGACTGGATCCAGTGTAACTCAGTTTGTGAATATATTAATATATGGTTTAGTTCAGGAGGGAGTACAGTGAGAAACAGCAACACGGAGAAAAGATCCTACCAAGTACCAAGCAAAACCTTGGTAGCTCTGCATTTATGCAAAACTGACAAAACTGTCTGGGCATCATTTTCATCACCATAAATTCCCTCAGTAACCTTCCCAGGAGGCCTGAGGAGCAAACAAAGATCTGGTCATGTCATTTAGAGGGAGCACTTATATACAGGAGTCACACGCAATTACTTGCTTTAGTAGATGCCATTGGCATGATATTATGTTTTATACTTTATATTATATAATTTATAACATTTATTAATATTTTAATGACTAAAAAAATGTGAAAGATGTGCCAGAAAAAAAACAAAGAACTGACAATGTGCTCCTTCCCCAGAACAGCATGAAGACTGAATCAAGGGGGAAAAGAATCACTAGAACCATGGATGTAATAAGAAAGCCATATGATGAGTCCTATCAGTGAGACACTGACTGCTTTCTTAGCTGTTCTTCCTTACTTGTTCCTCTTAAAATTGAGGAGAATTAGGAAAAAACACAGAATGAAGTACTTGGAGCATCTGGGAAATATTATTCGTGGTATAAAAGCTGGTCTGGGAGAATGAGTATAGGTATTTATGGAGAAGGAAGATAAAATGGATATTGGATCTGACGATCACTGGGCAGCAGAGAGGGAAGGAGACAACAGGGACAACAGGAGGAAGCAGACATGGCCATTGGCAATGTTTTCATATTCTGACAGTTTCCAAGGTCATAACATTCAGTTTTGCTCTCACTGGCAATAACAGCCATCTTCATAAAAAGAACATGTTTTGATGAAAAACCCCGTGTGTGACAATCGTGCCTTAGCAGGGAGACTAGGGAAAAGGCAGGAGCCAAGCAATGCAGATCCTTGAAGGCACAGAATAATATAGACTATAGGCTATAGACTAGGGCTATAATATAGACTGCTGGGGGGATGGGGGGGTACTCAGAAGCAAAAGATGTCAGCATTCTGTCATGCGGCAGACGTTAGGAGAACCAAAGTTGATCCCCAGAATACACTTTAAGGTAACAGAAAAAACAGTGATTATGCAAGTATATTAAAAAATAGGGATAGCAGAAATTTCTGGACTATTTTGTTCTTTTTCTACCTGAGAACAGAGCAAAGAAATATTTGAGAATAAGGGGGTTTTGCAATACTAATGAATGAGAATGAATATTAAATTTGTCCTAAGCTTGTGACTTCATGTCATAGAGTCCTAGGAACAGCACATCGGAAAAAAAAACCTTAAAATCTGAATTATTCGTTATAGGTGCTGACTTTCAAAATATCTTCTTTTCTGAGGGATTCAAGGACCCAGGAATCTTATCTTCCAATATGACATATTAAGCTTGAGCTCGTTACACTTGTGCTTGCCTACAAAGAAAAGGGAATTCTATTTCCTGGCAAGAAAACAGAAATCAATTCATCATTCCTCCCAACTATTTATTAGTTCTACTCACCAGTAATAGACAAGAAACAACCCCATGTGACTTGGGGGACTAAGTACTCTGGGAGAGCAGCAAGCATAAATAGTGAAGGCACAGATCCAACATGCAATAGGATGAAATTGGCTGAAATATGTTCCCAGCAAGTATTTCTTGAATACTTATAAATAATAACAAAATACAAAAAAAACCCCTAAACTGTTACGATCAGTTTGTTAAATAATAATAGACCATCATTTGGTGAACATACTGTTTGCCGTCAACTGTTTGTCCATCCCTCCTGCTGATGGGAGAGAACTCCAGCTGAGTGGACAGATGTTTCTTTCTGCCAACTTTGACAACACTTGGGTCCATAGTCCTTGACCAGAGGAACTAATTAAGTAATAAAATCAGCTTTTTGTAAGACAGGAAGAAAGAAAGGGTGGAACCACTGAAGAACTTGAGGCACTGATTAACTCACAAGTGTTTCCCGTATAATGCAAATCATTAATGCTTAATGTTCTCTGAGAATAATAAACCAGAACCATAAGTATAACAACAATATCATGAATCATATATGAATCCTACAGGATCTTAGGACATTTTTCTTTCTTCATGAATTGTTCAATCTGTAAGAAGAATTGTTTTAACTTCTTATTAAGCTTTACATTTTGATTCTATACATTGCAACTGAACTTAGCTGGCAGGTTCTTTGTAGTGTGGGGAATAGAGAAATAAAATTAAGTACCTCAAGTACCAAAATGCATAAAACTTGCCAGATTTAGCACAAATGCAGACTACGATCAGCCTAATATTAAATGAACATTCACTGTATCTTTCCTCTGCCTGTTAAACTACTAATTGATGTGCTACTGATGAATAAAAGGGCTGGTATTTCAGCCATGAACTCACTTCACCGCTGCAGTTTACTGAGAGCCCCAAGCTGCTGAGCTCATTACAGATCCCTTCGCTGAACTGGCTTTACAGGCAATTTTGTGAAGGGGCAGCATCAGAGCTAGCCCACTGATTGGGACTCCATTGGCTCAGCGGGGCTCCAAGAGTTCAGGGGAGAGAGCACAGCATTGAGCTAAAAATATGTCTTTGCCTCTGTAGTGCCAGGAAGATTGCCTGGCTGTGCTAATTGGGAGGGACCTAGAGATCTGGGTGGTATTTTAGGCTAATCTCGAGGTGGGACCTCTGCAGCATGTATGTGGCTCTGAATATAATCTCCTTCGGCGCTGTCATTTATACCATTGCAGGCATTTACAATCAGAACCATCCTTGATTGACTCGTGGCTGTTGCTGCACCCTAGACTCATCTTGCAGGAGTGAGGGGGGATGAGGGAAGGTGAAATGTCTGTGTGCTGAACTGACTTATGAAACCGTGTCACAATTTTAGTGTGGCATTGAAGTTGTAAAATGGGAGAACTTACCCTGACAGGACCAGGGTTTAGGGGGGCCACACAGATACATAGTCCTCCCGTAGAAACTGACTGTAGAGTTGCACGACAGGGAGGGTTTTCTTAATTCCCCTCTTGCCTGGATTTATTTTTCCGTCCTGCTTGCTTTCTCCTTGTAGTCTCATTTTTAATTCTCTGAACAGACAATGTAGCCCTGATCTCAACCATTCCCTATCTTACCTCTCTTTAGAGCTCAAACCCCCCAAATTCGAAAACAAGGGTGGTCAGAGGAGTCTGGATTTCTGCTCATCCAGCATGGACTTGGTAAGGCAGAAGGAAATAGAGGAGAGAAAAAAACAGGATGAGTATAAGAAACAGCGACAGACTGCAAGTATGAACAAAACCAACAAAAGCAGAAGTAAAAAGCCTGACAGAAAGGCTAGAAGAAAAACTTGATCATTGAAATACTAAGCAACTGAGAATTTTTGCTTAAATAACACGTTAAACTGTTTGTTTGTTTGCTTGTTTGATTGATGCTTGTTTGTTTTAACATATATGCAGTTTTACAGGGGTATAGCTTACTTTACTGGTAGGACATATTTCAGCAAAACTGTGAAAAGTAGAATATTTCACTCCTCCAAATTTGACAGGGTTTTTTTTTGTTAGAGCAACTTCATCAAATACCAGCATGATTGGGTGAGAAATACCAGATGCTCATTGCGTGAAATATCTGTGTCATAGCCCAGTCTTCCAACTGTCAATTACTGGCTGAAATACCTAAAATAAGCTTTATAAGCCTCTTGTCATGATGTAGAAACATTTTTATGGAGCACTGGACGTCTTACTTTTACTGGACGTCTTATATCGGGTATGAACTATAACAACATAATTTTTCAAAGAAAATGCAATTACAATAAAGTTTAATGTGCTACTTTTGCCTTGAAGAAAAATACTTTATAAACTTTACTGGGATCATTGCTTTGCACAGCATCAGTCCTCCGACCATGTTTCAGCAGTGACCTTAACAGTGGACACAAATACTAGGCAACCTTCCAAGAGCAAGATGAAGAATGGTGCCCTCACCCAAAGCAACATGGAAAATTTTAGGATGTTAAATCACATTTACAAATAAATAAAAAGGAGTTTTCTGGGTTATGAAACGGTGCCTCTTGTCAGGCTCCTACACCTATATTTAGAAACCCCAGTGAAGAGGCTGACATTTATAAGTGCTGAAGGCAGAAATACCTTTTATTTTCCCATTAAGGCCCTGTCCCTAAAGCTCTAATCCTGAAGTACCAGCTGATATGTCACCTTTTTTGTTACAGCTGTTACTATTTATTTCTAATGCCTTTATGACTAATATAATTCTAATAAGAACTTAGCACAAGCCACTACTCCAGGTTTAAAATAGTCTTAATTCTGCATAACTCTTTGAGAACACCTTGCTATAAACCTAGAGGATGTTGGAAAGATTTCAGAGGAGAGCAAGTAGCATGGTTAAAAGACTGGAAAGCATTATTGACAGTGTATGAAGAAGAAAGGGAAGGTACTCAGTCTAGATAAATCATATTAAAGCCTAGCTTAAGGGGTAACTTGATCACGTAAGCATCTGTAAGGTAGCAGAAGGATTACTGTAGAGGACTTTTTAGTCTAGCAGACAAAGGAATACATGCTATACCACACCTGGAAGTTCAAGCTAGACAAATTTTGACTAAAAAAAATGGCTTAAACAGTTAATGGTGATGACAACTAATCACTGAAATTGTCTACTGAAAGCTGTGGTGGATTTTTCATCCTTGAAAATTCTCCAAATAAAACATGTTTCTAAAGTATACGCCAGTTTAACCACAGGCTTTTGATTTGAAAGAGGAATTAATTCAGAAAAGATCAGAGGTATTCATAGACCTAACACCTATAGTACTTGCTACATCAATAAAATGTAATACATAACACAGCAGCGGGCCAATCGTTCCATTTTACTGCTCAGCTAATTCTACCCTGAGAGTCATTGGCAATACTTTATCCACGGTTTTGCACAAAGCCGTCACTGATGCAGAACAACAGAAGAGAGTGGCAGGTACGTACTGATTTCAGATCTACGGTAGTCAATAGGAAAGAGTACAGTTGATTTCAGTCCAGGGTCTTATTTAGGATTTGAGAAAACAGAAACAATTTTGGTTTCTGGCCTTATGTGTAAGTGGGTAAAAGCTTAGAATATTTATAAAGGCTTAGAATCCTTCTAATTACCATGGGTTTTATTGTTCCAGGCAGGTAAATTTTGTGTGATCTGCCAGGTATAAAGTTGGGGATAAACTTATCTTAGGGATTTCAGCAGAAGAGATTCAGCCCTACCATCAGAGCTAAAAGTTATTTTGTCTCTATGAAAGTATTTCTGGATGAAGTGAACAAAATAAGTCCTAGAATTTACTTTAAAATGTTAAAAATAATGCTGGGTAGGAAAATCTTGTCCTAATTCTTTACCAAATGAGGTACACAATGTATACCTGCTTCCATTTCTGCTTTTCTGGTCACATAGGTCGATCCATCAACTTCAAAATTCTGAATATTTTATACTTTTGATTGAATTTTGTTCTGTCGATCCATCAACTTCAAAATTCTGAATATTTTATACTTTTGATTGAATTTTGTTCTGAACACCAAGACTCAGATTTCTGGGCCCTGTAAATACATATAATCAATATGTGAAATTAAGGAAAGGGAAAGGAACCCCACAAAGCAAGATCTCACAAGTACTTAGATTCCACTGAAACTGTAAACTCTCCTTTTACTTACAAACTCATAATTTTTTAGATTTCACCGTGTCAACTTTTCCTAGCACAGGGAGACAAGGTGCATTCACACAGTGAATGACCTGATAAATTCTCTTTAAATTTAAATTCATGCTAAAGTGAGATCTGGACAATAAATTTGAAAGATACCTAGCGTATAGTGGTAGAAAATAGCATCTTGAATGTATTAGCACTTACAAAGATTGCTTTTTAAAACCAGTCCATTGTCTGCTTATGGACTCCTAGTGGAATCCAGATGCAAGAGGCATCTTTTATTAATGTTTTCTGAAACAATAGAAAATATAAAGCCTGGTATCTGTTTTGCCATTGAGTCTTGCATTTTTCACCCACCTGAAACTCCCACAGCATATGGAATGCCCAAGAAAGATGGGAAGGAGCCATAAATATTAAGTGATTGTATAATGGTGAGCATGCTGCAGTTCATCTGCACTGGTGAAGGCAAGACCTGCACATTAAGTTCCCACTCCTGTGAGTTATGGGTCATTTGCTCATTAGTGAAGTGACTAATCCAGTAGTGAAGAGGATGTCTAGTGAAAATAAATTGCATTATACTACTGACTGCTGTGATGGATTCTTTATATGCTCTTTGTGTTATCGTTCAGAGGACCCCTCTTACCCAACCCTTGGTGTTGCAGCCATGTTATAAGGAATTTTATCAGAGCGAACAGGAGTCTTTGTAAGGCAAGCAACAATAGAACAAGCAGGAAATAAATAATAACTAGATAACCAGGAAACAGCACTAACACAATAGATGTTCAGTCATTAGTTCAAACTGTCACATTTGTCCTGAAATGATCAGAACAACCACGGTGAAGCTGCAGCAGCGAAGTTTACAATAAATCCACTCATGCATTTTGAAGGCCACTTCAGGAGAGTTAGAGGAATAAATAGGTAAATCAGGGGCTAAACTTGATGTTGAAAGGCGGTGAGCTGGAAAATGTTTTTGAGCATTTAAATTTCTCAAAATTTTCAAAGCACTCACCACTGAAAAGAAACATTTCTTCACTTACCCACCATTTATAATGACTTAACACTAATATGATAATCTAGATGGGACAGTTAATTATGATGGGGTTTCCTTCCCCACATATTGTCTTCCCAGACATGCTTTAATAAGGCAAGTCTGTTCTGCCATTTCAGTTCACATAAGTGGCACGAGATAGTTTCAACATATGGAAATATCATTCTGTCTCCGATCACTGTTAAAATTTTACTGTTTATAGATCATTTAACCAAACTACCTTGATTCTGGATACTCAGATTAAGATTATTTATGGAAACACTGTAAACTCTGAAAACTAAGGTCATATATGATGAGATTTTATTATAATACAACCTGTTCAGTGCATACAGGATGAAGAAAAGTGATGGGTAGATTCAAATTTGCTTTGTTACCTGTTAATGCTTACTGACACATCCCTTTTATTGGAGATGCTTAAAAGCAATTCTACTAGTTTGTAAGTAAAACAACCTCTAACAGTAAATGGCGAAGTTCTGCTTGCTTTGCTTTGCAGATTTCAGAGTTAAATCTAAGTTTAATTGGAGCTAATCTGAGTCATCACCAAAACGATCACTTTTTTTTTCCCTGTACATGTTGCCCCATACACAAAGCAGAGAGAGATTTGAGTTTTTAATTGTAGTTGTTTATGACCCTCTTTGGTAGGACTTGCTGAATTTCTAATTATGTGCTTAACAACTGGAACAGGCTCCATATATTACTGCATAAAAAGTCTCCCTTGATCGCTTTCTTCCAAGTTACATAGCAGCCTTGATCAGCCAAGGTGTGGGATTGCTTTCCTGACATTTATTGAATAACCATTATTTAAATTATTTTGCTTGTTTCAATGAATTTGTCATACATTGTATTTTACAATAGATTCTCTTTTCACTTGTTATTTACATAAAAATTGCAACGCTCTGTTGCCAGAAATAAAGCAATGAACACATGCATGTAAAAGTAAAGTGCGATTTACTCAAAAATCAAAAATGAGTGGAAATATACTGGAAAGTGTAAATTTTTATTTTGCTATCAAATTGTATCTGTAAAAATATTTAAAATTAAAGATATTGTCATAAAAAGTAATGCTGGATATCTCTGTCCAAGCATTTCAAATCCATTCCAAATTATTCTGATTTCACAGGAAAAGAAAGATGTAGTAAAAATAGCCTTTCTCAGCCTAGTGGCATGAGGCATAGTGGTGTAAAAGGCCTTGATCCAGAGCCCACTTGAAGTCATTACAGTGACATCACTTAGCCTTGGATCAGGGTTTGAGTAAAGGATATATTGAATTTTAAACAGATATGAGACCAGAATCGAGCTCAATATACAGACACTGTATCAATTGCACTGAAATGTCTTTCTCTATTTTAGCAGGATCAGAGAACAGTTTTACCACTCTGCATCTATATCTGTAAAACAACAAGTTTCTTTTCTTTCTGAAGAAATCTAAGTAGCTGACAGTTTAATCCCAACAACTATTTTCTTCCACATTTTCATCAAAGCTATTGGTTCAATTTAGAAAAAAAAAACAAAAACAAAAAACAAACCCAAAACAACTACCTCAAACAGGTTTATTTAATAGTATTTTTATAGTTTGGAAATGGCAGAGAATTCTTCTCTGAAAAATGAAACAGGATAAACACAATGCTATATGCGCAAACGAAATTAAAATACCTGAAGGTTTGCTTTTCCATGGTGCAGACATTACACAATAACCGACAGTAATTTAAATTTCATCATTATCATGCATTCGTAGGGTTTCTTCAAAAGTTAAGTTGATAGTTAATTTAAGATCACTGACTGAGATCACAATACAGTAATTAGACAAAATTAAAGTAAAAATTGAAAGAAAATGAATGAAGTAATACAATACATTGTGTAGTATTTTTTCTACGGGCAACTCCACTGATAATCTCACAGTGCATGAATTATCAGGGAAGAAAAATGCTTTGATTATATAAGTCTGCTATAAAACTATCTTTGAATTAAGGCAGGAATGCGATAGGTGCTAGCTTTCACTGAAAATACTACATACGTTTTTTACATCTACTCTGTAGATGTATTTTTACATCCATTTTTATTGTAGCAGTGAAAATAGCAAAGGTTTCGAGGACTGCTGGGTCACTCGCAGTGCTGTGGTGCTTCACAGGAGTGTGATTTGTTACATATCACTTGCTTAGAACACATGTCTTATAGTAAAATAATTATTTGGAAGACCAGAAGAAATCCTGAGTAAAAAGAGTTAACACAAGCATTTTACAGTAAATCTGTGCCTTTTCTGAGCACGAGGTGAAATGAAACACAGAAGGAGGAAAAAAATAAAACTGTATTTCAGCAGAGGGAGTGTTCTTGTCCCTTCCTAGTGTCACCGCTCTCTTGTAATTTTTAATTTCATAACTGGGGGTTTTGAACATTTTTCATGAGAGTGAATTGTTCAGCTATCCCTCCCGCATAATTTTAAACAGAAACTGGAAGAATAAGAAAAAACAAGGCAAAACAAAACCTAAACCCTGTATGCTCCATTTGCTGAATATATGGTTTTCTTCCCCCTGCGTGTGCATGTGCCAGATGGCACTACACTGGGTTGGATGATAATAAACATGAAAAATACAGTCAGTGCACGAGCAGAGATAACTGTGACTGAATGTACCAGGGCTGGGGCTGGTAGGGGGAAGGGGCAGAAGTTCCAGCTGTGAGAGAAAAGCAAAGTTCAGCTCCTCAGGGGAGAAGATCTCATTGGCAGAGGGACATGGGGCCACTGGGAAAGCAGGTTGTCTCTGGTTATCCCAGCACCCTGCCCAAGGGGAAGATCTGGGGCCCTTTCCCTTCCTGAAGAGCTGAGCCCATTAACCTGGGGGGACGGGAACTTGTTGGTGCTGTGGAGGGACAGCAGACCTGAGCACAGGGTGGCTAACCCACCTCTGGACTCTCACCCTTGTGTATGAGGCCCCACAGGGTGCTGCTGGGAAGGGGTAGGGCACCACTGGAAACATGGGCTGGGAATAGGGCTGCTGGGAGAGAGGGACATGTCTGGGTTCGAGGGCGGTTGGATGGTGTTGTGGGCCCTGTTCTCCACCCATGGCCTAGGCCCTGAGGACATCATCTATTCCACCATCGAGCAGGAGCTGCGCTGTCTGCAGAGGGGACCCCTGACTCTGTGTAGCTCCATAGCAGTGCCTCCACGGGAGGTGTGAGGAGCAGCTGCTCCTCTTTGAAAGCTGCTGCATCCTCCTCCTTCACAACCTCTTTCTGGAAATACTTTAGCAGAGATCCAGATGGAAATGCACACACTTACAGCAACAGGGCATTCAGCCCTCGGCCATGTGCATTTCTGTTGTCCTCCTATGTAGGCACTGGCTGCACAACCTTACTTTTCCTCTGGGTTCCTGTATTCACCTTTGCAAGTGAGGGGCCCGGAGGGTACCTGAAGCATGCCCAAAACCTCCTAGGACATAGATTTTGGGGGATCCATTTGTCTAGTAGGTAAAGTTTTAAGGTGGTGAACTGATAGGGGAAAGAGTCTTGGGGACATCCGCTAACAAATACCTGACAGGGAAGGGTGTTTACAGTATGTATCATCTATACTGAAACATCTGCATGAATCAGGTAGCAGTCTGAGTTCCTGCTGTTACTATTTGACCAAGAGACCAATGTTTTCTTTTAACCCAGTACTTGTCCTTGGAGAACTCTCTTTAGTGAGGGGAAAGAAACTTATTACTGCACCTATGCAGTAATTTATTTGCCCCATTCACTTCAACCTCTCTTTGTTTTTGTTTGTTGCTCTCACCTTTTCCTTCTTACCGACACCCTGCATTCTGAAAAGGGTCAAACTTAAACTTAGGGAGATAATCAAATTGCAGTGGATCCTTTGCTTTCTTTGTAATTTACATGACATTATTACAGAATGCATTACCCAAACAAAAGGGAAAGAGCCAGTTTAAGGAGTGGGAAAGAAGCATTCTTGGTCCTGCAGAGAATGTAATGAAGAGTTTCTTAGCTCAGCTCTCAGTCCAGTGAAACTTTCTTCTCTGTTCCTGCATGAGTGCTAAACATAGTTTGCACTCAAGAGTGACCACTAAAATGTGTGACCGCTCCATCTATGAGCTAGGTATCGTCTAAGGCTGTCTATGCATTATCCATCTCTGGATGTAGGGTCTCTGTAGTAAGACTGTTATTGGAGAAGCAGCTTTGAATTGATTAATTCCTGTGAGATAAGAGATGGCAAGGAGGGAAAGGTAACACCCAACATTTTAAGATACCAGTGGCACAGACCTTTGCTCCCTGAGCGCAGGCTCCTGACATGAGGGTGGAAGAGAGGGGAGTTTCCTCTGCTCACCACATGGTGATCACAAATGTCACCTACAGACAAAAGAAAATTAAAAGGAACAATAAGTGAAACATGGGCAATGATTTTGTCTTTTGAAAATGCACATTAATCATCCGACAGCCCTCAGCTTTAGTAAAGTGAAAGTTTGTTTCTCATGGCTAACTTTGGGACCAGTGCTGGGAAGCGGGGCTGGAGCAGGGCTGGCAGCAATATTCAGGAGCGGCAACTGCATGAGTGTATTAAGAAACCGACTATTCAAAAAAACCCCTCCTAACAGACTCGTAAATACCCAGCTTAACTGCCGGTTTAATCAGTCGCAAAGACACTGCCTGACTCTTTTAAAGACCCACGTATCTGAAGTTTTGGAAGCAATTGTGAATAAATACTTCACTGCCTGCTCACAGCGACGTTTCCTCGGCGTTAGCTCATTAGAGTGCCTGAAAGAGACCCGACAGAAAATAAGTTAAATGCAACTTAAATCATCATCCAACTCGACACTAAAAACGAGAAGAAAGGCGAGGCATTGCAACCAAGAGGTTGCAAAAGGCGTTTAGCGTCAGCTGCACCTCAGTTATTAGGAGCGCAGGGAAAGGGACTGAGGGATGTGAGTGGGCAATGTGGCTGGGATCCCAGTCCCCAGTTGTTGTGGGGTTGTTTGGGTTTTTCTTTCCTTTTTTTCCTTTTTTTTTTTTTTTTTTTTTTTTTTGTGACTTCGAAAGATGTCACGGCAAAGTGAAATCTTTGCGGAGGGCTGCTCATGCATTCAGACTGTAGAGTTTTCAAAATGTGATGTTTTGCAGTGATGACATTAGAGTAGCAACCAAGGGTCCGAGACAGCAACGCCTGCTGCAGCTGGGCTTCGCTTTGAAATGCCCAAGACAATGGAGGCCACTGTTCTCCATCGCTTCGCCTTTCCATTCCATTTGCATAGTCTGTTCTGCCTGATTGACCAGCTTGGGCTGTCCAAGGGACCAGCATTGTTCACAGATCACTTCAAGATGGCACAGATGACAAGATTCAGGTGAGAGATGAAGTGGGATGATTCTCAAATGCCATAAGGAAAAGCTACCCTGGGAACTTTTAGTGCAAGAGAAATAGTTTGAGAATTGAAGCAGTTAAAGGATTTTTTTTTTTTTTTAAGAAACTGTTCGTATTTGGAAATACGCTGCCTTGACACACAAACTAGTAACAGGAGGTTTGTGTGTTTCGTTGCGGTATTTGTTTTGTGTTTGGTTGTATTGTGGGTTAGGGTTTTTTTAGGGGTTGTTTTTTATTTTTTCCCCCATCCCAGACCTCACCTTTCCCCGGCTAAGATGGGAGCCTTGCCATTGGAAACCTTTGTGACTCAAAGTTTGCGTGCTAAAAATCATAAGGCGACAATAAATAAAAGCTCATCGTGGAGGTGAGCTTTGAAATTCCTCGGTGCTTGCTTCGTAACTAAAGTGCCAGGATCAATTAGTTAATGTTCATAAAGCCCTTCCGACGTGGAAAACCCTCCTAGAACCGCCAAGGGAGGAGGGAGCTGCCAGCCAGCCCCGCACAAGGCGGGCGGGCCGGCGGGGTTTCCCCGCCCGGGCGTCGGGCTGGCAGCGGCGGGGAGCGGGCGGGAGGCTGGAGAACGCCTCGTTGGCCCCGGAGAAGTTGCAAACGGCTCTGCTGTCCCAGATTCCAGACTGAAATGTCACGGTTTGGTTGTTTGGGGTTTTTTTCCCCCCTCCTCCCCCCCCCCCCCCCCCCCCCCCCCAAGTACTCGAGTAAACACACACACGGCAGCGCCCCTAAAATGAGTTTCATTTGACATCGATGTTTTGACTTCGTCTCAAAAAGACAAAATCTTTGTCATACACGTATGTTTTCCCTGGAGGGGTTTCCAGCACAATTTGCTATAATTTCTTTACACCTAACGGAACTGATGGGATCTGAGCAGTAAAACATATTCCCACAGTAGTTTCGCTCTCTCGCACTCTCTGTTACCCTCCTGGGGTTCCGATCACTCTCTAGTATAAATATTGCCAATAATTGTGCTAATACGGTGATTCTCAGAAGGAAGGAAAACTCTCTCCTCCTCGAACAGCAGACCGAAAGCTGTGCGATTTCTGCTTAATCTCTCGGTGTATTCTCTCCTAGCTGCTCGTCTTTCCCCTGCAGCGACTAATACACTTAATTACATGATTTACAAGAATTGCCAACAAGGTCCCAGGGGCTGCTGCGGACCGACCCCCGCCCGGGGTGTAAGGTGCGAGCCTGGCTCTGCAGCACCGGCAAAGGCGCCTTGAGCAGGACTCGGCTCTTCAAAACGATCCCAAAGTTCAGGCCCTTCTCCACTTTTCACACACAAACACAAACACACACACACACACACACCCCTTTTATCTTGTGCTCCGGTCTCAGGTTGGTTTGGTTTTTTTTTTTTTCTCCTTTCCCCTCCTAGAGAAGGGAGTTAAAAGCTGCCGAGGAAACTTAAGTGGCTCTGGAGTTTGTTTAATTTCCCTCCAGTGTTTACTGATAATTCGAGGGACGCTTATCTCGGGGAATATAACGATTAATACAACCGCAGGTTTCCAGATAAGTGATTGTGATGGAGATTGTTGGCGAGAAAATAGACAATTATCCGCTGTTAGCTTTACATAAAGATCGCATTAACTTGAATTAGTTATCAGACAAAAGAACATCAGAAAGCTGCACCTTTCTGCCAAGGCAACCGCTCGCAGGCGGTGTGCCCCGCACAAGCAAACGCACCGCTGCCTCCCCAGCATCTCGCAAGCATGAAAGGGGCGGCGGGCCCGGGGGGGGGAAGGCTCCGGGGGGGCCGGGGGGTGGGGGGGGTGGGGGAGGTTCACGGCATCGACACGCCACGCTCCTGCGGAGGCCCGGCCGCTGCGAGGAGCGGGGAGGGCGAGCCCCGGGGCCGGGGGATCGCTTTAATATCAGCTGCCCGGCCGGGCCGCTGTCATTTCCACAGGGCGACATGAAGACGGGCGTGGGGGCAGGCGCTGGGGCGGGAGGCAGCGCGCCCCGAGGAAGGAGCGGCGTGGCCGATGGCCAAGGAAACCTCGCTGAAAGGCGAGGGGAGAGCCTGTGGCTATTAAAACCCCGACACAATAACAACATCATATTAAAAAAAAAATAAAGAAAACCATAATGATAACTTGGAGGCAGCTCGGCATTTGCATATGAAACCGGCGGCCAGAAGCGCGGCGGTCCCCTCGCCGCATTATGTGCTCGGCGGTCCGAGGTGCCCCCCCCACGCCCAGACTGAAAAGCCTTTTGATTATTTCTCCTCTCCCTAGGAAAGGCTGATTCCTCCGTAATTGATAGCGGGGAAGGGCCGTAATTAATTTCGCAGCGAAGTAAAGTGCAGCTTCTTCTCCCGGCTGGAGGGGAAGGGCTGGGAGAGAGGAAAGGGGGCGAGGGAGCGGAGGCGAGAGGAAGTCCCCCCGAGAACCCCCAATTAAAGGAAATCACGCCTCACCCTCTCCGGCACAGAGACCCCCCTCGGCTCCACACCACCCCCTCGCTCCCCGAGGAGGCAGGAAGGGCAGGGACCGTGGGCTGCTTTCACGAAGTCAGAAAGCATTCACAAGGCGTTTGTGTCGCAGGAGGTTTCTGTGGGAATCGGGTGGCTCGGGTAATTGGGGGGTGAGGGGTGGGGGGGGTGGGAGCACTCTCGGCTGGTTTCTCTCTGGAATTAAAGGCAGTCTTCAAAATAGGGTGTTTGTTAGAGAACTTCAGTCGGGAGGAAACCTGCCATTTCGGATCAGTGCGTTTTCTGTGCTGGATTTCCCGACAGACCCTTAAGCACCGTGTTTATATGGGGGAGGGAGGGGGGGTGGGGGCGCGAAGGAGGGCTTTTCGTTTGCGAGGGGGCAACGGGGAAAAGCCCGGCTAGGTATTTCAGGCGTCGGGCTGAAGCCCAAAAGACGCTGGGGTAGCAATAGGCTAGGGGGGAGCAGGGGCACCCCAGGTCCACGCATGAGGCAGCCGCCCGGGTAGGGGATGTCAAGTGAAGCGGCGCCGCTCCCACCCGGGACCGGGAGCCCCGGGAGCAGTCCCCAGCCCCGGGACGTGCTGCTGCCGCCGCTGGGTCCCCGCTGAATGGAGCGGATAATGATCCCCGGTTCCCAAGGCAGGCTTGCTGCTGCCTGGTGAGCCTTGGATTTGTGTGGTCCAAGCCTTTCCCAGCTTGTCCCATTCTGTCACCGGGATAAGGGGCTCCCTCGGCTCGTTTGCACCTGCGTCGCTTTTGGCTCCTTCAGGAATGCGCTGAAGCTTGTAATCAGCTTTGTGAAGCCATTGAGTGCACGGCTGAGTGAAACTTCCAAAGCTCGCAGAAAACTGGCCCGCTGAATAGGAGTCAGCATGGGGCTTCTCTCCAAGCCCCTGGCCTGCCAAATTCCAGCAGAGCCCCTCACAATCAGTCCACACAAGCTTTACTGCTCTCCCCGCACTGAGAGAAGCGAGAAAAGAAAAGCTAAAATACCAGTCACCGAGGTTAGCGGTTTGTTCCCAGATTAATGGCAAACGCCTCTCTCCCTGATGCAGCTAACCAATTCACTCGGGAGATGTGTGTGCGTGTGTGTATATATATGTGTGTGTATACATACAGATATACCTGCATGTAAATATGCGTATAACAAGAAAAGGAAGAAGGAAATAAGGGAGCATTATTAATTTTTAACTTTATGTGACCGCAAAGGTTCTTGTGGCAGCAAACAGGTAGCGAGCTGCCTTGCTAACTCCCACGCTCACGCTTATATCAGCGCTTTTTTTTTTTTTTTTTTTTTAAATTTTTTTTGCAACGGTATGGTTTTAAGGCTCTGGATGAAGGTGGCTCTCAACTGCACTCTGTTTTTTCCCTCTGGAGGTGATTGAGTACCAAGCAAAACTCCGTGGGAGAGGAAAAACAACGGGCAGGTTAAAAAAAAAAAAAAAATCAACATCACCACCACCAAATAAACCCACTTTATGATAACTCAGAGGGCCCAGGCGGGAGGTTTTCACAGGTCAATTCGTGCTCTATGGTACTCGCAGGATGGGTTTGCCTGGATCCCTTCCACCCCGGGAAAAAGACCGCCCCGCGGTCCCCAGATCAGGCAGGGGAGAGGGGATGCTCTGCTGCCACCTGGATCCCTTCCACCCCGGGAAAAAGAGAGCAGGGAAGGTCCCACTCGAGGGAATCCTCTTATTTTGAGCATCCTTAACACTTGCGATATGTACCGCTCCTCTCAAACTTTCCCAGCATCTGATTGCACAGTCAGGAGTGACGCTGAGCAACTCCGGAATATGCAGCACGACTTCGTCATAATTTTCATCCGGGTTCTGTATGTGGTTGAAGACTCGCATTTAACAGAAGAAACAGTTCCTCGAGTTATACAAACACCTTGCTTTCTAAGGCAGTCCTTTCACGGTAATAAACGCTGTAGAATATCCTTAAATCTGCTAAAATCGTAAGACAAGTGCACTGTGCCATCAAATCTATGAGTACCGACCAACTGAGCAAAGCTTTATCTTCACATCGCGGGACTTTTTATTCCATTTATGTCCTTTTTTTCTATACGTATCTAAAACAATGAAAACATTATCACAACATTAATATTTTTTGCAAGTCCTCCTCTTGGGCTTTTATAAGGGAGAAAATTGAGACTTCCAGCATTTCCAGAGATGATGCCTCCTGGAGGGTTTTGCCATGCCTTTTAATTACGTCGCGGAACTCATGTTTTCTTGATGTCCACATTGAAATAGACGCGGCAGAACGGACAAAACTAACTCCACGGAGTTGGTAGATGGTTCTTGTAAATTCAGCAGGATTTTGTCTCACTTTGCTGTCATGCTTTTGGCGTCTTCTCAATTAGCGCATTTTCAGGAGTGGCCCAGAAATGGAAGACGGCAGTAGGTGTTTACCCCATTGCTGACTGACGATTTTGTAAGGGCTCAGCGGTGAGAGCTGCTTGCCCAGCAGACGATCATGTAAGATAGTTCAGCAGCACCAGCGCACCGTATTCCGACCCCCAAGTCCCCCTAAAAGGATAACGTAACACCCAATGTAAAGAGTCAGGGACTAAAAGCGCAGAGAACCACGTCTGATGCTGAAGTCTTGACCCTTCAAACTGCGGCTGCACAAAAACTCCATATGGCCACAAATGATTTAAAGCCACATCTCTTTCTATCCGTAAAGTTTCTTTTCTTTTGGGGAGTTTGATGTTCTATTTTCGACCGTGTTGCTTCTTCCAACCATTCTCAGTGACAAGTCATGAGGATATGCAGTAATTCAGAAATTAGTGAAATTTTATTCTTGGTGGGGGCGTTGGATTAAGAGGCTGGGAGAGTGTGAAACAAGTCAACGTGTAATTGTATGATAAGGCTCTCACGAGGAATTTATTGGCCAAGTTGCTATTTCTATTCCTTCCTAATCTCGTTTAGCACATTCATTCTCTGCAATCTGTCTCCATAATCTTCTGTGACAGAATGGCAGCCAATAGAAGCATGCATGTTTGGAGAGAAGAGAAAATATGCAGAGGCGTGATAAACTGATGCTAATTATCCATATTTAGGACACCGAGTGCAGAAGATCAAGGTTTACAAATAACAAACCAGAGCCAATGATGATGGCTTCCTAGTGTGGAATATATTGGAGGGGACAAGATAAGGGTTTCACATGCAGAAGAGATTTATTGGTCAAAGGGTTCACCTTCCACTTTTCCACTTTTATATAGCAGTAAATTATTTGGGCTAAATTCACCAGAACATTACTCTTTTATTTGGCAATGTGCCATGACTTGCTCTTTCTTTGTGTCCTTTCAATGCAAATCCTTGTAGTGTAACATCAGTTGATAAGAAACAAATAATTGAAGTAATAGGTAATTCCCTTTAAATTGTGCATATAGGACAGTAAGGTAATCATCTAGTGTAGAATGAGACCGGAGTCTAGAACAGATAGCTGAAAGTGAAACAATATCTATCTCGGCTATTAAGTTACATTTGTACGAGAGAAAAATAACCTGCAGAAGACTTGTAGGTTGGACAAGAGACAACACTAGTCTAGTCACCTCTAGACTGTTTTCCTGCAGACTTCTCAAATTTCTTTCACTTTAAAAAACAGCTTACCACCATTTTTTCTTGCCTTCTATTTTCGCCCTTCCCACCCCGTGGAAACTAGCATTTAAATTAGGGACGCTGCATTCTCCCTTTAACAAGTGTTGGCTCTGAGAAAGAATAAGGGAATTCAGTTTGGCAATATCTGTGTAGTACAGTTGAGGGTCAGTGGAGTAATCTTAGTAGTCTGCAGTTAATTGTATTGTAGAGTTTCCAAAATGAGACTAGTATTTGCTGAATTTATGCTTATTTACACGTTTATAAAGTATTCTGTACAGTGGCGAAATTCTTACTGTTATTTTCTATTAGCATCTTGCTGTCAGGTGGAGATAACCTGTTCTTTGAGGTAGTCACTAACTATTAAATTGTATGTCAACACTCCTTGCTTCTCCAGCTGCATTTTTTCCTGTGTTGGTGGCACGACGATACTCAGCAAAACACAGAACCCTGATGCTGAAGCAGAAAATACATGTCTCAGAGGCACTTCATTTAGGAAAACTCTTCAAAAGATCTCTCATTCGATATAAGGAAAGATATTTCTGGAGTGACTACTCGTTTAAGGCGAGAAATTTTCCTGGCCTTTTGTTTTACTGCTGAATGACTCCGGATTTATTCCTCTCCCTCTCTGAGGTATTCCTTTAAATCGGTTCGTATTTTGTGTGTTGTGCACTGCAGTCCCCAGCTTAACATTTTCACATGTTTCCTAAAATGGTTTCTAAAAGCAGCCGTGCTTTTTCAAATTCCCAGAAGTCGCTGGCTTCCCTCAAAATGACCCAAAACACATCGTTAGAGGAAGAAGGTAGGCAAGCGGATGGGCTGCTACTTCGGTCATGGAAGTGACCATCTGGTCACTGGTGGCCAAAAAGCGAGGGAAGCAGGAGAGGAGAAAGCCCGTGGAGCACGACGGCCCCGGGGGCAAGGCTGGCTCGGGGGGCTGCCAGGGGTCGTCGGTACCCCCGCATGAGCCACCCCGAGGGTCCCCGGCCGGGGAGCCCCGGGGCCAGACCCACCTCTCCCACTCGGGAAAAGGGCAGCGTGGAGGCCCTCACAGGCTGGTTGGCTGCCGCCGCTTCCCTGACCTCGGCGCGGGGCATGGTTTTGTCCCCCTCCGAGGGGCAAGAAGCAGTTATTATCTCAGCTGCGACGAGATAGCCTGATCCCGGAGCTGCTCCCCAGGGACGTGAAGCTCCCCGCCCGCCCGCCCCCGGTGCCATCGCCCGGCCTCCCCCTCTCCCCCTGGCCGGTGTGTGTCGTGTCCCTCCCCCCCCCCCTCAACGCGGGATGGGGGTGATCGTTGGGGGGGAGACCTGAACCTGCTCAGAGAAGGAGCCACGGGCGTGGGGGGGGGGCTGCCCGCGGGTGGCAGTGCCACAGCGGAGCGGGAAGGGGCCACGCACACGGTTTTCTGTAAGAAACTCTTCGGCGCTGGCGGGGAGGGGCAGGGGTGGGCGCGTGGGACAGCCGGGTCCTGGGTTTCATGAAATGACGTTTGGCGACTAGTTTGACTAATCAGGTTGATATTCAGGGCAAGTAACGGACGCTAAAGAAGCCTGACCCGGTTTTAACCGGCAGCCCGTTTGGCGGGAGGCACGGCTGACGCTGCCAGCGGGGCGGCGGGGCGGCTCCTCCCCCCACAGCTGCCTGCCCCCCGGCTCTCCCTGCAAAATACCTTTCCTCTCTGTCCGCAGGAAAAAGGCAGAAGAGTGCTGTACAGTAACATTTCGCAGTTCTGTTTGTCACCCCCAGAGAGAGGTTGGAAATCCCCCTAACCCGGGTGTCCCCGCTAACCGGGGGGTGCACACCGGCGAGGTGCGACCACTCAAGCGTTTAGTGGCTGTACTCACGGTGCGATGTCCGATGAGGGCAAGGACTCCGTTCCAGATGCTGCCCAGCTCTTTCACAGGATAGGAACGGAGCTTCTGTAATACTTTTCCTGCCCTTCCGTCAAATTTTTATTATTACGTCTCGTACCTCAAGAGAAAAACCCGACCCTCTGTGAATTTGAGCTCTGGTTTTCCGCCCCCATACTTCCATCCATGATTCAATTTTCACGTCTGAAGCGAGTCCTCTACCTGTTGGGCAATGAGCGTGTGATATTAAAACTAAAAAGGTACGACAAGGCTCCTCGGCTTGCCGGTATCTGAACCTGGTGTGCGACCATGTGCACATGGAGAGAGATTTGCATTCTCCAGCAAACGTCAGGAAATTATGATGGGGTCTTCCCAAGTAAATGACGTCATGACATGTATTTTTGAAGCAGTTGCTATCTACACCCTGGCAGATGTTTATTAAAGATTTTTTTTTTTTTTAAATGTGCATTAGCTTTTGCTGCTTAAAGGAAGTCAGCAGGAATATCCTCAGGAGCAGAGACCGTGTTTTGAGCAAGAGGCTCCGAGTTTGGTCCCTCTCATGAAAATATGTTTACCTTTCAACTGTAGTACCTTCTCCTCTTATTCAGCATCTAAGGCTACTCTACGATAGATGATGAATACAGCTGTCTAAATAGGAAACCCATCGTAACTGTGAATATATGAACACATAATTTAGGCATTATGAAACATTTAAAACATGTCTGAGATGCACGAACACGTTTAGTTTATCTACCTGGAACAACCCACTAAATAATACAACTAAACAGCAAGCTCCTACCAAATTGTTCCAAATTTGATCGTCCAAGGATGTCTTTTGTAATAACGCCATTTCATCGCTTTTCTGATCTTAAATATCTGGATCTGTGGCACACTTATCATGATGAGATTGTCCCAGTTATCTAGGGAGCTTTGGTCTGCCACTCATAAAACTGAGAAGTTCTTGCTATATCCGAGAAAATCAAGAAGAGCTTTTCCCTGCAGCTGTCTACTCAAAGTAAAACTCTTAGGAGACTATTTGTCCCTATGTTATAACCTGAAAATTGGTCTGTTAAGTGGACCTTTTAGATGGAGGGCTAGCATAAACTTCCTCAGCCTTAGAAATAGAAGCTGAGAGGAACATTAACAGATTAAGTGTTTTTGGGGAAAAAAATGCATGTTCTGCTCTCATTTCTTTGTTCTTTCACCTATTCCACAAGACACGCAAGAATTGATGTGACACCAGAGCATGGAAAGTCCTCTTTTGGAAAATGCCCTGCATGCCTGTATACCTTCCTCTTCCCTTATGGCAGTTCAATACACACTGCTGAGAAGTTTATTAGGCTAAAATCCACGCTTCCCTTGTTCAACTCTTCATTTACTTCTTTTTTTTTTTTTTTTTTTAACCAAAAAAAAAAACAAAAACAAAAAACAGGAAAAAAAAATCTTCCTGATCTATTTTCTGGAACCTGAGATTCACAGTTCTTCTCCAGACCTCTCCGTCGTGAAACATGCAGGCTTCAGCTCCCCTACAGCTGTGTAATTTAAAAGGCGTTTCCCACCGAGTTTTCTTTTGCACTGTCCTCCAAGGTAGGAAGTATACGAGTTCGCAGCCACTCGATTGCACAGGCATCTTGTTTTTCGTATTATTTCTTATAGTCTAACATCGGGGGGGAGCCACGCAGCTCTCACCTGCCCTGTGACTGAAAAGCAATTCAGAGGAAGGTAGGACTGATAGTGCAGGAAGGCGCAGATAATGAAAAACCCCAAACCAAACACTTAACCAAAGTCCCTTTCTCTCTTCTGCTACGTACAGGTAAAACGAAAGGTACTACAATACAGAAAGCTAACCAGATCCTTTGATCAAGTGATTACTCAAGATTTTTCCAAAAGATAAAGATATTAACCCGTGTGTAGAGCAGGAGTGGGGGGGAGGGGGGGGGGGACAGGGACGACGACGATGACTACGGTTAGGTTGTATGTAACTCTGAGGCACAGTAGATGGTTTCAGAGCCCCCAGCTTTTCTCACCGGAAAACTGTGCTTTCATGTCGATACTTCGTTTTGAACTCCCATGCCTGCAGTTTTAGGTCTCTCCTCCAGTTTTGGGCTGCTTGTGTTTGCAGCTCAAAACCTGAGGAGCCTGTTACTTCAATCTGATAATCTGATTAGGACTGAACTATCAACTCTCCAACAGTTTTAGCAAGACAATTTTCCTGTACGGTTTTCCTGCACTGAAGTAAAAAACAAACAAACAAACAAACAAAAACAAAAACAAACACAAAAAAACCACCAAAAACCAAAACCCAAAAAACCCCCGAGCTGAATTCAATGCTTCTGAAATGTGTGCTGAGACAATTTTGGGGTAGGAAATAAACATCTCCTTACTCCTCCCGCACCCTCATACACGCACACACACACACACACACACACTCCCGAAGTGGATAAATTATACTGCCCAAAATGTATGGTGCCTTTGTTCACCGCTAGTTCCTAGTTGCTATGGAGAGTTTTCCGCCTTGGTAAACTATATTTCACCTCCTCCCGGTGAAAGCTATTCTTTTCTAAACGCACACTTTTCAGACTCCGGTCTTTCCCCCCCGTGTCGGCTACACTTCCTCAGCCCACGCTGGTCTGCCCCGAGCTGAAGCCGCGTTTTCCCATTCCTCGGAGCTCAGCTCGCCCTCTAGGACTTGTGCCTAATTGTTTGACCATCGCCAGATGCTCTCCTGCTTCTCCTCGGTTCCATTGTCCCTTTTTTTTTTTTGAAGGTTTCTGAAGGATAGTCCCTCTATCTGGGAGCTGCCGTTAACCGTGGCACACGTCTTCTCCAAATCAATGAAAGGTGCCCGAGCTGAAAGCGTGGACAATGGGATTTTACCGAGCATGAAGCATATTACCCCCAAACCCGTCCTGACAGGCCATGCTAAAGCACTTGAATGACTTTCTTGAAACGAGACCTTTCTGAAGGCTGCTCCCGTCAGGGAATTACACCGTCCAGGAAAGATAGGCATGAAACTGCACAGGGGCACCCCAAGGCTTTGTAAACTTGGGACAAAGAACCCCCCCAGCACATTCCCTAGGTGGCCACTCCTTACTCTACAACAGCTCTGGGCGGTTTAAAGGCTGAGGTTTTCTCTGGCCCTTTCCCTTTGGTAGCTCCAGACTTTTTTGGTGGCGCATAGAACAGCATGGCTCAGTTCAGCCAGCTCCTACTGACTTCTGGCACATTCTACACAGGCATCGCCAGGGGGGTCCGGATTTTAGGCATGAGGACTAGGAAGGACTTCCACATCTCCCACTAGCATCCCTCACCACGTTGGGCATGCGGTGTATGTATGCAGGCCCCCTACACCGCACTGCTGTTCCAGCAGAGCTCCTCGAGAGTCCCCAAACTTTAGTTTGCTACTCTTCACTTTCACAAAGTTTCCTCCAACAGTAGAATGCCTCGCTGGATGTAAAAGTCAAGAGGCTTTCCCTTCAAGCTCTGCTAATGAAAACCTCCCGTAACATCTGTATCTGCACACCCGGCAAAGGCCTCGGCTCCTCTGCCAGCCACTCCCGTCTCACGGCTCCTCCTGACATTACTCAGCAGAGGCGCGGCAGGGCCGGAGCCAGCAGGCAGGCAGGCAGGCAAATCTCTGCTTTCTCTCCGGCCGCCTGGGAAGCGGGGGTCGGCTCCCACCGCTCCCCCATGCCCCTCGCTCCGACCGCTTGTTCATACCAGCAACCCGCCCTCCCCCCCACCCCCCCCCGCCCCGCCCGGCTTGGTGCTCTGCAAGACCTGCACACATTTTCTTTTTTGCCTCCTCTGCCACTCGTTTGGCCTTGCCATTCCAGAAGTGACTTTTCATCCAAGCCAAGCGCTTTGCTGTCCGACTCCTCTCCCCTCAGCCGTGTGAAACCACATGCCCCAGACCTCAGTTTCCCCCCTCGTGGAAGCAGCATCTGTCCCCTAATCTCAGCACGAACCCATGGAGACTCGCTCCATCCCTGCCTGTCGTCCCCGAGCTCCCAGATCCTAGTGGGTCCCCGTGGGTCCCTGGGGAGATGGAAGGGCAGCGGGGCGGGACGGCGCCGCGTTTTGCAGAGCGGGGCCATGCGTGGCAGCCAGTGCCTGAGGCTTCCCTCCTCACTTTTTGGGGAGGGGTGTGTCTCCCCGAGCCAGACCAGGCCCATCTGATTTAGCTCCCCTTTGACACACAGGTGCTCGGTGTGGGTCGTGGGGTGGCGCCGAGCCACCGAGCATCCTGGCTTTGGGGGGTGCTGTGTTTTCTGGAAGAGGAGGAGCCAAAATACCGCGAGGTAGAGGGACCGCTTGCTTTCCCCCCCCTCAAAAAAAAAAACCAGTTAGCGTGTGTCGTCTCCCCCCCGCCCCGTGCAGTGTCTGTGTGTGTGGGGGGGGGTGTGAGCGGCACGGCGGAGCAGCGGCGCCGGTGCCCCGCGGGGCGCGGAGCGGTGGCCGAGGCGCCCACCCGCCGCTGCCGGCCCCGCTCGGCGACCCGTCGGGGGGCGGCTCCCCGCCCACCCCCGCCCCCGGTAGCCGTGCAGAGCAGATGGCCTGCGGTCCGGGAGGGCGGCCTGCGCCCGCCCGCCGCTCAACGCATGACTGGAGCCGGGCTTTGGTGTCGCCGGGATCCCCGCGGCCAGGCCCGGGAAGATCCCGTGTGGAGTTCAAGAGCGGCGTTTCCTGGCTTGTTTTTCCCAACTATCCAACTATCTCGGCCAGCGCCATCCCCCCCACCCCCACTCCTCCGCCCCGACTCTCACGTCTGCATCCCTCCCACCCTCCTTCCCTTCCCCCCTGCTCTCGGTGAGGGGCCAGAAGGCCGCGGCCGAGAGACGGGGCGCACCGCAGCATCCTCCCCACCGACACCCGCTGCAGCCCCCCGACCTCCCGCTGGGATCTCTCTTCCCCCCCCTCCAGGCTGTGGCGTCTCCCTTCTCCCCGGAGCAGGGCCGGGGCCTCTCCCACCAGCCTCCCTCTCCACGGGGGGCTCTGGTTTCGCTGGCTGCCCGGCCGGCCGCTGGCTTGCAGCGGGAGCCGTCGGTGTTCCGCTGGGTGATTGTAAACGGGTTTGACTGGCCGTTGATCTCGGGGTCAGGACTCTCCTCGCTAATCCCTCGTTCTCTAAACACCGTCCCCCCTTCTCCTCCCCCCCGCGCTGTCCCTCCCTCTCCCTGATCCCCCTCCCCTCCTTCCACCCCTGTTTTCCTCTTTCATCATTCATCTGAAGCCTCTCCGACGGCACTGGGGGCACCTCGCTTCGTGGGGCTGCAGCTCGCAGAGACCCACGCGCGCCCCTCGAACAACACCCCCCAGGCCCACTGTTCCACGTCCCCGGGGGGACTTGCTTAGCGAGGAGGGCCGTCGCGGCAAGATCAGCCCCCTGCACACTCACACGGACACACAGACACACACGCACTCGGACGCTGCCCGCCCCCACGGGGCTGCCCCTTCCCGGCGCTCCCCCACGTGCTGCTGAGCGAGGGAGGGAAGGGGACACCAGTGTCTGCCGGGGGAAAAGGGCAGAAAAGCGCCCGAGGGGGGTGTCAATGAGTCCCCAGGAAAGGCGGGAGCACCGCGGTGCGAGGGAGAGGGTCGGTGTCCGGCCCGGGAGAGCGTCCCCTCCCGCTAACGCGCCAAACCCACGGGCAGCTGCCAGCTCGCGTGTTTTAGCTGCGTTTCACTCTACAGCAACGCTCAGATTAGCTGTTTGCTTTGGTTTTCGGCCGTGTGGGGGGTGTTGTGTGTGTGTGTGAGAGTAACAGATTTTTTTTTTCCTCCGTGGCAGTTTACGCATGATAATAAAATGCTGTAACCTCGTCAGGCGTTCAGGTGCCTCCGGCCTGATGCTGCCTGCATGTGGCGCAGCTGGGAGGGAGCATCCTCCCCACCGCCCCCCAGCCCTGCCAAGGGCCATCTCGGGGAGCTTCTGGCCCCCTGTGGCCCCCTCGACTGAGTTGAGGCTGCGTCCTCACGGCGCCCTGCGCAGATTTCTAGAGCCGTCTCTCTTCTAATCTTCATGGGCAATTTCATATGTGTCCCCCCTCCATCGCTTCGTTACTCCCAGAAGCCCGGAGCCGTCCCATCGGTGCCCTCCCCCCCTCCCCGCCTCCCCCCGGGCTTGCTGCGGTGTGACTCCGGTTGAAGGCGCGGAGGAGTGGAGCTGGAGGGAAAGGTTTTTCCCCGGGGCCCAGCGCCACTCCTACGAGCTCAGCGAGCCACGCACGGGGAAAGAGGGGAGGGAGGGGAAAAAGAAAGAAAAAAAAAAAAAAAAAAGAAAAAGAGGGAGAATCGTTGAGAAAAGAGCTGTGGAGTTCAGGCCCTGTCTGCGTTTTGGCTCAAAGTTTGGAGCGGATCAAACCTGTTATCGCACTGTGCCTCCTGTCCTCCTGGCTCCCCTGCCACCACCCCCCAACCCCCGGGGCAGAGGGACTCGCCGGCAGAGTGGCGGCTGGGGGGGAAAGGGGGGAGGGGGGCAGTCCGGCCCGCGGGGGGCCCTGACCCCAAGCCCCCCACGCTACACGCAGCAGAGAAGGCACCTTCGCCCCGCTCCCCTTCGCCTTAGTCCCTGGATTTTCTTTCCTTTTACTGAAAACGAGATGACTTTTTTTTTTTTTTTTTTTAAATTTTTCCACATAGGTGATTTTAATAGCTCTGTCAATCATGTTATAGGAGGAACATTTCATACAATTTTAGATGTAATGTACTTAAATCATAAATCGCTTAAACCTATTCTTAGTTTTGCATATTCAATTATTCTCTTATATATAACACGCAAAGCACAAAGCCCGAAGCCCGAATTATTTTACTGTGCCTAAACCCAACTCGTCAGCCTAGCAAAGTTGTTTTAACTTTGTTTGTATAACCAAACGTGAACTTTGACTCAAATTAAACTAAACCGTCAAACCAATAAACCACGAAGAGCAAAAAATTCTACCATTACGGTGTTGGGAGGGGGTGGTTGGGGTTTTTTGCGGGGGGGCGGGGGGGCGGGGGGGTGGGGGTGGGTAGAGCTGGACGTTCGCAGAGAGGATTGTATTTCTTTGAAAGGCTGGCTGAGAATATTCGAACCTTATTTGAATATAGCCGAGATTGGGTCTGTTTAATCCCCTTGTGTTGAAAGTGCAGGTATTCCTATTATTCTAGGCATAACGCCATTGAGCCGCTAAATTGTGGGGGGAGGAGGGAAGACTCGTTAAAAGGAGCTCATTTAGAGAGCCGTAATATTTCTCTTTTAAGCACTTCCCCTAGTATTTCTGTTGTTTGGACGCGTACAGATGTTTCTTTGCTTTTCTCCCTTGACCGCCCCAATCCGCCTGTTCCATCACTCGTATTCAGCGATACCGGAGCGTCTCGCCGGGATTTTTCTCTTGCGCATTGACAGTGAATGTGATTTTCAATAGCTATGACCCTTAAAGAAAAGGCACGTAACAAGGTTGCATCAGATGTATATGCGTCTGCATGTGCACACGTACACACACACACACACGCGCGCTTCTCTTCGGTCCCGATGCTGTCTATAGCGTATATAGATATGTATGTGTAAGTGTACACATGATGGATAACGCGTTTCAAGAAACAGTTCAACAGGTACTCAGCTTATTCTGCACATTTAAAGGTACGCCTATTAATATTTTAAATTATATATAGGACCGTGCTTGGCTGGAGGTAACCAAAGCCACAGAAGGTTTCTCATAAGTTCCTTCTTTCTGTGTGCGCTGTTTGTACGGCGAGAATTTCCAAAACCAGCCTGCTGACTGTCTGAACCCGCACACACCTCGCTTTAGTAAAGGCTCAAATAGTTTTGTTTGAGAGGGTTTTTTTGTTGTTGTTTAGGGGTTTGTTTTGGTTTGGGTTTTTGTTGTGGTTTTTTTTTTTTTTGGGGGGGGGGGGGAGGGCCCGAGAGATTTCGGTTTTTAATCAATAGACAACTTCCATGAAAATTTCGCGTTCACTTCAACAAATGAGTGATTTAAACAAACCTACTAAAATTACTCCGAAAAGTTATATATGTCAACTGAGATGTCAGCGTTATAGGTAAAGTGCAGTCTCTAGCATGGACCGAAACCGCTCCTCATTAACCAGCTAACACTTCCCCACTCCTGCATGGATGAAGTACTCATTCGCCGGCGCTAAAAGATGGTTTAAAAAGCCTGCTGCGACCGACATCACCGCCCTGGAAGTTAAAAGTTTTTTTTTTTTTTCCCTTTTGTTTAAGCAGTTATGACGAATTAAAAAAAAATATATTTGCTACAGTATGACGCTTAAATGCAACGCTTAATGCTGTTATTACTATCAGACGAAGTTTACAGCAAACTTTTACTTCCAGCAGATGGGAATGTACCGATCCCTAGTTAGGGAAAAAAAAACCCCAACAAAACAAACACAACTCCCCCCCCCCCAAAAAAAAAAAAAAAGCCCCAACAAATTCAATTTCAAAGCATTGATCAACATTCTGCAATGAACAGACACGCGTCGTTTTTCTCGACAGCTTTCGCACCACTGGCTGAAACTGGCGCCCCAGTTTACGCGGGGCGGGAGCGTGTGACCCCGCCGCTCCCCGCTCGCCCCCCGGGATGCCCGGCAGGGACGGGGCTGCTTTTCGGGGCTTGGGGTTTAGAGGTCGTTTTTCTTTTCGTGACGCTCAAACCGAAGCGCTTTCGCTTTTCATGGCGTTAATTAGAGGGGAAGTGGCGCGCTCGCCGGTGCCTCGGCGTCCCCCCCGGGGAGGTCGGTGCCCCCCGGGCCGGCGGGGACTCCCGGCCGAGCGGCGGGCAGGGGCGGGCAGGGGCGGGCAGCTTTCCCCCGGGGGAAACCTGCGGCCCCGAGCACGGTCCGGAGCGCCAGCCCAGCCAGAAAATCCACCGAAAGAGAGTCCACGGCCACGAAGGGCCAGGCAGGGAGTCGTCTTCCCTCGCCATACGGAAGGAGCATTAAAAGCCGTCATCTACCTTCTTCCCTCCTGAGTTACGCGAGTGAGGAGACATCGACATTTACTGCGGGATTACACCTCATTCTCTGCCGCTCCTGCTTAAAACTTCCTCCCCATACTCTAGGTTTACCTGCTGTATTGCCAGGCACACCACGGTAAACACTACTACGGTCTCAGGTTACGGTTTTGGTTATTAAAAAAAATAAAACAAAAAAAAAAAAACCCAGGTGATTTTTTCCGCTTTGAAATTTATTTAACTCAAAATTGAACGCATCCTTAGGATTTCTGTTTAGCAGAAAGGCTTTTTAGTAAACTATATACACAATCTGAATTCCCTCGTAACGCCTAAATAAAAATTATTTCACAATGCATTTACAAGAAATGATACAAAAAGAAAATAAAACCCAACAGAAAACAAATAAAAAAAAATCCAGATACAATAAAGTTGTACAAAACCCAGAAAAAAAAACATTGCAGCCTCAAAAAGAAAAAAGTTTTATAAATAAACAAACAAATAACAAAAAAAACCCCCAAAAACAAAAAAACCCAAAACAAAAACCCCAAACCAAAAACGCGAGAACATCTACAAAAAACTTTTAAGTGTTGTTTTGGATTTGCCTTAGTACATGAGTAATAAATGAGAACTGTTTCCCCATCAACTTCGAGTTAATTAGGCAATATAAAGCCCTCGCAAGAAGCGATCCGTGACTGAAATCGTAGCGGTTCCGCGCGGTAAAAAAGTTGGCATCGCCTACAACTTTGTGTGGTTATTATTGATATTTTTTATCTTTTCGCCGTCTTTTTTTTTTTTTTTTTTTTTTTTCCCCCCCTCTCCTTTCTCTTTCTCTCTCTCTCTCCCCTCTTTTGCAAATAAACGCTCTATGTCTCTTGGGTGAATGATAAATACTGTACAAAAAGTCTCGATAAAACACAGAAGTTCAGTCTAAAACTAGTTTCATAAACTAGTCCTAAAAAAAAAAAGGTAAGTAAAGCCACCGTTACCTTTTTTCTCTCTCGTTATTATTATTATTATTTATTATTATTATTACAAGAACATCAAAACATTTCTGTACAAAAAGGAAGGAAGAAAGAAAAAAAAAAGGGGGCGAGAGGCGGGGGAGGGCGGGAGGGAAGGGGAGCAAGAGGCAAAAATAAGAGGGGGGACCCGGGAGCGGGGCAGGAGCGGCGCGGGGCCGGGGCCGGGGCACGGCGGGCGGCCGGGGGCTGGGCGGGCGGTGGCAGCGGCGGGCGCGCAGTCCTGCGGGGCGGCCCGCGGCCGGCGGCCGAGCCGGTGCCGGTGCCGGTGCCCGCGCCCTTGGCCGCCGCTCCCGGCGGCGGTGCCGGCGGGCGGCGGGGGCTCAGATATGCGTCAAGGGGACGGTGCCGTTGACCCCCGTGCTGGCGCTCTGGTAGTGCTGGGGCAGGGAGTGGAGCCGGCTCTGGGCGGCGGCGGCCGCCGGATCCCCGCCTTCCCCGGCCGGTAAGTACATGCTGATCATCTCCCGCAGGTCCCCGGGGCACGGGGCCCGCGAGTGAGAGGTGACGGGCGGGCTCACGCTGGGCTCCGACTTCACCAGCGAGCCCAGGGCGCCCAGCGCCCCCGAGGAGGCGGCGGCCGCCGCCGCCGCCGCCGCCGCCGCCGCCGCCGAGTTCTGGTGGGGCTGGGAGCCGTAGGGCAGGGCGCCGTAGCCCGAGGGCGAGGCGCTCATGTAGCCCTGCGAGTTGGAGATGGGGCTGTACTGCAGGGCGCCCATGTCGTAGCGGTGCATGGGCTGCGGGTTGTGCGGGTGGTGCGGGTGGTGGGGGTGCGGGTGGTGCGGGTGCCCCCCGCTGCCCGGGTGCTGGCTGTAGGCGAGCTGCGCCTCCTGCATCATCGCCGCCGCCGCCGCCGCCGCCGCCACCGAGCCCGGGTAGGCGCCGTTGGCCCAGCCGTTCATGTGCGCGTAGCCGCCGCTGGCCGTGCCGCCGGGGCTCTCCAGCCGCTGCCCGACGCCGCCGGGGCTGACGCCGACGCCCATGCCCACGCCGACGCCGGCCGGGCCTCCCCCGGCCGAGCCGGCGCTCAGCAGCCCCCCGGCCAGCGAGTACTTGTCCTTCTTGAGCAGGGTCTTGGTCTTCCGCCGGGGCCGGTATTTATAATCCGGGTGCTCCTTCATGTGCAGCGCCCGCAGCCGCTTCGCCTCGTCGATGAACGGTCTCTTCTCGGCCTCCGACATGACTTTCCACTCGGCCCCCAGGCGCTTGCTGATCTCCGAGTTGTGCATTTTGGGGTTCTCCTGGGCCATCTTCCGCCGCTGGCCCCGCGACCACACCATGAAGGCGTTCATGGGTCTCTTGACCCGGTCCTGGTTCGCTTTGTTCCCCCCGCCGCCGCCGCCGCCGCCGCCGCCGCCTCCCGCTCCGGTCTGCCCCGAGAGGTTCGTGGGGGCCTGGGCTCCGCCGGGGGAGTGCAAGTCCGTCTCCATCATCATGCTGTACATTCAAGTAGCTTTTTTATTTTCCACCGGCGCCAGGCGTAAAAAAAGAATTAAACATAGAGGAGCCCGGGAGGACGGGGAGCGAGCGAGGCAAAACCCGTTGGTATCTCGGTAGCGACCGCCGTGCGGGGAAGAAAAAAAAAAAAAAAAAAAAAAAGGAGGAGGAGGAGGAGAAGAAAACCGCGAGGAGAGCGATCGGCGACCCCGCCGGCGAAAAACTTTCTCCCTTTTGCAAATCACTTTCGGGGCTCGGCGGCGGAGGGGATTCGAGCTGCTCAAACAGGTGCACGGCAAACTTGCGGCTTCACTTGGCGCGGAGGGAGGAGTGTGCGGAGCCGTCGGCGGTGTCCTCCGCTCGCCGGCTCTCCCCGGCACACGCGCGCACACCCCTCCGCTCCCGCTCTTATCCTTAACGGAGCTATTTTTTTTTTTGTTCTTTGCTAACTTGGAGAGAGAGAGGGAGGGAGGGAGGGAGGGAGCGTGTGTGACTTGCATCCGCTGATCGCAGGTGAACGGAGCAGAAGAGAGAGGAGAACCCACCGCCACGCAAAAAGGAGGCACACACACCAAAAAAAAAAAAAAATTATTTAAACGTTAATTTAAAAAAAAAAAAAAAAAAGCGGGAGGAGGATCGGGGGAGGGAGGTAGGGAGGGAGGGAGGGAAGGAGGGAGGGAGAGAGGGAGGGGGTGGGGGAAGGAACCCAACCAAAACAAGCGCCGAGCCCGGCCGCCGGGGCACAGTAATTTGCTGGCGGTGGTCTCCCTCCCGCGGCCCGGGCGGGACGGGCCGGGCCGGGCCGGGCCGGGGCCGGGAGAGGAGGAGCCGCCGGGGGCGCGCGGGCGAGCGGCGCTCGCAGCCATCCGGGGCGCGCGCCGAGCCCGCCTTAAATCGCCTGGCGGCGGCCAATGGGGGCGCGCCGGCGGGCGGGCGATTTGCATGGCGCGCGCTGAGCTGTGACGTCCGGCGGGGCGCGCCGCGCCGCGCCCGAGGGGGGGGACGGCGGTGGGGTCACGGCGCGCCCCGCCCCGCCGCGCCCTCGGGGGGGGACACACACGCCCCGGTCCCGGGAGGGGGGGACGGACACACACGGGCCACCGCCCCCCCCACCCCCCGCCGAGCATCGCTGGAGGAAGGCCTCGCGCCGTGGGCCGCCCTGTCCCCGCCGGGCGCGCCCGGCACTTCTAGACGGTGTCTGGGGAGGCTGAGGCGCCCCAGGGTGTCCGCCCCAGGCCCGGCGGCCCTCGTCGGTACCGCTCCGGTGCGAGCGGCGCCAAAACACGTCTCTTCCCCAGGATGTGGCCCGTTCTGGAGCTTTCCCCGGGCGGGCGGGGACAGACGGCTCTCCCCAGGGTTGAAACTGGTCCCAGGCCTAACCGCGGGTGCAAGGCGGGAGTTGGACACGGGCGTTATGCACTTAGTCCCAGGGGAGTTAAAAGCATCTGACACTAATGAAGGTACACGGAAACATGTTATACTCGTATAAAGTACAGGAGTATGAATTTCCCCCCCCCTCCCCCCGAAAATATTAAAAGTCTGTCTCGTGCCCTGGATGTCCTGTGAGCTAGACTGTAGTTATTTTATAGGGGGGACAAAACGCTCCGCACCGACACCCATGCTGTAATCTTTAATGGCGGCCATAGGAACGGCCGGTCCCTCGCATGGTCCCTGGCCACACACAGAAACTGCCACCGCCATCATCTTTCGCCAGGTGGAGAAAGGGACATGGGGCATCCCTGCTCTTTTCCCGGTCCAGGAGCGTTAAATTCCGTGACGCCAGTGGCCTTCAAAGGCTGGAATTGCGCCGCAGCTCCCCCAATTACTGTTACCACCGCTAGAAGTTTTCTGCAGGAGTAGCACCCACCGTGCACAAAAGCACCAACCTTAAGCACTGGGCTGGGACTAGACCTTTTTTGTTTGTTTGTTTCCCCCCATTTCCAACGACTCGTCACAAAACGGTGATATCATCGCAATAATCTGGGCTTGCTGAGGAGAGCAAAACCCCTCTCCATTTCTGATGGCTGGAGGCTCAGCATGCTTCTGGGCCCTTTGGGCTCAGCCAGAGGGTTGCTGTTTGCTTTGGTGAGGATGCTTGGGAGGTGGCGGGGGGACAGCTCTGCATCCTTCCAGTCGGCCCTAAGGGTGCAAAGAGGGGAGGCGGTGCGGGATCAGGCCCACGCTGCTCCTGCTGATATTTTCCCCAGCTGTTGTTTTGCCGCATCTACAGGGGCAAAACAAGAGAGGCCGCTGCAATTCCTAAATGATGTATTAAAACCACAATTGGTTGGGGTAGGAGAGGTCGGGAAAGGGGAGAGAAGTTTACTGCAGAGAGGCGAATTTCCACTCGGATGGCCAAATGAAGATATTAGGAGCAAAATCCGTGAGATAAGTGACATGGCTCGCGCATCATCCACCCAAAGCCCTAGTGGTATTTCTCCCTGAAATTTGATATAAAGGTACCCGAAGGCCTCCTAACAAATAGATGGGAGAAATCGGTGTGAGGCAACCTCTTCTGAACAAGTCCCGCGCACCTCTGCGAGCCAGCGGACCCCGTGGGAACACACGTTCATCCCCGAATATCGGGGATACAACCTGCTTCCTTACCCTCACCCCACACCCTCCCGCAGGGCAACCGCGGCCGAGGCTGCCCCTGCCCTTCCCTACCCCAGTGCGGGGGGCAGACGCTCATCTGCACCCTCCCGCGGCGCTGTCCCCCTCTCGGTGCGGGGCTCCCCCGTCCCCCCCCCCTCCCGGCAAATAAACACCGAGAGACCCTTCCTTCCACAAAAGCTGCCAAACCACCACGAACATGGTCCTTTAGGGTGGGTAAACGCGGGCAGGGAGCGGGGGGCGAGAAGATGCTGCTGGCGTGAGCCCCCTGGCCTCTGCCCTGGCCTGGCGGCTGGAGGGTGTAATATTGACCGGGGAGGGCGAGGCGGGGGGGGGGCTTAAAAAACAGCTCTGGAGCCAGACAGGCAGGGACTTCTCTTCCGTGGTGAAGGTGGGTGCAGATCGCCAACCCGGACGAAGTCAAGCAGTTTTGCGAGTGTCATTTGACAGAGGGCCAGGAGTGCTCTGCGGGGTTGGGGTGGTGCAGGTGGGGGCTGCGCCCACAGATAAGAGGTCCCTGGACTTCCCCCGGAGGAAAACGGAGTTGCAAAGTGCCAGGAGTTGGGTGGTGGTGGGAATAAGGGGGGGGGGTCCGGCAGGGGGAAGGGGGGGGGAGCGATGTATGCGTGGGTGACCGCTGAAGGGAAGCCAGAGGGGAGGCGGGGGGGAGATCCTGCGCTGGAAGCGGGACCGGAGAGGGCTAAAGGTCCGGCAGCAGCCCCGGCCGCCCGCCCCGGGCCCACGGAGGGGGCAGGCGCCGGCGTGGCCCGCTCGCAGGCCGGCTGGAGTGCCTCGTGCCTCTCCCGTCCACCGCTCCCCCCTCCCCCCAGTGCCGGCTGCGGCGGGCGGTGCCTCCCCCCGGTACCGGCTGCGGCGGGAGGGCCGCCCCCTCGGGGCGGGGGGTCGCCCGCTGCGCCCCCGCCATTCTCGGCCCCGGGGGCGAGGAGGGGGCGGTGGGGCCGAGCCGGGCGCCCCGGAGCGGGCAGCGATCGCCGTCTGCTGGCTGCCGCCGTGCCTCCCTCGCCCCGGGCCGAGGCCGGCGAGCGCCAGCCCTCGCCGGCGAGATGCCGTGGGGAGATGCTCGGGGGAGATGCTGGCTGATGCCTCGCCAGCCCCGTCGGAAACGCGGGGCGGGGATCCCTTGCAGGTCCTCCGGCCCTTTGCTGCAAAACTCGCAAACGGCTCCCTCGGGCCCGGGGCGCCGGCACCTGGGCCGAGGCGAACAACCGGGAGGGATCAGGGAGGGCAGGCAAGGGAGAGGGGGGCAGCCCCTTCCTGCCTCGGTGACTTGGCGACTCGGGGATCACGGTTTTGAACACGAACTGCTGCCCAGCAGGGGTGGGATGGAGGAAAAATGGGGTCCTGAATAAAGTCCTGCTTTCTTTTCCGGCACTAACAACTGTTCCGGGGGAACCTACAGCCCCAGTCCCAAATCAGCTACAGGCTCTCTGTGCGTTTTGTTGTCTTTTCCCAGCTTGCTGGGTAAAAGCGTTTGGAGAATCTCTGGAGCTTTCGAGTAGGGGCTCACCCTGTGAACGGTACTCACACATATAATTCAAATTTCACAGCTGACCTGCTCTGAAAACCTCAATCAGCTTCTAATTGAAGGGAAAACAAAATATTGCTTCCCTACAGCAGAGCTAACGATTTAATCATTATATCAGACATTATAGCTTTTAATTAGGCTAATGCTGATACTGTATGGAAAGAGATAATTCAACACAGTTCTTGATGAATTCTGTAATTGGGTTAACGGAGGAGCAGTTGGGGGAAGAGACGTCAATATTCAAGCTGCGTCTATAGCCACCAGGTTTATGAATGAAAAGGAAGGGGGGAAAAAGGAAAGGGGGGAGGGGGGGGGGGAAAGGGCTAAAATTCCCTGACGAGAAATGTCTCCCCCCCCTTCGCTCAGGAGAGCCGTGCCAACCAACGGGAAGCGTGACGAGGGTAAGGGCTGTCCTGCCGCCGCCCCGGCGCGCCCCGCTCCCGGCCAGCCCGGGCTGTCGCGACACCAGCGCGACCGGCGCGGCGGCCCCGCTGCGGCACCTCGCTGCGGCTCCCCGGAGCAGCTCGGAGAGGGGAGGGGGGCGGGGCGCCTCGGCTCCCAGGCCGTTTTTTCCTTGTATTTCCCACCCCGACACCCCCCACCCCCCCCACCCCGACGGGTCGCCCACCGCTGCACTGGGAACACGCGGGGAAGGGACAGCCCGGGCCACCGGCGCTGAGGGCTGCCCTGCGGGGGTGCCCCGGAGCAAAGGCGGGGGGCACGGCGGGGGAACACCGAGGGTGGGTAGAGACGGAGCCGGAAGGTTTCTGAAATCCTAGTGAGAGCAGGCGGCCGCCCTCCTCCGCGCCCGGGGCCGGGGCTCTGCTGCCGGGAGCCGCCCGCCCGGCGGGAGAGGGCGCGACAGGGAGCGCAGGGGTGTGTGTGCTCAGGGCCAGCCTGCTCTGGACGAAATCAAAGCGTCCGGAGGGCACCCGGCTGCTCCGTGTAGGTATTTCCATTTCTTTATTTTAAAAGGACGGTTGAAGCCATTTTTCTAAAGGAATTCTTCATCGCCCCCCCCTCCCCAGCATCGATAAATCGCTCCTTTCCGAAGAGTTTCTATATCCCAGCTTTTTTTGTTTCCGTTCCTTCCTTTCGACTTCTTACTGGCTTTGAAAATGAGCTTTATGTTTTCGTTGCGCCTAAAAGAAGTAGTATCGATCTCCCCGCACGTTTGATGCCCGCGGCAGCCGGCGGCCGCCCCGACGCGCCCGCGGGGCCCGGCTGGCGGGTGGATCGGCGGTGCCGAGTGGGGGTCGCCTCCCGGAACGGCTCCCGGGGCCGACCCCGCGGGAGGGGCACACCTCGGTGGGACGGCGGGACGGTCAGCCCCCGTCTAAGAAGAGGTTTCCTCCCCTCCCTCCTCACCCTTGCCGGATACACCGGGTGCCCCCTCGCCTTGAAATGGGCCCGATCCTCATCCCGCTGGGAGCTACGAGTCGGCAGAGAAAGCAGAATCGGGTCTTAACGAAGTTTTGCCGGCAGGACCATTTTCTAAAATGTTTGTTTATGTTACGTATTAGCTCGACTTCCAGCACAATAGTGTTCCGAATGAGAAATATCCCGTATTGTGATCTATCCTTGTCTTATTTTGTCAGTAATTGCAGTAAAATTAAACGGGTCATTGATAACATTCCAATGACACAACCCCCTGTAATTAACAGGCTGAATACACCTTTTTACATTACACAAAAGTTGTAATTTTCAAGTCTGTTCAGATTTTTAATTTTTTTTTGTTTGTTTGTTTAAAATTATTACTAAAGCACACACCGGGAACATGTGCTAATCAGATGGCAAAGCATCTCGCGGGAGATAGGGATTTGAACTGTCTTATTTTCTAGGGTTTTGGTTTTTCATCTAAAGGGATGGCCAGAGCTTTTACTTTTTACAAGATATGTTAATCGTAGACAAAAAAAATATCTACCCAGCAACCTACTTCCTATCATAAGGAAAATATTTTGAAAGTATAGTTTTGTAACGGTAAACTTTTAAAGGAAAACGAAGGGCTGCGGGGACGGGGAGCTCGTGAGACTGGTACGACACTCGAGTTACTACGAAGTTAATCTTTGAAATTGCGCCGTTGAAATGTCAGTCACGAAAAGAGAGCTTCACAAGCCAAAGTGCGGAATCCCATTTACAGCAGGGCAACCTGGCTGTCTATGCCTGCGGCGCATCCCTTGGAGAAGAGGGGTTTAAAACACCATAAATGAAATATTTCTGGTTTGCATCCTCGTCAGTTATCCCCGAATTGCAGAGGCATCATTCAGGGCAAGTCAGAATGAATTTGTGTAAAAAGTAAACGAGGAAAGAAAGAAATGAAATCATATAGAAGCTTCTTTCTTGCAGGCCATCCTGTTATTGCAAATTAGATTAGCTACAGGGGCTTCAATATAAACATGACATGAGGTTCACGGGAGAGCGAAAGTATCATCCACTCCAATCTCTCCTTTCATCGAAACATCCCACACAAATTACATCTTCTCCTTTAATACACTTTTCAATGAGATTAAAACATCACTTTGACACGATTTCAAACCTTTTCAGTCGCATCCAGTGCTTACTTCAGAAAACAGCAAACAAGGGGAAAACTAGAAACATCTAAATAATCTCAGACCACTAGTCTGGAAATTAAAGGTACCCAGAGGAAATACATGATCCTCTTGCTCCATCCAGTGCAGCACTCTGGCCATGGGAAGGCGGATAACCAAGCCCAGGGAAAGCGGGGAGGAAAAAACAGTTTCCAGCCCAGCAACCGGAGATACCGGCTAGTTGTCCGGAGTCGGGATCTGGCGCTTATGTGCCTTTTGGAAAAGGGACGGTTTTCACAGATCTGTTTTTCACCAGACTGCTGACTGAGACTTCACCTTCCCCTTACTCGGATTCCCCGGTAGTCACCGTAAGGCGGGATAGTAGCCCGGGTACCGACGCCTTTAGCCAATACATCTTTTATAGCGCTATCACTGCCGAACCTGGAAAAAAAAAAAAAGGGGGGGGGGGCAGGGGGCGGGGGGCAGGCGGTTCGTAGACCGTCCTGTTTAAGGAATCACAGCTCTTGCAACTTCCTAGGGCTACCGTTTTGCTGCACCCCCAGCCCGCAGCCGGTGCAGGGCGGCAGCCCCCGCCCACGGCTCGACCCCTCCTCCCCGGGCGGGTGTCTCCCTGCCCCCCGCCACGGGACCCCCCTTTCCCGAGGGGGACGCGTCAACTTGTACGAGAGGGGCTGCGTAGCCGGGCGGCCCACGGCGGTCAGGGGGTGGCGGCAGCCCCCCGGGCCTGCGGCGGCCGCCCAGCCCCTCCGCGAAACCGGGCCCGGGAGCAGCCGGGGCGGGGACGGGGCGCGCTGACGTGCCGGGGCAGCCTGGCTTGGTGGGAAGGCGAAGAAAACCCGGTAGTTTGGCACCTTCCTGTCTGCTCGATGCTGTATATTAGGAAATATTTTACCATCCATCCATCCATCCATCCATCCATCCATCCATCCATCCATCCATCCATCCATCCATCCACCCATCCACCCCCCCTTAACAAAGAGGCTTTCAAACCGCAACCTTTTTATGGCAGCCTGCGGGAATCAATGCGATAAAACGGGTTTTTAATGGGTTAATTGACTGGAGCCGCTATCATGTTTAAACACCTGTTTCTGAAAAGAGATGCAGCCAAAACCCGTCCCCTCCCTGATCGATAGATGCACAGCCTTGCTCCATTGCCTGTTGATCGACCCTGAACACCACCGGCAAATAAGAGAGGAAAAAACCCGTTTCACCTTTTAAACACCCCGATACTTTATGGCAATAGAGGAAAGCTCTACGGCCACCCTGGAGCTGGGGATAGAGGGTACGACCCCAGGTCGGACCGCCCCAGGTAGCCCTAATCTCCTGGAGTTTCTTTCCGCCGGGATTTCACTTGGCGAGGCTGGGCACAGCCTCCCCGTCGAAAGGTCCCGGCAGCTGTCACCTTCACGGGGGACAGGATCCGGGGATCCCCCGTTCCCTGGGAAGATGGAGCCGGGCTCAGCCCCGCTGCATTAGCAATGCTAAGAGCCCATGTGAATGCTCGCTCCGAGGGGCAGAGATTAAGCAGGCATTAGTTGTAATAGCTGAGGGCTGCTCTGCCTATTGATTTCCCTTTTTTGGCAGTATTCATACAGCCAAGCCCGTCGGTCAGTCACGGCGAAATTGATTCTTTGCCCAAGACACCTTTCACTAAATGGCACCCGCGCACCGACATGTTAATTTTTGAACATGTAACCGGAGCGAGAGCTGCGCGCTCGGGAGGCAGCACCGGGCCGCCGCCGCCCCCGGCGCCCTCCCCGCCCCAGCCCGCCCGCAGCCCCCGGCCCCGGCCCCGGCCGCCGCTTCCCTCCCCCGCCTCAAAACCCAGAGAGGCGTCTTCTCCGGGAAGGCGGAGGGGGCAGCCCAAAACACTGTCACCCCCCCCATCCCCCCCCAATCCGTGTCACAGCCGATAACCCAGTGATTGCGAACGGCTCTTCCCTCCTTGCAGCAAAAGTAACTCGGAAGCCCTCCCCTCGCCGGCTTCCCCTCCTCCCTTCCCAAGACAGGGTGAAGACCCCCTCAAAAGTTAGAGGCACACTTACAGTTGCTCTTCCAGCTCCAGCCTCCTCCCAACATATCAGCTCAAGGGGCAGCCTTATTATTATTATTATTGTTATTATTTTGTTTGCTTTTTTGTTGTTTGGTTTTGGTTTGGTTTTGGTTGTTGTTTGTTGTTTTTTTTTTTTTTTTTTTTTCCCCTCTAGCCTAGCTCACACCTTCCTCCGGCCGTGCCCGGGCAGACGCAGGGCAGCGCGACCCGGCCGGGTGCGGCGGGGCCGGCGAGCCCTCCGCCGGCGGCTCTCCTCCTTCTCCACCTCCTCCTCCTCCTCCTCCTCCTCCTCCTCCTCCTCCTCCTCCTCGCCCCTCGCCCAGCCGCAGCTCCCAGGCGGCTGTGCCCGAGCCACGAGTGCCCGGCGACACACGCACACTCACCATCCGCGCTCGTTCGCTTGCTCTCTCTCTCCCTCACACACACACGCACACACACACGCACACACACACACACACACCCTGCACGAGAGAGGGGGAGAGAGGCAGAGCGGGAGAGAGAGAAGAAAACGAAATTTATTATTGATAGAAAAGACTTTAAAAGACAATTTCAAGTTATTGTTTCGGTCTGGAGAGAAAAGGGAGGGGAAAAAAAAAGAAAAGGAAAGGGAAGAAAAAAAAGAGAGGGGCTTTTCTCCCCACCCCAACATAATGAAACGCCTTTTGTGTGGCACCGAACAATACCAAACAAGTATTCTAATAAATAGCCACTTTTTTGTTCCGTCGCGGCAGTGAATAGAATTGAGCAGTTGGTTTGAGAGCAGCTGGAGCGCCGCGCCGAGCGGGGAGGTGGAGCCCGGGTGCCTTCCTCCTCTTTCTCTTCCCCTTTCCCTCTCTCACACACACCCTCTCCTCTAACCTTGCCTTTCTCCCTCCCCGCTCCTCCTGGGCCAGTCTCCCTGCCCCGATCTCCGGGGGAGAAGTCTCCGGGAAGGGAAGAGCCACCCCCAGGTGCTGCTCCCCGCACCTGTGCGGCGCCGTGATCGCCGCGGCGTCTCCCCCGCCCCGGCCCGGGTCGTGTCGTCGCCGCCCCCCCCCCCCCTCCCCCCCCCGCTTCTCGGCCGCCCTGGGACCCCGCTCCCGTCCTCCCGCCGCGTCCTGCCGGGCCCCGGCACCTCCGGACGGCGGAGGCTCCCAGCCCGGCCAAACCCTCCTTTGTTGACAATAAACTTGTCTTTCCCGGGGAGGCCCAGAGCACCAACCCCCGCCCCTGCCCCCCTCTCCCTGCCTCCTCTCGCTTTCCCCGGGATGGAGCCGGGCTTTGTCAGACGCCCCCTCTCCGCCCGGGCTCGCTGCGGAGGGTCCGCACCTTCTCCGCCCTGTACCGCTCACGGCGACACCCCCCCCCCCCCTTTCCTAGAGTAGTTAGTTTTCTTCCTGCATTCCACCCCCCCACCCCGCTCCGCCCGCGCAATACTCTTTTCCAGTCCCTTTCTATCAACATGACAACCGCTCTAGGAAAGACAGTCGATAGCCGGTTATTAAAATGGACACAAATCAGCTAAAGATTTCCAGGTAAAGCGGAGAGTAACCCGTTTTCTGTTCCGCTCCGGCCGTGTGAGGGTGGGTGCCTGCCCGTGTGTGCAGGGAGGAGGGAGGTGTGTGCCGGGGGGGGCTGGGGGAGGAGGCGGGGAGGGCACATGGGGATGGTTTTGCCGCTGTCGGAGCCCCGGCGGTACCGGCCGGGCGGGTCGTGGGCACCCGCCGAGCCGGGGCCAGAGCACTTGGGACGGGCAGTGGGGCGGTCGCCTTCCCATCGTCGGAGTGCTGCCGCCTTTTATTTGGGGTGTGTGTGTGTGTGTGTGTGTATCTAGTCCTCATTCAAAAAATAAATTAATAGTTACACCCCCCCACCCCTCCCCAACATTAACCTCCGATTCGCTTGACAGCTAGAGCCCCGCTTGTCTAGCAAGGGCTGCGGAAAGCACCCGAGGTGCCAATAAACCCCAGCAACTGCTGCCAAGACTTGTAAGCACGCAGAGGTTACCTCGCCAGCTATTTTGCGTTGCTTGGTCACATATCAGTCCTTTAGAGATGTTGGAATAAAAAGCAGCTGGCTTTTAAGTTTAAACCACCGTTGCTGGGGTCGTATTCGCGCCTTGGAGGGGGAACGGACGGGCACGTCTTCACGACCCGAGTTAAACGTTTACAGCCCCATCAGCAGCGGGAGCACCGCGGCCAAGGCACCGCGCTCGCCCTCCGCCAGCGCCGGCCCTGGCACCTCCCTCCAGCGACACCCGGGCTGGCGAATGCCCAAGGGGACCCCCGGGGGTGGAGGCAGGAGGGGTCGGCCGCAGAGGTGTAAAGATGCCCTCGGTGTCCCTTCCCCGGGGCCCTGCCCTGCTGTGCCCGGGCGCGCTCCTCTGTCTGCGCGGAAACATTTTAGCTCCCCCCAGCTTTTTTTTTTTTTTTTTTTTTCTCCCCTCCCCCCCCCTCTCTTTTAAGTGGATTTTTGCTCTCACTTCAATAACACGCCGGCTCTAATTAGCTGCAATATTAAGAAACGCTGGTAAATGACAGTTTTATCGGGTTTGTGCAGATAGGAGGAACGCGGGGACCCAGCGAAATACCCATCCAATGCGTTTGGCGCTGGATCCCCGCCAGCAACCACCGCTCGCTCTTTTTATATGGAAAAATGGCAACATTTTGGAAAGCAGCTTTAAAACTTTGACTTGTATTTTACATGCTAAATAACGGGGAGAATGGCGACAGCGTTACAGAAAGCTTCAAACCCTGCAAATATTTGAATGGGGCTTTTTTGTAAAGTAGAGCAGCTGTCAGTCAGCTGGCTTTGACAGCCTGCCACAATTTTGTCATTTAATAGTGGGTGTTAGGCTAAGTGCAAAACACTCTGGCAAACAGATGTCAAACCTACATCTCATATAAATGGGGGTTGTAAAATTGAGTTTTAACCCACATATAGGGTTTTAAAAAGCGGTGCCAGTGTGTAAACTATATACAAAATAGAGATACTGACAATCTCCCGTGTGGGCTTGTTATTTAAAGTAGGCTTATTTAGAAACCTGACCTCCAAATTATGCTAAATCTTCATACATTTCAAACAGTGGAATATGAGAACAGTGCTTGGGAAAGTCGAAATTAAGGACAAATATGATGGCTCATTGAAAGGGGCTGATTGCCGTATATACTGAAAAACCAGGGCTCTTCATTTCCTCAACTCGCTGTCGCTCTTCCACATCTGAAGTGCAGGAAGGAAGGAATGGAAGGAAGGGAGGGAGGAAGGAAGGGAGGGAGGGAGGAAGGGAAGGAAGGAAGGAAGGAAGGAAGGAAGGAAGGAAGGAAGGAAGGAAGGAAGGAAGGGAGGGAGGGAGGGAGGGAGGGAGGAAGGAAGGAAGGAAGGAAGGAAGGAAGGAAGGAAGGAAGGAAGGGAGGAAGGAAGGGAAGGAGGGAAGGAAGGAAGGAAGGAAGGAAGGAAGGAAGGAAGGAAGGAAGGAAGGAAGGAAGGGAGGGAGGAAGGAAGGGAGGGAGGGAGGAAGGAAGGAAGGGAGGGAGGGAGGAAGGAAGGAAGGGAGGAAGGAAGGAAGGAAGGAAGGAAGGAAGGAAGGAAGGAAGGAAGGAAGGAAGGAAGGAAGGAAGGAAAGGAGGGAAAGGAGGAAGGAAGGGAAAGGAGGAAGGAAAGAAGGCAGGAAGGATGGGCTTGGCAGGGTCCGAGGGGACTGTTGTTTTTTTTTTTTTTTTTACAGCGGGGATGTAATAGGGGATGGCGGCAGGGGAAGGAAAGACCACAAACGCAGCGAACAAGCAGCTGCACCACCACAGCCTCCGCCGGGTGAGAGAAGGGAGGTGGCCAGACTCCCTGCAAAGGGTGGCAGGCACCCGCCTGGGACACGGCAAGAGAGATTAGGAGAGGTAGCAGGAAAAAATACTAGTCGCGGTTAATTTCTTCTGAAGTTACTGCTTTTCTTTTTGACCTCACATTTCTAAGACCTGTAGCTTCACCGAGATGTGATTTTGCCCTGCGCTTCGAGGGACCCCTCTGACAAATTTCCTTTGAACATTTGAAAAATGTCATAAATATTTATATCAAAAATTGTTCGTTGCTTCAGCTAGCTAGAATGAAGCAAGAAGAGAAAAGATGGTAATTCATCACAGGAATGATATTATATGGATGATATCAAATTCCCTAGAATAAGCCTGTGCTCACATTATCGTTTTGTAAGCTAAACATGTAGCTTCCTAAACAAGTCGACATGAGGGGATTAAATGAAGCATTTAAGTGAAAAGAATTGTTCATATTAATAATTAACCATAGTTTAAACACACGCTCAACTGATTTCCTTGTCGAGTACTCAGTTGCAACACTTGCACCCTCCTAACTGAGGAGTTAAATGAGTAGAGGAATGGACACGGGATAATTATTGATCATATGCAGATACTGCTGTCTGCTATCTTTAAGTCCCATTTGATCTGAACTCTCTCCCCGTTTCCCCTCAAATCCCCAAAGTTCTGCTGCTTGATCACAGCGTTTTCCTCTCGCAGGTTTTTGTTCGCTTGTTGTTTTGTGGGGGCTCTCAACCCTTACTTTGGCAGAACGACAACGAACGCGGGGACGCCAGCTTCCCCTGCCTCGGGGGCTCAGGAATCAGGGGGATAAGGGAGTGGCCGCTGCCCCCCCCCCCTCCGCCCCTCTTGCCTCCGGCGCGGCTGGCAGGTCCCCCCGCTCCGGGAGCGGCGGGCGGCAGCCCCCGGTCGCAGCTCCGGGGCTGCACAAAGCACCCTCGGACCCTCGGAGAGGGGCTCGGAGCCGCCCCCAGCCCTCGCCAGGGCTCTTGGGTCAGCACAGCGAACACACTGCTTTCGGGTCTACCCGAAAGTTACTGCCTCAGAAACCCCAGATTTTAAAAAAATATGTAAAAAAGCGCCCAGCGGCGCCCAGAGTGCTCCAGGCTGAGGTTCCTGAGGACTCCTCGGGTCACAAGCACCAGCCCCGAGGTGAGCTTCCTTCCATGCCTTGACAACGCCAACTACAGCCTAGCGTCGGGTAAAATCGTCGAAGAAGAAATCAGGTTTTATTGTGGAACAATTGCCTCCTAGTTGTTAGAAGTCAATTGCATCTTCAACTTCGGCGTGCAGTAGCTTGTTAAAACACACAGGCTGGCTCTGCGGCCACTCCCTGGCTCTAGTGTGGAGCCCTGGACAGTCTTTATTCAACTCCCTCACGCAGAAAAATGCCTGGAGCTGTTATCCAGCCCATTTGCTTGCAAAGAAAGGCTGTGGCAAAACCGTGACCCTTATTTACAAACAAGAATCTGGCCAATAAAGCTGGAAAAATATTTATTGATATCCTTGATAGATGTTAAAAAACTCCTCTTGCCACCTAAAAATGGACATTCTCTTACCTTTAATGTGATTGCTTTTTTATCAGTATACTTGTATGAGTATTTTATTACTTTCCAACATAGACATAGCATCCCCCTTTCCAGCATTCTGCCATGAAACAGTTCCGAGCCTCAGATGTCAAAATATAATTGACATAGATAAATATATTTTCCTCAAATGTAACAGTTTTATTAAATCTTGAAATGAAGTCCAGTGACAACCTCACTGTCCTAAAATTGCTCTGAAATACAGATCTTCATCCCCTCTAACTGCAGTGACATCAGAAATCCAGACGCTCAACTTGTATTTATTCCCATACTTCAAACATTAATATTAGTATGTCTTCAGGGTGGAAATATTACAGCACAAAATCAAATGATAGAGCTGGAAAATTACTAAAATAACATGGGAAATGGAAATAAATACTACTGTGATTTTACTGTTCAAGGATTAAATGGGGTTTGTGCTGTAGATAGGAAACACAAAGATCGCTAAAATTGTGTCTTCCATGGGCTCAGTTCCTGTGACTGCAGTGGAATTATGCCTGATCTACACTGGAGTGAAATCAGAGGGAAGCTACAAGACCTGTAATGTGAAGGCTGCAAGTTATAAAAATCAACAGGTGAAACCTAATTGCACTGCTGCACAGAACTCAGTACTTAACACTGTGTTGATTCTCTCATTTCATTGTAGAGCAGCAGATAGTAACTGAATTGTTTTCTTAGTGTTTCTTTTTAGGTCTTAGATTTGTCTCCCCTTTTAATAGGGTCTGAAGTCTGAACCACACTGTTCAAGTGCAGAATATACATTCCAAGACCGAGGGGCAAACCAGTTTTTCAAGTGGCTTGCGAGTAGAAAGTATGAGGTGGAGATCAGGTCATCCCACTGCAATGTGACCCAGTCATTTGAGGAAATAATTAAAATTGAAGGTAGTGCTGTCAAATGTAGCGTGGCTTAGCACCAGGCTTTTTGGCTTATCAGAGAGACTGAAGTAAACTAACACTCCTCGTTGATGAATGAAGAGTTTAGATATTCTGTCATCACTGTCGTGAGCCCCCCTGAGCATGTTACAGCTTTAAGAAGTCAGGTTCTTTCTGAGCATCCAAGTACTTGTACCAAAAGGACTAACTTTCACTGTGATGGCAAAAATGTTTGCAAATATTTTTTATACATTTGACAATATATATTTGTATTTCCTGGGGGAGGTGATAGCACATTGTCCACTGGATGCCCTAGCTGTATATGCAAATAGAGGGTATGTATTTTGTTCTGTTAACTCCATAGATGTTCCAGTGCTGGAGAAGTGCCTTCTCAGGTCATCAGGATGAGAAGACCATAATGAGGCTTGCTGAGACAGTGACTGCTATGAAACTATTCAAACCTTTCAGCTCCTCTTCCAGTGGAGCTGGGCTCCTCAGTTGCATGACCAGGACTGCCACTGGTTCACCCAGTGGGTTAAATTGCTTTTCTGTTACATTAGGTCCAGCTGTGCTGTCAATTTATTGCCTCAAGCTTCACCCAAGCATCCTGATGCAACTGATTGTCTCCACTGTGGAAATCCTGGGCTTTTGGCTCGATGGACATCTCATATCTTTTGTGAGGAAACCTGGAGGAAGGAGAGAGGACAGTTTTCTCTGGAGCCCTCTCCTCATAGGCAATACGGACATGAGCCAGTCTGAACTGGGAGCCATGGACACATTCCCCTCTGCAGACCACAAAAGCAGTTCACAGCACTGAAACAGGGCAATCAACTGCATGTTAACGATCGAGAAACAGTCTGAGGTCCTTGGGTAAGTCCTTCAGACTTCAACATTTGTAGGGATCCAGGATATTTAGACACAAAATTCTCACTGAAATGAACAGAAGCACTGCATCTAAATTCCTGGATTTAAATCTCCTTGAGCTGAAGATGTGAGATACCTGAGTTAATCTCCCTGAGACTCCACTGAACCACTGGCTACAATAACACGCAGGAATATCACAGAGGAATTAAGAGTATAAATTTACTAATACTTTTGAAGAGAGATGAAGAGCACAAAAAATGTGCTAAGGATTATTATTACTATTTACCACCATGACACTCACTGGGATGGGAAAATGTTTGGAATATCAGAGGAATGTTGCCTTGTTTGAAAATATCTCTGCTACTAATGTGATGACTGTCTAGTGGAGTTGTGGTTGCTGAGAATTCACACACTGATTTTATGGAGAGATAAAAGAGTGGAGTTTATATGGAATAAACCCCTTTTGAATATAACAATCTGCATAAATGCTTTAAGAAAGCCTATAATTATGATAAAAATGTTGCTCAGAGTTAAAATTATGAAGCAATCAAAATTTATAAACAGTCTCTCATCGACTTTTAATCATACTTTCTCATATACAAACTGTAGAAAACATATAGTAGTAGCAATATATAACAATACACTTTTATTTTCAGTAATTTATGGTCCCATGCCATGCTCTTTAATCAGAAAAAGCTCAGATGCTCTGCAGGACTACCCTTAAATGTCAAAAACTGTATAAAGGCCACTAGTTTTATACACACTTAGCTGAGGCTTTATCCTGCTAGCAGCTGAACACCTCTGGAGAGGTTCTGTGCACACTCTGGGCTAGATCCAAAGCTTTCTGTGGTCGTATTCCCACCAAGAGTCTCTGGATGAGGGCCTCTATTCCCACCGACTCCTCTGGAGATGCTCACTCAGTGTAACACAGGATCCGACCCGCACCTCCCCTGAAATTCCCTTGTAGACATTGCTCTCCATTTGTGATTCATTAAGGAGAACGCTTAAATTATATGCATCATGTAGGACTTGGATGGCAAGAGATATTCAAAGGAAGGGAAATTTGTAACGGGAACCTTGCCAATTTGAATGGTAGCCTACCATGTCTATAAGCTCCATTGTTTTCTTTGAGCTGAACTAGCTGAACACATTCAGGACGCATTCTGATAGCAACATGCCTCCCTCGGCAAGTGGTAAAATTCACTGGTATTATTGTGTCATGAAAAATCTCATCACAGATAGGTCAAATTAATGAATATTTGCTTCAAACAATATTGTGGGTTTGGCGCTTTTTTTTTTTTTTTTTAATGGGATATTACTAGATCCTTTTCTGAAACAGAAGAGCATGCTGAGTCTTCCACCTGAATTCCTTATGAAAATGAGATCTATTGAATTGACTGGCACAACTCTTACTGATAGGCTGTTTGACTCTCCTTAATTATGAGAGTAAACAGCCTTTTCCACTAAAATATTGACTCAACTGCTGCTTTCAGCTAGGCATATTAATAAGGAATAACTGCACTGAGTTTCACTAAGTCTACACCTTTCTAATGGAGTGTGAAATAATGCCCATAAATACTCTTTCAGTGCTCTCAAGGGGAGAGATTCTTGCATGACTTCCTATTGATTCCAGCTATCTTCAGGTCCTTGGGAGCTCACTCACCTTTCCCTGACCAAAAGTCTGAAACAAAACTCCCCAGGAGGGTAGGTGGCAAGGAGGAGGACTGGAGAAGCCTCCAGACTTCTCCAGTCTCTTGGAGAAGACTCTAGGGATTGCTCATCCTGTTAGTTTGTGGAGCAATATGAGTACTTTGTGGTCCTTTCAAAGAAATAGTGCTGTATGAATTCTGCATACTTGAAGGGGAATCATATTTTCAGCTTGAGAAAGTGAAATTTCAGCTTGATCCACTGCTATATGATGTAGATGACAGATTTTTGAAGGACAGAGGAGCACCATGCATGCAGCTTGATGAGCATTTTCTGGCATCATTGGACTGTTACATAATGGCATTCCTGGATGTGCTTGTCATGCTCCTACCAATGCCCCAGCCTCAAGCATGGTGCGACTTACCTTTCCAGCCAAAAAAAAAAAACAAAAACCATTGTGATTTTGGGACTTCATGATTTTGTGAGAGCAGATTTTTTTTCTTCCTCTTACAGCCCAGTTTTCTCACTTTTGGCCCTATTGGGGTTTGCCTACAGAAGGATGGGTAGATGTTATTTTCTGTGATTAATATGATTCTCCATTTAAAGGATTTCTTTGCTATGAAATCTCTATATTTAACAGTCTATAATCACTGAACATAAACATCAAGCCTCATTTTGTATCTATACGTGGGCCTAAAAAATGTGGTTCTGTTTCCTACAACAGCTGAGATAGATTAATGTAATGAGCACAAAAAAAAGGAGGGCAAAAATACTAGAACAAAACCTAAACAAACCTCAAGCATGAAACCAAACATTCTGTATACTTACATTAAAATTATACTGAAAATTTGGAGCATGAACTTCCAAACTAGGCTTCCTTCTGTTTTACAAACTGTAACGTTTGTTTAAAAAAAAATCTAAAGCATAATTGCAAATTCAAATTTCCTCCCCATTCTTACATCGACATTTGTGTTTTTCTCTTAACATCTCCCACATGTTAATGCAGCAGCTTCCTAGCCCTCTTGTTATATATCGCATTCAATGTAATAGTTTAGCAAATTCTCCAATTGTGTTGGTGTTAGCTTTCACAGACATGGAGAGCAATTTGATGTGTCCTTTTAATGAGTCATTTTCATGCAAGGAGGAAAACAGTGGTTGGGGAAGTTATTAAAGCTTTCTGCTCATTGATTTTAAGACTCTCTACTCAATCTATGTTGCTTAAAACCCAGCTTGTTTTGTTAGAAGGTTATTCAAACCATCTTTTCTTCTAACTCCCAAGTTTGAAGAACTCCAGCTTCCTTTTACTTCTTTTCACGGGCTGCAGTTCTGTAGCAGAATTGACTCTACCACAAAGTTTTTAATACTTGGGTTGCTAAAGGTAACTGTCCAAATGTAAAGATGATGCAAACCCATCTATGGATGGCAGGACAGATACAAACCTAGCAGGGGCAGGAGTTCACTTCATCTGTAGCAGGCATTGACTCTAAACAATAAAGGTGACAACATAAATGATATTTTTTAAGCTGTGCTCCTGCTGATCATTTCAGTGATGTGTCTCATGAATACACAAACTTACTTAACTTGGTTGAATGCGGAGCTGGACAAAGGATGGTAAGCCTGAGAGAAAACTACTTACAACAGATGGTTTCTTCAGAGGAACAAGGAACTCGGGGCCCAACAAAATGACTGTGAGAAGAACAGATCTGCCATACTATACTGGCCACTGAAGTCAGCACAGTAGTCATCATAACTCTACCTATGGTCACATGTTTTTTTGCACCATGGTTCTTTTAGGGTTTCACTTATCTGACAAATCTCTGAGTGATGGCACTTACTGAGCTTTCAAGCAGTAATATAGTGGCTCCAACCCTTTTGTCTATAGTGGGCCACGTGAGCTGTACTACACTGTGGAACATAGGTGTGCTTTCCTAGCCATTTGCTCTGGAGAGATGACTCAGACATGACCTAGCTCCATGATGGAGGTAGATTGAGGTACACCATCCTGTCCCTGTGTTCAGCTTTTCATTGGATGCACAGGCAAAGAGCTGGGGCATGTATGACAGTGGGTTCCTTGATCTAAAACATCTAGACATATGGCTGCTGGGTGTGCTGCTGAGCATGTGCACCCTACAACAAGTGATGCAGCTGCAGTCACCTAAGGTGGTGGGAGAATGTTCAACAAAAAAACATAAAGGAAGGTGGTCCCTGTACTGTGGCCGCAGACACACTCATTCCCATGTGTACGTGGCTGTGTGCAGTGTGTGTATGCAAGGGATGAACTTTTGGTCATGTTGTCAGGGCAGGTGTGTGCTGGGGCCCTTGAGAAAGAAGGTTCCAGGACACAAACTGCCAGAACAATTCATCCAGACTATAGTTCCCTTCTGGGATAAAGAGGTGAGTCACAGGGAAGAGACTACAGGTTTGAATGAATGTTTCTCTGGACTGGATCTTGCCTACTGGACACATGCAAAGTGCATCAATACAACTCAGTCTTGCAAAAGCAAATTTTGTTGGAAAAAGGGACTGTTACAAAGCAAAATAAAAATCCTAATTCAATAAAAAACTTTTAAGTTTCTTTTTGGGCAAAATGACATTAGCTGTATTTAAAGTCTGTATATTAGAATGACATAGGTCATTGTGAAATTTTAAGTCTTACCAAATTGTGAAACCACTGCAGTACCTGTTGAACTACCTAAACCAGCCATGACTTATCTAAACAAAATAATTTGATACTGGCTGTTTTCCACACTTTAATTAGCAAGAGCAGACGGCTGTTGCATAATCCTATTTAATGTCTGTGCTTGATACCTCCTGAATAGCTCAGTGATTAAGTTTATACCTTAGTGTGGCTAAATGCATTAGCTGAAAGAAAATCACTAAGATTCACTTTATGACACAGTTTTAATGCAAGCGTGTTTCCTTCCGCTGACTTAACAGAGAAAAAGCTCTATTAACTTATAGTCTGTTAGTTGCAAAGATGCCCCGAGGTGTTTTGTATAAATGCATATTGGTATCTCATGCGAATTTTCCCTCCCCAACAGAGTTTCTTTGTAACAGAGATGACGGTGCCCCCATTAGATAATCACCACTCTCAACAACACCCAGCCTAATCACGCAATTGATCACAGTAAATCAAAGATTTGGGAATTCTGTGAACAGCCTTCTGCAGCTCCACCTTTCTGTGCAATGGGCTGTGTTGGCCAGGTCTCCCCCAGAGGCAGGTTTATGAGAGGGGGAGGGAGGGCAGGTGTTGAGTCTGCAGCCTACCCCTCTGCAGTGCTGGGTCCCCAGGTACAGCAAGGGTTGTGATGTCTCTCCTCCTCCCTGTCACTCGTGCTGCTGTATCGGACTGATATTTGCCACAAATCAAGAAGCTCTCCAGTTCTGTTAGTTAGGGTGGCTAACAAGCTACATGCATACCTGTGTGCAACATGAAAAACATAAATTAAACTCTCCTCAGTTAAGACTTTTAGAGTCACAAATAGCGACAGTTCCACCCTGCATACGTACTGGTAACTTTTTTTTTTTTTTTCTCTTTTTTTTCCCCCTCCACAGCCCTGCTGTTTTCACTGAGGTTATGAGATAAAAGCTACAGAGTTGGCATCTCAATCTTGCTTCCTTATTTGAGTCTTAACATTTAAACAATATTTTGTCTCATGTCCATGTAAAAGGGGAGTGCTTTAAGTGTGTGTCTTACCGCATTAGGATATATATTTTAGATGTTTAACTGTTTCTTCACACGAGAAAAGCAACTTGCTGTTGCTCAACAGGAGCATGAGTAGTTTTTGGCAGAGAACTTCTGTACATTTACTTTGACAAATAAAAATTTACATAAACATAATTCTAAAATGTTTTGAAATGTAGAAATGAACATCATAAAACCAAATGATAAGTGATTACACAAGATTTTGAGAATTTTACTATCTCAGCTCAGTTGCTCTTTCTAAAAAACCCACAAAACTACCACAAAGGAAACTAATAATACTGTTATATTTTATCTCTCCTGGAATATATTTTATTATAAAAGTCTAGAACATCTATAGAGTAGCTTTATGTGCATTTTAATAATGTATTTTAAAATTTTTTAAAGGGAGGATACATATTTCTGTTTATTGGAATATTTACTGGATGACAATATGTATGGATCTCAGTGAGATGTGTGCATATGTTTTTAAAAGAAAACAGCAGTGGATAGATGGTGGCAGGTTCGTCTTAAAGATGAAGGTTTCTTTCTGTGACTGGCAAAGTTACAAGAGGCTTGATTAACCTCTATTCCCATGGGGCTCTGCAAGTCCTGATTTCCCAGTGATAAATACCAATTAATTTTATGAATTGTGTATTCACTGTAGAATGTAAAGATTTCTGGCATCAACTCTTCAGCTGGGCTTTGCTGTATAAAAACTCTATGTACTGACATAGAGGCTCATCCTTGTTAAGTGTATGATTCCTGTTCTTTTCAAAGGAAATACAGGCTCACAGGTGAAGCCTAGGTGGAAGCACCTTCATCTAGTGCCCACACGTGCTCTGTTTGGGAGCAAGAGACAATATTCTATTTCTTATTGGTGGTGGAATAACTGATACATAATTTCATGCTTGATTTCTTTAAAGAAGCCAGTTTTGTGAATGTAGCCACTATGGTTTGGTAATAAAAGGAAGCAGCAGCATGGTTTTGTATCAACATTGACATTGTTTGCTTAACCAAAACCACAAACAAACTCACTGAAGTTTTATTGCTGTTGTACATAAATTAAGGAGAGTTTATTTCCTTCTGAAGGCCAGCAATGACAACTGCCACAGAGATGATCAATGTAACAGAACTTCTAACAAGGTCAAGAGGTATTCCTCATGAGCTCAAGACATTACCTCTGCAGTAAATGCCACCTCTGACTGTGTTTGTAAAATGTTGATACTGCCATTTCACCAACTCTGCCTTTCTCCCGGGAAGCAAAGAGAAACACAAGCCCAAACAAATGTTTGTGGACAAGACCTGAGATAGAAATCCCAGAAAAAAGGGTTATCTACCAAATCCTGAAAGGGATTTTACAGTCCTGATTCACCAGTCCTTTCTTCCACAGACCTCCTGCTGGATTTAAAACAGAGTTAAATGGGAAAAAAACACCTATATGAGTGGAAGGTGTGGAGTATACTAGTGTACATCTAGAATTAAGTTAATATTCTATTGAGAAGGTGAAGGCCAGTACTAGAGATAGTGTAATATACTATTGGTCCACAAGAAGTTTAGACTTTTTTTGTTTGTTTTGTCTTTATGCATTTCTGTTTGGGTGCTTTATTTCAGGCAAACTTCATGCAGAAATTTATAAAAAGAAATCCCCCTTATTCCATCTATGACCAACAAATACCAGAAAAAAATACAATTGCATGCAAGGATATTAGATTCATTATGGTAACCCTGTGGTTATTAATGTTTGTAATGATATTTATTTAGACTAAAGACTCTGAAATAAATGATAGGGCTCTTTGCACTATACTTCTCTGAAGTCCCTGTGATAACAAAAAGTTTGTGATTCCTCCAAGCAGCCAGAAGTGGCTAATGTGGGATGCCTGATATCCAGCACAGAGAAAGGAATCTTGTTCATAATATGGCCATTCTTAACCTCCATCTCTACTTCTTCCATCTCTCCACTTCCAAAGACAGTTTATGTGCTAAGCTCTGTGTCTCAAAGTGAAACCAGGTATTTCCTAAAGACAGGGGTGTACATGGAGAATCTTTAGGAACTCCAAGTCCCTCACACTGAATGCCTTTTTTTCTGTTAGGCTGGCTTGGAAATAAAAGCTGAAAAGTTATCTTATGAGAATCAGTGACATAGAGAACACAGAAACTAAAAACACGGTCCAAGTAATGAATGGAATAACTTTAATTATGTTTGGTTTAGGTGTATGGACTCACTAAATCTCTCTTATACAAATGTGTTTTAAAGTTAATTATCTACTATAATTTCCATCTAAATATATTAAAGGGACGTTTTTCTCATTCTTATTCTTCTGTGAAGTCATTCGAGCGTCCAAATGATTGAGCTCTGGCATAAAACTGTTGACATTAAAATAAGGTGTAATAAAGAGAACATGGTAATAGCTAGAAGGTCAATGAAGAGAAAAGGAAGCAGCCAGGCTTAATTTAACAGTAGCACTGCAAGCAATGCTGGAAGTGAAATAGCTGCCAAAGAATGGCCATTTGGACGACCTGCATTGAAGAAACTGAAAAGTGACATAACATTTTCCTATTTTCAGATAATCAGAATCAAGTTGCAGATGTTTCTGTGATTAAAAATACATGCATACAAATTGAGTGGGATGCACCTTGCCAAAAGTCTGTGTTCTCAAAGTCTGTATCTGAACTGGTGATCTGAACCCTTCTGTAAAGTCAGTTCGAAAGAAGGAGTTTTTTCAAGGGCATGACTGATTTCTTCCTAAAGTACATGTCTGAAATGTATTTCTCTAGAATTTCACCTATTTTTCTTCACTGGATATGAAGAGACCTGGAGGTAACAAGTTCAGATATGGATATGTAAAATTAGGTTATGTAAATCCCACCAAAGGAAACTCTGATGCTGGAAAACCACCACCAGTATAGGTGGAACAAGGGAAGACCAGGGAATAACAGCCTTGGATGCCTGCCAGTTGCTGCTGCACCAGGTTTTCAGCAGGAACTTCAGGAGTGTCCAGCGACACTACATAAACTTAGCAATTGCGCCCGACCTTGGTTTTGTAGATTATATGCAGGCTATATACTGTGGTCCCAAAGTTAGAAAGAGGACTTTTGTTTCGTGATCTTGTTTCTAGATCAAACCTGCTGTATGAACTACTAAATTGGCAGTACATATCAAAGTAGTCTTGAACAGAGAAATCCTCAGGGAGCGATATGCTCTTACATTGCTTAACGATGCATAAAGCAACGAGAGCAGGACCACAAATCTTTAGCCCTAAGAAGCCTTAGATTTGCTTTTGTTGTTACTCAAAAACATAGACTGAGATGAAGCCATTATCTGTAGCTAGGGCTGGTGATAGGCTTCCTTGAAGAGAAATCTATTTCACAGTCTCTCAAATACGTTCAGCTGTTTCTAAGTTAGGTTTTGTAGGTGTTTATTTAGAGGTGTATATGTCCTGCTGGTTTTACTGAACTTCTCCTTTTGATGTGGGGAATGCACTGTAATTTTATCCTCTGTAATCAGCACTATTACCAAAACATTTTTCCACTTCAATTTTTGGCTGTTTGGACATTTGAAACGTTCATGTTTTGTACTCACAATTCAACTCTGGGCACCAGCCTGTTTTCCTGGGCTATGACCATCAGAAAACAGGTAGTTAAAAGTTCAAGTGTTCAAATATATATTCATGTATTTATTCTGTGATCATAAATTTGAAAAGGCTCTTTTGCAAGTACAAAAAAAGGTTAGGCCTCTCTTCAGCTGAACAACATCTCATCCTCTTCCCATCAGTACCTCTTTCTTTTATACATACTTCTAGCTAATGTAAATCTCTAATATTCTGTAATGGCATACCAATTACAGAAAGCACCCCATCAAACCACCAACATGCATGAAGCTTTGATCTCCAGCGTGCAGTATAACCTAACTCTTACCTTATTTTCTATCAATTTATCCTCCAGAGCTATCTTGGGGCATGAATACTTCTTATTTTTTATTTTCTCTAGTGAACAAATGTTTATAAATGTCATACTTTTGTATGCTGACAGTCATGTAAGTAAAGTTTCCCCTTCTCTCCTCTACTTAAGTACACAGTGTAGATTCAGTTTTGGCATATGTCTCATCTGTATTACAGTATCTTAACTATATGTCAAGGTAGAAGATATCTAGGAGACTTTTGGGAAGCTTGAAGCCCAGCTCTTGAACCATTATCTAGCTCATTTATTATCTAATTCAATTAATTTGATATGTTTATAATACACTAATGTTTTTGCATGGTCTAATGCCACAGAATTGTTATAATACTGTTGCAAATTTAACCACATTGGGAAAGAACTGAGCTCCTCTTTAAAAGAGACCACCCTTACAGCGAGGGTAGATTTTTACCTAACCAAAATGAAACCAGATTACTGGCTTGGAAAACTAATTATTATGTGTGTTTATTTAAACTAGGAGTGGGAAGAAACAGGGCTGAGAATACTGAGGTCCTATTAAGACATCTGTTGGGAGGTTCAAAGGTAATGGCACCTTTTAGAAATGGTAACAGGCAAGGATAAAAGCTGTAACAGTTACAGATAGATTGAGGAATACAAATGTAACTCTCTAAAGCTCATAAAACAACTAAAATGCATGCGATATGGATAAGATATTAGAGAGAAGGTTATATAAAAATAATAAATAAAGGAGCTAAATAAATACTGCTATGTAGATAAAGAGAATTCCTATAAATGTCTATGTACCATTACAGGAGGCCTAAAAACAAAAACTGGGTTGCCAGGCATTGGAGGAGAACCTATAATCTGCATTATTGAAGCACAGTGGAGTCATAAAACAATGGGACATTGTTTGTCATGCACATAGCCCTACCGAGAGAACAGATGCTGTGACCGAAGAGGTGTGTGAGTGACTTTGTGCCTGAAAAAATCCTAAGATTATAATAAACCAAAATTTCTCAATAGGAAGGATCACCTGGCTGATTCTGCCTGAATAGAGACCTCTGCCGCTATGTGGAATCCACCCTGGTTTTTACATCAGGAGGAAGAGATTTTGGATTAAATCCTGCCACCGAGGAGCACATCAGTGGCTTTAGGATTTTACTGCCTTTCCAGGGATCCTGAGGCTGTTGGCATAACCCTGTCTGCTCTCTAATTTCTGCAACTACAAGCGCAGCCTTTGGCACAGCGGGAGCAAGCTCTCAGTGCTGCGCAGCACCCTCCCTGGTGCCCGAGCCCACTGGGCCAGGCACCGCCGCTGCTGTCCCCAGGCTATGTGTGCAGCAGCCCTAGGGATGGAAAGCTGTCAGAAAGCCCAGCGCTAGGTGCTTACAGCTGTCCTGGGAGAGCATAGGGTAGTGTAGGCAGAGACAATGAGTTTTACGGGATCAGGAGAGCAAAGCTTATTCACAGAGATGCAAGAAGTAATGACACCTAAGTACAGTAAAGAAAGCAGTAGAAAGAAACAGTAGTGATTAATAACAACAGTAACAGCAATAATAATAAAGATGAAACCACAGACTAAATTAGCACACAGATTATTAAATTATTGTCAACTTCAGTACACTTTTTTGGAATAGGTACTTTTAGAGAGAGAGAGTCTCTTCCTGAATTGATCCTATCAGTTAAAATGTAATCTTTTCAGCTCTTCACACAGAAGGTGACGTGTTAATTACTACATAATGCTGGTGAAATAATCTGAAAATTTGTAACAGGAAACAAGAACTGCTAAATGAAATTAAACATTCCCATAATACACTGGCACAACAAAACAATGAGAAGGGAAGCTGACAGAATCTGTAAACAGTCACCCCTACCAGTATGGAAGAGACCTCAAATGAGGGGAAAGCTATGCCTTGGGGGAAAATTCCCCATTTAGACTAGTGTTCACTCCATCTGAGCTTTCTGGCAAGGCTGATAGATTTAACCTGAAGTTATTAATGTGAATAATTGTTCAAAATTACATTTAAATTAGATAGTACAGGGGAGAACACATTGGCACTATTCTTTTACCATCACAGTTTTGGAGGGTTTTAAAGGTATCACAGAAGAAGGAGGTTTAAGGAAAATGAAAGAGTGTCGGTATCTTCTTTATCATTAAAAGAGGTATCTGTGTTATAGATTAAATAAGCACATCCTTGCTTCTTCCCTAATACTTCCTCTCCAATCAGTGTTACTTATTTTGGGGGCAAAGTCAACTTATACAATGAAATGAGCAGGCAAACAATGTTGCCATGGATCTTGAGCTGATCAGCAAAAAGTATGGTTTACCTTCAAGCCTTGTGAATGTTTTGGGGGAAGATATACAGACAGTCAACTCATCAAAATGTTACAAAGGTATATATCATCCTAGGAAAATTTGTTAAAAGCACAACTCCTAAATCCCAAGGCACTAAAAATGAAAAAGCCTCAAATTTTGTGTTCAGACTGCAGTCAAAGTGCTGGTACATGGCAGACTACCTGCAGAGAGACAGTATCTGTGTCATAGCCAGCTCCTCCAGAAGCTTCCCTGGGCTGGTTAGGTTATTCATGGTTTACTCCAGATGACAAGATCATTATGGTCATGAAAGATGATGATGTGGAGACCATCAGAGAACTCAAGTTACATGACCTTTATTTGGTTCCTCCTAACAGGTTAACATCCCCTTTGAATGAAAAAGGTGAAAAACACTGCATGGAGACGTATAAATGTTGATGAGCCATTTCTGTAACATTATTACTGAAGCCTTTTCCAAACAAAAATGGTAAGCCTTCTCACTGTCTTTAGTTTGCTGAAGCTGGCTAACCCTGATTCAATACGGTTTTACCATAAACCACCATTTCCCCTACAGATGTTTATTTCCTTTGTTATTTAGGAAAAAGAAAAATACCCCCACATAGCCAGAGTTTCCCTTCAGCTCCATTGGTGGAAGGACAGGCCTATTACACCACTGGTGAGGATTGAAGACATCTGTGTGATTTAGAAAAGTCTTTTGTTTGGGACTGTGTCTAGTTGTATATATTATGGATTACAGCTACAAAATGTTCCGCCACTCAAAGCTCCTAAAAGGCACATCTCAGAAAAAATGAAAATAATCTATTTTTGGTTTTGCTGTCATTACTATTACAGTAATGACATGAGGCCCCAGCCAGAAACAAGGGCTCTTGGAAGCATATAGGATGATGTGGTGTCTGCCACAAAATACATTATGGTCCCAGAATTATCCATGGGGCCCAGTCTGTAACACATTTACACTCTGAAAATGTACAACGTTTTGATAGAGAAGATGCATTTAATGATATAAAAGCAGGTAGATTGGCTGACTGACATTATATTTCAGGACTGACTATGCAGTGTATCTTTCCAATGGGATCTGTTCTTGGTGTGCTGGTTTCATGAAAGAGTCAGGGCTTTGCTGTAAACAGATTCCCTGGGACAAAGGCAAGGCTAAAAACCTCCCACACTTTACCCTGAAAGGCTGGTGCTAGGCAGCAGTCTCGGCACTTAGGTTGTGTCTAGACAATTCCACTGTATCCTTCTCCAGAGGTGCACACCGCTCCGAGGTGGACACAAAGGAAATTAACAGCAATAAGCTGCGAAACAACTGGAGAAAGAAATTATATTCCTGTGATTTGGGCATGCTAACTTCAACCCGGAGGCTTATTTGGAGAACACTTTCATCCTAGGCTCTCTTTGTAACCCACAGAGAAGAACAGGCACTTCCAGAATATGATTCAGATGAGGAATGGTCTACTTTACCTCCAGAGGTTTATTTTCTCTCTCGATTACCTTTGTAGAAGGCCTTGAACAACTCTGCTTCTAATTAGGTGACTATGCTGCTACAGTCTCAGTTAGGCGCTTATCATTGGGTGTGAGAAGTTCGGGGCTTAGGGCAGTATCTGGTTCACGTGTTTTTGGTGCTTAATACAAATTCAGGCAGAATTAAACACTACAGTCTCTACAGTCTGTCAACGGTGGCTGCTTGACTGTATGAGTGCCTGTATTAAAAATTAGCAGTAAAGAATACTTAAACAGCAGTGACAGCTGGGACCAAGCCTCAGGACTCTCTCAAGCTGCCCTCACCAATGGGCTGCAAAATCAAGCTCCCTCTTACTTATTCTCTCTCTGCTCTGTGGCCTCACATAGTGAGCAGAATGAAGAACTTCTCTAGCTTGACGGGTAGGATAAACTCTGAGGAAAAGGGAATTGCGGTTCAAACCCCTTCAGACTAAGAAAGGCTTAAAATCCATGTTTCCCACTTCTTGTAAGAGTGTTCAAACAATGAAGTTATTCTGAAGTGGCTGCTGCCTCTTCCTCCTCCATCATTAGCTGCTTGCTCTCAAAAGAGGACTCAGTGCTCTGGATTTCAAGTGGATGAAGGTGACTAAGGTTCAACACTTGTTCAGATCTAAACTGAGAGGTTTTCCAGGTGATTGGTAGGTGGGAGTTTCAGTGACCTGCTCAGGCAGTGGAGAGAGATAGGGTCCTAGCTGCTTTGAATGATTTCAGAGGTGGCCACCTTTTCCCACCCATTGTATTTGGAATTGAGATGTCTACCTCAGATGCACTGAATCATCCTCCTGGGCCAGGAGTTGCCTGGATGCACGGCAGCACCCAAGCTGAGCAGTTCTTGTTGTCAGTCTGAATACTGCCTTCATTTCATTACACAGTTCTTAGCCATTTCCCTCTGGCAGGTACCAAAGAAGTGATGCTTCTGTGACAAATATCCCTCACCTTCCATGATCTATCACAGCAGCCTGGAATACAGGAAAGGCCGCTTTAAGCCAAAGACCCATGAAACATATCCAAGGCAATCAAGATTTTTTTTTTTTTTTCTTAATTTTTCAAGATTTCCCTTCCGTAAAGAGTCAGTGTATTTGTAATCACACTAGAGAGCCCACTGGGGAACTGGGAAACATATTTTCAGCACATACATCTAGGTTTGTGCTGGATGTTTGCCAGCCTAGGCATGACATACTCTAGTCCATCCTTTAGCATAGCAATAACAGGTGGAAAAAGTGTGTTCGCTTCACTATAAATAGCTAGTTGCATTAAGTATAACATTTACATTTGCTTGTAGTTGTCTGAATTCAGAACCAAACTCAATGCACTGCACTCATGCCAGCAGATCCTATATTCCCCCCCCCCCCCCTTAATCGCAGTCTTTTTTGCTAGCTACTTTTCCTCCTTCAGTCCTCAGCATGCAAATTATGCCCACTTTCACATATTTTCTGACCAATTTAGACCTAAAATTTATGCTGCCGATCACGTCACTGCTGAAATTGTCTCAGAGCTTTCCAAGGGAGTTGCACTTGTTGACAGCAGGTATGAATATATTTCTTGGATTTGAATGCCTTCGCATGAAAAAAAAATTGCAGAGCACTGTCAAAGCTGTGGCTGATATACTGCATAAATGTATAAAGTAAATAACCATACTTACTATGATGAATTCTAGTCTTAAACCCTAATAACCACCTTTTGCGGGTAATAAAGTTGCTGATCTATTATGTGGAAAATATAAGCCTGGCACCCTAACATTTATGTACAAAAAAGCAAAGGCTGGTTATCAATATGCTCACTTAAATCACAAAATTCAGTACATGGATAGGTGGTTAAAAGATTACCAATTACTGCAATATCATGATGGGTTCCTCCATCAGAAACATGAAGAAGGAAATCCCCCAGGACAGCCTGAGTCTGAGAAGTACTATTTTAGACACTTTGTTAGGCAGAAGGTGCTGAGCCTCCTTTCATAGTATATTGATTTGAAGCTTTGTATGATATATTGACTGGCCTGATATTGACCTTTGTCTGAACTGCAACTGAACAGTTTCTAAAGCATCTGCTTACCAGAACAAAAGTAAACTGCAAAAGCATATTAGATACAAAACACTGACCTCTCTAGACTGTTTTGTTTTGTTTTTTTTTTTTTTTACTTTGCTTGCTATTTAAACATGAAATTGTAATCTGAAAGGCAGCTTACTCAGGTTAACAAATTCTCTGAATGAAATGTTAATGTTTTGGTCATATCAGATAACTTTTTAGAGAAATTCTGCACTTTAAAAATTGTAGAGACTTTCTACTTTGCCAGCCAGTTATGTAAGAAATTATTTCTGCTATACAAGAAGCTGGCAAAGACCAAAATCCTATACCACTGCAACTTTTTGGAATGAAATATTCAGTACTTTGGGGATGAGAAATCAGTATAAACACCAGCAATACACATGGCACTTTTAGATATCCTGCATTGATGCAGTTACTGTCATTATTCTTTGAATGCAGGTAGTCTACAGTAGCCCTGAAAGCGTGTGATTCTATTTGTTATTTCATAGTGGGTTTTATTAAAATTTAGCTCTGAGCCAGCAAAGTACTTAATAATGTATGTGGCTTGGAAAAATCTGATGGGTCTTCATGGCTGTGGCCACACTGCACGTTGAGAAAATTGTGCCAAGGAATGGTCTGAGCATCACTCTAGGAGCAAGGGCTGTGTGTCAGTACTGCCCCACTGGGCAGCTTGCAGTTGGGACTGGCCCGGAAGCTCAGCTCTGGGATAGCAGGTGTTGAAAGCATGATTACAAAGGCAGAAATCTGACTGCAACACACACAAGCACAACAAACTGGCCCTGAGAGAAATGAAGATCTAGTGACATGGTTTGCAATAGAGGGTTATTGTCCAAGCAAAAGGCATGGTCCTGTGCAGTTGCAACCAGTGTGGCTGCACCTTTGCTGCTGTTGGCATGTGACCTAGACAGCTTAAAGCCTCATCTTAACTCTGAGAGAACTAACTTTAATGTGTAGCACCTGCTTCTATACTTCCCTGAAGCAGCACCTTAGCCCTTCAGCAAAACATCAATGCCAAGTCTGTATGGAGGGCTGCGTGGTACCCTCCTTCAAGGCCTGCTCCAAAAGGAAGCTTTGGAGCAGGCCTTGAAGTGGGCTTTGGTGGAGTCAGCAAGACCATTCTTGAAGCACCTTCAAAAACATACATAAATGTTTTTAAAGAGCCATTTCTTCCTGCTGAAACTGTTCATGTGGGGACCTGACAGAATTTGTTATCATTTTAAAGCGAAAGGAGCATAGAAATGTTTGAAATTAAAAAAAGAGATTCACTTAAATGTGGGTTTTCCTTAAATGGACACTTATTACAGGAAAAATAGATAGCATTTGAATTTAGAAAACAAAAATAAAAAAAGGATTTTCAAAATAGGAAAATACCCACTGGAAATGGGAAAAGGGAAAAATTTTAGAGATAATGTAAATTTCCCATCAAAACTCTACTTTGAGAACAGAGCGCTTCAGTGAAACACTCAATATAATTCCTTGTGAAAACAGAATTGAAAAAACCCAGCAATGAACAGGTTTCACCCAGTCATTGTTTTCCAACAGGGTTTGACAGCCGCCTAGCTGAATGAGCATCTAGAAGGCCCTGGACCCACTCTAGCAGACAGCATGGTAAATAGGTATGAGTAAGCACAAACACATGGGCTAATGCCACAGCCCTGTTCATTTTTCTCTGGTAGGTAGGAAAGAAAGGCAAAAATAAATCAATTCAAGTGACTGAAGGCATGGGGGCTGGTGCCAGAGACGGCGTTCAAATGCTTGTAGCACTCTCTACCTGTGCCTTGCGCTGAGCTCGTTTGATTCCTGATTGCTCTTTTCATATTAAGGTTTTCCACAGAGTAGTCAAAGAGCACAATGAATATTGAATGTTGAGGTCAGAAGCAGGTTTAGAAAAGACCAGGGATCTTTGCACTTACTACTGGGCAGAATATCCTCCCAGAGCCACAAACGATTGCTCCAGTTCACAGATAATAAGGCAGAGACTTACAGTTGCAGGTTTAAGAGGCTCTAAGGCCAATGAATAACCTGTGGTCTTTAGGAAAACCATCCCCCCAGCTCTCAAGCAAACAACCCAGTTATTTGTTAGCCTAAGTAGCCGGTTTCCATTTTTACTAGGAAGAGTCAGAGTCAGAAAATAGGTTATGGTGGGGGAAGAGGAGGACAGATGAAGTTAGAGCTAGTATTCCAGGTCACTTGGTCTGGGAGGTAAAGTGACGCACAGAGGTCTCTATGCAGAGGCTGCTGCTGCTGAAGAGGAAGCAGAGCACTCACAAAACTGTACAGGTGGTAAACTGGTAAGTCTGAGAGTGTACAAAAGTGATGCCAATCCTAACCACAGTGAATGGTCCCTGCAGAGTTGTGAGGTTTGTGGGTTACACCCTCTAGCGTTCACTTTATGCAGAAGGAGGAGGGCACAACGTAGGAAGGGGGTATCCAAAACTTCCTGTGGTTTTGAGAGCAAAATTATGCAGAATTATGCAGCGATGCCAGGTGTTGTGCCCCCGAAACCTAGCATAACAGAGACCTTATTAAACCTGAACAAATGTATAAGTAGGCCATTCAGGTCCACATTGGTTCCATCATTTCAGCTGCGGGCATCAAGACAAACACTGAGTAAATAACATTTGACACTGAGACAAGACTCCTGAAGAACATTGCTGAGGCAGGCCACTTTTCTAGCTCATTCTTCGCAGAAAGTGAGGACTAAATGCACGATAAAGTAATGGACTGATAGTACTTGAATAAACTAAACTGACAAAATAATGAAAAAGGCAGCAGTACAAGTGGGTATGGGTTGGCAAAACTTAGCTGCCAGAAGCCAGCAGTTTCTTTGCCCAAGTCTCTGTCTTCTGTGACACTGATGCATATACCAGATGAAAAAAGAGATCTGCCTTTGTGTTCAGCTCATTGCGGTTAGCCTCTCATTAGTATGAGCATGAGTAAGAACTTGCTGTGGAGTCTCATCAAAACAAGTCTTTGAAGACATCTTAAAAAAAATCTGCAGTACAGCACCACAGAGAATGATAGCTCACCTGCAGAGGTATGATACCATGCCATATGACAGAACAGAAAATGACAAAATGAGCACTGATCCATTAAACAGATTATTCCTGATAGGGCACGACATTATGGCTAAGTCTTTTTAGAGCAAATTAATGTAATCATGTCTAATTAATTGGTCTGAAACAAGAGACTGATAAAACTTATGGTTGCAGCTAAGCAAGATCCTCAGTTAGCTACACACAGAGTTACTCAGAATCTATTATTACTCACTGGTCAGATAAGACCAAGCGCACCACTCCAGAGAGAGCAAATCAAGGATAATATCTGAGTAATTAGTAGCTGGATCCAGTGTATCAAGTGATTCACATATTCTATGATCATAGGGACATGACAGCAAGGATCACCTACTTACAACATACAGGAACAAGGAAGCATCACATCAGGGAACCACAGAGGCAGTTAAATCCTGGATGTGCTTACTTATAACTGCGGACACTTTCCTAAATTTAAGAATATCCTTTGTCAATCTACTTTGTCAATATATTTTGTCAATCTACTTGCTCTCAGGGCCACATTCAGGACATCTACTTTAAGAAGGTTACTTAAGCATCAAAATGTCAGATCCTAAGAATGTTTTTCAGGGCACACAAAGCTGTCAGGTGGGAAAGGTTGGCATCTTCAATGATAGCCTATGGGGTGAGTCACAGCTCATCAACAGAAAACACAAAGCAGTGTCTTCACAAAGCACCTGAACCAGCACATGGTCATGAGCAGACGCACTGTGGCCTGATTTGGAGCTGTGTGGGCATAAATTCTACCACAAACATATGCCTGATGTTTTCCTGCTGGTACAGGACACCTTCAGAAAGGCCAAGGAGCTAGGAAAAGATGCAGAGGGAATTCAGATCCCTAATGTGCAGCCTTGTGCCAGACACGTACACCTTGATTTTCATGCAATCCAGGGACAGAAACAAGGAAGATCCATGTCCTAGCTTTGGCTGGAATAAAGTTAATTTCCTTCCTAGTAGCTGGTATAGTGATGTGTTTTGGATTGAGAATGAGAATAATGTTGATAACACACCGAGGTTTTAGTCGTTGCTAAACAGTGTTTATCGGAAGTCAAGGACTTTTCAGCTTCTCACACTGCCCAGACAATGAAGGCTGGGGGTGCACAAGAAGCTGGAAGGGGACACAGACAGGACAGCTGACCCAAACGAGCCAAAGAGGTATTCCGTACCATATGATGTCATGCCCAGTACATAAACTGGGGGGAGTTGGCTGGGAGGGCACAATGGCTCGGGAATTGTCTGGGCATCGGCAAGTGGGTGGTGAGCAATTCCACTGTGCATCACTTGTTCTGTATATTATCTTCTTAGTTTCCCTCCCTTTTCTGTCCTATTAAACTGTCTTTATCTCACCCCGTGAGTTTTACTTTTTAAATTTTTTTTTTCCTATTCTCTCTCCCATCCCACTGAGGGGGGAGTCAATGAGCGGTTGTGTGGTGCTCAGTTGCCGGCTGAGGTTAAACTGCAACAAGCCACAAACTGGTGAGGCTGGCAAGGTGGAAGTGAGATGAAAACTGCAGATGTAAGAGGAAGGTATTCAGAGAGCCAGAGGAGCCATGAATTGGCAAAGCTCCTGCAGGAGGTGTCTGAAGGAGCGAAAGAGATGGCAACAATTAAGGGAGCTGTGGCAGCAGGAGTAGGCAGTGGATTTGTCTTGACGATTTAGGAGACAAAGGAGATGGGAAGGTATTTATAGAGGCAAGCAGGATTGGAGAAGGTATTTTCAAAATACGGGTTGCAAGAACAAGGTTACTGTGCTTGTGTCTCTGCCACTGAGTCATTGCGACAATTTCTCCATCTGTAAAACTGAGATAATAATACTTACCTATCTTACAGAGGGAGGGGAGTGTGTTGTGAGGATTAATTAGCTAAGGTTTGTACAGCACTTTGAACATGTAGAGAGCGATATAAGTGCTCAGTACTAAGATTATTATTAATATGGAAGAAATAAGCCAGGGTGGGGGTGGAGAACGAGTGAGCAAGCTTTTAGAAGATAAGAGGAAGTAAGTAACAAGAGGATGACAGAGAATAGGAAGGGATGGGATTAAGGGACAGTTTCTTAAATTAGAGGTAAACACAGGGAGACTTTACTGGAAACTTAAATGATGGAAGAAAGCACTAGGAGCAGAGCTGTTAGAAGTGCAAGCCTATGAGCTCTGATATTATTCTCCTCTCATTTTCTTGCTTTGACAGCTTTACACCACACTGTGGGATTTTTTTTGTCTTGCCAGAAGTCCTTATCTGAAATACTGACTGCGAGTATGCTGTCAAACTCAGGCTTTAGCTCTGGCACTACAATTCCCACTAAACCAATGAGTTGTGGGTGTGAAACCAGAACTTAAAAAATAAGCAGTTTTCTATTTGTTTTATTTATACAACCCTATCTCCCCTCTTCCCTGGTAAAACCTCAAGAAAGAAAATCAACCTCCCTCACAACACTACTGTTAAAAGTTAGAAAACACCGGTATTTTTAGCAGGTCTACAAAACACAAAACTAAGTCCTTTTTAATGTATTTCTTTCAATGAGGCAAAGCAGATGAGTGTATCCTATTGGCCAAGGGATAGTGACAGGTTGTTCAAGACTGGCAGTTTTAAATAGAGAGAATGTTGATTAAACAGGTAATAATTCCAGGACGTTCTGTGGTCTGCTTTCTCCAAGGCAGTGAGCAACTGCAGTGGTTGCTCTGACTTAGTCACTACTCATTTATAACAAACAAGTATATTTCTCTCTTTCCAACTCCTGGTTTCTATTTTGTGACAGACAAATTACAAAATAACTTAAATTGTTCTGAATTTTATCCAGAATAATCAGAAAAAACAGTTGGGGATACACCCCCTGCTCACCCAGCAAAGGAGACATAGTGCAAAACCTTTTAACTAAGACAGGCAAAGCAGAATCCAAAGTCAGTGCGCCTTACAGAGCTAATTTCAGCCTAATAAAAGCAACATTATTGAAACAGATTCTTCTTCTTACAGGCCATGTGTCCTCAGCCCTTCTTTGGGGATCATGGATTGAAGCTAGTGTTGTTCTAGGTGTATCTTTTGATTCTCTTGGTAATAACAGCACTGGAAGTGACCTTTTAGTTTATCATCAGCTGTTTATGTACAGCTGACTCCACACATATGATTCTATTCATAAACATAAGGAGACACAATTTCAAAGAAGTAGCTCGTTTTTCTGCTATGCCCAGGTCCACAGCAATAACTAGTGGATCAGGATAGGATACATGGTCACTAACACAATGAATCTTTGCTTACCAAGGGGGCTGGCTGAAGCAGGGAGAGCCTTTTTTATAAAGCTAACTATTTCTGAAAAATAAGTCTAAAAGCACAAATATGGCTGTCATTTGCAGCAACACCTGATGCTGGTAGCTGGTAGGTAAGGTGTCTGAGAGAGCCTAAGAACTCACCTTCTGACAGTGAAGATCCCTGCTCTCAAGGTGTTTGTCTCCAATGTAATGTCTGCTCCCATTTGAAAATACAGTCCTAATGTAACAGGAGAACACATTAGAGCTTTATGTTGGACCAAATGCACATTTGTCTTTGTAATATAATGAACTCCAGTAAAGCAGAAAAAAGGGGAGCACTTTGTCGCCTGTGAACTCTCCTGAGAATAGTATGAAAACAGCTTGTACATCTGTACTGACAGGGTTATATGGGCATTTACTCTAGTTTTAGGATGTTGACTATAGAACTTCCTGGCTTTCCCTTTTGGGTCCAGGTTTTTAACAAGTTTCTTCCACAGTAAATAATATATTTCAATTTAAGTGTGCTTTTAGCAAGGTCATGCTCTGTCTTTCTTACACTAATAGAACAAAACACAATATTTAAATATTCAAGCAAACAGAATGTCTAGCAGCAACAAGGAGATGAGGGTTCCCTGGCTCTATAGCATAAATGAATGCAGAGATTCGTTAAAAAGTTTGCATACACTCCTAGAAAGGTGTCCTCTTCCAATAATTCCAGTCATGGCCTACCGTTACCTAAGTCAAATTTACTCATTCAGGTAACTACATGAATATTGCTAGTCTCTTAGCCAGTGGTTTGCATGAGAGACAGCTTACCCCTTCATGGGTGGAGTGTGTATTGCTGCCCTGTCTGGAAGAACAGTAGATCTCTGTGTAGATAAAAGAGTAGTAATGTGGTGCTCTCCTATCACTTCCCTCCCTTTGGGATGAGGAAGGCATTAATGCAATGTTCCTTACACAGGTCATAAGACCTTTTTTCTGAGGAACTGCTAGTCTGGCTATCCAAGCATCGTTTCAGCCTTCAGACCCCCATTCTCAACTTACACCCTCATTTTGCTGTTGCATACCCCTTATTCTGTTACTTTTATGGGTCTAATGCCTAAAGACCAGCCACACTAATTTTTGCAAAGGGGACTTGCTGTTATTACTAATGCTGTCAGGTCCATCCATCCATCTCAGGGTTTATAATGTCTGCACACCATTTCAATAACAAAATGCAATCCAGAGGGTGTTTCCTCGACATTACAAAATCTGCACAGTGCTTCAAAGACATCGTGATGTCTGGGAGAGACTTCATAGCTCTTCCAACAATTGAAGTTTTAGAAAGCAATACATTTTTAAAAAGAGGCCAGGAATTCATGAAGGTAATCCAGAATAAGAATTCTTGGTGAGACCTCGCAAGTAAAAAATTGAGGGTTTGTCCATGTGAGGAAATTAACTGGCAGAACTATGGCAGTATAATTATAATGCTGCAGCAGCTACTGCTTGTGTAACTCTCTGTGTTCCTGCACAGACACTATTCTGGAATAAAAGTCTTTTTTTTGTCAGTAGACCTTACACTGCTTTGGAACTGACATAAACTCTTTCTGCCTCATAATCACTCGGCCCCCTACTACTGAAATCAGCCTTCCATTTTCTCTTTTGTGCAAATGCCCCTTCACCAAATTACACTTTCGCAGCACAACCAATGACTACAGAAAATGTCTGCAACTACTAATTACAGGCAAAAAAAACCCCAAACCAACCCACCACAAAGAACCTGACATGGTAAGGGAGTGTGTGCAAAAGAGTGACAGAAGGCCAGAGCCAAGGCTACCACGTGCAATGTATGGTAGCAAGGGGAATGGTTAAAGTGATCTCTGAGCAAGAAGAGAAATTACTGTGCTTCATCCGATGACCAGAATTTCCTTTCCTTACTTTTCTGGGATTTGCCAGTTTACTGTGTGTAGCACTCACAGATGAGCCCTAACAAAGTTTGGTGCAGTGATTTAAAAGAAAAGCAACACATGGGTTAGCGAGAAAGCCGTGGCAGTTCAAGAGAGTGCCTTCAGTGAGTGAATTGCAATTGGCTTTCAACTTAGTATTTCAGGAAACTTTAAGAGAAAATGGATTGAAGTATTTACAGTGCATATAAATCACAATAAAAATGGGAACATTTTTTCAGCTATCTACTTGATGAATAGTAAGAAGGAACAATATTAAGATGGAAGCTTAAAAATTTAATATGGGATAATGCAGAAACAGGTTTGGTTCAACTGAGGATTTGATATTGTAATAACCAAACAAAATTGGAACTTGAGTGGTTTATACATGTTATCAGAACTCTTCAGGTGAATGAAGGTCTTAGTAAGAGGATATACTTTTTATGTAAACTGTATAGTGTTCTGATAAATGTTTAATATTAAACTTATATAAAATTCTAATAAAATAAAACATACGAGGACAATATCTACATTAAGTAGTTCAAGATGCTTTTACTGCAGCTCTAAGAGTTTACATTGTGCTGGATATCACAAAACCCTATTTAATAAAAAAAAATGGGAGTCAGAGTCACATAAATCAAAGATTTTGACTCACTAGATGAAAGTGGCCATAATACACCATGCAGACAGGTCCATCAGTGCACACCTGCCTGTAAAGTACACCAGACCGTGGGCTCCATCCTACATGTCGCTTTAACAGGAAGCTTTTCTCATTTCAAAGTCTGTAGTCCTAAACTCTGTATGCTTGACAAGAATGGGGTAATAATGAAAACTAAACACCATATCTAAAGAAGATGCCCACAAATATTAATATTTGAAGCAATTTTCATTTTGATGTTTCTAGCCTTATATACTTTTTCTTCTAAAAATGCTCAAATAATTAAGTTTATTGGTAGGAATATTAACCAAACAGGACTGTTTAAATATATATCGCAGAATATTCACTAGAAGTGAGTTCTTAGTAAGTGGAAGTGCACTTCTTCCTAAATCCTTCCCTCTTCCTATCAGGAGACAGAAACATGGTGCGTGAACCATGTATCTGAACACAGGAATTTGAATTCTGAATTACAAAAGGGCCTGGGCCAACCTTCAAAGAATAAATGGTAACATCTAGTCACACTTTCTGCCTTCTGATCTCCCTCTTCTTGTCTGGAGAACACAAGCAGGACAGAGGCTGGTATGGAAGTGACTTGCCGGACTGGTAGAAAAACAAGGATTGAGTCCCAGATTCCTGCTTAAGCACCACCTGCAGTGAATGCAATTCCCTGCTCACTCCTGTAGACTTTGTTCAATTTATAGAGGACCTGTAACTGAATTCTCTTAGTTAACCGATGTAAAATAATTTCTAACCAGAAATGTATGACCAAAGTGAATCACTCTGATGAAAAACGTGAGAAAATCTGAACTGGGACAAAACAGTTAAGGACAACATTAAGAATTCACATCTTTGCGCTGATTTCACACGTTGTTGTTACAAATCCCACTGAGTCACCATTCTTCTATCCTACTATTGTTAAGGGAGTTTATTTGTCTAAAAATGTTTGCAGGAAGGTGACTCTTTCACACAGATACTGGCAGCACCACTGCTCAAGCCACCCAGTGCAACCATGGTCCCCCACTGATGGGAACTTCAGATACGCTCCAGCATTTCAGCTTTTGTAACCACTTTACCACTAGGAACGTTATGCATCGCTGTGTACCAGTTAGTCTGTATATTACCCTTACCACAGGATTTGCTAATTAGTTACAATGGATAATGAAGACCCTTGGGACAGAATCAAATCAGGTTTAATATACTTATCCCAAGGTTGAGTCTAAATGGTCTTTTTCTCTCCATGTCTTTATCTCTCTGACAAGCTGTTCACACTTAATTTGTACAGAGAAGGATTGAGATGTACACTACAGAGCAGGATTGAGATGTAGCTACCTCATCACCTACATCCAAGCAACTGTTTCACAACAAGAGATACTCTATGACCAGTCAGCAAAGAAATCCTTCGTGTATGGTGGAAAAGAGCTGCTGAAGCTGCTTCAGAAGGAATGGATTAGCAGATAGCATGTTGGTAAGGTGACCCAAAGCCACAAGCAGCAAAATTCATGGGAACATGAGAAGCTACTGGGTTGTACCAGCTGTCCACTTAGCCCAGTATTTCGTCTCAACAGCAAAAGATGTCATTCAGGGACAGCTTGTGAGTCTAGTCATTATTTGCAGTCCATTTCTTCTGCATTACCTATCACCTTTGTGGTGGAACTTCACTCATATACCACCTTCCCCCTCTCTTCTCCAAACTGAAGAGAGTTATGACTTCAGTTTATTACTCAACTAGTCACATGATCAACAACACCTGTGTTGCATATATTTTATTTTAGTAGACCATTTTGAAACTCTTGTAATATGATGTTCTGAGTGTCTTCAAGAAGCCTCAATTTAAAAAACAAAACAAAACAAAACACATCAGTTGTAATGTTCATACTTCTCTCCACTTGTAAGCAAAAGGGACAACAGAATGCTCAAGCATTTCTATCTATTATTAAAGGTGTTTATAGAAACAATATTGCTTATGTTATGGGATTTGAGAATAGGTAAGCAATCATGAACCTAGAGACTGTACTCACTTCACTCTAATGTGAACAGAAGGTAAAGACAAACTTAAATCATAAGGTCATGTGGAGCTCCTTTCAAGATCAGTGCCTCAGGCTCAGGAAAGACAATGGGGATTAAGACACAATAGAATGAAAGACCTGACTGCTCTTGACTTCTAGAGAGATCTGGGAGCCTAGCTGTCTCCCTCTCATCACCATATCCTTTCCAGACTTTAAGCTTCAATCTAAGTACAAATTAAGCATCATCAAAATATTGCTGTAATGTAACTTACTGGTGTGATTTTTCTTTCAAAACATATTCTAAAATACAGAAAAATTTGAATAGACTTAATGAGTATATGCCTTCCTATGCATCATTATATCATCTGCTGAAGGTATCACCTTTCCTGTAATGTTGAAAAACCTACTTTCACAATCCTCAAACCAACAGAGCAAGGTACCTCACCCCATTTTCTCTCTTTAATACCTACAGCTGTAGTGTATTTCCATTAGGATACAGTTACTAGTGACGCAAATGTCTCTGAGTGCCATGTTCTGTGAAGTCTGCGGACCAAGGTCAGGACAGTGCTTATTTCAATATCCACATCTCCACATGTGCAGCTGAATAAAATAGGCACATAGGCACAGAGTGGTTTTTTCAGCTCTTTCCTTGCTTGTCTCAGAACAGTTTTTTAAAAATGCTGTCTGGAAGAGAAGGATCTGGGTGTTCTAACTGACAAGCAGCTGAACATGAGCCGTCAGTGTGCCCGGGTGGCCAAGAAAGCCAACGGCATCCTGACTTGTATTAGGAATAATGTGACCAGCAGAAGTAGGGAGGTGATAGTCCCCCTGTACTCTGCACTGGTGAGGCCACACCTGGAGGATTGTGTCCAGTTTTGGAGACCTCAATATGAGAGAGATATCGAGGTGCTGGAGTGAGTGCAGAGGAGGGCAGTGAAGCTGGTGAAGGGCCTGGAGAATAAATCCTATGAGGAGCGATTGAAGGAGCTGGGACTGTTCAATTTGAGGAGGAGAAGGCTGAGGGGAGACCTCATCACTCTCCACAGCTACCTGAAAGGACATTGTAGAGAGGTTGGTGCTGGTCTCTTCTCACAGGTGATTAGTGACAGAACAAGGGGGAATGGTTTTAAACTGCAACAGGGGAGGTTTAGACTGGACATTAGAAAAAAAAAATTCACAGAAAGAGTGGACAGGTAGCGTAATAGGCTGCTCAGAGAGGTGGTGGAGTCACCATCCCTGGATGTGTTTAAGGGTCTTTTAGATGAGATGTTGGGGGAAATGGTGTAGGGGAGAACTTTGTAGAGTAGGGCTGATGGTTGGACTCGATGATCCCAAGGGTCTTTTTGAACCTGAATAATTCTATAATTCTATGATTCTATTTGCAGGGTGAAATCTTTTAAGTCTTATGTTTGACCGAGTACTAAAAAGCAGAGAGGACCTTTCAGCTCCAGCACCAGCTAGAGGGACCTGCCAGACCCCTCTTTTTCAGCCTTTACTGCCCTCTAAATACCCGATGAACACAACCAGATGAGTTTGGCTGTTCCTTTGCCCTGTGTGTCATAGGAATAATCACAACCTAACTCCTTAGTTTGCCTTTGGCTTCTCTTGTGTCTTGCTCCCCTTTCATGCTCTGCTTTGCACTGTAATTCCCTGGCTTTCTGACATTTCCTCCGCCCTTCCTCTCGTTTTCCCCTTCAACTTGGTACAACATCCAGTTTCCTGTCCTTTGGCTTGGCTTCTGATCCCAGTTCCTGCCTAGATGCTTGCCTTGTACATCTTTACTTTTCTGTTGCCTGACTTTGACTTGCCTTGCTCTTGCTATTGATTGGGCTCTACACCCAACTCTACCTATATCTTGACTAAAGTATTGATTACTTGTTAAAGTCCCCAAAGAAGATAAATTTCCTTCTTACTCTCCTTCTTTCTTTTTGATACATTAGGAATATAACTCTTTGCTTCCAAACTGAGATAGGAATGGTCTGTTCTTTGTGTCTGAGAGGAGAATATTTCTTTCTTTACAGGAGGAAATTGTATGTCTCATACTCAGGTCTGAAATCTGGAGTGATAAATATGTGCCCAGCTATTAACCTTTGACCAATGCTTCTGCCAGAAATTGTCTGGCCAACAGAGCTCAGCATCAAGCACCTTGACAACAGAGAGGTATCAGTTTAAGTGAAGACTTGTATTAATATGTCACCTTACAGGGACTTTTTACCCTGACAGAGAGCTGACTTAAACAGTATTCCCAAATTGTGGAACTGTTTTTGATCACGTTCTCAAATGCCTGTTCCAAAGCTTAGAGAAAACTGTTAGCATGTGAAGCAGGACCTACCATGTAATACAAACATAAATGTTTCTTGCTTTGAGGCGGTAAGAAGAGACAAGCTCATTGGATAATACTGTACCTTTTTCTGCACCCTGGCAACACCAGTGATTTCATAAAGTGGCAGTCAAGAGGAATGCTATAAATATCATTTATGAATGTACAGTTTATCCTTGTGTATAGCCTATATCCCATTTAGGAATACATTTTAAGCAAGTGCTTGAATGCTTTCCTAACAAGGGATAATTTCTAACCAGGGCCTCTGTGCACATCAGCTCTTTTGCTAGGGCAAGAATGAAAGCTAAGATTATCTGAAAAGTTCACTTTAATTCTTAATTTTCACATTGTCAGTTTTCTGAGGAACCCGATCCCCATTAAGCTACACAATTTCCATGCATGGCTTAGCAGTGACCTTTTTTAAAACAGCAAAATTCTGTCCTCTTTTTTTTTTTTTTCCTGCTTTGAAGAAGGAAAATAACTTCTTGTCTTTTGTTAAAAAAGTTTTAAAATATGTTTTTGTACAAGGTCAAGAAAAAGGGGAAATGAAATGGCATGTCCAATTCCTTCAGTCGTAAGTTTAGCTACAGATTTAACTTGGTGATTACTGGCACCCTGAAAAAGAACCCCCCAATCACATATACACATCACAGAATCACAGAATCATCTAGGTTGGAAAGGACCTTGAAGATCATCCAGTCCAACCATTAACCTAACACTGACAGTTCCCAACTACACCATATCCCTCAGCGCTATGTTGACCCAACTCTTAAACACCTCTAGGGATGGGGACTCCACCACAACCCTGGACAGCCCATTCCAACGTCTCACAACCTGTTCTGTAAAGAAATATTTCCTAACATCTAGTCTAAACCTGCCCTGATGCAACTTGAGGCCGTTACCTCTTGTCCTATTGCTTATTACTTGGTTAAAGAGACTCATCCCCAGCTCTCTGCAACCTCCTTTCAGGGAGCTGTAGAGGGCGATGAGGTCTCCCCTCAGCCTCCTCTTCTCCAGACTAAACACCCCCAGTTCCCTCAGCCGCTCCTCGTACAACCTGTGCTCCAGACCCTGCACCAGCTTCGTTGCCCTTCTCTGGACACGCTCGAGTCATTCAATGTCCTTTTTGTAGTGAGGGGCCCAAAACTGAACACAGGAATCGAGGGGCGGCCTCACCAGTGCCGAGTACAGGGGTCAGATCCCTTCCCTGTCCCTGCTGGCCACGCTATTGCTGACACAAGCCAGGATGCCATTGGCCTACTTGGCCACCTGGGCACACTGCTGGCTCCTGTTCAGCTGGCTGTTAATCAACCCCCCCAGGTCCCTCTCTGACTGGCAGCTCTGCAGCCACTCCTCCCCAAGCCTGTAGCGCTGCTGGGGGTTGTTGTGGCCCAAGGGCAGCCCCCGGCATTTGGCCTTACTGAAACTCCTCCAGTTGGCCTCAGCCCATGACTCCAGCCTGTCCAGGTCTCTCTGCAGAGCCTCCCTACCCTCGAGCAGATCAACACTCCCACCCAACTGGGTGTCACCTGCAAACTGACTGAGGGTGCACTTGATCCCCTCGTCTAGATCATCAATAAAGATGTTAAACAGGAGTGGCCCTAACACCGGGCCCTGGGGGACACCACTTGTGACCGGCCGCCAACTGGATTTAACTCCGTTCACCACAACTCTCTGGGCCTGGCCATCCAGCCAGTTTTTTACCCAGCAAAGCATGTGATCATCCAAACCTCAAGCAGTCTGTTTTGTCAGGAGAATGCTGTGGGAAACGGTGTCAAAGGCCTTGCTATCACTGGTTGTAGTTTTTTTCTGGCAGGTTGATGAACACTTGTCAGCCTCTGCAGGATCACTGCCCTTCAAACAATTATCAGGACCTGTTTCTGTTAATGCCATATTCCTCTCAGAACAGAGCTCTGGTGACACACCGCCTGTCTTGCTTAGCAAGTAAACCTTACATCAAGGGAAAAGCTTCTGTGATGAAAAGTGCTAGAAAGACCTACAAAACTGCAGGCTGACCATTCTTTCCTGTTCAACTCTGGACTTCATTCTTCCAGTGCTAACTCATGTTTAACTCTTTTTTAATGTCTTTTGACCTCACTCCTCGGTTTCCTTTCACTTCTCTCCCATTTCCAGACCAGTATCAATGATTTAAGTCCTTCTCTCTTGCCAGGTATTCAGGTACAATGTCTGTGGCTTGCTCTGATGGAATATGTGCACCCAACAACAGTATTTGGACAGATGTAAGAGATGTACCTTTCAGCAGCAAGAGTTAACAGTTTTTCACTCTATCTATCTATCTATCTATCTATCTATCTATCTATCTATCTATCATCTATGTTGTTTTTACAAAAACAACAGATGCCTTTCTTACCCAAGAGTGCAGCTGACCTGGATTCACAGGGAGGAACTTTCTCAGCTAGCACTCCCCTAACCAGCTCCCAAATTGCTTATAAACTGAACAAAGAGACACATCCTGTCATCTCCCTGCTCACTGCCAAACTGATCAGTCATCGGCCACAACTTAGTGAACCAGGTGGAAGACAGAAACTGGAACACAAAATATGATGAAGGAACTTCCCTGACTCAACAGTGTCCTGTCTCAGCCATAATCTCCAAAAATGCTTTCCAGTTGTGTGTCTCCAAAATTTAGGCTTCTCCTTAGCTGGAAAGCCAAGGTGTGAAAGACAAAAATTATATCTGTGCTAATGCACGGAGCAGTTACTTCCTAGCTCTTGGTCTGGGTGTGTGCTCTGGCAATATCCAGTTTCATACTAGGGGATATTAGGGTGCACCCGAGCCCTGCCCCCTGCTGCCATTTCCACTCTGCAGGGATATGCAATGGCTGTTGATAGTGGCCTGTAGATATGCTCAAATATTTAAGAGTCTGGGGCACACTATGGTGAGTACTGAAAGATATAGCTGATGTTCATCAAGGAACTTGCCTTGCTTTGAAAACTGACAGTGTAGGAACAGAAACATCTTATTTTCAGGTAATGCTTACACCCACAGCAGCTCTGAATTAAATGATGGCATTAAATGGAAAATTAGACATGAGCTGGCAATTTGTGCTTGCAGCCCAGAAATCCAACTGTATCCTGGGCTGCATCAAAAGAAACGTGACCAGCTGTTTGAGGGAGGTGATTCTTTCCACTCTACCCTGCTCTTGTGAGACCCCACCTGGAATGCTGTGTCCAGCTCTGAGGTCCTCAACACAAAAAAGATATTGATCTATTAGAGTAGGTGCAGAAGAGGGCTACAAAAATGGTGAGAGGGCTGGAACACCTCTCCTTTGAAGAAAGGCTGAGAGTTGGGGTTGTTCAGCCTGGAGAAGAGAAGGCTCCAGGGACACTTTCAGTACATAAAGGGGCCTTATAAGAAAGACGGAGAGACTTTTTACCAAGGCCTGAAGTGACAGAACAAGGGGCAACTGTTTTAAACTGAAAGACTGCAGATTTAGATTAGATATAAGGAAGATATTCTTTACTGTGAGGGTGGTGAGACACTGGAACAGGTTGCCCAGAGAAGCTGTGGATATCCCCTTCCACGAAGTGTTCAAGGCCAGGTTGGACAGGGCTTTGAGCAACCTGGTCTAGTGGAAGGTGTCCCTGCCCATGGCAGGGGGATTGGAACTAGGTGATCTTGAAAAGTCTCTTCCAGGCCAAACCATTCTATGATTCCATGATTCTATGTGCTTTTGCAAGCAGGGGAGCATTCACACAGGGCTGAATGTGGGTCAATGTCCCCAAGGTCATGGTTTAACCCCAGCCAGCAACTAAGCATCACACAGTTGCTCACTCACTCCTCCCCCTTCCCAGTCAGATGGGGGAGTGAATCAAAAAAAAAGGTAAAACTTGCGGCTTGAGATAAGAACAGATTAATAGCTAAACCAGAATAAAAAACAGTAATAAGAACAACAACAATAACAGTAGTAGCAATGAAAAGGAATATAAGAAAAAGAGAGAGAAATAAAACCCAAGAAAAGCCAAGTGATGCACAAATGCAACTGCTCACCACCTGCTGACCGATGCCCAAGCAGCAATCCACCCCTCCCAGCCAACTCTCGCCAGCTTATATATGGAGCATGATGCTCTATGATACGGAATATCCCTTTGGCTGGTTTGGGTCAGCTGACCTGGCCATGCTCCCTCCCAGCTGCTTGTGCACCTCCTTGCTGGCAGAGCATGGGAAACGGAAAAATCCTTAACTTAGGGTAAGCACTACTTAGCAACAACTAGAACATCAGTGTGTTATCAACATTATTCTCACACTGAATCCAAGACACGGCACTGTACCAGCTACTAGGAAGAAAATGATCACAGCTGAAACCAGGATACCCACAGACCAAAGTGTCAGAGAGACCTTGTGATATTTGCTTGAGTATGCAATGCAAACTCTCCTCACTTCAGCCACCCCCTAGAATTTCGAGTACAGGTATAAGGTTCATCCACTAATCATCTCTAAAAATATGAAAAATAGATTTCTCAGCTCATGATTGGATATCAAATGTGAAAAGATGAGCAGAAAAAATAGCTTAGATTTTAATTTGCCCTGTTGCATATGGACCTTTTCTACTTCCACTGAATCTAAAAGAAATATTTTAAAAATTTAACCACCTAATTGGGCAACAAGACTTGCTACTGTGGCTGCATATACATACGAATGGTGAGGGTTTGGTGAAGGCTGATGCAAAAGAACCACAAAACCAAACTCCGGCACCTGGATCCCACTGTCTTTTAGGACTTGGAGGTTTCATGCTTAGAAAAAATAGCCAATTTCTTAATAAAAAGAACTGGAAAATAGGGAATTTATTTTGTTCCTCTTTGCTGAAATAATGAATATTTTACTGAACATGGGAAAATGTTGATCTGTTGCATTCTACTTTTTGTACATCATGAAAAGCAACTTTGAAAACTCACAAAGATAACTGGAGAATTATAGTGTCTTCCACTCATCCAACTGTGTTTTTTACTACATCCCCATTCCACCTTTCCCTCCCATCTGAAAAGAAGGGACTGGTACCAAGATTCCTCTGCTCTCCAATCCTCAATAAAAATTCATGAGGTGAACACCTGAAGTGCTGAGGGTTGGACAACAGGTCCAAGCCAGAGTGGACCTATAAATGAATCCTGTATATTTTATAACTGATAACCATTGTGCTAGTAGGTATTGTACTAAGTTATAACAACCCACCTATCCTGATGTAAAAAGTGCTAAAGCATTGAAATACTGAAGCCTGAACAACAGGCCCCAGGCCGAAGCTGCTAACTTAGTGTGTAATCATTAACAAAGTATGTAAGCTTGCTAGTGAAAGATGTAGCTTAGACAGAATACCATCAGTAGAGAGGACGAAATGCTGAGAGAATGTATCCAGCTTCCCTTGTTTAGCCTTGTTCAAGGCTGAGAACCCACGTATTTGGCCTTGTTAGAAACTCCCTTGGTTTCCCCCCCTGAGCCCTGGTCAGGCTTTGGGTGGAATCCAACAGGAGAATGAAACCAGAAATTTTCCGCTCAGAACAAAGGTGCCAGCTATTCTGGCTTGTCGATCTCGGGTGTATAAGGCTGGACCCACTCACAGCGACTTTGGCAGCCTCACCTCCGGACGGACACCCTGCATAGGATTTCCCCCTTGCCGGGACAGGCTCTCCAAACCCTCGCTGTGACCGGGGCTCCACAGACACTGAGGGTCTGGATGATGGTAAAGTGGTGATGTATCTTAAGCACTATTTTCTCTCTCAGGTAGTGATGATTTGATGCATTACCCTGTCTTTTCCTATTTGTTTGCTTTAAGTGCATTATTCTGCTTTTTCTTACTGCATGTTTTCTTTATTACTCTGTTACATTATTTAGTTATCACTAGTAAAATACGCCTGTTCTTTTCACTCTGGTGTCTGAGTTTAATTGGTACCCTTAATCAGCAAAACAACACTTAAAGGCCAAAATGCAGTCGTCTGTCCTCTGTTCTTACTCAAGCACAACTGTTGTTAACTTTTGACAAATTTGATCCATTTTGGTAACATTTTATGTATTTTCTTTTGAAATATTTAAAATAGTTTTCCTCCATGTAGGAGATACAAGATATTTACCTACTTATGCTGGTAAAGGGTGACATGAAAGTGTAGTGCTGTTTAATTTGGCATGAATATGTCATTGATGGCTTTTGTCATGCACGAATAACATAGCCAATCCAACCTAAGTATGATAATACCATTATAATGAACTATGGTATATAATTTTCATATATTCTGAGGAGAAGTATTTTTTAGCTACGTGGTATACAGTTGAGCAAAAAACCCCACCCCTAAATGACATAATGACATTATTGAGGCTGGTTTCTGCGAAAATAGTACTTACAAAGTATAGCACAGTAGTTACTATATATTCATTCCCTCTCCCATCACTTAATTACATCACCCTTTAGGACAGACGTATAATGTAATTAGAGATTTGAACAGTTCACAGCCAGATCACTTAAAGTAACATTGTTAATGGGCTTTAGAAGTTCTCCCTTTAATATTGCCAGTGTTATAACTTCTAATTACTTTAATAATTAGGGCTGTGTCATTCATGATTGAGGTAACAGTTGCTAACACTAATGGGTATTACAGATCTCTCACAAGGCATGTTTTGATGTTCTCATCCAGTTGCTTAGGGCAGGCAAGAGCTATTTGTCCTTAGAAACATAGTGGTTGCTATGTGGTGGCCTGGGCAGAGGCATCCTTACTAACCACTTTAATACTGCCACCATCACTGCTGTTTTTACTGAGGAGTGACTATATAAAACGCATTCACCATGCACTACCCTTGAAATGTAAATGTGGCACCTATGGATGAAATCTGTTGAACTCTAATTGCTATTGTTGTAATTGCTACAAATAACAGCATAAACTTGAACGTCAGACCTGACTGAAATTCAGAGAAATCCATAGGTAACCCTTCCTCATTCCCAAGCTCACAAATTAGCAATGGTTAAGATTTTCAAAGTTTAAGATGACACATTTACTTAGACGTGCTTCACTGAGCATGACTAATTCAGAAGAGTAACTACACCTATGTTAAATTCAAAAGGGAAGCGAACGGGATTTGCAGCAATTTTGTCTAGAAATAAGGCTAGTATCACATTTTCAATCACATTTTTTCTAAAAGACTTCTGGCATATACTAAATATAAGTTTTTATGAAGAAGAGTAGGGTTGACAGCGCTGAGGGATATGGTCTAGTTGGGAACTGTTAATGTTGGGTTGATGATTGGACTGGATGTTCTTCAAGGTCTTTTCCAACCTAGACAATTCTGTGATTCTGTGATTCTGCGAATAAGAGTCGAAAGTTCCTCTGTGTTTGGCTGAAACTGGAAGTTCAGAGATACCAGCCTGCTTGTGGCCATGCTGCACTTTGAGGCTTAAGAGTGTGGTCACAGGAGAGTGAAGAACTTGAGATTTACTCTACTGTCTTCTATACCCCAAATTAATCAAGACTGGTGTAACTGGAGGGCAAAATAAAATTTGGAGAACTATCAAACACAGGCAGATAGACAAAAAAGGCAACTTCATTGGACAGACATTCACCAAACTGGTTTTAAGAATCTAGTCGGTTCCTGAGGACTGAGGACAGAATGAATTCTTTTACTTACTTTCCTTTTTGGAGCTTTATTACACTGTATAATATGACTGTGCTAGAAAATCTTAAATCCCTGGGGTTGAGGGAAACATTTATTTCTTAGATTTGTTTGGTTTTCAGATATAGAATCAACTGATTGCCTGACTCAGGTTAAATTACACCGAACAGGCAAAAGGGCAACTTTGTGATGCAGAGAAGAATGCCCTATGGATAAAAAAAAAATTAATCCATCCCAGTTCCCCTCAAAAAAAAAAAAAGGAACTTAACATTTATTAGACTGGACATGAAGGACATACTCATATAGATAAGATACACATGGTAAATTAGCCCCTTAAAGTACAACATTGAAATCAATACACTATACAGACAACACAAAGACACTCCCCATTCCTCTTCATCTAAATTAAAATCTAGGTAAAAAACAGAAAAAAAGAAAGAAAACAAATCCTAAAGTCACGTATCTACTTGAGCAACAAGTGTGAAAATTTCCCTCCCTCATCAGGTAAATATATAACGTGTCCATGGTTGAATCAGATTTAATTTCTACAGATTTCCAATATTAGTTTGGCAAGTATCCTTGCTCCTTTTATGTCCCTTTTCAGTGAAAACAAAGTAATTATAACAGTACTACCTTTGTCTGCTTGACCTGAAAAAGTATTAGATACACTCCTTCACATACAAATACAATCTTATGAAGGGGAGAATTCCCATTAGGAGTGATCATATTTCCTGTTCCCGACAAGATATGATTCCAGGATTCAAAAATCCCTATATCTAAGTCATCTTGAAGATTTTTAGATCAGCAAGTCACTACATGCATGAATATTCACACACCTGTATCTACGTGTTCATATACAGTGTATGCGCATATATATGTATGTATACACACACGCACATTATAGTGACACCAATGTAAAAAATTTTGATCACATATTCCTAAAAGTTTTCAGAAAATCTTTTTGGATGCAAATCTATTTCATTAAATTTCAGAACTCATGTCAGAAACTCTACAGTTATGCCCCTAACTAAAAGACAAAAGCTATTAGATCTTAGCTCACATGAAACTATGCCAAGTTCATTTAAGGAGCATGAAGCTATTTGTAATGCAACAGAAACAAACACAAACAGCAAGTAATTCAAACTACTCTATGCAATATTTACAAAGATGTCAGTCTTGGACAAACAAGCTGAACAAAGAATACCCGTAACAGATACTGTCATAGAGGAATTGGGCACCAGATTTCCAGGTACACTAACACCACCAGCTATTTATGGGCCTTTCAATGTGTGTTACTATTACATTAAATGCCTAAGCAATTTCTTACATGCATAAGCCTATGTCATAACTATATTTATATTAATAGAGGTATGCATATAACAGTATGTCACATTAACTCTTTATGCTTGCATTTTAGAAGAACATTTAATGCAAGTACTTCTGCTAGACTCAGACAAATGAAAGCAAGAAACCTGGCAACCCCAACAGGCCCACATCATATGGAAGAAAAACACCTTTTAGCTCTTGTACTAGGAAAACCACTAGAAGGGGACAAACCCTGTGATGCCATGCCATGCAGTACAGAACAGCATACTGAGGCTACCATTCCTCTAACTTGTAGGTGCATCCTCTTCGCTGTCATGACTCTCCCACTGAGAGCCACTACCATCCGAGAAAAACTCTTTAGTGCACCAGTCCCGTGCTCTGTGCAGCTGGGCTGGCATCATATGCGTTATACTGAACTAACAGTGTATATGCTACACAATAAACACATATTTTTGTTGCCTGGAAAATGTGTCCCTTGAAAGGAACAGCAGTTAGATGTAGATAATTAACCTGTTACCATGGTATAGAAAATTGGAGTAGCAAAGAAGAAAAAGCAGGTTACCCATTTTCAAGTTTAAAAAAAAAATTCCAAGTTTTTGGTAAAAGCTCATGGTTACCTTGGACTAGTTAATTCAATTTTTGGTATTTATTTCTGGCTGGAAAGTAGTGCAGTGTATTATACACATTCTTAAAGTTACCTCTGAATAAAGGACACATAAAGCTAAAGAAAAGGAATATGATGAGAGTCAAATTCAGGCCATCTCTATGCTGCCTGAATCTTATTGTAAGTGATGAATAGGGGCAGGCTTTATTACACCTAAATCACATGCCTCCATCTGAATTATCATCTAGGTTTCCTTTATGTTCACTGGAGGGTAACAGGTACTTATAAGAGCACAACTCACCTCATCCTTAGTGGATAGTCCAAAGAAGTTGTGGAGTCTCCATCCTTGGAGATACTCAAAACCTGACTGGACGTTTAAACCCATTTGGATAGCTGATGTGCCTGTTTCTGTCCACTGGCAGTAGAGGGAACCTGTGCCTGCCAGCTCTGCCCTGCAGGTTGCTCACCAAACAGGAGAGCTCCTGTTGCTGTCTGTTTGCCTGCCTTCAAACACCACCTGGTAGATGACACTGCAAAGTCAAGCACTGCCTCTATTTCAGACCACAAAGCTCCCTAGACATTCTGAGAAGGTCCCAGGTCTGGAAACGGCTCACATAGCTCTTAACTGCCCTCTTGAATGATATGGGAGCAGGAAGGGATATGTCAAAAACTCACCTAAGTCCGAAAAAGGTATTTTCCAAGTAGATAATGCACAACAGAACTGCTGAAGCCAGTGCAAAGTCCTGATAATTTTGATTTCAAACGGACAAGAACGGTGACCGTTTGTTCACACAGCTTACTCTGCAAAGGCCATATTTTGCCTTAGCTAGTGTGCACCTCAGAAACAGTCTTAGTAGCCTGAATCCCAAGTAGATGGCAGTATATAATGACTGAAATGTCTTTTTCTAGTATATCCTATAGGCATGCTCTAAGCTTGTTTTCAAGGTGTATAAAACTGTCTCACCTTGTGGAGACTCCACACACAAAAAAAGCGCAGTGTCTCACTTGTGCACTCACAGGCTTTGTCTAGCTGTTGGGATGCGTGCTCCACACCGTACCATACACCTCTGGTGCTCTCAAGTCATCCAGATAGAGGCCTGGCCAGACCACGCAGCAAGTTCCAGCAAGCTGCATGCCTGTCCTTCCTTCCAGTGAAAACTGGGATGTGATGGGGATGAGTTACTAATATAAGCTAAGACAAATCTCTCTAAACACCTGTTTAAAAAAACCCCAACAGTAACATTTGTGTCAATGTCACACTTCGCCATTTGAGATCAACAGGAGAAATATGTAACCTCACATCATATGTGACATTTTCTCACCTACCCCAAGGAGTGAGATACAGCCAGAAGGTGCATCCAGATACAGAACCAGAGAAACACCTCCAGGTCTCAAAGTACAAGCTGGGCGAAACTGCTTTTCCTGCCTACCCATCTCAATCAACAAGCTTTCTCTGCATCCAAGTCTTAAACCTGACATATGCACTTCCACTGGCATCCCAGGTACAGAAATAAAGAAAACAAACTCCAGATAATTTCCCTCATATTTCAAAAGGATATAAAATTTGTATTTTCTATCAGAGGTAGTAAAAGTTCGCTGAATTAGAACAATTCTCAACTACTAAAATGTTTTACATAACTTACATACAAAATCCACTGAAAACCTTTTAACATACATGGAAGATAAATGCTTAAAAGTTCCATCAGCATTTTCCTGGAAGAAGTAATGTTGGTTAAGAGCTTCCCACTAGGAAAAATTAGTATATCTGAAACTGCCAATTCTGTTGATCAGAGCTGAGCTAAGAAAAATATCTTCAAATAGATCTTTCTAAAAAAGCCCAGCAACATTCTTGTCAATGTTACACTGTCACTTGAGAGTAAAAGGAGAAAAAAGCAGCCTCACTCCAAGATCTACTGTGATGTTTTCCCAACTTCTAAAAGGCACAAACAATAATATGCCCTTCTGATATTAATATAACCAGACTACCAGTTTTAATAGTATTTAAGGTGAAACTACCTCACCCCATTTTCCTCATGCACCAAAAAATCATCACTGGAGTTACCAGAAGGCTGAACATCTGCATGTTTATGAAGAAAGGAGTGATGATTAAGATAAAACTATTCCCTTATTGATCTCAGGCTGCTCTTTCAGATTAAAATAATAAAATTAAATAATATCATAACATTAAAAAACTCAGAGCTTGCCGAGAGTGAGTTCATGACAGGCACAAACACTACATCCATCCAACACAACCTTCACTGACAAATCACTATACTACAGGTGCACGCATACAGATTAGTTTACCACTATTTTCTACATGATTTCTAATTTTCTGTTTATATCTCTTTTGAACACAAGTACATTACTCCATCAATAATTTCAACATCCTTGAGAAATACTAAAGAAGTGAATACTGTGTACACGTGCTCACGTGATATGTCAAAATGTGGTAGAGTCAACTGCAATTCTACAGGTCTGTTTCCTTGCAAAGAGTTTCAACAGTTCATTGCTAAATAAAGCCCCATTTCTGCCCCTCTCTATCGTATCCTTTAGCAAGTGCACATTTGAAAAAAAATGAGTAATTGCATTTGAGTCAACCTGCATGCACTGAAGTTAAGCACCGCTTAAGTGATTGCAGGATTAGGGCTTAAGCTTCCAATTATCCCTATTGCAGCTGTGTGACATATACCCCAATGAATGCATTTCTCATCAGTTTTAATTCACGTTTTCTCTTTTAGGGGACTGAAAATGGCAAACATGAGTAGAGGCTGAGTGGTGTTGTTTCTGTTAGGCCTACACACCTAATAAGCCATAATATTTACTCTCATTATTATCATCAATAATTGAGTTAGAGATTCACTGTATGACCCTAGTGATGATGCTATACGTGCCATCTCACTTTAGGACACAGCCTGGAGTTTTAAACTCAAAATTGTGTAAATTTGTAGGAGATATTTATGTACATATATACATATATATAAAAAATTTGTACGTGTAGCTGGTTCAACAATATGTCACTGGAATGAAACCAGCAATTGCTAGGGAGGTTTTGTGGCTGTATTATATAGAAGGTTGCAGTACACAGTCCCAGGAGTCTCTGCTCACCTTAGAAAATACTGTTAAGAATTTCAGGCTGCATGAGAACTGTTATGTGGGCATTTTATTTGCTGTTAATTGCACGTCATTATTTTAGATAGAGTATCACATGGAATGTGAATGTATGTGATCTTTTAAAAAGGTAGCAATGGACAGATCTAATTAGCATTGTGTGCCTCCAACATTGTTTCTGAGTAAGTTGCCAAAGAATATGTATAATTTTGGTAATCGTTCACTAGGTTCTTTAAATGGCAAAAGTCATCTTAGTGATTCAATACCATGGTTTTTTTCAACATATTAATTATATCCATTATTTTAGTCCTACTTTTGTAAGGAAAGTCAGACTTTCACACTCTCATTTACTCTTTACCAGCATTTGAAGTTTTGTTGAAAAAATCTTTACTATGCTAAATAATTTAGCGGTCAGGATTGCTTTCAGTGTACATTCACCTGGAACTCTATCTCCATACTGACAATGCTTTGTGGATATAAGAGAAACCCTTTATCCTCAGCCTCCAGCCAACACACACAGCACTATTACTGGCTCTGTTCAAGAACTGCACACTCAACACAGACAGGATGAGGAGGATTCTGACATATACCATACTGACACTCATATTTTGAAACCTTCAGTATGACATAGACCCTGTTTGAATTAAAAGTATCCTTTTTTTTTTTTTTTTTAAACCAAATAAGTCCTACCAAAAGTAATTTTTAAAATGTTAATATTACATTTTGTTTACCACTAGACCCTGCTATGGCCTTATGTATAAATCATATTTGAAGCAGGGAAAAACAGGTATCCTACTATAATTTTTGTCACAAGATACTGAGATAAATTAATGAAATCAGGATCTTGTCCATACCAACTTGAAAAATGCACAAACCCTTGCTGCTATACCACTAGTTGAAATTTAGATCCATGTAAGTAGATGAATTAATTGTCTGATGGCAGTGAAACCAGCCTCATGTCCTAAAAGACATCATGCAGCTATTAGAAATTGCCAGTACTTTGCAGTCCTTCCTCAAAAAAGCAACTCCTAAGGTTGTAAGGATCTGAATTTTTTTCTTTCTTTAAGGCTGTGTTCTACATACCTATTGGCATAAGCCCTGGAGTGATAGCCCCCTACCAACTAGACAAGGCCATGGTCATCTAGTTGAATGGAAACCTGGATGCAGAGGGTGAAGATAAAGTTTGGTGCATGTCTGGTTGTACTCCAGGATGGAGTCAGGACATGACCAGCATGCAGATGAAACTCAAGAACCTGACAACACTTCAGAGTCTGGTAATAAAGACATGGCCTAATTAATTGTAAGGTTTAATGGTCTTTCCTTGTCTCATCTTCCTCCAAGCAGGATTCAGTCTGATCTCAATGGGAAGTCACAGGAGAACTCCTTGGACTCTTTGGGTTTCTTCTTCACAATGACCAGGGGTAGCTACCGAAGCAAACGTGAGAAGTCTTTTTCAGTTCCCTGCATTGCAGATGCATCAAAAGTTCCAAGGGATGCTAAGTTCAACACTTTCGCTTCCTAGACAAGCAGCAGGTGCTCCAGTGATCAAGCTTCTTGGTGTTGACTTACACAAAGATGATTATGATGATTTAATAGAATGTAATATGGCTCAGAATCAAGCTAGGAAATCTGGATTCCCATTTCTTTCCTTTGTTTTGCCATGCACCAGACACACTGTTTTCTGATCTTTAACCTTGTTCTATTCCTTCAGCTCCCAATCATACCTTTACTGCCCATTTTTCAAAACACCCTTTTTGCTTTCCCTGCATCATTTCCCACCTCTGTGTAATTTTCTTCTTCTCATTGACTTTATTCCAACAAACCTCTACATTTCTACTGTATGTGTTCCTCTGCTCTATACTGCCTTACACACATACACCTCTATACATTCTGTCCATCATTATTCTTACCATTTAACATCCTATAGCTTCAAACCTTTTATCTCTAACATGATTTTCATCTTCCAAGTTTTTAAAAAATTGTCCACAATATAGGTAAACAATATGAGCTACCTTAAACAATTATTATAAAAAATGTTAAAAATATGCCACAGAAAATTTTCTAAGTATTACCTTAATATTTTGAAAAATGCCAGCATGTTCCATTTTTTTGATTATAAAAATGCTCCAATCAGTAGGTGTGCCAAAAACATTGTTATTTGTCATTACAAGTTTTAAAAGTTTTGTAATAAAAATGGAATTTTAATTGTGAACTTTTGAAAACTGTAAATTTGGGGAAATTTGGACCAATACTAATGTAGAGTCTTACAATGAAATACTAGTATGCTATGTTAAAAATTAATTTAGCCTCAGGACAGGCTGATGAAAAAGAGATTGCTTAGTGATGGGATTTTGAGACATCTGACACTTTCAAAGCGTCCGATGTCTCAAAGGTTCACAGGTGCTTGCACTGGGTCACTGGATGGAGGCTACCCATTTTCAGAAGATGGATGCTACTGTACGTTTTATAGTACATGGTAGACACTAACATTTTTTTCTGGAATGGGATTTTGTTTCTACACACAGACACATTTATACCAACAAAACTATATTTTCTTTAATAAATTATATTTTGTTTGGGGAATTGGTTTATGAACACGGGCTAATGTAAGCAGCAGCTACACTCAGATAGACTGGCAACAGAACTCACCAGAACACCTATCCCAACACGCTCATTCAAGTTGGTGAGATTTCTAAACCAACCAACAGCTACATTTCAGAACTCTCATCCAGGATAAATGGAAAATAAAGTTAGAGACTGGAATAAAATCTAACTCTCCTGGCTTTTAGTGGCATTTCTTAATCAAGGTGTTGTGTTGTTGCTGAGAAATAAACTCTCATCATGTACCCTGTTATATTCAGTTTCACCAACAGAGCTACTGGAAAGTGAGAAATACGGTCTTAACCCTCCTGTTTGTTTTCCATATAGCACATAGGAAGGCAGCAGGGAAGACAAGTGTTCATCATCACCCCTGCCATATCGTTCTGTAAGCATAAAAAATCACGGCAGACAACAGGAAAAAACTGAATACATTTTAATACTGAGGTGGAGAGAGGGAGCAGAGAAAATGTGTATAACACAACTGATGACCTCTAACAACGCAGTTTTTCAGGTTGCTGCTGCATAGGATGTATTGCACAAGAAAAAAATCTACCTGTGGGGATACAAATGTGCTAAGCCATAGGCACAGTCCATCCCAACTAAAAACATTGTGGAGAAGCTAACAATCAGACAAGAATCTTGAAAGAAAAAAAAATAATTCTTCATGTGTTCTTTGAGTGTAAGCTGAACATAATGGAAATCAAAGCCAAGTAAGCGTTAACAGTAATTCTGCACAGTTAAACACAGTTAAATGTCACCCTTTTAAAAGCAATTTTTAATGTTTTCTCTGCCCACTCTAAAGTGTATGCATGTCAAAAGTGCCTGAAGGAAAGGCATTTCATATTATGGATCTGACCAAATAACTCCTTTACCATTAGAAATGGATCTAATAGATAACTCTGTAAAATCTCTGTAAGATGGTATATCAGTTCAGTGTTGTGATATGGCATAGAAGGCCAAGTCTGGCTTTATTATAAGCCAGGTGAGGCCTTTCTTCTGAAATCAGTTTTATACAAATTTGTAAAGTAATAGACTACTGGGTTAGGAAATGCACACTCTAAAGCTGTACGATTAAAGATCCCGACTCCACTGCAAGATGATGATGTGGGGATTCAGTTCTGCTGCACTGCAACTTTTCACAGCAGCTTTTCATAAAGCCAATGGTAATTTTAAATGTGGAAAAGGCACACACTTTTTGGAAGGGGGGCTGGGAGAAACAGTCTAGATGGAGAACTTCCCCTACTGACATCACCAGAGCTAATCCTACCTGGCTCTCCTGTAGCTTGAAAGAGGAAGGACAGTACCAGGAGGATGGAAGAGTACTGCAGAGAGAGCAAGGCTTATCTAACTCAGTTGGATGTGGGACAGAAAGGAAGCTTTATTTTTTTCTCTAATTAGCTATGCTTCTGGAAACATGGACAAGCAATGAAATGCTGAGTCCTAACACAGAAGCACAATGCAGTCATTTGGCCAAAAGGTTTCATCAGTGAGGAACCCGTTGTTTTCAGTCTTCTAGCAGACACCTATGCTATCTTAGTAGTCCCCAGTGGTTCAGTAATGAGCCTGCATTATTTCTCATTTAACAATGTGCAGATAAATGGTTGCAAATAAGAAGGGATATCACATTTGGTGCAAAACCAAATTTTATGTCCAAGGGGGTAAAATGTGAACTATAACCAATATGCAGATATGACTTTAACTGCAGAGCTGTAATTATGCTAATTGTAATGCTACCCGCTATAACCCGTGTTCACTCCTTTTTAATAACTGTATCAACTTTTTTCTCTCCATTTAGTTGTTTGGTCAGCTCCACACTGCACTAATTGTTTGTACCTTAGAAAGGCAGACCATCATGAGACCTTTATAACCAACTCCATACTAAGGTCTTATGCTTCTACCATTGTACAAGTAAATTAGGTTAATTAGGTATTACCATCACCACTGCTGCACTTTTACAGTAAAAGAAAGGGGCAATACAAATCTGTTGTCATTGCCATTTTTAATTCTAGTGTGTTATGTATCCAGTTAAACAATGACACTAACAATATTACAGTAGTTTAAAATTTGAGTGGTATGGTCTAAGGAATATGGCTGAGATAACTTTGGTCTGATTTGTGTTTGTTTCTGTCAAATACACATACTCGGTGCATACTGTTTGAATGTTACAGGAGAATCGAAACACAAGGGGAAAAAATAGTACTTACTAATTCAGCAAGCAACATTGTTTTCTGTCCGATCAACACAGTTTTGCATTTTAGGAATTCAAGAGCAACACCTGGCTTTACCGAGACAAGAATCTGGATTTAAATCCAAGCATTAAATCCATCCAAGAGGAGACTACACCAGTCCAATTGCCCTATAAAGATGGTGTGTGTCGTCTGCCAGCAACAAATACTGGAAGACATCCTGTCACTCTGTGTCCTACATGATTAGTAACATGTAAGAACTGGGTCCATGAAGCTTTTTCTTTTCCCCCAAAATGCTCTGATACAAATTCATCTTGAGTCTACAGCCTGAAACAGCTCTTTGAGAACCTCTCCACAGTAAATGCTCCTGAACATTTCTTTTATAGATTTTCTTTGCATTTTATAAACACTAGTCTTAAAAAGAAGAAAATAATATATGAAACAGAGCTAGATTTTTCTTCATTGTCAGTAAAAGGGTACAAGTACTGCCTCAATTTTTCAGTTATTCTATAAATAATGTCTCACTGCATTTTTTTTAGGACTATATAAAAATCCCTGGCTTTAGTACTTAATGTACACGGTATATTCCGCCAAGAGATGAGGGCAAGTTCATCTTAATGCCCCTATCTTCAAATTCTCAAATGCCTTAGGTAAATGACTGTTACAAATATTGGGGGGTTAAAAGTGCACATAGAAATTACTAGTAACATTTCCCCTTCGACTGCCATCGTTATGAATAACAAACACTGTCACAGTAGAAAGAGAGCAAGATGACATGATACCATATAAAATGACACTACCAAAAACATACCTGTAAATGAAAGCTTTGAGAAACTGCTATCTTTTTAATAGGAAATATAGCTCACTTGAATGAATATGCAATATTCTCTGAGGGTTTGAATTAAATACAGACCTTAATAATTACCCTAATTACTTCTGTTGTGATTCTACCTTTGAGTCTACATGAAACAAACATCTAACAATTAGTACACTTTCATTTAATCAGCTGGTTTTGAATAAACGGCTATTACTATTTCTTTTAACAAACTTGTTCTTTTAGAAAGACCAAAGATAAAATTGTTTGTTTCAATTTAGCATTCAACATGTCATTAGTTTGGAATAACATATTTATTTGTTTTTTTTGCCCAGCAACTGAAGTCCTCTATCTGGCCACAAAAGAAATGCAACAAAAGCTACAGCAGAAGGTGGAACACATTATTTGGTAACACATCTCAAACACAGCCTGGACAAACCACCTCTGAGGGTAAAAACATACATCATGTTTCAGCTTCCAAGCCCAATTTAGTCTTCAGTCTCTCAACTGAGTCTGTCAATTAGGGTGTCAATTAGGCCTTGATCCAGCAGAGCACCGAAGCATGCGTGTAATCTAAGCATGTGAATAACCCTGTTGCTCACTGCAAATCAGGATGATGGTGACGGGGGACAAATGAACAGGGCCACCAGTTCATTCTCACATAGAGCAATTACACCACACTTTAAAATACTTTCTTGATGAAGCAACATACTGGAAAATTGTGGCATTAGTCATCTCTGCTGCTTTTGGAGGTCAGTATAAAACAGGGTTGCTGTTCATCTGTTTTTTGGCTAGCAGAAAGAAGCTAGATATTCTCTCCTCTGAAACTACTGAGAAATCATTTCCCTTCCAAAATACACCTGATTTAAAGCAGCATCTCTCTTCATGAAAAGCTGTACAATAATAAAGTAGTTTCTTATGCACAGTGCAAACACCAGATTGACAATATTTGACTTTTTAGTAGACTCAGCACTAGCGAGGTTGCTGTGCCTAGGTATGTCACTAGAGTTGATTCACTGTTTTGTGCCTGAGCTCGCCTGTACTTAAAATGGAATGACCCCTCCTTACAAAGCACTGAGGTCTCCCAATTATAGAAGTATTAATATAGAAAAGCTTTTTGCTGTTTTTGCCTAGGCACACATACTGTGGCCCCTGAGGCAAGTCAGTAGCCATTGCAAATGGATGCATACTCCTCTCCAGGAAAGCATAGAGCGTAGCTACAGCATGAGATTCCCCAGTTGGAGAATCACACAGAACTGCATAATGACGCACCTGCAGAAGTACTAGTGGAGGCAGGGCTAAGAACTCCAGTGCTCACTCCATTTTGGCAAAGGAATCCACTGGGCTGTGGCAACATTCCTACTCCCTGGATGCTCCCTCAGTAACTAGATGAGAAATACAGAAATGCCATCTTTAAGAACTTTCACCTGACCTCTTCAAAGCTTACTCCCATGCCAGTTTTAAATATCACAAATGTTTGAGATAAACTATGCAACATGGAGTTTGCTAATGACAGAGAAAAGCTAGCCCTTGCAGACATGCTCTCAATGCTGGGCAAACGCGAAATAAACCACCATGATAGTACGGATGCACATTTTCCTCCCCGAGTCTGATCCTTAGCCTGAGATACTGACACCCTGACAAACTCTTCTATCTTAACTGTAGAGCAAGGGATCTGACAAGGAATACAAAACCAGGTTCAGGGTTTTGCCATGCTCAGTTATGAAATGCTTCCATGCTGGCCAATACCACTCACAAAGGATAAGGATCCAGTAAGAGCCCAATTTTTCTCCCACTGGAGATTGTAGCAGAACTTTGAAACAGAACGAAACCTAAATTTGACACCAATGTTAAAACTGATGGACTCCTTTCTACAACCTGTCAAGTCAGTGATAGGTTGTTTGTTACAGGGAAATAACCAGATCGGAATTCTCCTTATAATAAATGAACTTTAAAAAATGTAACTCTTGTTTCTCAAACACCATGCTGCATGTTTTGTCAGGATAGTATTATAGAAAAGGTTGTGATGTATATGTAACGATTTAAAGGCACTCTCTCTGGAAGTGACATGAGATGTGCAGCCTTCCAGCAATTTTCACACAAGAAAATTAACTCATTATTTCTATCTCAAGATTCAGCCCTGGACTATTTGAACAGCAATGTTTTTTACCTTCTGAAAACTGCTGATCCCGAAACGGTTTTGCAGCTTTCTACTAAGGGAAAGTTAAAATAAAAAAACTGATACTGGCAAAAACTCTTCTGACCAGTGTATCAGCATGTTTACTCATCCACACATGGCCACAGTTCACCCAAACATCTTTCTTCTGTTGAACAAAACATCTTTCCCAGATTTCTGGGTTCGAGCAGAAGAAAACCCATGGTGGAAGGTGCGCGCACTATCTATCACAGGAGAAAGCCACTGAGCCAGAGAACAATTCTAAAATGTGTACAGGGCTACAACAGTTAAATCTCAAAGCTGCTGAGAAATTGCTTGGATGCTATGAGCAAAAAGTGTGGTTCCAGAGTATAATCCTAGTGATACACTATGTTCTTTGCAAAAGGTTGTGAGGCCTTGGCCTAATAAGCATAATCTCATTACACTGCAAATAAAAGTTTCCTATTTATCTCCAGATTTCAAATGAATCTAATAAGGCTTATGATACAGTCACCCAATACCCTAATCATATTTCTGCCTATCTAAAAGCAATCAGTAATTGTGTTATAGCAGAACGTGCTGACAATACCTCTGACACAGAAAGGAGAATGAGAGCCCAGCTGTACTAATTAAATTAAATGCTAGGCTGATGGAATACATTTGCTGAAGCTTGGAGAGTATGGGTGCAGAATTAATAAGCATTACAGCTTAGAGCAGGAGATGATATCATAATGGATGCAAGGTTTTGATGTGGAGAGCCTCATTCAGATTCAATGTACCATAATGTACGGATGTGACAGCTGCTTAGAGAGGTGCAGAACCTTGAACAAAGTGCACAGGAACTTTCTCTCCCCCCTCCTTTTTTTCCCTCCCCTCTCGATCCCTCCTCCCCCCATCTTTTTTGTTACTCGCTTAGGAACTGTATTTTAATATCATCCATCATCTTAAAAAATTCTCCATTGGGGCCTCAGTTTACTATTTATTACGAACCTACTGGTTTGCACTGTGGTTTTTCTTCCCACCTTCTCCTCCTGTCTGCCGTTTTAAACTTACCAGCCCTGTAAGTTATAAAGAAACGCCCTTTGAAAATCAGTCTATAACAGAATACGTATGTGGTTAGTTATGATTTTGCCTCTCTTCCCTCTTTGTTATTTTTAATACCGGAATTCCCGGGTGCAAGGGAACTGCTGCAAAGCGCAACGGCAGAAGAAGAAAAACCAAACGCCGGCCACCTCTGTCACTGCGGCCAAGCTACTGCAGGAGGAGCGGGGAGGGCTTGGCAATGAGCAAGAACCACCTAAAACGACCCAGGCCCGAGCGTTTCCCCCGGCCGGGAGCCGGCAGGGCCCCCCCACCCGGCCGCTCTCCCTCCCCGGCCGGGCCAGCTCGGCCCATGCCAGCGCAGCACAATCTCTTCCTCATGAATCGCTGGCGGGGAGCGGCAGGGCCGGGGCTGCTGCGCCAGCTCCGCCAGCTCGGCCGGCCAGGCCTCATCGCCATGGGAATTTTGACAGGATATTAAATTTACTAATCCTGAACTTTCCGGACTGACCCCTCACTCGCGAGCAGACAATGCCGCTGTCTGCCGCCGAGGTCCCCCGCCTGCCCTCAGCATGTTTCACACCCCCTCTACCCCCCTCGCAGCCCCCCCGGCACACGCACACCCCCGCCCCGGGGCTCTCGCTTGGCGGTTGGCTTCCGGGCCGCCGCCGCCCCTCCCCGCCCGGCCGTCCCCTCCGCCGCTTCCCGCGCTCCCCGCCGCCCCCCTCAGGGCAGCCGGGCCTCGCTGCCTCTTTCCTCTCCCCGGGCCGGGGCCCGGGGCTGCCCGGCTGCCTTTGGAAACTCGAGCCCCGTGCGGGAGCGGGGACTGCCCGTTCGGTCGCCCGGAACCCTGCCGGAGGGGCTGCCCGCGCCGCCCCGGGGGCGCCGACATCCCGCTCCCCCATCTCCCCACCCCGGGCCAGCTCTTCCCGCCGGCCCCCCTTCCCCCCAAAAAAGGCGCCTCCTGAAAACACAGTGCCTATTAAGTTGCTGAAAACGGCAGATTTCCACTGATACTATACAGATAAAGCTGACCATTAAATCGCAATTTAACATCCCCAGGCAGCAGTGGCTGCTGACAACCTCTAAAGCTTGTAATCCCATTTAACCCCCTCCTGTCATGAGCAGGCCCACCCTTTTAGAATAATGCAGACCAAATTAAACCTGACACGACAACAAGAGAAATAAAAACCCCTTTAGCTTAAAAGTCATGCGGCAGTGGGTAACCCTGACCTTCAGCTTCCCCACTCCCTTCTCCAGGGAGCCCCCCTAGACGTTGGCGTTGACAGAGACGAGCGCAAGGCGGCTGGACGTCCCTGGGGACAAATTAAAGGGAATTTTGTTAGACAATAGAAGGAAATTTCACCTCAGGGTGGTGGTGTGGTTTTTTTTGTTTGTTTGTTTTTGTTTGTTTTTTTTGTTTGTTTTTTTTTTTTTCGTCCCCCACACTCCCTCTCCCCTTCTTTTTTAAAATCTCCTTTTATTAATAAAAGACGAGCCCCGGTCGCTCCCTGCCAACTGCTCCTCCGGGCAGCGCCGCTGCCTGCGGGCCGGCCAAGCCGGCGGGGCCCCAGCCTGTGCCGCAGCCGCCCTGCCTCGGAGAGCAGGCTCGGCATTTAGCGGCGATTTCAGGAGGAATCTGACCGCCTCTAAGGTCCCTAAACCAAACGCAAACCCGAAAAAAAAAACCAAACCAAACCCCCCCCCAAAAAAAAAAAAAAAGGAAGAAAAAACATTGCTCTCCCAAACTCAGGCTCTTGCCCGTAGTCCATCTGCTTTGTTAGGAGAGGAGGGGAAAGGCACGGCGGGGTGAGACTCGTCCTGCATTATTCACACACTACTAGTCCAGGAGTACAGGAGGAGCTTTCAGACCTAATCCGGGCAATGTTGCGCTCATTACTCTGATCTCGTTTGGGAAAATAACGCCGTTCATTTGACAGTATTTTCGAGAATACTGGACTATACGGACAAGCCTTTATAAACAGCGTACATCCCCACCACCGCACCCAGCGCTTGCAAATGATGAGGACAGCCTTTCACACCCAATCTACACACAAGCAGACCACCACAAAATGCTCCCTAGTTCTCCTCTCTGTTTACTGCCTGCTGAAGAAAAGAGCCAACAGTCAGAAAGCACCTTGACACAGGTAAAAGTCACATTGCCACTCTCTCCTCAGTTTCTTATTTCTCTTGGGACAGATGCAATGGGAATAGAAGTCTATAGCCAAAATACAAATCAACATATTTTTCTACCTATCCATCTATCTTTCTGTAAATAGGCACCTGTAAGCAGCCAGCCCAGCCCTTGCCATCCAGCACACTTTTCTCAGCACTCCCCCACCTGCCCTTATGTCTGTATACTGAACAGCATGCGAGCAAGATGCCTTGCAAAACAGACCTATGCCTGCAGCAAGAGATGTAAACTCCCAGATCGACTTGAAAGTTTGCTGTGGAAGTTTGCAAGCTGCTTGCAGCAAGCCTCTGCAACGGCCCCTCTCTGCACCACACCACTTTGCCCGTAACTTACCAAGTCACTCTCCCAGAGGCCCCACAGCAGGAATGAACTTACAGCGCTTCTAGATAGTGGAGCACTAAAAAAGCAGGCTCATTACCTGGACACATGGCTTCTCATTACTCCACTGCTTCAGATGCCAGATCCCTTGGTGCTGCAGATCGGCTCAAAAATTTGAAGTACTCCTTTCTTTTTTTGCCCCTTTCCCACTTTCTTTCTTTCGTTCATTCTTAAAAAAAAAAAAAAAAAATACTTGACTAAAGTTAGCTTAAATTTGTTAAGAATAAAACCAGCATAAATGTTTATTTCAACTTCCTAGTGCGGCAGTGTACCGAAGCCCAGCCCGCCCAAGCCTCTTTAGCAATGGAGTGGTTTATTTAATTTGTCAGTATAATAGAAGCAGCTGAGTGAGAGACAGAGAATGCAGTGTGGTATAAAAGAAACAAAGGCTAAAAGTACCACTATTTTGATTCCCTTTTTAAAATTACTTCCAAAGTGTGGTATCTATTGTGAAGAATAATGCTGAACAAAGCACAGTGTCTTGGCAATATTCACAGAGCTCATTCACAGAGCCAGTTCTGTCTGTACATTCAGAGGTAGAATACACTTATAAATGATGCATTGGAAGGACTATAGTTCCTATTGTATTCCCAGTGTAAACAAAAAGACAGACAGAAGCTGAATGGCATATGGGCAGCGGGGCCACACTTTATTCAACCATTCCAGCACCATTGTGAAGGTAAAATGCAACCGGAGTTCTGTCCCTGTCTAACTTCAAATCCAGTGAACACATTTTGGGTTAGGCTAACAATTTTTAAAATACGTATGTATTTATATATATATATCAGAATCACAGATCTGGGGGTAATTTTGTACTCTTCTGTGGAAATGTGATCTTTAAAGCAATCCTCAACAGGGAAAGGCTGTTGAGCTTTGGAGGTCATTCCCAACGCAAGTGAGGAGCCTCTGGAGAAGGCTGACTGAAAGGGGGTCTGTGTGGTGGCTGTATAGCTGGGTGCTTGATGCATAGACCCAAAATGGTCTAAAAGAGCAGTTGCAAAAGCCAGGAAGGAGGCTGAGGTGCTCAGGATTTGACCTACCTGGACAAAGATGCTATTGGAAGGGGCAGTCTTTGTACAGACTGGACTCACCCCCTCTTTTTCCACCAGACTCTCCCCCTCTTTTCCCACCATTGCCTCCTGTTTGTTAGCTAGCACAGACTGAGCCTGCAAATGGAGATTGGCAACTTTGCCAAATGAGCATAAACTGCCTTTACTAAGTCAGGTGGTGTCCCTGCTGAACAGTTTATGGTCAGAGAGAGCATCTTCACTGTTTGAGGGGAAGGAAACACCACTCGCGTAGAGGAAAGATTAAAATTAGATGTGTCCTTTCTGCCCTTGCTGTGTCAGCTGGTGCCAGGAAGTTTTATGATCACTAGCGCCTCTCCATCCCTTTATATTTTCTGCTCTCTCATAAAGTCTCACGTGCTGAAACTCTACTCACTGGATTCAGTCTTTCCAATTCATGCAGGCATTCCTGTGTCTGTGCAATACAGCGTATCTGCTGCACATCACACTCCTCAGTCGCATTTGAAGAGATTTGTGTGAATAGTGCTAAGGGACCAGTCCTCCTTTACCTTTTATTTTTTTCCTGTTGGTCCTGTTGCATTTGCTCCTTGCTCACTGTGGGTGATCACTGACTCAGTTCCAGCAACCGGATTAGGAATTGCATGTTCGGTTTTGTCAGACAGCTGTTTTGTGATCACTACAGCTGGGGCCAGGCAGCATTTCACACCCGTTTGAAGTCACTGGAAAATGCTGTCCTTCGGGAGCCGAGCGGGGTTTCCAGTTGGTATTGGAGTTGCCTGGAGATGAGCCTGCCTGACCTGTTCTGGTATTAAGAAGCCTGGCAGAATGTGCTTTGTTCTGATATGATGGAGATTTTGCAAGTTTCTGCCTTAGATAAGTCACTATCTTACCAAGATCTAACATGATCATATAAATACAAGAAAGCTCCAGATGAGGATTACTCAGCTTGATCCCTAAAGCTGAGTGCCAACCTCTCTTTATGAGTATTTATATCATTTAATTAAAATCGAATCTAGAAACTCTGTGTCCCTGTGCACTTTCTGAAATTCTTTGATTCTATTCACAAGAAAATAGTACTTGGATTAAAGTATGCTTGATGTTTCCAGGAAAAAAAAAACACCTGTGTTTTCACTGTGAGCTGCTACCTGCCAGAACTGATGCTGAGAAACATAAAATATTTTAGTGGCTGTGCTTAGATGTCAGCATTGATTACAGATGTTTGTGTCCTCCCACTACGCTTTTTCTCTGTGGGGATCAAGTTAGCAAAAGGCTCAGTCGGAAGAGGATCTGCTGCTCCTGTAGTACCATGGTCAGAGCTTGATCCAAAGTCTGTAGATGGGCTTCATGAACTCCCTATCACAGCTCTGGGCACTGGACAGAGCCCTGGGCAGAGTAGCTAGTGGCATCGCATATGGCTAAAGGAGTGGGAAAAAAAACAAAGACTGTGCCAACAAAATGAATGTGGGCAAGTGACAAAGAGAAAAGAGCTTGGAACTTGGACAAAGTCTCAGACAGACTCACTGTTATTCAGATGGTCTGAAGTAGTTTTTCTCATTTCAACTTGATAGAGATTACATTATTTTGTGTGGTGAATTTGAGATGCAATGAACACATTTTGCCTATTAGAAACCTATTTTAAATGGCATTCAGAAAACGCAGCCATGACATGAATGTGGAAATTCATAATTTTTTGAATGTTCTTTACTCTGTGTCTCAGGTAGGCACACATATTTTAATTCCTGAGAAATTATTAAAGTTGCACCGTTGCCATCTGGACATCACTAACTGAAAGCCAAAAAGTTATTGCTGTAGACACAGGAATAGGTGTGTCTCTAGAGGTTCATAGAATCTGGACAGATAATTCGGATTTACCAGACACTTATGAAAATCAGTGATGAAAAATTGAGCTTCGAAATGAGCCAGGCTTTGCCAATATTTTCCAAATCAGTAAGATTCCTTCACCCCTAGATATTTTGGAAAAGGCTGCTGGATCTTCACATGGAAGGGACCTCTCTGCACATCTCTGCACACCAGAAGGAGTTGTATGAGCTAAATACCTATACAAATACGTTGGTTTTATTTGGCATGTCAGTCGTGTTCTATGACTATGCCATGAAAATTAAAAATCTGTTTTTTGGTCACTCATGACTGCAGGATTCCAATGCAGGTATGGTTGTCACTATTTTAACTTAAAATATTAGAAGTAAAGTCAGCTCAAAATATCTAAAAAGTGTCAGTGGGATACAAGATATTATTTAGTGTGCCGGAAAGAGCAATGAGGTTTGTTTTTTTTTAAATCTTTACATATAGGGACCACCAAAGATTCCCTTTAAGGTCATTGGGAGTTACTTATAGCTTGATCCAGGAAAAAAAAGCCTGGTCAGCTACCACACTACCTTTTGAAGTGTTCTGAAAGAAAAGATTCTTTTTATTACTTTCCGGCACTTAAATTCTTCAAGAGATGAGTGAATACCCATAGCAGAGGTTGTTCTTTTGGGAAGAAAAAATTGGACAAAGAACAGGCTGTAAACTCTAGGTGTTGAATTTCAGTGACTGCCCTAGCACACTGCACGTCATATTAGGGTATTGGTAGAAATGGAATATTAAAAAAAAATATTAGAAGAAGACATTCCATGGTTAAAAGTTTAATGGTGTATCTGTAACACAATTCTTAGAAAAGTGTTTGTGAGGGAACAGAAACAGAAACTCCTACTCTGTATGTCCTTTTAAAAACAAACTAATTGAATTCAAATTTCAGCTACTTTCTATCCACAAAAAGACTAAGAAAAATTTAGAGAAATAATTTTTTTGAGAAATTGCATGGGGAGTACTTTTGAATTACAAATACATTCAAGAAAATTATAAGATGATTGAAGATAATTCATTAATAGATAAAGACTGAAATAATTTAATACATTATTCATGATATATTATTCTCTCAGCTCCCTTGTTGATGACCTTCTGGTTACTTTTTTTTTAGAGTGCTAGTAGAAGCTATTCTTTATGAACGAATATTCAGAATTCCTGACATAGCTAAAATAATAAAATACGGACATCATTGTACAGCATGAGTGTGTTTTATCTTTTGCCAATGATCATAAAACTTCTTCTTGCATCAGGTCAACTTGATGTTGCTTCTGATTTATACCAGTGTAACTAAGATTAGAAAAATGTCTTTTCACCTCAAAGGCAATAGAGTTTCCCCTTGTTTTCCTTTACAAATTCATATGTTATGAACAATTTCCTAAAATACTGTTCTAAGTGCCTGTAAGCATTTAGTAGTCTAAGAGCACTTCATCCTCCATAGTCTTTACCAAAACTCTAGGGAAGTCACGAAGCGTACTGAGGAAACAGTTTCTGGATAGGTGAAAATGTGGCTTGCCTTGGATTCACATCCTACATGCGGTAAGGACTCTGCTTCTCCTCCCTGTGTCCAGTGACCTTCCTTCCACAATAGACTTAGTCCCTCCCCAGGTCCTTCCCCATGTCCCCACGCTGCAGTTCTTCTCTACTAACTCACTATATTTTTACCTACCTCCAGCATTTCTTACAGTGCTCCACAACTTCCCAGACTTTTTAACGTCCCTGATGAGCCTTCTACAGATCACTGGTTTCTTTAGTTCCCTCTTCTGTCTCCAACTATCAGCTGAACAAGAGGCAGCATATCTTGTAGGTGATTTTGTGCTGCATCTGTGCTTATTAACTGTTCAGTGTTTATTTACTAGTTGCAGAAGAGAGAACATCTGTGCATGTACTGCAATATTCTGTCATTGATGGATTTCTTGCCTCTTCATAGTGGTTGCTTTCCTTGAAATAAGTAAACACTGAATATCTCCGAGACACTCTTGGTTGACTTGGAAATTGCTAGTAGGATAAGAGTGAGCTGGGCAGTTGAAGAGCAAAAATGCATAAGGCATTATGACTTAGGCACTCTTTAGGAATCTAGTCTAAAATATGCTTAATGGATAAGCAGTGTTTTCAGGCTATTAAGCATACTGACTTCTAGCCATTTGTTTCTCACCTATTTTAAGTCCATGTTTACTATTTCTTCCCATCCAGTAAAACAGAAGAACAAGAAAGGCAAACTGTATTTTATTATTGTCTGGTCCTCCATCCTTCAGTGGATTGCTTAGTAAATGGGCATATGCCATCCATTTTTTTTTGTTTTCAGTTTTCATATTTTCTCTCACCTCTAATTCCCTTCTGTCTGCTGCTGTTTTATGCTTTACAGTTTTTTACAGTCTTATTTCCCAACTATGTTATATTAAATCTTCTCTGTGCTAATCCTTTCTCTTGCTGCCTCAATTCATTACTTCTTCATTACAGAATTTGGATTTTTACCCTTTTATTCACTAACTAGATGTTACCTTACTTTCATTTTGTATTGTAAAATATTTTTCTCCTTTAAACATCTCTTGTCTCCCCCTGCTCCTGTTTTCCCTCCATTTGTTATTCCTTTCCTTTATCCTTTAGTTTTCTGTATTCTCTCCTCGTCACCCAAGCGCCATTTCCTGTAGTAAAAGTCTGACAGGTAAAACATTATTGCTACCTTGTATGCTTTATTTGCTAAATTCTTGTTTGAAAGAACATTAGGTTTGTTTCCAAAATGTCTGAATGTTACCAGTTGCTGAATTAGCATGAGCAAGTTTTCAAAGTCCTCTCTTCCACAAGGAGGTTGATTGCTTACTTCCTACAATTCAAAAATAAAGCAAATTCATAACTGTGAATTAAACCTAGGATGATAACAACGTCTTGCACTTACAGAATACTTTTCACCCAGGTATTTTATGTAGATGGGAAAAGGTAAGTGTTATAAGTATTACCTTTCTTGACATGAAAACTTAGGTTGTATAAGAGACCTAGGAGGGAATTTTCTTTCCTAAATTCCTGTTCTAACTGTGTTTGACATGATACAGATATTTTTAAAAGCCAAATCTGCCACAGGTAGCAGTTCCTTAGCCTGATACACTTCTTTGTCATTCTCCTGTATTTACATGCAGCTACAGGCAAGTTGAAGATTTGGTCTTACGGGAGATGTCAGTAGGCCTAGGCAGGCAGGTCTTCAGGAGTAGATACCTAATGTTTGGACTTGCACTGATTGCTAGACAGATCAGACTTGTTGTACAGATTGTTCTTCAGTGCCTGAGGGCAGTGGGTAGCATGCTTATATGTATGTGTTTCACAGAAGCTTGGAATTATGCATTTTTTTAATGAATGCTGTTGCTATTTTTTCCGTAACTTCCTTTGCTTTTTATGTTAGTTATCTTTTCTAGAATAAGGACTTTCCCTCTCACAGACCATCTACTCTAGTGCTACAGTAACAGAAAATCTGAGGAAAAAATGCTAGCAGACATTTTCATGGGAAAGCAGACCAATCACATAATTCTTCATCTCCTTAAACTATGTTTACTTTGGTAAAAGTACTTATCTACTTTAGAAGTAATACATTTTAATTACATTTGCTAGGTCAAGCCCATCAGTCTTGCACTAGACAAATGTGATGGCACATTGCATTTCCCAAGGCCATAATAGATGATAATGGTCAAAGAAAGAAAGACAGCAGAGACATTCTTCCTTGATTCAGAAGCTAGTTTGATCCTAATGCATCTAAGGATTTGACTGCAATTAATCAGTGAAGAAGCAATGTATTGCTGATGGTTTTAGCAAGGCATGCTGAGATTGCGTACGGTTTAAGGTCTGCTGTGGTGCATTTAGGGTGGAGTTTTGCAGAGAAAACACAGAGCTTGCTTTCTGACCGTGGTCTGACTTGTCTTTTCCTTGTCTCATCTTTGCACAGAAAAGAAAGGGAGCAGAAGGCATCCCTTTCAAAGCAAGGATACATTTTCAGGACATACATTGGTTTTCCCTCTGTGTGCATAGAAGAGAGTCATTACCTTCAAGCTGTGGGGCTTCAACCTCTGCAATGTAAGCTACTTGGAATTCCCTCTGTAAGATGGTGGGATGTGCTAGAGATATACATTCTTGCTTTTAAAATTTGCAGAGTTCCCTGAGTCAGTGTTATTCTTTCTGGCATGCCCCTTGGCAGCTGTCTTTTGTGTTTATTTGCCAAGAACAGTGAAGGCCAAAGGTTCCTGTAAAGGACTACAGAATAGGGGTTTTGCTGAGCAAGAACCAGTGGTCAAATCACCCAGAACATTCACAGGGACTCTGTGCCATTGATGTGCCATGGACTTTCTGCACTTCTCTCCCTTTGTGCTGCTGTGTTGGCAATGGCTGGAGATTGTTTAATGCAGACTATCCAGGAGAGGCACAAGAACCATTATTTCCATTGTATTATCTTAAAGCTGGACTTTGAAAATAAAACCTGCTTTAGAACCATTTACTATGCAACAGTGCTTCAGTGTACAAGTGGCTGTGGTCAGCAAAGAAGTGAACTTTAAAAACCAAGGACAAGTGGTGGCAATAAAAGACTTCTAAAAAAAGAAGTTATGTATTTGCTTTTTGCGTCTAGAATAGGTTTCATAAAGTTTTCCTTTGCTTCAATTCATTTATCACTCATTAGAAACATCATACATTGTAAAGCTAGAAAGAGCTATTACGGTCAGATGTTATGACTACTGGTCACACAGGCCATAGGCTTTGTAGAATAAGTTTTATTTGGTGTTAGGGATAGTATTTTGTAAAATATTGAATCTCAAGAGAAAATACTTAGAGATGGAGAATCAACCATAGCTACAGATTTTTTGAGGGGCTAATTATATTTACTATTAAGGACAAATATGTTATTCCTAAACTCTATTTGTCACATTTTAACTTTATACCCTCGTTCTTTCATTTGTTTGTATGCTAGTCAGAAGACCCCATATTAGCATTTTTTCGCTTTTTGTGTTTATACTTTCAAACTGCCATCAAATTGTTTCTTAATCTTCTCTTTTTCTTCGTTAAACAAGTTGAATTTCTCTTGCTCTAACTCATGTTTGCAACTTCTTAAACATTCTTGTGGTTCTTCTTTAAATTCCCTCTAATTTATTATCCTTGTTCTTGAACTGAGGATCTGCAAGGCAATCCCAGCAGTCCTACTTTCTACTCCTGTTTCTTTATGAACTGAAGAATTGTACTAGTACTTTACCACTGTAGTAGACTGAGAGTTCATTTTCAGTTGGCTACCCATCATGACCTTTAAGTCTTTTCCAGGATAGTTTTTTTCCAAGTCTGAGGGATTCTAGTCTTCAAATAATCTTCCAGCTCTATCTTTCAGAAGAAATGTCATTTGCTACTAACCCATTTGCTCCTTCAAAGCAGACTTCTTACACTTTTAAGACATCCAGTAATTTTCTGCTGCCATGAATTGTTCTGGCCAGACTATATTGTAATGGAATCCTGCTACTTGAAAGCCTTTGAGAAGTGTCATTCATGTTTGATGCACTGTCCTAAGCTTGAGGAAGGGCATATGCTCCCTGGCAAACATATTAAGAAAGCATTTGACTGAGAGTTGAGTATCTTTAATCACAGATCGGCCAATATTTTATTTGTGGCTTTTGCGATATGTAGTCATCCTTTTCAATGACTCAATTGCCCATAAAAGCTATCCATTTTCTGACAGTTTCTAGCACTTTTGCCCATATGTAAAAGCTCAAGACCTTCCAAATGACTTTTCCTCTCAGTTCTTCCAAGTCTAAAGAGTAATTTCCCTAAATGTCTACTTCATAACTAACCCCTTCTTCACACATTGTTTTTGGTCCTAGCTGTTTGACATTCCTTTTGTCTTTTGTCCTGTGTGCCAGTCCCACCAAGAGCTTTCTCTCCTTCCTGTCCTTTCTTGCCTCTCAGTCTGCCAGCATCATGATCTGGAGGAGGATGAGGGAAGAAATGGTAGATAGTCAAGGAAAGAGAAAGGGAGAGCATGGATAGATGCCCATTCTGGAGCCAGCTGAAGTGGTTGGTCACATCAGCACCCTCAACAGCTTGCCACTGCCAGCTGAAATGCAGCTCAGAAGTCAGTGGATGTTCCCTGCCCTGCTTCAGGCAAAGACAACTGAGTTAGCTCAAGTCGCAACTAACACTGGCTGAAATAACCTGTCAGTTCGCCTGGGATTGCGGTGCACACAAATATATTGCTTCATTTCAATGTCTTACCTCCAGTGTTGGTGTGGGAACAAACGGTTGGGGATGGCAATTTCTGAAACTGATGTGGCTGCTAGCAAAGTGCAGTTGGATTAATTTGGTCAATCTGAACTGGTTTACACACTGTACCTTTACAATTCACCCCATGTGTCTTTGTGTGAAAATATTTCCTTACTGGCTTAAATGCATTTGTGCTTTCTGCTTAGCTTGGAGTTAAACATATAAATTCAGGTAATAGAAGTCAGGTTAAACTCTAGAGTGTTCTCTATAGACTGTTGCAACATTGTAAATAACTGAAGAAAGAAGTAACAAAAAGAGTAAATGAATGAAATTATGAATGTGAAGGGATGAAATGAAACAATTTTCCACTTTAATGAGACAACTGGTTTAAAATTCATGTGATAAAAAATGTGCCGTTCTCATAAAAATAGTCTGTACCAATTTAATCAGTGGGGTTGTTCACAAATTCTCTTTAAAATAAGGGCTGTGTGTGTGTGCATGCTTACTGTCAAGCATACAAGCACTGCCATTGATTGCATGCTTACGTTAAGCATATTCTTTACATGCTGGATCACATCTGAGGCTTGCAGCAACAGGCTTAGAGTTGCAGCCTGATGCTGCTAGAACTTTATGTTGTCCTCATCTTATTACAGTGTGATAAAATAGAGAGGTTCTTAGTCTGAATAACACAGCCCAGAGCATTTTAATAAAATAAAATTGCTATTTCTTCAAACCAAATGAAGTTAAATTGATTGTTTAAATAACATCTGACTAGATTCTTGTATTTGATAAAACTAACTGATATTATACAATATTTCACATTTTTTGTATTTTTAAGGACAAAAGGAATTCTTACCCCATAGATGAAGCAGCAGATGATTTAGCCAGAATGCAAGCCAATCAAAATCACCACAGAAGACAGGAACCCAAATAATCAAATTGTCAAATAAACAAAAGTAAAGAGCTAAAAGCATGAGGTTACTATAAGCTATTTTCTATAATAACCCTCCCACTCCATGAAGGAAGAGAGAAAAAAATCCCTCATCTCTTTATGGAGTACATCAAATCTCATTTTGTTTTAATGTGTTAAAGTGCATACTGAAAAAGGCAGAGTTGACTCCTGGGGAAATAATGTTAAATCGGTTCAGAAAAACGAAGTTTGGAAAGATACTTTCATTTTCCTTTTAGTATTGCAACAAATGTATTCATCTGCCTAGATAATCTGGCATTTTAAATAACTTCACGCTTAAGCTCTGTCAATTTGATCTCCCAAGGTTAATTGATTATTTCTACAACAGTCTTGCCAGAAAAGATCAGAACGCTTACATCTTTCCATTAATCCTTGCTGTTCAGGGAGAGGGTGCAAAATGAGAGTACTACAACTGGCTTAAATCTTTGCAGGTCTCTTATTTCCCCCCCCTCTAAAGTTGTCTCATGTCTGATTAGTTTCACGTCACAGCACTTCATTTCATTAGTTTCACTGACATGGCATTTCAAGTATGGTCTAATGATGGGAACATCAAATCTACTTTCGAGCTTCCATTGCCAGTTACCACCCAAGAACCCTAACCCCCTTATTAAAAAGGATGATTGAGTCAAGGGTAGTAAATGAATGGTGAGAAATCAAACTGATTTACTGAAGGAAAAGGCAAAAAGTTTTGAAACATTGCTTTCCTAAAATTGACATTCAGCATTTTGTTGCTGTAAACAACCATCAGCATGTGACACAGCCTCTCGGGGCTTTTCGAGAAGAGACAAGCTTTATCAGCAATTGCATATTTGTCGTTGCCGTCCTTCTTTGCGGTGGCATAGGCGACACAATGGGGGATTAACCCTCACACAAGGCAGCGTGACAACTCATCAGTTGAAAAACAGAACCTGGTCAAATGGCAGGTTTTTAACCAGCATTAAAACCGCTGGCATAGAGGATCCCTTAAAAACAACTAGACAAAAGCCCTGCTGTGGATTGTGAGGAACCTTCATTTATTTGAAATGATGGCAAATTGTGTTTTCCTGTCTGGAAACAAAAATATTTCCAGCCCATCAAAAGGCTGGAAATATGCAGAAGAGAAAGGTTATTTTCTGTTATCAGCCCCTTCTGCTGCATTACACCTCTCCTCTCCTCAAATTCAGCTGGCAGTTACACCTACTAGTGGTTTCTTCTTCCTTTTGTTTTGAATGTAAATGAAGATCTGACTAGTTTAGAGAGATGTTTTAAGACCTGCTTAGCAGTGGGGGTAAAATTCTCTGTCAGTGGCACTCTTGTGAATTAAAAATGCAATGGGTAAAATTCCCAGCCTGTAGGTAAGTGCAGAATTTGGCCCTTTGAAATGTGGAAAGTCTGGTGAGGTATGCCAGGCTCTCCCCTCCTCTTCACTTCCAGGTGAAATCCCTACTGTCCTGATATCCGAAAGAAAAGGCCACAGTTTTACTTAAGTAATCCTGGAAGTATCACCATCAGCAGAATTTTATCAGGTTTAGTTTATTAAATGATACAATGAAATATTAGTGACCATCTCCCTTTGCAGTGGTTTACGCTTAGATCAGCAACAGCAAAGTCATTTAGAAAGATCCAGGGCGCCAAAATTAAAACATGTGTAAATTAAACACATGTGAAGTGCACAATATGTGGCAAATTAGTACAGAAAATACTGAGAAACGTGCATCTTCAGGGTTTGCCTGCACACCATGATGTGACAGGTATTATTGCCCTTTGTACAATTATTTAAACCCTGTAGGAATTCCCAGTGTCAGAGTATGTCAGCATACTGTTATTAGACAAGTTTAATTAGGATCTACCCTGCTGCTCCTAACAAGTATTTAATTAACTTCTAGGCAGGGTAATTAGCTTTAGATTGTGGCTGATTTTCTGCCTCACCTTCTGTTGACACTTGGCCTACAGTAAGGCAGCTTGCTTTGCTGACAGTGTAATGGATAGTAGCTTTGGGAAGACTAATATCAAGGCTGACTAGTCTAATAAAAATAAAGAAGGAAAACTAAAGGGGAAAGAAGATGAAGATAAAAGACAAAATAATGACTACCAGGTCAGGGTCCGAAGGGATTAAAAAAAAAGCCACACACCAGACAGGCAGACACAAAAGCCCGGTAATAGGAAAGAAACAATCTGAGTTTAAGCATTTCTGAAGAATAGAGAAAAATGTGTGACATTGAAAAATCAAGCAAAGCAAAAGGATTTGTAAAGTATTTATTTCATGTATTTCCTTAAACTGGATAAATGATGAAGCTTAATTATTATTTACATAGTGCTATTGAGGTGTGCCTGTACTTTTCTGAAAAAAGTCTTTCCAACATAAATGTATCCTTGAATCCCTGCTCTAAAGAAATATGCCTCACTTCCCATCAGCACAGTAAAGAATATGCCACAAAGTGAGCATTTAAAACAATTAGCATAGACCAAATGAACCATAGCAAATTGGTCAGGTCACTGTTTAACCCGTTGGTGGCTTCTTGAAGAGCTCTGTGATTTCCAAGGGTGTAGCTTTTGATATATGGTATGCTATTCTTCTACCCAGTCCTGATATATCATTAAAAATAATGGGACTTCATTCAGTGCCACAGCTACAAAAATTTTGGGGCTAGAGGGAGGGAACACTCGGGAATTTAAAACCCTTTCCCTATCATTAGGACAAAAGGGTTATAATTCTCTTGCATTTTGAAAGAATAATAATTTTTTTAAGAAGTCTTTTAATTTTTGTAGAGTGCCCCAGGTATCAAAGCACTGGTTCTCCCAAACCTGCCTTAGAACAGAAATAGCATTGCTCCAAAACATTTCTCTTACAGAAATACTACTGCTGGGATGTGCACCATTGTTACAGAGTAGGCGAGTGTTCTTCCAGTGAGACTCAGCCTGATCTGGGCTACTTAGAGTAGCCCAGAGAGATTCAAATAATCACCAAAATATTGTTTGAAGGGGGGCCTACATGTTTCACATACATACATTTTCATTATAACATTTTGGGTGACTTATAAAGGCGCATGTTTGTTTCACATTTCAGCAGCAGCTCTGCTCTGTGAAGAGGCAGCACCACCCTTGAGCTGAGTGGGGAGAAAACCAGTCTTACTGCTGCAGTAGTGCTCCATTTGTGTCCGCTGAAGAGCAAAAGGGGATGGCATGCTTGAAATCCCTCCACAAAGCTTAAAAACTTCCATCTCATAAGCTGACCATCCCCTTTAGAAGAAGGCTGAGGATTGGATCACCACTGTAGTGAGAGGGTCAAAACAGTATGCCTGCATCCCATTTGTTCACAGTCATGAAACACACTCTGGGACCACTGAAATCAACCACCAGATCTAGGTGCTTTTAGCAGTCTAGCGACCATAGCAAACCAACAACCATAATTTTGGATAATCTTAACAATAAATAACTTCCTATTTGGTGAATAATAACATTAAAATAAATTCTGAAATAAATAGACATTTTGGGTGTTTTTTTGGTTCGTGGTTGATTGGTTGGGGGTTTTTTTGTTGTTTTTTTTTTTTTTTCTTTGTTTTTTTCTTTTTTTTTTTTCCAATTGAAATGATAATACCCCTATCACCAGCAGAGAAATCAGATCTCTTACATCTAAAATAGGGTTAACTGGGAGATGCCTCAGCTGATTGCAGTCTTCTTTTAACCCAGAACTCTGATTTTATGTTGTTTTATGCTATGCTGTAAAACGAGAGTGAAACTAGAGTTAGGTCCAGGACCCCAGGACAAACCTATGTGGCATTTTGTACGTGTTAAAGAATTATATGTGGAGTAAATCAATATCCATTCTTCTCCTCTCTCACACAGCCAGGTCTATTAAGAAAAAGGGAAGAACAGAAAAAACTAGTGAAAGTGTTCAAGAAATACTGAGTATGCAGATCACACTTTTCCTTTCCCAGGCTGGATGAGTAGTGTTCAAGTGCACTAACTAAAAAGATTTGAGGGGTGTCAGATCAGACTTTGACAACTGAAATTGTCACGACAGCTGAGAGAATTTTAATATCTACTTCCCTATCCTGAGGATGCTTGCAGCACCACAGCCCGAGCAGTCAGAAATGCAGACTGTCTGCCTGGAGGCACCTCTGTCATTCTACAGAGATAGCAAACCTCAGAGACACTCCTGAAAGCTGTGCAGGATTTTCAGCCTGACTGCCTCCACATCCCCACTGCATGCCTCCACATCTCAACCGCCCAGGGAGGCACTCTGAACTATTTGACTGTCAGGTCCAGCGTAGGCCAACTGAGCGACACACAATAGTGGAAACTTGGTTTGTCCCAGAAGAATGCAGTGGGTCATTTTACACATGCAATAACCACAGATACCTTCTGGTCTTTCTAATCTTACTTAGAAGACCTCTTTGGAAATCTGAATACACTGCCCTTGCCCTCAGAGAGAAGCATGACACCTGTACTGTGGCTGATACTGGTACTTATATCTTCAGGCTCCTGTATTAGGTTTATGTGGCCAGGTTTTAGTACTAGTGGTGACTTCTGAGAAGACAACAGGAGCTGCCCCCATGTCAGATGGAGACATTTTCAGCTAGCTCCAAGATGGCTTTTCTTAATTAAACTGCCTTTATCTCAACCCATGGAGGTTTTTTTCTGTCTTATTTTCTCCCACTGTCATGCTGAGTAGCCAAGATCAACTCACCACAACTCCCCAGGTCAATGATTACTCATGGAAGTGCAGAAGAGGGTCTTGAGGATGGGCCATCAGTCAAAACTTCAGGAGAAGGACAAAGAAGCAGCAAGAGTAATCAATCACACAACACTGACATAGGCTGTTTCGTATGCCAGTGTCAATGATAAAGGAATATAATAAAAATTGTTCTTTAAAAATATTTCACTTTAAAAATAAATTGTTCTTCAGTGAACTTTTAGAACTCAACAGGACAAAGTACATTACTAACAACAACACTGGAGGACAGAAACAAGCAATATGACCTAATAGATGAAATCATTAATTGTGTAGTTTCTGTCCTCCATGATGCAGCTGTCTGTCTGTCAAATATCAATTATATGGTTTCTAGTAAAAGCATCATATATGAGAGATGAATGGACCTTCCATATCAGACACAGATATTAGATAAGCCTTTAATGAAGCTGATTAGCAGGGTTACCCGTAACAGCTAAGAAAAAGGCAATCTCTTTGCTACTGCAGTCCGGTTAGTTTGTACAGATATGCATGAATGGATTGCATGCCCAGAGGAGCACTTGGATAGCATGATGATGGATCCCTGCCTATAAGGCTTGTAGACAGACAGGCAGGTATATGCTATACCTTCTATGTGTAGCATAATTCTGGATCCAAATGACTACTCCTATTGTCTGTCAAACATTTTAAAGTAGACAAATGTATATGGAACAGTATTCATTATCATACATATCTATAATCAAGATGAATTACAGAACTCGAGTGAGGCTGGTTAAACATTTAACTTTAATTTAATTCTTTTTCTGGAACATGAAGTGCACAATTTATCTCATAACATCCTTGGCTGTAGCTATCAGGAGCACTAATCACACCACTGTGGGATTAGAGAGAATTGGCTGTTTCTCCTTTCCTCATAAGACCCCAGAGGTGTGATTATCTCATAGTTACCACACCCCTGTTGTGTCTCACTGCTTCAATAAAATAAATGAACTGTTAAATTGACAGTTATAAATGAAGTTCCTGCTGGCCAGCTGACTGTATGGCATTTTGAAAAAAAAAGGAAGAGAAAAAAAAATGGGAGATACTAGGGAACAGTAATTTTAAAAAATGGTTTTCTAATTCTTATTTATCTTGTTTCCTCCTGAACTCATCATGTGGAACTAGCATGACAGAGAACTGTCCTCCTGCCCATTGCTCCTCACCGAGCAACCTCATATCTAGGAACTCAGAAAGCTCAGCATGAACAAGCAGAAAAACTAAGAAAAAAAATGACTGCTAGCTGTCAGAAAAAAGGCATTTATATAGAGTGTATTAGTAGTTCAAATGCGTCAGTCACAGGAGACTGTTTGTCAGGTTACATCTCACCCAGAGCAATGTATTTGGCTTTTATCCTCGTGACAAATGATTTCTCAACTTCTGTACAGCTGGCAACCAGCCAAGACACTAAAGTGAGCGCTCTAATACACCATCCCCTCCCACTGCCGTCTAACCCAGCAGCTGTATTCACAGCTAGAAAGCTCACTGTCCCCCTCACACACGCACACATACGTGTACTGGCCATGTATACATATGTGTCCTGGCCACACAAATTCCACAGCCTGGCCCTGAGGACAGAGCAACCAATTCTGCTGTTAATTGAAAAAATGTACATAGTGAGGATAAGAATGAATGTGTTTTGTTTCTCACTAACCTGTGCTGGTATCCATCAGTTTTGTACTTTTTTCCCTAGGTGCTGTAGATAACTGAAGGACAGCTTGCCAGAGAAGACTTTTCCTCTTTTGGTTGTCACACAACACCTGTGCCTGCAGCTCGGTCATTGCTGCTTTTGGAGTCATTAGGAGTTGCACTTAGTTCAGGAAAGCATGTTAAGGGCCCCTTTGGATGGATATTCTCACTCTTAAGATGTGTTTTTCACCTTTTGAGTGGTTCTTGTCCTTCTGGGAACCAGTTCTTGAGCCATGAGCAGCAGAATTGGGCACAGTGTTCCAGGGGAGGCAAACTAGTGCCAGCCTCAGTAATAACCTGTTCTGTGCACTCTTACTCAGTTTTCCAAAGATGGCGTGGGGTGATTTTGGTGATATGCTGGAAGCTCATTTTGCTCTCATTACCCATTGTACCCTACAGCTCTTTTTCCCTTCTCCTTGCCCCACCCTTTTTATTTTTTTTCCTAGCAACTCATTGAGGGTTATCATCTCCAACACCATCTCCAGTATGTCCTTGTAATTGTGCTTTCTGCTTTCTGCCCAGGAGCCATTACTGAAGTGTCATTTGACAGTCAGGTCAGTTCCTCCTTTACTTCATAACAGAATTGCCTTCTTGTATGGACAAATCCAGATCCTTTCATCCTTTAATAGACAGATGTTCATTTACTCATGGCATCTGCCTGCCACTTGCAGAGTAAAGTAATCTCCAGGTGAGAGGAAATGATATCCATTTCATGAGTATTTCATGCTGACAAAGCAGTGTAAAAAGGTTTTTCTGTAAATCATAAGGTGGAGTTGGGTCTGCTCTACAATTGGGTATATGTGCACCTTTCAGTAGGGCCAAGAAGCTAGTATACTGGACAGAAAGGCATACCTGTCTATGGAGCTGTGGTTCTCAAAAAAATGCCTACCAACATTCTTTGGGATTTACTATGGAAAACAGACCTCAGAAGATCCTGTGAAGGGAAATAGGCATTGCGTAAATACTTGCAGTTCTTAATTTCCATTTGAAAGTTATGTCCTACTGTTAAATTTTCCCTTTCTCCTGCAAAGCTAGTTGCTTTTGCTTGGGTTCTCACTTGGACTCTGTCCCAACAGTAAAAATGTAAAATTTAAAGTTGTTGGGTTGTTTTTTTGGTTTTGTTTGTTTGTTTGTTTGTTTTTTCCATGAAGGAAAGAGGAAGGAACAGAGCAGGGAGGAAAGGACAGCAACCAACTTAGCAATTTACTTCAAGCTGAAAAGTATTTACCTCTTTTGTAGTAAAAACTGTATTATGTGTCATTTGTGTAGTACATGGGAAGTACTGCCACATATATTTATGAACTCTATGTGCATGTACTTTTTGGAGCGGTGACAAGTGTATATAGCACCAGTTATGGCATTGTGCTGAGTGCTAAAATATTTAAGTGCAGCTTCTTCTTGTTGACATGTTTCTAAAACATGAAAAAAGATTGCACTGTTGAAGCAGAAAATGCAATATTATTTATTTTTAAAAAGAAAAGGATATGTCTATAAGAATTATAGTTTGCTACTACCGTGAGCTTTAAAATAAGATACTAATTTTAAATACTTGTTATTGATCAAAATCTGATTGAAATACAATAGCAAAAAATAATATCTTGCTGGTCATTGTGAGAGATAAATATTGTGCATAAAGTGCTTTTTAATTTTCTTTCCTTTTCCCTCACTTTGCCTGTTTTATACATCAGACATGAAAAAAAACAGGGAAAATTATCACATTTTCCTACTGGAAACAAAACAGCTGTTTTCCATATCTGCACATCTTTATCCCATCCCAGTAAAGCAAAGTTTGGTACATTCCTCCTAGTACTGCCAACCTTATGGCAATATCTTGCTGACAAAATGTTACCAAAATGGGCCACTGATCCAAATTTTTTGCAGGCAAAATTAGACTCTGATCTCTAGAAGTCTCTAAAGCAAGCTGAAGGAGAGTGGCTTTAGCGGGCTAAAATTGCCCTTTTTTAATGTTTTGGGGTTTTTTCCCCCTTATATTTCTATTTGTTTTTCTTTCTTATTATAAGGTAAAATGAGATTCTCAAATAATCTCACAGATAGAGAAGAAGACTTCTCGGTATCGGAAGGCATGTGATAACCACTGCAAAACCTGTGGGTGCTGAGTCGGTTTAGAAACTGCTGATGGGAATGGAAATGGCTTGTCAGAGGATGTTGGTAGTTTCTCCTCTTTTCTGCCCAGATCTTGACTAATTTAACCACCAGGATGATATTATGTCTGCATGAGAGAACATCCCTGAAACTGGGCAAGACGAAATTAATACTGATTTTGATGCCATGTTTCCTGTTCTGGATACTGCTTCTCCTCTGCTAACATTTAATTTCTGTTCCTGGAATGACACATAGTCAAAGGAGTCTGATGCCTGAACTGGCCTATTAAAAAATGTCAGAATGAAGTGCAAAGCAGTACTTTTGTTAGAAGTGTTGTCATGTCTCTGTGTGAAGACATACATGAGTGTGTATGTGAATGCATGCACTATATTTAATGTATTTTAAGCTTGCCAGTATTTAAATCTTCAGATGAGAAATTAGAACAGTTTACTGAAGCAGAAGCTCACTGCCAGCTTCTTTTTGGAAATTAAGAAAGTTAATTCTCTGCTGAATGCTGGCTTTTGTAGGTTTTCCCAGTGGATGCAATAATCTCTGATCTTGCCAGGGATTGTGGCTGCCAAAAAGCTCCTGGGACTGACAGGTAGGAACATGCCTAACTCCCACATTGCTTATCCCTGAAGAGCTCGTCCTGAGGTTGGAGCTGCAGAAGGGCTTACTTGGAGCCGCAGAAGAAACTGGCAGTAAAATTGTCAAGCCTGCCAATCTCTTCAGGGCTTACCAAGTGGTGAAGAGTAGCAATTCATGGAGACAGTGAAAAAGGAAAGAGGAGCCTTCCTTGGCTTACCAAAAGGAAAAGAAGAAAAATAAAAAGAACTTATTTCGATGAAGGTGGCACCCACTGAATGAGAAGAAAAATACATTTGGATCAGTGGTATGTTTTGGTAGCCTTTTGTCATCAAGTTATTGTCATAAGATTGGATTTTAAGTACGTGTGTGTATGTGGTCTGCTGAACAGTGAAATTGTTATCACTGTGATTATTGGTTGCAACAGTACAGTTTTCTCTTGCTGCTCCTCACAATTCTCCAGCATTATCTTAGGGCTAGCACTTTACATCCACTCTGTGCAGGTAAGAATGACTGCAATATTAAGTACAAACTGGACAATAGCTCTGCAGCTATGGGTGTAATACCATCAGTAAGTCTTTTCACTTATCTCTGAGAGTTAGGCACAACCTCCCATGGTGTTATACTGAAGAAATGCCACTGTCTTGGGGAAATTTCTTTCAGAGATATTGAATGCATGACATATCCACCAGTCAGGGAAGCTGGCAGAGATGGGAACACTGGAGCAAATGGTGTTTGAGAAGACCTCTCTGGTAGCTGGTGAAGGCAGGTTCTGCTCTCAGGAGCTGCCTGAGGGATGTGGGAGGCTGGGCTGATTGCATGGTTCCAATTTATGCTGTGCCAAATCATTCTAGAGATGGGGTTTGGTGTAAAGGGTGTCGACTGATGCTGCTTACACCTCTGTTAAGCACTGCAGCTCCATCTTAATCATAGGAATTAGTCAGCAGAAACCACATCCTTTCTTGGAGTATAATTGTCTTAACACTGGGAATTAGCACCAGGAGAGAAAGACCAGAAGGCTATGCAATTATCTTCTTTTTTCTTTCACTTAAAAAAAATTAATAAATAATTAGAATGAGTAAGTTATTAAATCCTACATGAGGCCCCGACTCCATGGAAGATGGCAGTAGCTTTGCCACTGACATCACCATGATAGGATCTCTTTGCTAATATCTAGTCGTTATTTTATAATTCCACTTTGAAACAACTTGTGGAAGTGAATCTTATGGTTATTTAGATAAAATTACAAGTTTCACAATTACAGCAGCATTTTAGGACATGTAGCTGTCTTCGTCTACTTCTCACTATATTTTCTGAGGGAAATTATGTCTTGAGAAGTTAATTAGAAGTTTACCCTCATGTATTTACAAATATGTATATGCAGCTAAGCTGGTTTTCTGTACATCCATAGCATTTTGTTGAGCACTGCAGAAGTAGAAAGGCATTCTTTTTAAAAGCTGGTCATTTCATCAAAAAAAGCTTACAAAATTTTTAACTGGTATTTAATTGGTGTTGCCTGATCAGTACTGAAGAGTAAAGAATTGTGTGAACATTTGGAGCAATTTTAGATCTTTGAGTGATCTCACTGATACAATAATTTAAACATGAGATTTCTGTGAAGCCACTCTATAGGTTCTTGGAGAAGCTACAAGCTTGATACTTCACTGTTACTGACATTTTCATTTTAGCAAGCCTGCTTTTTCATAGATCTCAATAGGACAGCTACTACAAAAGAAGCATGATGAACTGGTATCTCATTTTTGTGTACTTTTCTAAATTTACAGGGAGACGGAGAACTCAACTCAGGGCAAAATATGTAAAAAATGCTTATGACAAAATTGCTTAGGTTTGTGCATTGTTCCCCCCCCCCCCCGCAGCTAGAGACAATGCTTGAAAAATAATGTTCATGATAAGATTTCTCATTGGATAATATAAACTACGTCTTCCATATCTTCCATGTAAGAAACTCTCCAGGTGACTCTTCTGAAATGAATCAACCTGTATGCCATGTTCACAGCAATCCTGGTTCAGGTATTGCAGCCCATGGAAAATTAAACTACGATCAAATGTATACGTTTATGTAACCAGCCATTTCAACTTCTGTGAATTGGTGCATTCTACATAAATAAAAGGACCTGATTTTGTGCTTTGAAATCGGTTCCTTGCCTTCTGTTTGCTTCACAATGCCATCTGACTTCTTAAAAATTGGCTGATCCTTTTTCCTTATCTGCACCTGCTCTGCTTCAGAAATATCACTTCGGGAAATCTTGGACTAGTTCTGTCTGCTCTGATGTTAGCTTTGCCATCAAGAGCAAGGAAGATATGAGGTGAGAAAAAAAAAAGGAAGTGTAAACCAAAACAAGGAGAGGGAAATGATTCGTCTAAACAATCAGTGCATTTCAATTTCATTTGAAAAAAGAATGAAAAGCTCATAGACTAGTGTGTTGGCAAATTTCTTGTAAATAGACACATTAGCTGGTATCATCAGCCTACCAGGCTGTAGACCTGCACTACCAAACCACTAAAGTGTGTGCTTTACTTTAGGTATTTTGTGGTTTTACCTACTTTGTTGAGACAATTTAGACATATAAATTTAAAGCTCTGTGTCATTGCTTTCGATTGGAGCCCTATAAAGAGGTTTTATTTCCTGCGATATAATGAGACTCAGCCTACATCATCCCTAACAGCTTCCCTCATCTTTAGCTGTAGTGAGATTTGAAAACAGCTATGCCAAGAAAGAACTAGTCATAAAATCATGGAGGGTAGTGGATGGATAGGCACAAAGGTAGAGGGAAAGGTGCCATTAGGTGATAGTTAAGATTGTATCATGTCTTAGGCTCTCTTCAGGTCTCCAATGTAGGCAGCCTGAATCACCTCCCCTTTTAACTTTGAAAGACAGTTAACACATGGTAAATTCCCAGGTGTCTCACTTAAATGAAGAAGTTTCTCTAAGTGGAGGGAATTTATTATTTGAAGTTTAAAATAAATTTGCCACATAATTTTCCACTCTTTAATATTGTTGCAAGGTGTTAGTTTGAAAGGTAAACCATTTTGCCATGATTTTTCCTACATTTTTTTTTCTAGAAATCATCTCAACTGTAATAAAGGGTTTGATCTGTGTCTACATTTAGTTTCTGCTTCCTTGCATTGCTCATATAAAGGGGGGGACTCTACTGTGTGTAGAAGTGAGGCAGACATCTGGGTTGCCTCAAACTCCTGAGGTTCCACCCTTGGTGGAAAAGAGGGATTCTGGTCTTTCACTGAGACTGACATCTGCAAAGTGTTTAGACTTGACAAGCCATGTTCATCATGCCTGAGATTTAACTGTATGACTGTCTCTCAGGAGATTCCAGAACTAAGGACTTCTCACTCCAGCCATTTCCTTGAAAGGCAGGTCTCGAGGTGAGAGAAGTGAATAGGGAAGCCAAATGAAGAGACAGAACTGACTTAAGGCAATGTATGAGCAGTGAAGAACTGCTTTCCCAAAGGATCTATTAGGAGTAGGAAAGAGAGAGAAGGTGGACAAGGATGATAGGAGCATAGTTCTGTACAAGGAAAGGTTAAATAGACTAGAGCTCTTTTGCTTGAGAAAGAGATGATTGATGAGTTTAAAAGATCCTGAGTGGAATATAGAAGCTGAACAGAAAATAATTATTCTCCATTTCTCTTTATACAAGAACTCAATTAGGAGGTCAGAGAATAAGCTCAAAGTAAGCAATTCATTTTCATGCAGCAGAGGGAAAGAGTAGGATGCACTGCCAGAAGATGTGGTTTGCAAAAAGTCCTTGGCTTCAAGGATGAGACAAGATCATGAGAGAATAGTTTGTCAAGGGGATTTATATTTGAGGATCTCTATTCTGGCTTAGGGTCTGTGATTTCTGAGAGGTATGAGGGTGTGTGCCCTGTATATGTTCCCCTGGCCTTAGGAAGAAAGGTCTGCAGGGAAAGGAAAACAAGGAGAAAACAGCAGGAATGACAGATGGAAAAAGGAAAAGGAAGGGTGAAGGTCACAGGATCAAAAATGTGCAAGTGGGGTGTGTTGAGCACCCAGACAGCTCCCACTGCTCCCTGGACATGTGTGAAGTGCCAATGGATGCTGCCCTGCCCAGGGGCATGGTAGGAAAAGGGAACAGAAACTGTTCCCTCCCAAACTTCCTTCTGCTGAGGGTGTGAAAGGCCAGCTTGGCTGGGGCCAGGAGGAGGTGATGAGATGGTCCTGGGGACTTGATGGGTCTCTGAGACGGAGAAAGGTAAGAGCTTTAGGAAGACGGTCACTTGTGGGGCCAAGGTCCTGGATCTGAGGGTCCCTCAGCCTGACCTAGGACAGCTGTTCTTAACCTCTGCACCACTGCACCTGGACAGGCACTGCTATGACTGTGGGGCTTTTGATATAGTGATGGGCATATCTTCAAGAAAGCAGAAACACAGTCATGAAAGTTTGTCAGAAAAGACAAAGAATCAAGGGGACTTAGGACTATAGCTGAAAAATGTCACTGTTCCTTTAAATGTAGTTTTACATTCTCTAAATAAAATCTTTTTTTTTCACTAGATGACATAATGTATGCTTAGCCTTGTATTAAAATGACATACCTGCTCTACTTTAATTTCTCATTTATTCTTGTTTCACAGGATCATTTACCTCTGCTCTTCCTCAGTTAGTTCTCAAGGTTCCCATCCTTCTGGCTAAAGATGAATAATTTTTTTTCTCATGTGTGAGAGCAGAAGTTCTTGTTGCTGTCCTGAGGAAGGACCACTTGCTCAGAACTTCTCCATCCTCCTGTTGTCAGGGATCAAGCCAGGGGCAAAATGAAAGACAGAGCTGTACTGCAATGCGTGTTAAAACTGTTTTTACTTGGTAAGTGTGAAATTACATCTAATTACAAAGTTAATGTAAGTGAATGTAATCAGATAATTACAATGGATAATGACATGATATTTACAACTTATAATGATCTTGTTATTATACAGTATATAATGACATCAAAATTATTTCTGAAGTTTTATCCCTCTTTAATTGGCCTTTTCATATAAAACAAATTATTTTAAATGTTTTATAATTTTCTGTCTCAATCCTTTACATTCTAACATATAGATTCAAAGTGTTCTGAAGCGGTTTGGTAATATTACAGCTATTTACCTTTTTTTTTTTTTTTAAATAAAAATAAATGCAGCAGCTCTTTTTAAGGTGTGGTGCAAGAAAGCCTTTGAAAAAATCTAATTTCCATTCTTTTTATTTCACACCACTGGAAGAAGTGAGCAGAATTGTTAATAGGAGGCAGCATGTGGGCAAAGCCCTACCTTAGGTAGCAAGTGACCTTGGAGCTATTTGCCCGGGCAAGTCATTTCACTTTTTTATGCCTTGATTTCCCTATCTGTAAATGGGGAATGATGATATTTCATCTCATCTCTGAAGTACATCATAATATACAGATGAAAACTGACAAATATCACAAGGAAAGGAAATTAAGAATTCCCAGAAGGAATGAAGACAGGCTTTAATTGGAATGAAGGCCCTCCACTTTAGTAAACACCAGGCTTGCCTAATTTATGAATATTGGTGCATGTCCCCTACCCCTTTCACACAAAGCTCAGATAATTGGTCTTTGTTCAGGGAACTGCCTATGGGTTGGAATAACAGCAGGAGCTCCCTTTGTGAGTGCTTTGGGCCCAGCTCCAAAGGTCCTCTCAATACTGGTGTATTCAAGGCTGCTGCAAACATGAGGCCTGATTCATGTCACCCATGTTACACCACTTTTATGCCAGTGTAATTCCATTTAAAGTGATGGAGTTGCTCATGCAACATAACACTGAAGTAATTCACCTGATTTCAGTGAAATTACTCTGGCATAAAACTGAAGTTAAACACAGACTGATTTGAATCTGTAGGGCTTGAATCTTGAATTGCTTTCTGAAGTCTTCTGGGTATAAAATGCTAGTATTCTGGCCTGTGAGCATTTGACACCTTCTCTGCATGAAAGCAAATGATCACACCAAGAAGTCCAGTGTTTTAATCCTTCTCACTGCTGCCTCATGATCCCTTTTTATGTTAGGATCAAAAAGGCCAAAAAGTGGCTTCTAAGCTTGCCAACAGCACAGAAGAGCTCCCCTTTTCCTTTGCTTTGGCCAAGTGACTCCAGGGCAGTTAGAACATATCTGAGAATCCATTAGAATGGCTCCAACCAAGTCAAAGACCATGCTGATCAGCAAACAGCTGCCCTTCAGACCCAGAGGTGGAGTCCTTCTAAGTCCATGGTGGGCATGGTTGTCCCTCAGTGCCTTCCCATTGTTAATGACAAGGATGTCATGTAGAAGCTCTGACTTTTCAACTGCCATTAATCATTTTGCATCTTTACTGTAGTGTATTAATGAAGCCTATTATATAATATAGCCTGTGCTGGAGCTCCCAGCAGCTCAGATATAGATAAACTGGAAGCAACATGAAGAAAAAAGGTAGAGAAAAGTAAAAGTGCTTGGCTTAACTTGTGCTGAATGTCCAAAGCAGAGGTGGTTACCCATGAATTTGATGAGATACCACTGACTTGGTATGGTTGACTGGCAGTGACTGGCATAGGGCTGACATTGCCCACGTAAAGCATGAGTGGGTGCAACATTAAAAGGAAGGAGGTGAAGTAGATCTAGATCTGGCCATTATCATTCTGGAATTGCTGTCTGGGTGGCCATTAGGTTGCCTCATCCATTAGGGTTCTTACAGCATAAAAGAAAGCATGCTTAAGAGTACAGTGGGACATAAAACACTGTAAGTTACAGACTTAAATCCTTGCAGAAGCTAGGAAGCAGAGATAATTTCTGCATATGGAACTGGATATGATAGATGAGATTGAGAAAAAGAAGGTATAGTTGTTCTATCATCACAAGAGGGAAGAAGGTAAAAAGTGAGGCAGTTATGCTCAGCAGGGATCGCAATTGAAACAGTGGGCCTGCTTGTTTGCTTGTTTGTTGTTTTTTTTGTTTTTTTTTAATTAAAAACTAAGAGCAGCAACCAAAGAAAAAGTTATTTAATTCAACTCTGAAGACAGAATACTTTAGAAGAAGGTTGCAAATTTGCACCAGTTTGAATCCAGGTAAATTGTGGAGTTAGATGTAGTATAATCCCAGAAATATCACACTAGATGAATGTGATCTCATGTTGCTGATGTACAAGGAAACAGTATTAATTCTAATGAACAACAGAAATGTGCTTGTATGCAACACAGGGAACTCTGAGTTGTAAGCTGTAGTTTCTATAGTTTTGCACTCACAGCAGGTTATTAAAGCAGGAGGCTCCATGGATTTGATCACAATATACCTTATTCCATGGAAGACAGGAGAGCAGGCAATGATGTCCTTGTTCAGTGGTCCAAAATAAGAAATATCTGAAAAAATAATGTACCAAGAAGTCAAGGTATGTTTGACATAGACTCCCCATACATATCCTCTGAGACAACTGACATGCAGACCTCGTCACTGGAAAACAAGACAGTGCCTTCTTCAGTGACTGAGGATATTTGATGTGGTTGATCCATTGCACTGCTATGATGTCCAAAATGGTTTTCATCACAGGAAGCTAAACATGCTTCTTCACATCTTAGAGTGGATGTGGAGGGTTTCTGTTTGGGCACTGAGATGGGACCCATTACGAAACATGCAGAAGAAGGGATGAAAAAGAATACAGTAAATCACAGTAATAGTCATTCTGGATTTTCTGCACATCTGTGGGAAGCGTGAGCAGCTTTGATACATTTAACACACCAAGATGCAGTGTACTCAGTTGACTAAAGAGGAGACATTAAAAAAGAAAGAGCAAAACAAACCTGAAAGAGGGCTGTACCCATTCTAAAGGTCTGTTATCCCAGATCATGAAGCGTGTTAGAAAGGGTCTAGAGCCAGCACTACTTTAAAATGAGAAGTTCACATCACTTGTCAAAATCTGACAGGTCTGGAAAGCCAGTTCAGTCCAGGAACATAAATGATTCCACCAGTTCATTTGTGGACACAATATGAGCATCCAGTTTGACCAGCAAAATGGTGACACAACTGAGGGTGCAAACTACTAGCAGAAGATGAGCCAGAGTGGCTTTCTATGCCTTTATTTATCAGCTCCTTAGGTCGGGTACTGAACATTGGAAACAGTAGTTCCAGCAGTCAGGAAGCTAAGCACCAGCACTGGCTCTATCTATCAAATCAGGGAGAACCGAGAATTGAGGGGATGTGGCTTCTAAGGCAGTTACAGAGGTATGAGAAGCAGAGAAGGAAAAGACTGTTTTGCTGGAGGTTGAGGGGTTGCTCAACAGAAGACCATGTAGGATAATCTTTGAAGAGTACGTTGAACTCTAGTATGGCTTTCAGGAAAGTCTTTCAAGAAAGGCTTGGAGATAATGGAAAAGGAGACAAAATTCAGGGAGAGACAGTGCCAGACCATGCACACAACACCTATTCATAACCAGATGTTAATAGCTATATAACAAAGAGCAATACCTGTTAGAAGCAGAGATGATGTAATACCACTTAGGTAGAACGGAGGATGTAGGAGAGAGTGTAGTATAGAAATTGCTAAATCACTGTTGTGATGCAGCCAAGAAAAGAAGACAAATGTTGTTCTAGCTGTTAGGTTATGTGTTTCCAGTAGAAGTAGAAATTATGAATGTTGTTGAACAGGATGCTTCTGTGACAAAGAACCTATGTTAAAACAAGGTGAATTCAAGTTTTAGTAGCTACAGAGGTTTCCTACAGTAATCAGGGGAAAGCACAGTCTGTTTTGCAAGAGGAAATGAAGAGCTCCATTTGTTTAGCCAAAGACAGCAAAGGTTGAGAGAAGGAATTGTTGTGCTCTACAGATATGTCAAGAGAAAAAGCAGCAGAGAAGAGGAAAAGTATTTGACTAAAGAACATTATTGACATAAGAATAAAAGGCTGTAAACTAGCTAGGAATACACTTAGACTAGAAATTAGAAAACACTTGCAAACATCAGAGCTTTAGGGCTTGGGAACAGTCTTCCAAAGGACCTGTGTGGGCAAAAAATCCCAATCACTTTCCAGATAGAAACAGATCAGTTCATGAAATAAAATCTGCAACATGATCAGCCACGGGAACAGGGAATTGGGTTTGATGGTTCTGAGGGTACCTTTGAATCCAGTCTTAAACCACAGATGTCCTGTGTTAATATCTAACCCTGTGGCCCAACTTTATCATTTGGTAAATGGGTATAACACTGTTAACTTATGACACATGATTATTTTGAACTGTGTCTAGAGTTCCAAGTATAGAAATCTGTAAGCATTAGTATCCCAATTAGTTATGAGGTTCCAGAGAGGCACCAATCATTCAGAGAAAGAATTGTGTGTGCATATATAAAAATATATACTGGTATTCATATATTGTATATAGTTTATATTTCATTTACCTACAATTTTAATATATTTTATTGCTACTTGTATAATATGTAAGATTTAGTCCATATACTATAGTAGTTATGATATAAATATATAATTGCTTATAACAGCTGTTTTCAAATCAGTCTCCTTTATGCCGCACAAATACTTATCCTGTCTACAGTTTCCAGAACCCCTGAAAATCTGTTATAATACTTTGTTCACACCTACAGTACTTTCTTAATGTGTTTAGCACTAAGAAACACTACATCAAGAATGAGGATTGAGAGGCTGATGTCACTCAACATTCAATGTCTTCAATATCATATTGTTCAGGACACAAAGCTTGCAGGTGGAAGACACAAGAAACAAATACAAAGCAAAAGGGATTCTGAGCAAATAAAGCTTGCCTCAAACCCTTCCTAATAGTCATGTGTAAGCAGAGACTAGCTGATATTGGCCAGAAAGGACAGACTTGGCCACTTACTGCAAATCTCTGCTTTTCTGACTGCATTATTTATGAAAATATTAATTATAAATGAGAAACCCCGTCGAGTATGGACAGAGAGCAGTGAGAAATGGAGAAATGCCCATAGGAAGAACGTGATTAGTTTGAGAGCACTCCTTGCTGCAGAGCATGGCTCAATGCTGAAAGGTGAATACCGGTGATTGCTCTTGGTTCAGACGTGCAGGCTTTGCTCTGTCACCGAAGAGAAAGGAGCTTATCAGTTTCCTGTTGCTCCCAGGTATGTTTCCTCCTGGCAGGGGGGTTATGCATCAGGCCTTCTCTGCATTCTCCTCTGACAGCTCTCCGTTGTGTTTCCAACGTCTCTATTAGCGGCAGGATTTTTTCCCTGCACAGTTTTAGTTTCAACAGGTGCCAGGATTTGAACTGGTCAAAGTACAAAGATGCATTCATTCCTAAATTGTCACTATCACAGCCATAACTATCAAAGTGTTGCCATGCCACTTCCTAGGTCAATTTATGGCATAAATACCCTGTCAAAGGCACAATGATTTATTCATTCCCCTCAAAGATAAGTATCATATGGTGGGACTCATTATATGATTGATTTCAGCTTATTTGAATGATTGCATTGCTGATGGTGGACGCAAAGGGAGGCATCAGAGTTCTGGGAACTAGACACATAACACCAATGTGTTTTTCATGGGAGCACTTTCACTCACACGCTAAATCTCAAGCTTCAGCTGGGTAATTCATGTCAGCTCCAGTAAGGTTGCCAGAGGCTCTTTAAAAAAATTTAAAAAAAAATTCAAAGCCAGATTTGCTTAAAACCTACATGAGACTTGTAAGGATCCTTGGAAATTTGTGCCTGTCACTCCTGATCTCTCTGATGGCAGTTTCATTAAGTGCCTGCCTCAGCGAGATAGCAAACATCAGGGAACAGAGCAGCCTGGGAGGAACAAAACTTGTGTGGTTTCTCTGGCTGTTGTCAGATCTAGGTCTTTGCTGATGGCAGGTGGAAAAGCACATGTATGACATTGGCTCTGCTGAACAATCACAGTGCCCCTCTGTGGTTCCACACACCAGCAGTTATTTCATGTGGGTGGAGCCTTGTAAAGATGTAAGTGGAGTTAAATTTTGGATTGAAATGGTAAGATTTGTTGTTTGGAGACAAGTGGAAACTTTGTGATATAAAATACACTGTCTTGAAAGGTGTACCTATATGGCACATGCAGCTTTACTGTGTAAATGTCAAGATTTGCTTTCCCCACAGTAATGCTTGATGTTTTGAAAAATCTGTTTTAATGAGCTGTTCTGTAGAAGAAAGCTAAGAACAGAGTTATTTTGATGAATTTATGAACTGTCCATTAAACAAAGTCCAGTGTCCTACATACCACTTCAGCACTTCACAATATCAAGCCATTCAGAGGGTAGCTTCTTCTTGAATGTTGAGGGTGCATCTGCATTTATGTTTGAGATCAGAGTGGTAGCGTGTTACTGAAGTAAATCTCCCATTGCCTCCACTTGCACTCTGTTTTGCATCGTGGAGCAGTTTCGGAGTAAATGAACTGGATTCCTTTCAGATGAAACTAAACAGAAAGATCTGCTTCAGAAACATACCTAGTGGTCTGTAGCTACAAATAGGCAGAATACAGCTAGCCTGAAGTGACCTCTCCTCCAAAAAAAAACCCCACTCTGAAATGTGCACCTTGAGAACATCAGGTCCTCAACACTAATTGCCTTAGTCTATGGAGGTCCACTCCCACTCATCACACTGCTTGCTGATACAGACATAACCTGTATGAGGCTGATCCCGTGGACAGCATGGTCTAAAAGACTGGTGTGACAAAAAGGCCCCACAGTCCAACACTTTGTGAAACTTGCACTCAGCATTTTCTTAGATTTTCACACAAGTACCACCACTGCCATAATTGAAGTTTGGGGTAAGTGTATTTACTGGCCTATTCTTAGAGCTGGAGCTGAAGTGAGTTTTCAATATAGGTATTGATAACAGCTCTGCCATTGTCCTTTCTGCCTTAATGAAAAATCCTTATAAATTTGGTGTTTTTTAAAGCCGATTCCCAGTTTTGAGAATCAGTAAAATACAACAGAACTTCAGCTAAAAAATTCCCCTTTTAAACTTTGCTAGTGCACAGAAAAAAATTCAAAATGTAAACTTTAAAGAATCAATAGCAAACAAATGACTGCCTTTTAATTTTCTGGACCTGTTTTCTTAACATTTCAGGATTACAAAACTAAATAATAAATTGAAATAGTTTAAAAACTCAGAGGTAGTTTCTCATTCATGTCCAGCCTCTTCCCAGGTCCCTCCAATGGAGACACCATTTTGTTTGTAATTACAGCATCATTTCAGTAGATTTCCTGGAAATAACTGAGTTCAGCTAGTGTGAAATATTTTGTAGAATCACATTTTCTCAAGCTTAAAGGGTTACCTACTTCAGAATGGTGACTTGTAAAGTGATCTGCTGGATCTGACATGTTGAGATTATGCAGCAGGCGACAGGTTGCTTTATACTTGCTGTTCTCTGGACTGTCTGATGACATTGGTGTATTTTCATCCTTCTTCACCCAGAGTGATGGTAAAATACAGCTTTAACTCACAGATAGACATATGCAGGATTGATGTGTTTTACCTCATGGACCATACAGAAATATTGATGTGGTTTTATCTGTTCGATCTTGAACCAGTTATTATAGCTCCAGAGAACCCTGATATTAAGCTGCTCTTTGAGTCTTATCCAGGCATAATGTGCTGTTCAATTGAAAGGCTGGCACTGTGAAGAAGATGCAGAGGGTGTAATCACAGCCATTACAGAGAGCCATCAGTGGAGCCAAACCTACACTTTCCACAGTCAGCAGTAGGCAGCTAGATGAAAAGGAACTATTAGAAACCAAACCTAGCTCTCGATGTGTAATAAAAGGCCAAGAGAAAGCCTATTAGGGAACTGTTTCCACAAAAAGGCAAAAGGCTGTCATACAGAAAAAGAAAAGATTCGGTGCTAGTTTAAAAAGATCAACTTTTCAGGATAAACTGACGACATTGATATTGGAAAGCTGCCACCTTACCATGACCACTCGTATCTTCAAATTCTGCCCTCCAGCCTTTGGGGCAGAGTTTATCAAAGGGATGTCTTCATAATCCTCCCTTCTCCCTGCTTGCCTCATTTTTTATTTTCTTTTTTTTTGGAGGTGGATTATCTTTAGGGTCATTTTTAGGTCATTTGTATTCAGTGATTAAAAGAAGCCGGAGCATTCTAGGTATTTTTGATGCTCCCAGTGGACTCTTTCTCTCTCTGTCCTCCTCCCTGCCAGCAGTGCTTAGGGAAAGTGCAGTTCCTCCTACCTTCTCAGCATGGGGAAACATCAGTGACTTCATGAGCAGAGTCTCTGTGGGGAGCAGAGGAGGTCAAGAGCAGTGTTAATAGTCACCTATGAAAAAAAGGAGCAATAGCCAGCAAGACCAAGCATCGTTTAAAATCAGTGTTTCTGAGAAGTTTGTATTCATTCACATCCTCTACATGAGAACCAGCCCTCAACAGATCATGGAATCACAGGGCTGGGAAATGTCTTTTCGGATATTTAGCCCAACCATCTGTGTCAGGCATTCTTTATGCTAAACTGAGAAGTGTTTTATTTAATGTGTTCGCTAATTCTGGCTGCTTTGATGCTGAGGTCTCTGTGAGCTCTATAGGGGACTGAATTTATTGTAGTCCTCCCTGTAAAGAGATTTCTGCCGATTTTAAACAGTTAATGGATGTAAATAAAATATCTTCATAGGCGAGAAATCCTTAGAGAGGTGAACTTCTTACTGGCTGTATCCTAAGGATCTGGTTCACTATGAAGGTTTAGAGTGGGATAAAGAGAAGAGAAAAGGGACAACATGGAAGGCGTTGAGGAAAAACCCTGCTTTTGTGATCCTGGAGCAACACGAACAAGGCAGGTACTGCCCAAATCCCTTTTTTCTAACATAACATGTCATTGCCCTCAGCTCATACATGATATGGGACTTATGATCTTTTTTTTTTTTTTTCTTTCTTAATCACTCCTGTGTCTCTTTTTTTTTTTTTTTGGTAGTATGATTCAAGACTCAGTGCCAAGCCAGATATGCACAATATATTTCAAGAGCTGATCTTAGGACTGGAGGTATAATTAAAGCTAGGATTCTCCAATGGCCTATGTTATGCAACTTATTTTCGTTGAAATTCATTGGTATTTGGATAACCACCTCCCTTAGGTTTTTTAAAAAATTCCAGCAGAACTATGGCTGAGCATCAGAAAAGAGCACCCTTTGAATGCTAATAAAATTAATCTAATCTTCATTAAACAACTGGAAGATAAATAGTGTCTTAGGGTTGATATTGCTTAAAATAATGTAAACAGAACACATAGTTATTAAGAGGATTATCATAAGCTTACGTGAGAAGAGAAAAAGCAGAAGTAGAAACTGCAGTCTTGGGCTGAAATAATGGCTGTCCTATTTCTAGAGGTTTATGCATAATGAAATAATAGCACCCCAGATATCCAAAGGAGCTCACCCCAAAGGAGTTTAACCCAATTTCTGTAATAAGTTCATTTCAGTAAGCTGAAGACCCCTTGAAGTTCTTCAAAACATTTCATACTGCAACTCAAATAAGTGATTTTTATGTACAGTGGCACTCCCTGTACATGCAGACATATTAGTTGACAGTGCCATAAACTTTAATATAAAAAAATATGAAATTGTTGCTAACTCAGGTCCTAAAAACCTGAAGCTTCACATGCTTCTGCAGGCTGAGAGTTTCAGAAAATTTTAATTTTCTGAAGTTTCAGTTTATTTATGAATTTTCAAAAGTGAGCAGTTTATCATCTCTTTTATGATTAAGCTCTACTGGCTCATTAAATAGGCATATTTTCAGTCATTTTCACAAGACATTATGGTCTGGCAGGCAATCTCAGGGCTGGTGTTGGCTCCACACAAAGCCTTGCAATCTCTAAAGAAGGAGGTGGTGCTTCTCATATTTTACACACCACCTGGGTAGTTTGAGGGTTGACCTATCATGTGGGATGCCAGTCAATTCCCGTGCCTATCTGAAGAACTTGAATTCCAGTTCACCTTGTGGGGTGGTCTTTTCATTGGCCCAGTGAACTATGGCTGTTTTGCTTCCCTCCCTCTCCCATCCAGATTGTTTGAAGCTGTTATTTGCATAGAAGATCTTCTTGGCTGGACAGAAGGAATGAGACTGAGAATGTCTTTCTGACCTAGCGGGTACAGGTTACTCTTGAGCAGGCTAAATCCCAAGGTCCCGAGGTCTGCTGGTGCCTCTTATCCAGTGCTGGTTATAAGTAAAATATAAGAGTGTGTGTAAGAACATAGAAGAGCGGGAATTAGCAGTCAGCTTCTCTTCCTCCTGGAAAATTCCCTGTTCACTCTCACTCTCATTCCCAGTGAATCTTTTAATATGTGTACAAAGAAGCTGCTTCAGCCAGAAAACTAGAGAGAATTCTTCCCACTTCTTATATTCACTTTAAAAATACTTGTATTCCCAAGGAATGACCTTTATTTTTTTTTTTTTTTTTTCAGGAGACTGGCTTTTGCCATGTTTTAGGGTACATGCTCTAACCACCGCTGGTTTTTTTGGCTTCACACTGTAAATAATGGGTGTGATTCTTCCTCTGTTTTTGAAAGATTTGTTCCCCTTTTCAAGGTGAAGAGCACTATAGGCACTGACTGAGCTGGTAAGGGTGGGAGTTTCTGATTACAGTAGTCCAAAACTCATGTGTACTTTTTCTTGAAGTGGAAGTAAGGAACATGGAAATAGGGGAGAGCCTTCCAAATGTGGGAAAGGGCAAGGGATGCTGCTAAAAGAGCATTGCTGGGAAACATGGTCATGGTGGTGAGGAGGCAAGACATTTCTAGAAGGTGGTTCCAGTGCAGTGAGCCATGCTGTCTGTCATCAGCCTGGCTCTTCTGGGAATGGTGCATCCTGCCTGCGTTTGAGGAGACTGATATTCTGGGGGAGAAAAATTTGTCCTTTCTTCATTCTGTGAGCTGTTGAGAAGCTTTACTGACTCTTTACAGGAGGCTATCCCTGTCAGGCTTTTTCAGTCATGTAGGGCTGGTAGGTGGTTGCAGCATGTTACCAGTTAGGGGGCAAAAAGGAATTGAGGAATGAAGCAGGTATAGCAGCCAGTGAGATGGATATCATACTGTGATATGTAGTGTGAGCATAACATGTGCCTTTGTACATGATTTTCTTGGCAGAATATAGCACTACAGCCTCATCATCCTGCTGCATGCCAAACACGTCACTATAATTTGCATTTGTTCCTTCTGCATGGTGCATAAGCAGCTCACACATGCTAGTTATGCACAGGGCCAGGGCAAACAAAAGTCTCCAAGCCCTTATGCCCTCCCTGCCTATAGTAGGCATTAGAGAGAACAGCTGACAGTGTTAAGTACCTTCCCTTAAGAAGCACCTAATCGCTCTTGGGAGAATTTGAATCTGGCGCATAATACCCTTTCACTAACCCCTATTTACACACACAAAATCCAGCCTCTGCTCATACTGTCCATGGGCCTCACAGCAACTTCAGGCACAGGAGGAGATGAGCAGGTATGACCCAGGGGCTGGCCTTGATCTGCACAGTTCATTCTGCCTATATTTTCTCCTAAGGATTGGGTGAATCTTATGCTAAAGGTTTTACCCTAAAACTGAGGTCAAATATCTACTACCGCTCATTTAGGATAAAAGCAGCATGGAATGGTGTGCAAAAAAAGTGGTACTGACCAGCAGGCCATGCACCAACCAGTTAGGAGTCAGGCTATGCAGCTGACCATCGGTGGAAAGAAAATGCAAGGGGCCAGGACTCCACTGAGGAAGCTGTGAGTCAGAGAAAAAAGTGGGGAGGCCAAAGAATCCCAGAGAAAATGTGAAAAGAGAGCCCAAAGACACTAGAGAGCAATATTTGTAGCAATAATCTATGAAAACCACCCCTGAGAGCAAAGACAAATAAGCATGTGTGGTTTTAGGAATGAGGGCAAACTAGAGAGAGACTTGGAATAACCAGCAAAGGCATTGCCTCCAGATGCTTGGTGCCTCTTATGTTTGGTGAATCAAGACTTTGTATTCCTATTCTTTGTAGTTAGATCTGACCTTAGCAAAGATATCTGTTTACTTGATAATTAACTTGGTGGAAACAGCCTGTGAAATCGTAATATTGGCTAGGGATTTGAGTCCAAAGAGGAGATTCAATTCACTTTTACTGACTTACTCCTGTATATTGAAAAGTTCACTTTGCTTAGCACTTGATGAACTTTTCCTCTAATTACTGCATGTCATTAAGGTAATACTACCTCTTTATCCTAAGGAGAAACCACTAATGACAACCCAAGCTTCACTTGCTACTCAGGTCACTAAGTCATTAGACAGCATAATCTTTAGGTAATTTAATGCCTGAATCGGCTTGGATCTAGGCTTAGGCATTTTTACTGCTTAGGCAGGACTGGTTTATAACTCATTTACACTATGTGCAAAGAGCACTAGTATATGATAGACATGTGTTTCTGTTTGAAAAATGAAAAATAATCAGACCTCATTAAGTCTGATGGTCTGTAGGTTCATTATCCACTGGACATGTTTGAATTTGATATTTAAACTATGCTTCACAGTCTCCTGATCTCTTTGCTACACACAATGGTAGATAGCATAAGTTCAGCAGTACCAGGCAGAACAGATTGCAAGGAACAGTCACCCACCAATGGTGATGATAAACAACCTTTTACAACAATTATCTAGTTAAAACACCATTAACAATTAATGACATACATCACAGAACTTACTGAACCCATTTAAGACTAATTTACTGGCTATAAAAATATGGCATTAAGAATTTATGGATCATTAGCTTTTATTCCAGAATGAAATATTGCTGACTGAAACTCTCAAAAACTGTTGAAAACAATCACTCATTAAAACCACATGAAATTAAATGAAATAATGGCAGAAAGAAAGGATATGGAGGCAAGGTTAGTAAATGTTTGTGTAGAGGAAACTAATTTCTTATGTCACTGAATGGATGAAGATTGCATTTTGAGACAAGATTGAAATCTACAATTAAATAATTCAAACAAAATTTTAATGTGCAATAAATCCTTCCTTTTTCAACCAAGAAACATTAGATCACAACTGATCAAAATTCTTATCATGGTCTATTAATCACAGTCAGTTATTTTGACACACTGTTAAAGAGACTATAACAATGTTAAAGTTAATTAACTAATTCCTCCAAATAGTTAATACATAAATTCAAATTTAGCAGCTGCTCCAGTCTTATATATTAGAATTTCGATTATGCCTTGAGGCCAACACAAGGCTATTAGAAATGGAGTAAAGCTAACTATAATTTCCAGTTCACGGTTGCCCAATGAGACTAATTCAGAGTGGAGCTCCACTTGTTTGTAATAGGAAAATTGTAAATGTCATATACTTTAAAATTCTACAGAGGGGTTTTAAAATAAGGTGAAATACTCATATGACTCTGCAGTGTTTCTGCAGGAAATACTTTTTTGTGTGTGTGTTTTTTCTTCTCCTGAGAAAGTGACTGCTAAGTGGTTCTGGAATAATGACAACAATATTTTCCCAATATTTTCTAGATTTTTCAAGACTGAGTGTGTAAGGCATGAAATTCACACTTGAATGGTCAACTCACTTATCATTCACACCAGTTTCATTCTGTAACTTCTGTAATATTCAGTAAGCTGCCTCTGAAGTACAACAGCACAACAAAAGCATTGGGGTTTTAACTAGTTTGGGAACAATGTATTCAAGTTTGATTTATAATGTAAAAAGACAGGACTGTTGGCAAGCCCTGTATTTATAATATTTTCTATTATAAAGTTTTATCTCCTCTTCCAGAGCACTTCCTCTGTCCTCATGATTCGCAGAAACATTTTGATCTTCAACTGTAGAAGAACCAAGTCAAAAGATAAGCTAGTACAGTATTTAAATTTCAATTGCATAGTTTCCAATCAGAGTCCAAACTGCAGTAGCAGATTGCATGGGGGTGGTTTGGAAAGTCAGCATCACCTGCAAAAAGTTAAGACAGACCAGCTTGAAGGTTGTATCTGAACCACACACAGGAGCTCAAGTCACTGTTTTTATGGTGGTGGTAGGTTCTACTGTCTGATGAAGAACCTCATGGTAGATCCTGCAATGGTCTGAGAGGCTTCTGTTGCTCCCCAGTGACCGTTTTGGTAAGTGACCTCAGTACCTATAGCTGAGGTGGATGGAGGGAAGAGAGGAAGGAGAAAGGGTGTGGTGTTCATGCAACCACTGTGCAGGAAAGAATGCAAAGTTCACTGCCCCAGAAAAAAGCAACACACAGCAACAAAATAACCTAGCATGACTCTCTAGCTTTAAAATTAGTGCAATCAGTTAAGAAGAGTTCATAGAGTTGTATTACAACCATATTCTTTGAGCATCTGGATAAAGGACCTTATTTCATAGGTGAGTGAGTCTCCATTGCACGTGTAGCTGATGCTTACAGGACACAGGTGTCTGCCAAGAATTCAGATTTAGCAGTGACTCCCTTCCTTTCCAAGTACGTCCCACCAGCAGGTTCTGCAAGGCTGCAAAACCTTCCCAACAAGCCAAGCTGGGAAGTTTTTATGATATCAGGTTTGGATCTGCAGACATGATGGCAAGCTTGATAAAGAGATGATTGAAAGGAATATGTTTTATGGTTTCCTGAATATTTAATTTACCAAAGCAGCACAAACTTCAGCAAAATGTCTCCCTCAGTCTTAGTGTTGTCTGTGCTACTGCAACATCAGCAGGACTAAGTACAGCATTTCTTAGGACACCTTCCAATTCTTATTTGGGCCCTTGCCAGAGCATCAAATGATTTAAAGAGAGACACAGATTCCATTTTTAAATTAATATGGAGTTCTTTCTGGCTATCATCTGATTTTCAAAACACTATATGTAGTATACTTGCAGATTTAGCAAGGTTTTATTTTTATCTGCACTTAAGCCAAATACCTTCCTCAGAGCTCATAGTCTAATCACTTTTGGACTGTTTTACAGTGTGTAACATTGTTGTCTTGACTTTACTCCAAGAAATCTCTGTCACTGGATACATCAAGAAGACAATACTCAGCTTATAATGAAATCTAGTCTATTTTCTTCAGAACGTTCCTCACCTATTGATTTCCAAGAACCATTCATGGTCTTCTTAACTTTTTATTAAATAAAGAAGACATGAACGGAATCATGCAATGTTTGCTCATAGGAAAGAGTGCACTAAGCTTAAATTAGTAACGGCTATATGATTAGAGATATTGCCACCTCACGATATGCAAGGTAAATGTAGTGAAACCATATTTATGTAATGGATGGATCCTCAATGCAACTGGACATATCTACATTATTTTTTTAAAATTAATATCTGTGTCTGCATATGTGCATATAAACTCTGCATTAATGTATCTGCTTAGATAAAACTGGTGCAGAAAAGCATATTAATTTTTGGAGAGGCAAGCTTACGCAATAAAGCATACATCTTAAATTCCATTGCTATATGTTTTACAAAATACAGCATTTATGCTTCAGAACATTTCATACACTTTCTTTGGTTCCAATATTTGCAGGATTCATCTGTTCTCTACCATTAACCAAATTTCTCTGAACTCAAAAATCAAGTGAAAAAATCAGCTGGAACCATTTAATTTTACCCAAACACATATTAAGAGATGAAACCACAAACTTATCAAGCTTACAATGCAAAATTACCACATAACCTAGCCCTCTTCAAAATGCCTGTAAATACATCCCCTCCAGAATATTCCAAACTTCTATAGCTCATGTAGAAAACCAGACTTTACTTCTGTTCAACAGCATGATTTCATGTCTTGTGAGAGTGAAAATATAATTTGCAGTACCAATGTTGCTATAGTTTGGTGATCTAGGTATATAAATCAATACTGCTTGTCATATTTTCAAAATTCACTCTTGTGTTCTTCATAAAATTACTCTTTGGAAGTGTGGTAAATGTTTTCATATAGAACAGGGAAATACCGTTTAATTATGTAAAGCTTTGGACAAAATTATCTTCCCAGAGTTGTACTATGAAAACCTATAGAAAACCACTTAGATGCGAAAAAGAAATAGTTGTCTTAGGGATATGCATATAACTTATTGTATAAAGCGTATGTCTTACTTGACCAAAAAGTTAAAAATCCATCCCTTGTAACTCCTTTTGGATATATTGTTTAATGTACGAGACTCTGACACTTTCCTTTGGTTGTGTCAGGACCTGATTCTCTCTGCGTAACTCTAAGATTACGTGGTTATAATTGTGTGGTAGTCAACTGAATTAACTCAGTGTAAGAAAGTTAGCAGTAAGGACTATATTATTTTTCTCTGCTGGCTTTTCCTGGCAGTTTTCCTCCACAAAAATGGGGTATGGGAGAGGGAGATGAAATAACTTTTATTAGAAAAGTTTATAAAGGAGAAGCTGCCATCAGCTCTTTGTTTAGGGTCTTGTTCTGAGACCACATGTTCAGTCTCCCTACTAGTTCACTGGGAGGATGGAAGACATACATTCCCAGGTTATTAATAATCTAGTCTGAGATGTAATCCTTCCTGTGGATGGCAGAGCATATATTGCTTCTCATCCTTTTGCAGCATTTGTAATATTTCGGAGGTCTTTGGGAGGTGATGAAATTGGCATTCATTTAATTTGTGTGTGTGTGTGTGTGTGTGTGTGTGTGTGTGTGTGTGTGTGTGTTTGTGTGTGTGCACGCCCACGGTTTACACTTTTGGTTTGGGTTATCAGGTACTAGGGAGATAAGAACCATAGAAAATGATATTAAAAATTATCTTCCTACTTGTTCATCTCTGTCTTTTTTTTTTTCTCTTTTTATATACACAATGAAGTTTATTATAATAAATTGAGGTTACTTCCTGTTTGTGAAGTAATAATTTTCCTCTTTGCTGAATAAATTGATTCTGAGGGCCATGTTGGTATTATTTCATTAACTCAAAGGCCAGAGACCTTCTAGTACATTAGCCTAGGGTGTAATTATTACCAAATTAAAAGGAAGTACCCTTGAGATATTGTGGGCCAAATCCTCAGTTGGTTTAACTCTGCATTACTCCACTGAAGTAATAGCAAGGACATGTGCATATTCACTGAGAAACAATCCAGCATTGATTATAAAGAGCCCTAGGAATGATTACTAATAGCTTAGTTATTGAGAAATAACTTCCAAGCGGTTAACTCCATCTACTTTAAATTATTTTAACTAATTTGGAGCATATAAATTGAGGAGTTTAATTTACCTATACAGCAGTAATGGAGACAAGGGGGCTTCTTCAGAGGGTAACTGAGAAATGGTTAACGGCCGAAATTAGTTGATTATGTTCTCTGTCAGGAGATAATAATGTGATTGCATTCCCAAACAGATGTATGACTTAGCACTTGCTCGCTGATGCCAGAGACCGAAGCCAGAAACAATTTCTGTGGGCTGATGTCACACACCATATAATCCTAGCTAAAAATGGTATTGAACCTTATCCTACCAGCCATTTGTCCCAGGGCTGTGAAGAGGGGCTCTGAAAGCTGCCATCAGCACAGAGTGCAATGTGCTGCTGTCACAATTTTTCCTGGCAAAATGTGGAGACATAGTGAAATGTTATTAATCAGAAATGTGAAGATGGAAAGGGTCTTCAGGAGGTCACTTTTTTGTCTTCCTCCCCAGAGAGAAAACAAACAATCCTGCTTATAGATGCTAATATGTATTTTCCCTCATTCTTCCAGTGAAGGAGATCAGAGAATGTTCTGGGCATTGATTTCCAGTGCTTCTCTTTAGGACTTTTCCCCTAATATTTATGTTAAACCCGTTCTGCTGTAAAACTATTAAATTCTTATTATCCTTCCCTGGGTGAGCATCAAGAACTAATTCCCGTGCTTTCTGTACATGCCTTCTACAGTGCAGCTCAAAGCCTCTCAATGGTGTAGGCAAGACTGAAAGTTGATGGTCGACTTTCGAGGAGAAAAGCTGAATCCAGAATGTACTTTCGAGTGGAAAGATGTAGAAAACAGACTTTATTGCTCCTGTCCCAATCTTGGATGGTGACTCTTGCTTCTGGGATCTCCTCTTTCTCCCCAGAATAACTCCAACTCTACCCATCCAAGCCCTTTTCTTGGTAGTGGCAACAGCAACTGGCAGCCCGGCTTTCTAGGGCTCTGGCATGGTACCGTGAGTAACCCATAGCCATTTCACTGCCTCCAGCAGTCTGCCACAGCCACCTCTGTTTACCCATCAGAATGCTCTCTGCTTTTACATATTAAGGATTGCCATGTCTCCCTCTTAGCTTGATTTTTTTCCATCAGACTTTTATCCCGGTTCTAAATGCTACGTCATTCTTGTTGCTTTGTCTGCTGGATTCCCCTGAAATTGAGTTTGTATAAAGCGTGCTGAGCAAACGGGGCATTACAGTACAGTGGATTCTTGACTGACTGGAAGCAGAGCAGAATCAGTACGTTGTGTTTCTTACCTGTGACACTCCTCTGAGCTTCATCCAGAATTAGATTTGTGTTAATTTTTTCTCCAGGAGTGTCACAACTTCTACTCATATTCACTCAGCAAACTGCTGTAACAGCAGGTCCCTTTCTGATGGATTGCTGCCTCTTCAGTTCTTCATTTTGTAATTGTGTATCTGATGTCTCTTTGCGGTGTAGTGCTCTGCATTTGTCTTTATTGAATTTCAAGTTTGACGTCCAATATATCAAGATCAATTAGTTTTCTGATATTGTCTTCCCCTTGTGTGCTTAACATTATGTCACCACAAATGTCTTAAGTGTATTCTCTGTTCTGTCACCCAAGTCATTCACGAACACATTGAATCAAACTGGGTCTAGGACAATTCAGTGCAGAATCCTGCTTGAATCATTCCTATGCTGAAAATGCATTTGGGGCATTTGTAGTTTAAATATATTTTCAGCCAATTTTCCATTTATTTTATGGCGATTTTATCTAGGCCATATTTCTGTTATATGTATGTACCAAGATATACAAAATGAACTCCAAAACCTTATCAAAGTATAGGTATATTGCAGGTATTACTGTGCCTTTTTCAGTTGTCAGAGCGGCGGTCCTTCCGCAAGGAGAGAGTAGATTGATTTGACATGATTTATTCTTGACAAATCTATGTCGGCAATTTGAATCACCTTCTTATCTGAAAGATGCTTATACGTTGATCATTTAATTCTTTGTCTAATATTGCTTCTGACACTGCACTAGGGTATGGTCCTATTCCCCCTTTTAGTGATAGGTACTATGCTGTCTTCTCTGCAGTCCTTTGAATCCTTTCCTTCCCTCTTCAAGTTGTAGTTCTAGTCTCTGTGGATTGCTTTGGGTGACTCTTTAAGTGCTCAGTGGTGAATTTCATCAGGAACCACTAACTTAAATGCATTTGAATTAACTAAATATTACTTAACATACGCCTTCTCTGTTCTGGCCTCCATACTGTTCTCTTTTAAAAGAATTGCAGTAGCATTTGCTCTCAGTTAATCTTTTTTGTGAAGTCTGAAGCAAAATAAGCATTGAAAGATTCATCTTTCTTTATGCCTTTTATTTGTTGTCCTCCCCCATTAAATGATGAACTTATATTTTCTTTTATCTTCCCCTGACTTCAAATGCATGTCCTTATTGGTATTTTGCACTTTAACACTTCTAATTTTATCCTGCATGCTTACATTGTCTCATATACACATTCTATGGGTATAGATGGAGTGATTGAAAGAGCCCCTTACTGTCCATTACCATCCCACTGCTAGAGATTGCTGCCTCCATAGCTGAGGTGTTCCTAATCTGTCACAATACTATATTGGGTGGGATAGTGTAAATCAATGCTACAGTGAAGTTCAAAAGCTGCTCTGCAATACCCTTAGTCATATCTTGCTTTTCCTACTTGCCTTTTGATTTTCAAAGGACTCTATTTTGATCTTGCTCTGCTTCCTACTTTCTTCCACACTGTCATATTTTGCTGTTGTGTTTTTCATGTAACCTTTTTCAATAGTTGCCAGATCTTTTGCACTTCTATTCTCAGCAGTTCCTTACCCAGGAAAGGCTTCTTCAAGAAGGTTCCCTGACTTTATGGCATATTTTCAAAATAAGCCTATTTTGAAAAGCATGATTAGTTGTAGAAAAAAATAGATATCGATATTGACAAAATCTGAAGTGAACAAAAGAATTATTTTTTAAAAGCAGACCAAAATATTTCTGTCAGAGGCCTTTAAAGCATACATCTTTTATGTGAATCAGGAAGGCTGATGACTTTTTTTTTTTTGCAATTAGAAAACCTTTCAGACATTTGACTCAGACTACCTTTGGTTTACATGCATAAATCTAATTTTTATATACTTCTAAATGATCAAGCATGTAAAGTAGCAAAGATTGTCTTAGAACCAATGCATTTCATTCTTGTATTAGTTTCTGCTTGTCCTCTATAAGCCCTGATTTGCATAGCAAAACTGAGTGGCAATGAAAGGTTTAAAGTAAGAAAGTAAGCTTTGTTGTTGCAGAGCTCTCAAACTTGAGTGTGAAGCATGGGTGGTCTCATTTGCTATTCTCAGCCTTTTTCTTGTCTTGTGAACCAGTTGTCAGAGAAATTTTCCCTCTTGCCATGAGATGGCTAGTATAGCTACAGTCCTGAAGCAAAGAATATTTGATGAGATGTTGTTGATAACAACGTAGAAGGAATTGGTATATTGGAGGTACCCAATCAGTTATACATCTAAAAGACACTAATAGTAGACACTTCAGAGAAAGATGCTCGTTGTCTTTAATCTGCTACATCCCTGTAGTGTTATTGAATAGCTTTGGATTTACTGGTTCAAAGGATAGCACTGTGCTTAAACCAATTGATTGGACATCATCCAATTGATATATAGATAAGAGTTGTGCTGTGAGTGCTTTAACTGTTAACTTGTTCTTGGCTGAGAAAAAAGGAATTATTCTACCTACAAGCCAAAATGAGATTGTGAGACTATTTACAATTCAATATTCTTAGAAATACTGCTGCAAATGTGTAGCCATACTGAAAGTTCAAGAAAAAAAAAATCACTGCAGAGTGAAGGATAAAGAATTTAAAGGGGAAAATGTTCAATTGTTCATTTCCCAAGATTTTTCCACTTGACCTAGGGGAAAGTGCCTTTAGGTCTAATGCCTATGACATCAGCACTTAACTATTAGAGATTCCTTCCAGGTAAATGCACTGAAATATGTTTTGCCACATTGCCCTTCATTAAAGAGGTCAGTTTTAAGGTGGCAAGTAGAACAACAAATTCCAGCCACAAAGGCAACATCACATTGTCTTAAAGAGAAGGAACATAAATGAGGTTTTCAATCAGCTAAACTGGATGAATTTCCTCTGAGTGTACTTAAAGAACTGACTGATGAAACCTTATGGATGTTCACATTTATCTTTGGGAACTTGGGAAGGGTGAATGAACTGCCAGGAAATCGTCTCTGGACAACCATGGTTTCTATCTTTAAAAGAAATGGCGCTGAGATTATAGAGGACCTGACTGGCTTCAATTTCTAAAAAGAAATGAGCAATCAAATAAAAAAATTCTAATCACTTTAAAAGTAAGAAGATGAGGAACAGTCACTATTGATTTGCCAAGAACAAACAACATGAAACAAATATAATTTCTTTCTCAAAGTGGGTAACAGACCTTGCTCACTGAGGAGAAAAAACCAGATGCTATTTGTCTTGATCTCAGAAAAACTTCTGACACTGTCTCACATGACATTTAAATAAGCAAGCAAAGGAAGAAAATGTTTACACAAAAAAAATTAATGGGTATGTGGAAAATGAGTTTGAAAATATACTTAGAGAGTAGTTAGAGATGTTTCATTGTCAAAATGGAAGGCTAAATTGTATGGACTTTCACAGGAGTCTGTCCTGGTTATTGTGCTATCTGATACTGTCGTTAATAATCTGCATGGTGAAAGAGAGGGATGTCCATTTTAGCACAGCAAGGCATACAAATCCTTTTGTTGAGTCAGTGCCAGAGAGACTTAGATATGAATAGCTCTGGTTTTTTCTGCCTTCTTGCTGCAGCCAAGTAGTTAGAAATGCAGTTATGCTGTCTTGCCCATTTAAGAGAGCTCCCCCTCTAGAAATGTATCCTTCCTTATTCTAGAAGGGATTGTGCAACATCAGGCGGGGCTCCCAGAGTCAGCAGCTGCAGAGCCACTGTTCATCCAGAAACGATTCCCTCCCCACTCCTCTGCAATGGAGATCCCCATACTCAATGAGCATGACTGTATATTCACCAAATTAATGTAAATGTTGTTGTTTGTGTGCTGAGGGTGTGGGGAGAGCAGGAGCATGCATGCTGTTCAATGGCTGTGTTAATGTGAGTCATAAAAAATGAGTAGGCTGCAGGACTGATGAGCATTTTCAAACTGTGACATTGCAGCCAATTGGATCAGTTGTCTGACTGCCAAACACATCATTAATTTAGACATAATGGCAGTGAAACAAGCAGAAGGAAAGGGGGATGGGTCTGAAAGGCAAGAGCCAACAGGTTTTATTAAAAAAAAAGAAAATCTAAAGCAAAAAAGGTTTTTGTTTGGCTTTGTTTGCTCTCATTTGCTGGTATGTTTAATTCTACTAATTGATACCATTAACAGGAGACCTGTCTTTGTGAGAAGATTGGAGTTTTAAGGACAAATGCTTTTACAGATTGAGTATATTATAAAGTTGATGTATTTGGCCTCTTAGGCAAGATGCTAAATAACATCCTTGAAATACCATTAGCGGAACACGGTGTTCACATCTATAACATGACCCCCATAATGACTTCCTTATAGCCATATTTTTAAAAATAACCAGAAGTTGAGAAAACTGCAAGCAGGGTCCCTAGAGGAAGGACATCTTCATGAGGATTCCTTATGAAGTTCTTCCTTATTCTTCCACCAGGAAGATCTGTCACACTTTCCATTAGACAGTGGAAATTTCTCAGTCCCAGAGAGCTCAATTCCAAGGGTCTGCTTGCCCCATGCTCCAGCAGTGCCTCCAACTGCCTTTACCAGTCAGACAGGCAGGAACTGCTCTGTTTTGTAAAGCCAGCCAGTGTAGGTTTTTAAAGTGAATGTTTTAGGACAGAAACAGAGATTCATATTACAGATGAAAAAGGCAAACTCTCTGAGGGACTATGCCTCCTTTTGTGGAGTATGTTCAAGATGCTATGGTACCCCTAATTTAATTCTTACCATATCGGTGCTATTTTCATATAGGAAAGCATTTGCCTTATGGTAATGGTGACATTGTGCATCTGAGTCACCAGAAGTCAATGGAACTGATAAGGAAAACTGCTGGGTTCACACAGCTGGGGCTCATAAATGATATGTGATACAGACTATAGGATTCTGGACAAATGTTGAGAAGCAACTCTTCTGATTTAATTGTAGACCAGATGAAAGAGATATGTGACAATGAGACTCTTTCATATGATTGAATCCACACACATATAATTCTGCAAGACGATTAGACTTTCAGACCAAACACATGTCTTTTTCAGGTGTGGTTAGTTTATTTACAAATAAATTGAGGAAATAGAAAATGAATAAAATGTAACTATAAATTATGTCTTTTAATTTATGTATTAACCTGTTTTGAAACAACACAGACTCAAACATTACTGGCTTTAAACCAAAACCTTCAGTGGAATTTATAAAGAAGCAAAGGGTTCCTCTGTATTGCCATATATTTTTCAAAGAAAAATTGTAGCACAGAAGGGACATCAAGATATCACATTTAAAGACAATTAATGGTTAAATTGAAACAGGTGGTAACAGATCAACTCCAACCACAAACCCACCATGAGTGCTGCTCAGATGTTCTGTGAATTAGCAGAGAGAAAGCTGACAACCCATGAATTTTGTTCACTGCTAAAGATACAATAGTATTCTTGTGAAGGCTTGATGACTACCAATATAAATCTGAAACAGTGGTTTAGCAATTAGCTTAAACCTATCTATCTTGCAGCAGAAAAGAGTGGTCTTGTGTTCCTTCCAATCCACTAGCAGGGCATTCTTACTCCTGCTTAAGATCATATTTTATTCAATACTTCACATCTTTGAACCCCAAACTAGCTTTCTGCCCACAGTCTTCTTTTTGAGTAAGACCCACTGAATCAATCACATATATGATGTGGTTTGAGTCCAGAGGGCAACTGGGCACCGTGCAGCAGCTCACTCCCTCCTTCCCCCTCAGTGCTGGGAAGAAAAGAGAAAGTCTCAGGAATCGAGAAAAGGACAGAGGGGGATGATTCATTCTTTACAGTCATGAGCAAAAGACAAACTTCTTAGGGGAAGAAAAAAAGAACATAAACTTAATACAGACACTAACTACAACAATACTTAACAGACAGAGTAAGACTGTGAGAAGCATTACCACATCTTGAAAACACCTTCCCCCACCCTTCCCTTCTTCTTGAGCTTAGTTTTGCTCCCAATATCTCTACCTCCTCCTCTCCAGTGGCACAGGGGGCAGGGAATGGGAGGGGCAGTCAGTTCTGCTTCTTCTTCCACCTCAGGCCAGGGGGAGCACAACTTCTGTCATTCCTCCCCTGTCCCAGCGTGGTCCCCCTCTCACAGGAGACAGTCCTCCACAAACCAGCTCCACCATGAGTCACTCCCATGGGTGTGTGGGTCACCCCTATGTGTTACAATCCTCCCAGTGCTAAACTACAACAGTGGGGCCTTCTTCCCATGGGATCCTGGCCTTCTTTGGGTGCAAGTCACCTGGCTCAATGCGGGTCCCCCCACAGGCTTCAAATTGGTGTCTGCTGCACTGTAGAAATCCATGGATGGCGAGGGGGGTGTCCCTGCCATCTCACCATGGGATATAGGGGAGTCTCTGCTCCAGCACACCTCCCCCTGCCTTTTCATCCTTCCATCCACTGACCTCGGTGTTCACACAGATGTTCTCACAACTTCTCACAACTCCAACTTCTCCTCCCAATTCTCCTTCTTAAATATGTGATTGCAGAGGTGCTGCTAATTGGCTTGGTCTTGGTGCAAATGTGGGTTTGACTTGGAGCTTCTCAAAAAGAAGCCCTCCCCTACTACCAAAAACCAGCACCAGTTACTTAGACAATATGGAAGCAAAATGCTGACAACAATAAGCAAAAGCACAGGTCATCAAGAAATGACCACTCTTTTATCTAAGCCATGTAGATCATTTGAGAACACTGGTAATTCTAGGCCAGATTTATACTTATTCTAGCAGGAGAGAACACTACATGCAAAACCATAGAGAGGTACAAAGAATAAACTTAAGACTGATACTGTTCATAGGAGGACAATTAGATCTGGGTAGAGAAATCTGAGTGTAGTGTGCTTCTGGAAACCATTTGGGAACACAAGACATTACAAAATATTCCAGTGATTGTGTAAGTGGCTTTAGGTCCACAGTGAAAATGGTTGTGTATGAATTGTTTGTCTAATTAATGGAGGAAAAGTGGCTCATCTAGAACTCTATTTCCATATACAAACCCCCAAAACATCTTTATAAGCTTCTGAGACACAAGATTCTATCTTTTTCTAAAAAAACAATCTCTTATTAAGGGACATCTCTTATGATCTATAGTATTCTTGTGAAGGCTGGATGACTGCCAATAGATTCTGTTATTTCACAAGAAACATGAATAAGGAGAGGGTTATATGCGTAAAAATCAATGTATAAATGCCTGTCATCAACGGAATGTTCTCAAAACTGCTCACAAGGTGGCCTCTCATAGAGTAAGACTGTACTTTTAAATAAGATCCTTTTTTTTTTTTTCTACCAAGCTGATTTAATTTTTTTTTTTAGTTGTATTGCTATTACTTAAGGGGCAGAATCTTATTACTGGGAAAAAAAATCCTCATCATTTAATAACATACAGTTGAAAATATGTGGAGCATCTTCTGACGATCGCCTTGTACTATGTAAAACTTTTTTTTTTTTTTTTTAAAGATACCACTTCTTGATAGAAAGAAAACCTAAAATGTGGATGCTGCAGTGCTATTTTCGGGAATCTACAGGCATCCAGACTGAATCAATAGTTCTAAGAGGAGTGCAAACTGTACCATTCATCTTGATGGAGTGTTTACTTTGAAGTCTATTTATAACCTTGTAAAAGTTATTTTTATTATTTATTGATTTACTTGCTTACTAGAATGGAAGTTCAGACTTCTTTCTGTGACAAATGGAGTTTTCTGAGTGTAGTTTTTAGGCTTTGCTCCCTACTTTATCTGGCCCCCACCCTGGAAATTTCAACACACACCAGAAAAATGGGCTAGTTTTCCACTCAAAACTACACTTCTAATAGTAAAGATCTTCCTGAAGTATCAGGTAAGAGATCAGGTATTCCCAGAAACCAATGTCCATGAGAAATTCTGGGAAAAGAAGAAATTACCAGCTGCCTTGGTAAGCACCTTTGCTAAAACTGCTAATTCAGAAATCAAGAGCTAGCAGCTTGTTTCCACCAGAATCAGAACAAGTCCTGGTGTTATTTGATTTGCTCAATGGCAATTCATAGACTGCTCATGAGGCTGTCAGTTGAGGTGAGGAAACAAGGATGCCTACAACTTCAAAAACTCTGAACTACCAGCACAGGGTAAACAGAAGCAGCACCAATGATGAAGACATAGGAAACTTATTCCTGCACAGAAGTGCAAATTTTGACAAAGGGAAGGTAAATGAAACAAATCCATCTGTCACTGCCTTTCATTGCTGAGTGCTCTTGTAGGACATGTGAGTTATTCAGACTGGAGAGTGAATTTATTTTTTTACATCATACAGACCTTCACTAATGTTTATTTCTGTAACACAGATGTACACACACTGTAACACAGTCAGATACACATCTGTATCAATTTGCTTCACAGTCTTGCTCTATAATTAATTTTATTTCTATAGTGGAAATTTCAGGACATTTCACTAAAATGAGGAATACGGAAAGATTATGCAACTCTTAAAAATATTCCATCATATTAAAATTGTAAAACATAATTTCTTCTGAAAAAAATAAGACATCAGATCTGCATACATTGCCGGCCAAAGGAACTGGTTCACACCATGAGCAGTTCTGTCGTATTTGCTGATAAAGCAAGCACAGACCCTTTGATTAGTGAAGGATAGGTGAAATACTTAAAACTGAAGAGACTCTGCTGCCTGAGTCACCTTTGAAAGGATGTCCAAATGACCAGCCTCACAAGAACAAACAGGCACGCTGATGGTATAAATGAGATGACACAGCGAAAATAGTACCAAGCACTGAATACTTCCTCCCTCTGTCTGACAGAGAAGTAATAAACCTGCAACCACCACTTTCTTACAAACTCAAATGAAGGCACGTCCACCAGGGGTGCATGTTAACAAAAATAAAAATGCTTTTATCCAGCATTTGGTATGCTGTGGTGGGACCTGACTCTGCAGTGGTCTTAGACTTTCTGGGGGGCGGTCAGCACCTTCCTCTCACACTGATGGCAAGGGACCAGAGAGCTCGTGCCCAGCTCCTCCTCATGCCAAACTGATGCAGACAAAGAATAAACAGAGTTTGTTTATTCAATAAGAAACAGTGGCCTAGTTTTTTTGCTGTTTGAATTCACATTAGAGTGAATTAAACCAGAAACATGGAGAACAGCAGGGGCTTATATAGTCTAATCTGAAACGGACGTGCCAGATTCTGAATTGGTAAAATCCCTGATCAGCCATGAGCTAGTTCTGCAGATGAGTCTGATGTTGAGTAGGCGTCCCTCAGTCTACATGCTTTTCTGAACTGCTTTTTTCAAAAAATCTCATGACATGTCTCTCTCATGGGCTGAAAGCTCATCCTAGTGTCAGTCAATCAGACAGTACAGAAATAGAGCTTCCCCTTTATATATCAGAAGAACAGAGACATTTTCTTAACAGTCTAACTGCAATCCTGGTGGGCCATAGTGCTGTAAAGTCTGTCCTGGAGTGGGCCATGTGCTTAGAAGAAGCAGCAAAGGGTCTGTGAGGGGTGATCAGGGAACAACTTTCTCATAAAAGCACAGTGAAGCGTTGAGGACTTCAGCATGCTCAAGACCAGGGAGTTGCCTTGCACAATACCCAGGGTCCTGAGAACTCCAACTGGATCAAAGCTGCAAGGGTCTAAAGTTTGAACTACTTTTTCCTGAGTGATGATGAGGCAGCAGTTAAGCACCACTAATGCTCTCATGAATCAAGTCTTGGTTCTTTGGTAGCCTAAGGCTAATTAAAGTATTTTGTTCTAAAAGCTCTTAAAGAAAATCTCAAAAGCTTTAATTTCTGATGGTGCCTCTTCTTCATATCATAAGGATAACAGAGATTTTCTCTGACAAGCTTGAAGCAAAAAGAACCTTTAACAGATGTCCTCATCCCCATTTATTGCTCCTTTCATTCTCTGAGAGCCTAGTAGAACCACTGTTTCTCTCAAAACTATCCTGCTCCACAGGTATTTACGTAATGCATTGTGTCTGTGTGTCTTTCCAAAACTGCTCCTAAAATTCCCTCTCAGCTTTCCTAATTCCTATCCTATCTTTTACCTCTTCTAAATTGTGCTCTTGACTTCAACTGGGTTTGAATTCAATTCTCCAAAGGAAACATCCCTGACACAATGACAATCTTGAATCCTTTCATCTAAATGTTGGTTTTGGTTTTTTTTTTTTTTTTCCCTAAACTTTACTGTTTAGTTCTTTTTTTGTTTGGTTACCTGTGCTTCCTGTTAATCAGTTGTAATATGCTTAAGTGGTTACCATGCTGATTCTATGTGTCTGCTCACTCTTACCATACAGCATGAAATTAGGTCAGAATTAAATGTGAGTAAGTGTAGCTTTGTTTATCAAAAATATTGTAACCTCAGTTTTCAGTCTAAGTAAAGTTTGGGTGAGCTTGGCTGTAGGTCAGCATGATTTAACGTTCTGTCCAACGCAGATAGTCCAATACTGTCCAAAACTGCAGCAGCAGGAACAGTATGTACAAAAGTGCATGGTTATTTAAATAGCAATCCCTCCTGCTTTGCACTTCTCATTATTTTCCTATATTTAAGTGAAGAGCCTGTGAGTAGTGACTGAAGTAGAGAAAATGGTCTGTTTAGGTCTTTGAAAGCATTCCAATGTTATTCTATTTGCTATGAATAAAGAAGTCAAATATAGCATATCTAGTGATTCAGAGATCTTATAGTGATTAACATTTCTTGGGTGATTTGAAACACATCTTGATTTCAAGACTGGCTTGACTGCATGACTATGCAAACTTTAGGTGGAGAATAGTATCATTTCTATTAAGGCAAAGACATTTAGATAAATGCATTAGCATCATTAGTTATGAAAACACCTTTCATGCCAAACCCTGTCTCTTCTCATGTCTTTTTAACGATTCTGTGATATTGGAACCTTTGAAAACAAATTCTCTTGCACTGCCTGCCAATGTTCAGGGATATACATAGGCTAGACTTCCCAGTTGACCTGCACATATTTAATATTCTCAGAATTATTGTTCTGGTATGTCTTTTCACTCTCATAAGTGAGGAAAAGCACTACTTGAAGAAAACACTTCTATTGACAGAAAATTTGAGTTTTCCCCTACAGCTGTATGTTAAAATCTGTGAAACAGCAAGGGTGTGTTAGTGTTGAGGTCAGCAGGTGCCCTTCAGCCCAGCACTATTCCCCAAGGTACCCAGGCTACTGCAACAATGGGGCAAGAATACAAGGGTCTTACACTGACCTGTGGCAGGGCCTCATCTGCTCAGAAATTTTCTAGAAAAACTGTGTTCAATGGAAGAATGGAGAATCATTCATGACTCTGCTCTTGGCAGTAAATATTTTTGTTCTCTCAGCACAGTTGCTTTCATTTGGTGTGATCCTTTCAAAAGATGCTGAGCTGTGTACCTTTTTTAGCCAGAGGCTAGCATGGCAGTACCCTATTGCAGAAGCAGATGAATTGACTAAGAAGTCACCTAAGCTATAAAATGGAAAAAAAAAAAAAAAAAAAGCTGAGGAGAAAGTGCTGCTTAAAAAGCCTACAGTTCTCATGAAGGCACAACTTTGGGCTGCAAGGAAGGGCTTCCTAAGTCTCTGCTGTGAATCTGCTCCTGAAATCAGGTGTCTGAAGCAACTGCACATTTTCCTATCCTTCACCTCCCCTACAAATAATAATCAACTCAATGACAATGACCAACTGATTATCAAATATTCGGGGATAATAAGAGAGGAGATCTCTGTTTGCTAGAGCTTGAACCCCCTCTGACTACAGCAGGATTCAGGCACAGAGTTCAGGGTTGTTGTGTCTCGTCTTCTGGTGAGATGTTTCCACTTTACATATAAAACTTCAGCACAGTAAGGAATAAGATGGATTCCACATCCCTTTCTGGATCAATGCCCAAATTACTAAGGTAGTGAGTTTTTATCTTGCTTTTTTTCAAAAAATCTTAGTAATTCCCAAATGACTGAAATGTTTAGTGGGAAAGGAGAGATGGAGGGGTAACTTAGTTCTCAGAATACCCTGCTTTTTTAGAGGGATGTTTCTGGGATGTGAAACATATGTACTCTTGTCTCTTTAGGTACAGGAAAGTACTGAAGCTACCTTTCCGTACAGAGAAGCGTTCAGACAGGAGGGGAAAAGGGTGCTATTCATCTGTTTTGTGTCACTGCCAGACTAGTGTTATGGGTTTGTTTTTTTTTTTTTTTTTAAATTCATTTGGGTTTGGGCCTTGTGAGTGAGAGGTATCTATTTTGCAAAACCCATGAGGACTTAAACAGAATCATGATGTCTAGCTGCTCTGTGCTACTCACGGCTTGGCTGCATAGCTGTATGTGTAGTCACAGGGAGGAAGGTACCTTTGGGACTTCGCTGGTGTGTGTACATAATTGTAATACTTCTGTGATGTGCAACAGTTTTGAGCATCAGTATTTTGTATCCAGCCTATGCCCTATAAACTTGTGCTTGCAACATGGACAAGCAAAGTCCTCTCTCAATGCTCTCAACTAGATTAGTGCCTTCAGAAACAGACTTCACATATTAAATGATGCATGACTGAAACTGAACTAAATGAAGAAATTAAATGTATGATTATTCACTTAAATGGTTATATTATTATACTGCAGAAATATGCCAAATCACAGCTTAATTCTCAGTGTCATGAATCCTGTGCCACTGAGCCCAGTGCTAAATGTTCTAAGCCATGCAGCACTCACAATCTGTGTCCTTATTTCTGTAATGTTTTTTCATTTTTCCCAAATATTTTGTGGCATATCTGGGTGCTAAAAGAGATAATTCCAGCCAGTAAACACAGCGAATAACAGTATTTACTTTTTAAGACCTGGTGAGAGATAATAAATGTGTTATCACCGAGTTTTGTGTCCCATTCTCTCCACATGGGTGAGCAGTGCAAATAACAACAATGCTGTCATACCAATCTCATTATTTGTAGTGATCTTCCCTGCTTGGATATTATACTATGACTTAGTCTTCTCCCAATACTTCTCACCTGCCTTTGTCTCTACTACAGACTGCAACATTTCTAAGGCAAATGTTGCTTGTGTGGTGAAATATATGAACCTCTTGTGTGTTTTGATGACTTCAGAAACATAAACAGATACAGTACTGCTGTTTTATTCTATGTCATGGGAGAGGAACTTATTTCACATATGTGAAAAAGAACCTAAAATCGCTTCTCCTAGCATTTCAGGGAATCATGACAATAATTCAGGTTGACGGTGACTTCTGGAGGCCATCTGATCAGCCCCAACTTCAAAGCAGGGCCAAATTCATAGTTAGGTCTGGTTGCTCAGGGTCTTGTTCAGCAGCATATTGAGTATCTCCAAGGGTGGAGATTCCACAGACTCTGTGCCAGTGCTTACCCACTCACTTCATGACAATTATTTTCCTTGCCTTCTGTCAGAATTTCCATTGTTGCCTTTTGTCTTTTCTATCACTATTTATTCTTCTTGCCCCACCTCCCTGTTATCTGATGATTTGGTTTTTTACGAGGTGACCTACCCACAGCATAGATATCTAGCTCATACTACTTTAGGTAAGAAAATGTCAGTTATAAACTCTTCCTGCTGTGTCTTTCTCCAGCACTGAGAACTACAAGACTTCTAAGAGGTCTGTGTGTGTGAGTATAAGAAAGTATTTCTCAAAAGCCCACATTTCTTGCTCTTATGTCTTGTAACTCTTGGAAGACTTAAGGTCTAAGCCAGATTTCCTATAAAAGTGTATTCTGTTACAGGACATGCAGGCTGCTGCGTAGCCCTAAGGGCACACAGCTTTTACAAGCTTATGGCTGGACTGGGGGGTCCCAAGGCATGGGCTCACAGCACAGGGCAGCCTGACAGAGGCCTCCGCTAATGGTGGTGACTTGATGCTGTTTAAGCTCAGCTGTATCAAAAGCTTTCAGGTCCAAACATGGGCCTGGCTTAGAGACCATCTCCAGGTGTAGGTGGCTTAACAGCAGATAACAACAAAATATAGACAAGAACCAGATATAAATGGAACCATAAAAGATACTTTTGAGCACATCTTTTTTACTGTTGCAAAGCAATGAAGTAGGTAAGGCTCATTTAACCATTTATTATTCCTTTCATTAAAATGCACATAAGGCTCTTCCACAGGACACTGTAGTGGTGTTGAAATTTTTCTGTGATGGTAGCACTATGTCAAAATCACTCTCCAGTGAAGAACTGCAGGGGCTTTGGAAAGCTTGAGGGGACTTTTTCTTCATTTTAATTTCTTTTCCAAACTTCATTTTTTCTGTTTCATAATGCTAAAAACAGAGGAAGAAAATCAGGTCTGTGACCTTCTCCAGTTATCCAAGTAGAGTCAGTTCTAATTTTCCATTTTTGCATATTTATTCATGATAATCTATGAATGGGTACTATTTTAATTTGCTTCTCTTACACTTCTTTCTTTTATAGCTTTGCTAGTAAATGCTACTTTATGAAACACATATTTCTCAATGTACAGAAATCTGACATCTTTGGTGATAATGGGAAACACATTTGTACAGTTGCAATACAGTGAATTAAGGCTTTACTCATTGATAGTTCTTTTTCTCCCCCCTCTGTTTTCTCTAGATATGGGTGTAGGTTTTGTCCCTACCAGGACTTTTTGTCTCAAACTATGATGCTTCATTTTAAAATAATCTTACTGTATTTTTTAACAGTAACTATTCCATGTACTGTGATTTTTTTTTTCTATTCCGTCTCTTTGTGTTTATGTTTTTCATCCTACACAGAAATATGCTGTAGAAACCTCTCTCTTTCACTGTGTATGTGTAATACATACAATATATCTATCATATTTGTAGAGGCTCATTTGTATAGGCTGAAGAAGTGTTTTGTGGAATATTTCTTGGGGATATAGTAAAGGATTTTGACAGGGAAGGTTTGTAGTATGTTTTATAAAAAGAGAAACACTGCAGTATTTCTGGATATTCATTACTCCACGCTCCAGGTGGCCAGAATGTGGAGGAATGTCTCTGTGGACCTTGGATTTGGTAAAAACAGAAGTTACACAGGCTAGAAAGCTGTTGTCAGTAAATATGCTTTAGAAGTCCTGGCTCACAGCTATTCTCCATGTAGAAACAATCCCGTTTGTTCACATGCATAAGCAGTGTGTTCTAGGGAGTTTTCAGGTATCACTGATTTGAAAGATGGCTCCCACTACTATCTTTTGAAACAATGAAGTATTATAGCCTACCTTCTTTATAACAGGAATGATTTGTATCTACCAAACAGTGTGCCTTTATTTTTTCCCTTGGAATAAATGGCAGGCACAAATTCAAGTTTTCAAGATTTCAACTACAACAGAAGGGTCGTGTTTTTCAACACCCGAGACACTGAATTATGTTATAGAAGTTTGTTTTGTAGTGGTGAATGGTGATGGAGAATAATTTGTGAATTATTCTTCTGGCCTCTAGTTGCACAGTGCTGGGTTTCACAACACCCAGATAGAAATGGAACGCAGATAGATTCCTTGTGACTAAAAAATCTTATGTCTGTGTAGGAAGAATAAAACATGGAAAAACTTTATTTTATATAAAAACATTAGAGCTATTTTATAAGTCATTATTTATGACCAGTAGTCAGCAGTCGGGTAGTAATACAACTACATAGATTGCAATGAAAATGCTATTTATTGATATCTTAGGTCTGTACCGCTTCTCAGTGATGGCACAGTGGCACTACTCCTCGCTGTCACAATCTGGGTGTCTGCAGGACTTTTCTGCAGTCCTTGGTAGAGTTTTAAGATCAGCATATGCCTTCTCTTCACATGCATTATGGTAGTGCCGCCATGTCTGGAGAAATATTTATGTGCTTGATTGCCTTTGGCCTGCCCAGCAACTGAAGGATAGGCTGGGGATGGAGGCAGTAATAAGTAAGAAAGAATTATAGCTGTAGACTCCTGGCATGCAGGTCTATGGTAAATCTTGCTGCAGAGTTCATGGGTTAGGTGATGAAAGAGAGAGATGTACCAAAGTATTTTTGGCGTATCTTTCAAAAAATATCAGGGAGGTACTGGAAAACTGAGTTTGGCTGGTTTCTAGGAATAGAATGAGAGAGCTCCACTAAAGTCAAGTGCCTGCAAATTATTTCAACATCTCTGGAAGGGGCATTTCCTCATTCCTGACACCAGGGCACTGCTGTCAGCACTAACTAGCAAACTTTACTCTCTTTGCGGTCCCAGTGACCAAGATATAGCTGTTTACTCTGCAGTGCTCTTATGACACGTAAGAGCAACCTCTGTGCTTTTAAACTGAGCATAAGCCATCCTTCTTATGTGTGTCTGCCCCTCAGGTGCTATGAAGTGATTCCAGACAACTGGAAGCAGAGTGCCATGGCTGACTTCCACTATCCAGTTCCCCTTGTCTCCTTCCCTGCTTTTGAAGCATCTACCAGCTGCACAGCCAAGTCCCTCAGCAGCAACAGCAGGACACAGGTGGATGCAAGCACAAAAGAGGGCACAGCAGTACAGCCTTGGTGGTCTGCTACTTAGGGAGCTCAATCCATCTTGACGTCTTATATATACTACAAGAATAGCTCACAAGAGCAGTACTCTGCCTGCCTCTGGAAGTCTCCACAGGCTGGGCAAGGGAATGTGGCTACAGCTATTAAACTTGGGAGATTTCCCTCACTCACTTTAGACCATGATTTTGTTACTGTTATTCATGTGCCATGCTAGGAACCTGCTGTTTTGCTTATGCCTAAAGCAAACGTCTTCCATGACATTACCTAAAATGCTGGCACAAATATACTGCTTAGTTTTGCTTCAAACTGCACAGCAGGATAAAGAATGAAAATTCAGAAAGAAATAAGAATTTTGTCAATGGTGTATCTGAAGAAATTCTACATAGACATTTCCCTCATATGTTGCCACCAATTTGCATTTAGTCTGGACAGATAAAACTCCTTAGACTTTAACATGAAAGATCTTCAGGACCATGATACTGGATATGACTAGCCTTCAAGAAAAATAGTGCAAAAGGTAATAAAAACCAAACAGCAAAAATAACTCTATAAGCTAATAATAATTTCTGTAGAATGTAATGTAAAGATGTGTAGCAGTGTTTACTAGCTTCTGAAAGAGTAGCTCTGTAGAGATAACAGTTCATTAAAATGAGAATAGCAGGGAACCTGAGTTATTTTGCCGATTCATGAACTCTGCAAACACAAATGCTGGTAGAGTAGTTATTCAATGTGCTTCCATTACATTAACAGAACTGTTCTGGGTATTACTACTAGAAAAAACAACCTATAGAATCAAGTACTTAGGATCTGATTTTCAAATTGCCCTCCTTTTTGCATTTGCATTGATGTTTTGCATTTGTTTGAAGCTTGCATCTGCTTCCAAACAATAAGCACTAATTTTAAACCTGTTTAGTACTCATTTAACCCAGATAGTTCTTTTGTGGCCATTTCACATACATCTGGGATTCAGTGCAAAGAGGTTGCATGGAACAAAATGAGAGGAAAATGCTACAAACCAGCAGCTGCAAGAAAGGGCCAAAAGAAAAAAAAAAAGTGAAAACAACTATACAAATATGCTACCATTATGACTTGAGAAGCAGACACAGAGATAGTGATCCTGTGATTATGATAGGTAGAGGCTGCTACGGGTGATGACTTGCTACTGGGAAACCTAAGCTTGGTATGCTTGAGACATACTTCTCACTGGTTCAATGGATCTCTGATGTGCTTTAAATAACTTGCATTACTTACATGCCAGTTGAGGTTCAATGAAGATTGTCAGAGTTTTGTACTCAAAAAGATATTATAAGGAACAGAACATCAGATAACGTAAACTGGCAATATTAGGAACCCATATCCTATACCAATTAAAGTATTCACTGTGAGGGTGGTGAGACACTGGCACAGGCTGCCCAGAGAAGCTGTGGCTGCCCCCTCCCTGGCAGTGTTCCAGGCCAGGTTGGACGGGGCTTGGAGCAACCTGGGCTAGTGGAAGGTGTCCCTGCCCATGGCAGGGGGGTTGGAACTAGATGGTCTTTAAGGTCCCTTCCAACCCAAACTGTCATGTGATTCTCTTGTGAAAATTAAAAAATTATTATGGGATTTATTCATGTAAGAGGCATTTTAAAAATGTCCTTGCCATGGGACATGGGCTATCACAGACAAACTGGAACAGATGTAGCTGCAGGTAATTGAGATGGTAGTTTTCCTATTCCTGTGTTTGAGGTGGTGCCCAACTTCCAATAACTTGGTTCACCATATGCTGATTTAGATCCCCTTTCTAAACGGGGCAAGAATGATAGGATGCCAAACTGTTGCCTGAAATATTTGGAGTAAAGATGTGTGTTCCCATCTCCTGTGTCTTCTGTCAACCACAGGCAAAAAGACCTTAGAAACAGTTGATAGGGAAGAAATCGGCTTGTTAAAAAGCCATTTGTTCATTCACTGAATGTGAGCCAAAACCCGAAAGTATTTAAATGTCTAGTTCACCTCTGACCAAAGCTATAGTCACTTTGAGTATTTATAGTCATAAACCCCAAAGCTAATGAGGACTGAATAGCTAAATGCATGTTACCTCCATGGTCCAAATGCAGCTCCCATTTAATCAAATTAAATTAACGGAAGTCAGTGACATGACCTAGTCAAAAGTGTACTGATGTTAAGGATGTATGTGCTCACTTAGATTCCATCATTAAGTAATAATCATGGGTGAGAGGAAAGCTGTTCACTCAGTTTAACCACCTGTAACAAAATACAACGTTGCAAACTCCTCGTGACCCAAACTGAAAGAGGTACAAGCTTGGAAACTCTATCCACTCATAATCTTTGTACAGTAGCATTTGTCCTCTTTCACTACATCAATGTTAATGGGACTTGTGAATGACCTGGTACTTCTCAGCCTGCAACAGTGGTTGCATTCCCAGAGCAGCGCATGTCATAAGGTGACCTTGCGATCTGTCACCACTGTTCCTACACTAGATTTCTTATTACCCTTTTCCTACAGGGACTCCACATATGGCAACGTGATAGACATCTGGAACAAGTCACAATGCCAAATGCCACATCTGCAGTTCCATTTTAAGGCAATGAGAGGACTTGATGTTAACCGCTTTTATTTACTGTCAGCCAATGACATCATCGTGGAAATTAATGGGAAAACAGTGATGCCAGATATTTGCCTTTATGTATATCTGAATATGATTTCCCTTTCACCTGTCTGCAAATGTGGTTGATAAAGTGTCTGTTTTGATTCCAGCATATTATGCTAATCTTAACATTATCTTAGCACAGTGAGCTGATCTTGCTCTGGCTCAGTTAAAAAGCAGGGAAAGTCTTTAGGAAAGCATACAATGTTTTTATACCTAGAACTTTTTCCTTGCTGTACAGTAGGAAACTGAAATGAAGGCTCATGTTTTCAAAGTAGTGTGTGTAGAAGTGTGGCTTCAGAGTTTCATGGTTCTTAAGTAGCTGTTGTTCCTCCTGAGATCAGTGGGGATTTGCATGAGTTCAGCACATTTGATGCAGGTTTCTTATTTAATGCTACTCAGAAACATAGAAATTTAATGAAAAAGATCTTTCTGGAAATTTGGATTTGAATTATTTCCTCTTTTTTAGGTATGGAGAAGATATTAATACAAAACAAACGCCACCCTTTGCATCTTGCTTTCCTGGATAAAATGAATAGTTCAAATAATATGTAAAAAGAATAGATTTTTTAAAGACCTGAGTTTTCTGGCTGTACAGTTTAGTGCGGGAAAAATAGGTCTCAAAATAAAAGCAGGAGACCATCAGCTGCCTCCTCTTCACCCAAGGCTTACACATATTACTGGATCAAACCCATGAAATCTTTTAACGGAACACTGCCCAATACCACACATATAATTGAATAACCTTGAGAGGAAAGATTGGGGAGTTAAGGGAGAAGATCAATTTAAAATCACTTAATGGATGGAGGCATTTAAAATTTCATAAACTGAAGAAGGTGAAAGGTGCTATGTAATAATTGCTTCCATCCTCTGGAGACAGTGTCTTAAGATGTAAATGAGAGTCCATGTTCCTGTGAATTATCATATGAGAAATATGACATCACCAATGGAAAGAAAATTATGAGATAAAGAAAGACTGATTTCTGAACCCGGAAAGAAAACCTCACCTGAGGCTTCATCCAGTGTCCCCTGTGGTCAGTGGGAGATTTTATTCTCACTGAAAGATGCCAGTGGACTTCAGTAAGTATGCCCCTTATCATGGTATAGTTTTGCAGGAGAGAAATAAATTTTCATGCAATATATGTCAGCTCCTGAAGGTCAAGCCCCTATTGCTTGTGCACAGAAACAGGATCCCTGAAATGAAGAGCAAAAGCTTTGGAATCAGACAGGTTTAGAGGGTCTCTCTAAACTGTTTGGAGGACATGGGTACATGGCCTGCTCTATGCATCAGATGCACTGCATGTGATTTTTGAGTAACATCTGCAGCTCAGTAGATTACATATTCAGTAATACCTTGTTGTGTGCAGCATCAGGAATTTATAAATAGGGCCCTGCACTGGCTGATGTGTCATGAATTTGATGTTTCTCCTCCCTAGAAGGCAGTCTTAGGCACACAGTGGTCTGAACAAATGTTGACAGTCATGCTCAGGTGTGGTTCTTCCATGCTGCAGATAGTCATGGATGTTTCGGACTGTGCTAAGTTTGGCACAAGTCCAAGTCTTTGTCTTGCTAAGTCCTGGAGCTTACACAAATTCCCTATGTGAAAGCATCCAAGTAGTATCAAAGCTTGAGACTTGTTGGCTTTGATGTAGAACTGGACCTACTCTTAAAATCAATATATACCTTGCCAGAGGAGGTAGGAATCAGCCTTCAGAAAAAATGTATCTCAAGGATGGAGTCATCTGAGGAGCAGCAAGACCAATTTTGGACAGCTTCTAGCACATGGGGCATTTCATCTGATACAAACAAACACAAGAACTCGGTAAATAGCTCTATGTGACTTTTCAGCTGATAGAAGCTATATGACATTACTCATCTTCTAACGTATATTAAAATATTGCACCAAAGTCCTATCCTTTATTTTGCTTTGTGTGTTTTGTATCTAATTCATGATTTGCTTTTCCCCTGGTAACTCACTCATGGGAGAAAAAATCACTTAACTCCAGAAAGTTTTCTTTATGGAGAAACTTTGGTGTGGAAAAGTCCACTCTATGCCTCCTTCTTAAAAGCATGTCAGCTAATCTCTGCTGGCCTTGCCAGAGGCTGAAGAAACAAGTTTACAAAGTAGAGATCCTCCTAACCGCTATGTCACTCTCCCAAGCCCTCCATCTCACAGGAAATGGTTCTTTCTCTAAACTCTGACACTGCTGCTGCTGAAGTGCACTTCAGTTTTGAACACGTTATTCTACCATTCATAGGCCTTTGAACTGCTGCTTTTAAATGTGGCTGTTGAATTAATGAATAATTTTTCCAGGTGTTAGAGCACATGAAGGGAATACCAGACATACACATTGGTTGCTCTGTGCTCATTTTTACATTCCAAGATGTTTATTAGGATAAGATAAAACGTCTCGCTCATTGCCACACCTTTAATACGAAATACAAGTAATGAAGACAGAAATAGCAAAAAAATTTTGAGAAATGAATAAATAAATGTGATTTACAGAGCCAAGGAAACAAATCATTTGTCTATATGCAAAACTCATTGAAAGCATTTCTTACTTAATCTGATTTAGATTAAAGGAATAATGCTGTTATATCAGGTTGCCATCCTTTCTGATGACATGTCAGTGACTATAAAAAAACTGAAAAATAGTCTTCAAGTGTCATAACACTTCAGGTGCTTAATTTTTTGGAGGAAATTGGAAAGAGGTTTAGTAGCCATTCATTTGCTGATAAATGAACATCTATCTTTAGACTTCTGGCTGGCCATGAACAGAAGCACAGAGTTGCTCTCCCAGGATGAACTGCTTTTGAGCAGTGGTAGTAGGGAAGTAGAAGGATTGCCCTTCTTTGAAGCTCCAGAGATAGGCGTCACCTGAGCACAAACTCCGAGTTGGTGGTGGTGTTGGAGGTGGAGCTGTTGGTCTCGTGCTGTGCCTGGACTTAGGTTTTGATGTATGCCATGACATACTTAGAGGTCCTAGTCTCCCACTCATCCAGACTAACACCTCTGTAGGGCATGGTCTATTCTCATTTGGGTTGCAGGTCAAGGTTTCTGTTGTGTAGAAATCAGGATACAGGGAGCAGGGGAACAGTATTCTCCCAAGTCTTTCTCCAGGACAAGGTGTGTATACAGAACTGGAGAATTCTCAGTGTGTGCGCTGATATAGATTTAGCCATAATGATACAGAAAATCTCTCCATGGTCATTTGTCATGTTTTACTCATAAGCTTATATTAATGGTCACCACTTTTGTAGTCCAGAAGGAATATTTTCTCCTATTAGGACTTAACAAAGATTATGAGTCTTTCTTGTTTTCTCCTGAGGTGTGATCTGCTTCCTGGGATGTCTGGATAGCTGACAATATAGAGCATAGGATATTGACTATCCTGAGATCACTACCTTTCTTTTCCAGTGGCAAGGCACAGCTTTTGTGACTTCTGATTATTTATGCTACAGTTTGTATTTTTCTGCTACTGATACTTAGCCTTCCTGATGTGCTTTGTCATCATGACTTTTATGGCATTTGAGTTCAACAGAGCAGTGAAAGATTCACACTTTCTGCTCTCTGGGGCTTCTTGCCCCTGGCTTGTTCTAAGTCAGTGAAGAGAAAAATAGCCTCGATGTTTCAGCACTGGCAGTGAGAAACTAGCTGGAAGGGACTTGCTTTTTGTGATGAGGCAGTGCCTTATGGCTTGTTGAATAAGTTCCTGGGGAAGTCTTCTAGGCTGAATCTTCATAACATGCCTTCCCATTGTGCTTAGGTTTTTGGTGGTCCCTTCCTAGTCTGTTCACAAAGCCACATCCACCCTGCACACAATTCTTCCCCTGGAGGGTGATAGGACAGAGAATGAATCATGTGCAACAAAAGTTGCTCTCAGCACTGGAGGGGAGCTCAGCATCTAGAGCCACAGAGGCAGTATAAGAAGCTACATAGAAAATAAACCTTATAGAAAAAAACTGAGAAGAGATAATGAACAAATGTGTAAGCCACAATGTTTGTCACTTTATAAAGTTTATTATGATGTGCTTAGATCAACTGTTTTCTATTCGTGAAATAGTGCTTTCCCCTCTGCTGGTCTTAGCCAACAATTGCTACTTAACACTGAGAAACAGGCATCTTAAGAAAAAGGACAGAGACAAAGAACTTCTCCTTGAATACACTGATATTAAGATAATGAAAGGTTTCAATGGTAGTATTATTAAAGGCTGACAATACTGGGTTTTATGATTCTCTTTATACAGTTCAGATAAATTAAATAAAACTAGCTCTTATCTATACAGCTCCTAAAGCCACACTGTAACAATAGTCTCAAGATCATCTTCAGTAAGATACCTGAAGTCAGGGCAGGTCTGTGAGGAAGGAGCAAATGTCAGGTGCAGTGTTTAGACTACTAAGAGAGGTACTAGCAGGACTGAAGCGATGACTGACAAATTTCCTGTATGTTGCATGTACATCAAACACAAAGGAAGAGTAATCAAAGCGACATGGTAAAGATAAAAATGACAAACCTTATGGTGGGTGTAACACCACTGATGCCTTAACTGATAGCACAGTGTCAAAGATATGATGCATATGAAGCTCACTGTAAAAATGTTAGCATTTGTCAGGTGTGACATCTACCCAAGACTAACAGACTCATAGGTCAAATTGCAGCTTCTGCACCTTCAGCACACAGGTCGTTCATCTCTACTGCATCCCCAAATATAAAGTGATTAAGTAGAGCCTAGGAAAGCGTTTAGATGAATAAACCATGTTTAAAACCATCTCACCAACTTCTTGTTGGTAAACACTGTGTCTGTCTGCTAATATATATTGAGAAAATTAGTGTTTTCATGCAATGTTTTATGGTACATTACCTAAACTCAATGAGCGACTCACACTCTGTGTTTCATTGCTAACAGTGGATCACAATGTTTCACTACCATCTATGGTGTCACAGCAATAATTTGACAGGCAATAAAAAGAGAATATGCTCTTTGGTGCAGATTTACAGTCTATTCTACACAGTCTCAATCACTGAAGTGGAAAAAATGAAGATATACAGATTAACCAGTATGTTTACATAAACACAACTAAGTATTTTCTTTAAAAATTAATTGAATTACACATATAAATAAAAATGCTTTGATTATGATTTTGTGAATTTGAAGGAGCTCTGAAAGAACTGTCAGGTTCAGAAAGGAAAAGTGCTACATTTTTCTGATACTGAAAAAATACTTTTTTCACTGCGTGAAAAGCCATCATGTCTTTTTTCTCTCATAATTTCCATAATACTAGGCCTTAAGTTCTTCATTAACTACAAAACTAACTGTGAGATTTTTGATTTCTAGATGAAACTGAAAGAATTCCATCAAACTTACAGAAGAAAAATCTCAAGCCATTTTAAGGATACCATTATTGTCTCAGCTTGGCAAGGTACTTAGATATATAAAATTCAGCAGGATGGCTCATCAGATTTGGTACATGCTGATGGGATCCTAAAGCAGGGCACATCTAATTGTTTGTTTCTTCACTACAGTTCATTAAAATTACTGTTAAAAGTTGCACAGGTAAGAGTTAAAAATCAGGAAATACTGAAGAAATGGTGTGGTCACTCTTATCCCTTGTGTGGTGAAGCACAATATTCAGTTAGCGGTTTCTGTGCTATTCCTTCAAACTACATGATTTAGTGCCCAAGAACTGTCCCTACATGTTTGAAGGAGAAGTATGAAAAGAAAGCAGTTGAAACTAATGGGTTAACTATTTAAACATCATCATAGCCTTTTTTGTAACAGCCAAGATGACAAAACTACAACAGAGTCTTTACAACAAGAAGAAAAAATTGTATCTCAGAGTTTTTGTCCTTCCCCATGCCTTCTTGAAGCTACCTCCAATATATTGGAGAGTAAGGATGACTGGAGGGTGAGGAGTAAGGAAATAAAGGTCAAGTAAGCAGGTGGCCTTGCAGATGGGCAAACACTGCTTTGGAACCCAGCTCCTTACAGAATTTAAGGGAGTGCTTCACTCATAACAGGAACACATGGTTCAGGGAGGTCAGAAGGACTGGTCACTTAGAACTGAGACAGTGCTTGAAGCTTGTCCTAAGCTGAAATGGGTTTCCTCTGAATATGTGTTCAAGTAGTTTTTTGAATCAGAGCCCCAGTTTTCAGATAAGTCATCACTCCTGCTGCTCTGCTTCAATTTACCAGCAGACAAAAAAAAATCAGTTTAATGAGATTTGTTCTAACAACTGTCAGTGCTTCCTTTGAATATGGAGGGCTTTTTTTTGCCTATTTGGGTTTTCCAAAATAGCCTTTTTCATTAATCTATGTAAAGGAAAAGTTGGGAAGCTACGAGACATAAATTACATAACTTGTGAGGTTTATGAAATGGAGCTCAAGGACTTAAAAATGCTATTAATACTATACAGCAGTATCTGCTAGTACCTAAACTGGGGTTTTTCATCCTTACAAAGATCATACACTTTTAAAGTTGTAGATAAAGCTAAATTTCCATGTTATCCTAAAGAGAGTATTTTAATAAATTATGTATAATTAATGTGGTTCATTGACTGAAAACATAAAATAAATCCCTGTCTATCAGGAGTTCCACTGAAGTTTACTGGAGTTAAGTAAACTTCTATATTAGCACACATGAAAAAACATCTCAGTGCAGACATCCATACAAGAGATTAAGTGAATGAGTTCAGATGTGGTTTAAATTCTCTAATGCTATCCTGAGTGGTACTTTGGAAGGATCAGCAGAGTACAAAGGGCTGAGTAGAACCAAAGCGGAATGTGTGGGAGATAAACTATCCTAACACTGAAGTCCTTCTGGAAATGGAATTGACCTGGTAGCAGGAGCTAGTAACGAGCCCTAAAAAATTGTGCAGGACCTTGCAGTTTGGGAACTGACTGTAAAACAGGCTTGCATCTAAAGGGTTTTTTTGGGGTATATTATGGAAATAAATACTAATATAAATAACTGGACTCAAATTGGTCAAATTTGTATATTTCAATCAACAAATTTGTTTAGAAGCTTAACATGATCTCTTTTCATGCCACTTGTTCTCAGATTTTTGGAGAAAGATTACCCTAACTCTTGTAGCAGATAGGATATCTGTCCTAGAAGCTGCATGGACAGCAGAGTGTCCTTTTATGGTCTATCTATCAGAGGGGTGGGGGATATGACGCTGTCCAGCTCTTTGTCTTTTCTTTTGACTGTTAAACTTTCGTAGCAACCCTGAAGATCTGTTAGGCCAGAGTTAGAGACGAATTAGGAAGAACATGGAACCTGGCTGCTAAGCAAGCTCATATGAGAAGGGAATATACCTGGTTTTTAATCTTGCTCCAAGTATTTTTAAAATTATTTGATAGAAAGACCGTATCTAACCTATGATATCAAAGCAGTTCCCAGGACTGGACTCCAGAGCTTCTAGGGCTCTTTCAGGACAACCATGTGACTGTCCAGGCCCTAGGCAAAAGATGATCCCCATAGGCTATACACATCTCTTTTTCAGGGTAGACTAGATCTTTAATTCTTTAATAGAAAGTCATATTGCTTCAGCACAAGGTATCCAGAGTTACTAAGTTATTAAATAGAATATGGTTGCCTTTGTACCTTATGTAGCACTTGCTCCAAAAGGTGATTTCAGAGAGCTCTTACTGACTAACATGGACCTCTTAGGAGTCAGCTCCAAGAAGAAAAGCAATGTCTGGGTGGTAGATTACAGGGGTTTAGGTATTTGGTATCCATAGTGATGCCCTGCTAGATACACACGGACACACACATGCATGCACATATAACAAGACAAATGTAAGACAACTTTAACGCCAACCATTAAGGAACTTCTGCAGTTAGCAGCTCAGTGCTGGTCTGAAGAGATTTGAGCTTAGGAATCTAAACCTTGCCTGAGTCTCACAAAGTTTCCTATGTGGCACAATACAGGCCTTGAGAAATACCGGTCTTTTGGGATAAATTAGCCAAGGCAGGATACCACAGTAAGTGTCTGGCTGACATCTCGTGACTGAACCAACTAATTCAGGGCTAACTTGAGCATCTGTGTGTGGCATGTTCTGTACCATCTAGACATGCTTTTTATGGAAAATCTCTTGTGCTCCAGAGGCAAGTCATCTGCTGCTGATATACAGTAAAACATTTTCCCTGCTGTGATGATTCAACTGTGCTAGCTGGCATGCTGAAGGGAAGAAGCCAAATCTCCACTCATTTCCTCACTCTTCCCACTCACTCCCCGTGAAGAAGAGGCATTAGCAGCTGTGCAGAGGCTCTGTTATGCTGCTGCCTGCCGCTACAAGCAGCCCACACAAAACCAATAACACTCTTCTTATTAGTAAATAAAATAAATGCCAAGATAATTTTTAAATGATAAAATAACTCTTAAGTGAGCATTTAATGTAGGCTGACAAATAGAGGCAAGTTACAGTGACAGAACTATCTACTCACTTCTTAACTCATTGCTCATAACAACGGAAATGACTCCATGTTGTGACAATGAGAATGCCAGACTATTTTAAGAATATGTAGAAAAAAACCTCACAAACCTGAACAGGAGAAAGAACCCCATAACTGAAAGGCGAGATGCTGAAAGAAAGGGCGTTACTTATACCTTCATTCTTCTTTCAGTCTCATGAGAGGCCCTGGGCATGAGTCCTATTCCTGACAGCCATAGCACAGACTGTCAGGGCTGGAAGGAACCCGAAGGGATCATCTGCTCACTTCATGGTCCAAGGCAGAAAAACATCCAGTGAAAGACACCATGGTCTCTAGACCACCAGCTGCAAGGCTTTGCAACTCTTATCTTTAGGAGGTTTTCTGCACATTCAACCTTAGTCTTCACTCTCACAATTGATTTAAGGGCTAAGGAGAACAGAAGCTCCTGTTTTTGCTGTGTAGTGATATCTCATGTACTTGAAGGCTGTTAACTTCTCACCCTGCCATCCTTTCTACAGATATCAACTCAGGTTTTTTGACATTTCTTCACAGCTTTTGCCTCTCCATCGCTGCTGCTCTCATCTTGACTTTCTGCTATTGGTCAATATCTTTCTTGAAATGGGCTAATGGAAGATGAATGACTATTACAGAGGGGACCTCATGAGTGCCGAGCTGCACAGAAAACCACAGAAAGTTTTCTCTTGTTGTCAACTTTAAGTAATCACTTGTTTCGCTTCTTGGTCTGTCAGGGGACATGTGTGGTAATGAATGGTACCTGGTGTAAAAGAAAGAAGTCACACACTTCCAGAGGGACTTAGTAAAAAATATGCCTGAGTTATTGTTTCAGGCATTTAACTTCCTTTTATCACAGAAGTAATTCCAGTAATGCAGCTGAAATGCATTAATCTTTTTTTCTGTTAAAAATAGTGAAGACAGATATTTTTCTTTCATATTGTGCTATGTGTCCTCTTGGTGACATGTTCATAATTAGTAACTCACCTACAAGTCTTGAAGAAGACTTAAAGAAAATACCAGAAAAATTATCTCACTGAAAGGACGTAAAGCAAACTTTGCAAAATCTGGGAAATCCCAAAAGAATGGAGAGCTGCGATGAAATCTGGCTATTTAGAGGAGTCTGTTCAGTGAGCTGGGATAGCAGAGTAGATGCACTTGTTCCATGAAAAGTTAATTTGTGATTCTAGCAACACAGACCTAGAGATTAAAAATCTAATTAATACCAGTCAATATGGTATCATGGAAAGTAGGTCTTGTCAAACAAAACTGATAGCTTTCTTTGACAAGATTACAGGTCTGCTTGATAAAGGCAACTGTGCTGACATAGTTTACATGTATTTCTCCAAGGCATTTGGCACAGTACTGCATGATTAAAAATCTTACATTACATTGGATTAACAGGTGCAAGTTGGAAGGATTAAAAATTGGTTCAGTGACAGGTCATAAAGTTTGGTTGTTAATAGGAAGGCATCAATGAGTTCTACTTCCAGGGCTTCTAGGGAATGGTCCTTGGTGTCACACTAGTATATTATTTTAATCAGCTACGTAGATAAATAGTTCCCAAACTTTTCTGCCTGTGGCTTTGTGCTTTATTCAGACTCACAAATACTTCCCTGGTACAAAGAGTGTCTGGCAAGACTCATCCCTCTACTCTGCATTCACACACACATAAGTACACACTTATAGCCCCACTCAAACCCTAATAAGAGTGCTGTCATTTTAGTAAAGTGACACAATGTTTTCTTGTTATATTTCTATGTTATTTGCGATGGTGTGACCAATGTAGCCCTTGGAGAATTAGAAATATGAAATAGAAATCAAGTACTGGTTTGTTTGTTTGTTTGTTTGTTTGTTTTCACTGATGAGACTTCTATAAAAGTCTTGTGTCCAGCTTTGGTGAATTCTTTCTAGAAGGATGGGGAAACACTTAAAAAAATGGAAGCACAAAAATGTCCCAGAAGATGGAAAAAAATCCATGCAGTGTCATTCTTGGGAAACTATCGATGTTGTTTATTAGCAAAAGGGTTGATGGGCAACTCGATCACTGTCCTTAGATTACTACACATGGAAAAGATATTCTGTAGGGAGAAGCTATTCAGTCTTTCAGACAAATGCATAATAATAGCTGGAAGACAAAATTAAACCGGAAAAAAATATTTACCTAGCACTAAAGTTTATTAAATGCTGGAGATGCTTGATAAGGCAGGTAGCAAGCTCATGAGTCTCTGGAGTCTTTAAAATGGTCTCTTTCTGCAAGACATGCTGTGGTCCAATTTCTAGGAAAAGTGCCATGTCCAGTATGAAGAGGCAATCCAGAAAAATCTGCAGCATTTCTTTCTGCTCTCATATTCTATAGATTTTTGAAGGTGGGAATAAAATTCAGAAATACTTTTTCTTTTTTTTGTGGGAGCTTAAACTTTGAGATAGTCCAGAGCAGGGCTCACTGATATAAGTTGAAAGACTCATTTACTTTCCTACCTTTTTTAAAAATCAGGCATATAAATTCTGGACATTTTCATTATGTCTGAGGTCAGGTGTCACCATTGGCCAGATGTTGCTATTTCATGTAACCAACCCTCCAGCTGCACGAAGTGGCCTAGAGTCCATTCTTGGGAACACTTTCCAAAGTGTTTATGTTTTCTTGTTGTGGGTGTTGACAGAGTTTGACACTGGATAGAAGGATCTGTGTTAGCAGTTAAGCATTTTCTGTCTGCCTAGGTCTTTCATTAGGAGTCACTTCTTTAGGCTGAATTGCTTGTAGGGATTGAGACACTGATGTTAAAAAACATCTTCCAGATTGCTTTGCCCTTGCCCAAAGTGAAATCTGCCTCTCATACCTCTCTTCTGCCTTTCCAAACATGATTAGCCTTTTCCATCCTTTCCATAGGAATCTAGAAAGGTTTTTATTCTCAGCACCAGGTATGCTCCTTCCTCCTGGAAAAAAAGCCATTCACTTTGGCGTGGGGTTTGTGGGCTCCCCTCAAAGAGCTTGTGAAAGATACCTACGAAAGAAAACTCTCATCAACAGACGTAACTTTGAGCAAGGACAGAATTTAGGTTTAACTAATGGTTTATAGAAATGGTGGGGAGGGAGAGAACAAAATTATTGTTCTCTCATTCTTACTCTTCTTTAAGTGTTGTTATAGATAATTTATCCTGAACTGACTTTTAACTGGTATACTTGAAAATACATTATGCAGACCCTATTTACTTCTCCCACTTCTAACAGAGGAAAGCAAATACTAGTGGCTCTCCAACCAGGGTAATGCCAATTGCTTACGCAAAGAAGCAAGGGAAGAACAGCAAACCACAGACATCAAGGATCAAGGAAAAAAATAATGCATTTCTGAATATAGTTACCAAGAGGACATTCCAAAGAGAAATTCAGTACACAGATTAACTTGACTCTGGACAACTGTGGAGATACTTTATATGACTCCCATCACTGAATTATCTTGGGGATAATTGTTTAGTGAAGACAGATGACAAACTAGTCTATAAACACACAGCAGGCGTACTTGTTATGCCATTAGAAGGTTATGAACACACTAGTTTGGTACAGGGATGCAATTAGGAGACATTCTACTGTAATGGCAAGACTTTGGATGCATCAACTTAATTCAAGTTTTAGTGCTCTCTCTCCCTTATTCCAGGGTTTGTATAATGTTCACCACTTCAATTAGTGAGAAAGTTCAACCACCAAAACCTTTCTAGCTGTACACAGACATGATGATACTAGACACTGCCTTGAGGCTGGATAGCAAAATTCAATTAGATACAAGGAAAAGCCTTGAAGAATTATGTACCATTCCTTTGATATGTGAGTTAGTTTTGGTTTGGTTTATTTTTATGTAGAAAAGTAAATCTTGAACCTATTTCTGCTAGAAAATCTAACCAAAAGCAAAACATCACAGCTTCACAGTGAGGCACCTACCTATGGGTGTCTGCAATGCAAAAGTCTACACGGAAGGAAGGTGTTTAAACTCTCATTGTACATTGGACATACAGTCAAAAGAGCCTACAGATTACTTTAGATGATCGAATGTAGTTTTCTTTTTCAGATGGCCGAGACCCTACGTTGCACCTTCACGACATCTCTAATACTCTGAATTTGGAGTTGATCCTACCCTAGTAGCCAAGTATCAGTGCTGGTGAGAGGACTGAGAAGGCAGCAAGGAAACATGAGTTTATAGCTCTAATTTTGGACAGTGGAACTAGAAAGTTAAAAAAAATTAAGAGAGATTTTTTTGCATGAGCTGAAAAGCATATAACTTACATGTAAACTGGTTACTTATTTAATTACAACTCATTCATGAAGTGTATATTAATATAATACTACATTCCTAATGGGAATATAAGATACAGCTCTATGCTCCTAAACAGTGAACATTCACTATATGAAGACATACTGCAGTGAGTGTAACTTGTAGTTACAGGATGGTTCACCCAAAGAGATGAAGCACAGAAGAAAGCAAAGAAAGTATGGATATTCTGCAAAGAAAGCATCAGTATGTAATATGAAGATGCTCAGGCTGAAGTATGTATTTCATTATTCTTCAACATAAAAAATAAAAGCAAACACCAGAAAAGTTAGTGCTCCAAGGGTGCACACTCTAGCTGGAACAGGCCAGACTACCCCCAGCTCTTTGGTGACACACCTCTGCTGGAGTTCTATAAGCTTGAAGGGATTTGGGTTCACCTTAGGAACAAAGACTAAGCTCCAGTTTGGTCCATTGCCTCCTGGCAATACCCCAAAGCTTTCCTTGCCAAGTACAAGAACAGAAACTTTCCTACCCTCTAACATTTCCATTTAGACCTTGCCCAAAGTCATATTCATTTGGTAAGACCAGTCCAGCAGAGAGCTATTGGACACTATAAAGGCTACCTCTCCCTTTCTTCCCTCTTCCTTTTATGTCTGCTAAGACTTACCATTTTTAAATAACGCTTCAGAACAGGAAGCTGCACCCAGGGTCAAAGCAGTGGTTGGTACACTGAACCCCTGGAGGATCACCGGGCACAACGGGTCAGTGGGAACAACCAGTTGAGTAGGACATGTTCTGCTGATTTCTCACAGTGATGGAAACTTCAGGAAACATCGATGCAAAATGCAGGCATTGATTGGGTCTTCAAATGAGAAGAAATCTCATTTACAGGATTATATTTTTAGTGGAAGCAGCTGTGATGCCTCCTGGGGCCTCTTCTGAAGTTAGTTTGTAATGGAATATTAATAATCAGATATCTGTCTAACCGTAGTCACAGTTTTTGCTGCAAATTATTTCACAAAGTATTTTATCTCAAAAAAATGCACTCATTGATCTTAGCTTTCTTTTAACTGATATTTTCTCTTTGTAACCACAAGAAACAAGGAGATATATTTAGCAGGTGTGTATAAAATGAACATAATTTGGATGGACTCTACATAGTGTTATCTAGTGAAAAAACCCCAAATCCTAAAATCTGACACACAGTAAGTACACTTACATTTCTCTGCATACCATGGAAAGAAAACAGACAGTGTAAGAATGAAAACAATTGCTTGCACATGCAAGTTTAATCAGCTTATCCTGCAGGAACAGAGGGACCTTTCAAAGCATTTTGATGTTCAGTTCTGTTCTTGCTGACTACAACCTACTTGCAAGAAGGTATAAATATTACTCTAGAATTGCTGCTGCCTGTCTCCAGAGTTTAGACTGGACACTTGACTTCTGGATGACTAGAGTTAGTTGAAATTAATCTCCCCCATCGTTAAGGTTGATGGTAACATCATCCACATGCTCATATCCACAGATAACCATTGTTCGAAGCCCTCAGCTCAACATTTTCCAGTAATCTGCATGAAGTTAACCAAATTCTAGCTCCCATCCACTCTTTCTCCTTTCAGCATTTTATCTGGACTTCATTCATATGTGCAGCATCTGAGTGCAGCAATAAGCATGCAATGGCCCTTTTTTTAAAAACTCTTGCCCTTCTTCCATCCCCCGGTCCCCTGTTCCTGTCTTCTGGCACTTTGGACTATCAACTTCCATTTTTGTTCTGCCAGGTAAATTGAAGCAAGTAGTCCACAGACAGGTTCTTAGGAAGACTCTTTTCTACACTCTTTATATGTGTCACTCATGCACATGGAAACATGATATCTTCGTTTTTCTTCTCCATTCTGTCCCTTTACTCTTCAAGACCCACTTCTGCAAACGATACTTAAAAAAACTCAGCCAAAAAATAGTGGTGGAACAGCTCTGTAATGACAGCAGTCATTATTTAATCATTTGTAAAAGGGATACTTGAAAATTATTCAGAATCATCAAGCTGTGACATTACTAACCTATGTAATGAGTAGGAGCCTACTATTGTTTCTTTCTCTCTTTCTTTCCTCATTCATGCTCACCTCTGTCTTGGATCAAATTAGAAAGCAAGCTCTTCAAATCAGAGACTGCATCCTCCTGTATCTTGGGGACTTGGAGTGCAATAATCGTGAGAAACCTAGGTTACGTATAAAAGTTATGATTCATTGGAGACATGCATAAATTGTGAATAATCAAAATTAATTATATACTCTGGGTCAAGAATGATACAACTTGTGAATGATCAGAATATTAGAATGATCAGAAAAACTTGTATCTTCCTCTGCAGGAAGAGCTCTCAATAGCGGCACTGAGGAGGGAGGCAGAGGAAACAAATGAAAGGTGAAGTAGGAAGCAGAAAGTATATGTTTGTATGGCAGCCTGTTTACTGCATGAAAGTTTTGAGAGAGAGTGAACACTAAATTTGATATCCTTTTGTTACAACTCCAAGAAAGAACATGATTGTTTCTCTTACCCTGAATGGAAGGCAGCTAATGTGAAAAGTTGCACAGGCAATCTGCAGTATTCCCCAGATTATATACCCTTCAGCTATCACTTATAATCAGGTTGTGGAACGTTCCTTTTACTGAGTTTCACCAGGTTTAAAGAACAGTTCAGAACCTGATGTAATTCCTCATGTTAGCCATTTATATGGTAAGGAAAATAATGTAGATGCTCTATCTGGGATGTATTCTGACTTTCACCATTGAAAGGAAGAGCAGGACATGGATATCAGTCCCATGTGTATATGGGAGAATGCTGGGTTTAGTACAAGTCAGAAACTTGCTGTTGTAAAACATTCATTGAATATCAAATATAGGCCCCATGTGGAGGTCACATACTGAAAGACTATGTGGTAGAGTCATCTTATTGAGGGCCTTATCAAATACAGTGCTGACCAAAAAAATAAATGTAAAATTCATACTCTCTAGAATGACATTGGGTCTGAAAACAGCAATTACTTTTGGCAAGTGGTTTCCATTGTGATTACAGTGCCTCACAAGGCCAAAAAAAGGAAAAACTCACTTAGGAAAAATTTATTCCCACTGTAAGTGCATACTTCATGGGAACAAAGCTTAGCTCTATCCACTAAAACATATGTATATATGAAATATATATCAGCTTATATTTACTATTTTAAGTGAAGTGCAAATAAGATAGGTTTCTGTTAGAAATATTCCTAACTCCTGGCAGCTTACTTGGTAGTCTGCAGGAGAAATTGTTGCTATGTATTTGTAAACAAAGAAGATGGTTGATTTATGTTGTGAGACAGGGAAAAATAGTTTGCAGTTGGCCAGGTGTATACCTAAGTGGGATAATAGTTTTGGATATGACATGGTAAAAAACATGAGTGGGTTTTTTAGAAAAATAACTTTTAAAATTACTGTTGCTCTGCTATAAAAGAAAAATGGACAGACTTTGTTCAGTGAGTTGCATCAGTCAAGCAGAATTGTCTTTGCTCAGGTAACAAGCATTTTTTATATGGAAAATTTACTAGCCAAATTCTTTTATCTTGCTGTTGAAATCAAAAGTAATTTTGCTGAATAAAGAGGAGTCACACAATGGCAAATGGGAGGAAGAAATCTGACTCTGTGAAACATCCAGAAAATTGAAACCTGTGATGGCATCCATTATACTTTTAAAGGAAGAACTTACGCACTGCATCATGTTTGCTCAGTAACACTTTCTACACACCTTTATTCATAAACTGCTCTAGGGAAAAACATACCGCTGTGTCTTAATAACAAAACACATTGCATAAAGGCAGAACTGACACCATAGTCAGTAATTTTGATACACATGGTTATTCTGCAGAATTTTCCCTGAACTGTGCAATGGTTTGAATCATTTGATACATCTCCTAATCCTACCGGCTATTAATATGATCTTCACCATTCATTTGGGCACTCTGCATCAAAAGTGAATCAATGAACACCGATACCATGTTTGGTCAAAAGGATGCAGCCCTAGTAGCAAAACATTAAAGTCCGAACCATTGGATAGGTGAATATTTATGCCATTAATAAGAAACAAGAAGACCACTGAGCAGGTCTGGGTTTTGTCTGGCCACTAATGCATTTTATTTTAATTTTATGATATCGTATGTGCACCAACATGCTGATATCAGTGAACGGATCCATGTTGTGCCACTAAATTATGAGATAGACAACTAGAAGAGAATATTTAAAAGTTAGGCTGCTATTCTTCCCATTAAAATATGGACAACAGAGAAATAAGAATGGCTTAGAGCACAGAAGAACTTGTCCATCCATCACCAGGTAATGTTGCTGTGTTTTCCTTAGAAATCTTCAGTTGTAGATACCTGTTGGCCTTGCTTCTGACCCCTTGAGCAACTTACAATTTGTGACTATATTTTAGTCACAAAGGTCCCTATAGATTCAGATCCCAGTCACACAGGTGAAATCCCCTGGCACTGATATGAAAGAGTAACCCCCACCTGCCAAGCACCCCCTTGCCTTTCTTGCCACCACAGCCTTGAGCGCCTCATCTCAGATAATTATGCTGCACATGAATCATTTTTTAATGTTTGGTTTAATACACACAGATTCTTTAAACAATAAAAAAAAATCAGCAAACATCATCACGATCTGGAAATCTCTTTCTTAACTTAGAAAACGGCTTCTTAATGGCACAGGGGGAGAACACGACAGCAAGCTTGACAACATAATTAGAAGATTGTTACGAGGAAAGGGAAAAGCATTCTTTATACAGCTCTTACTACTTTCAATAAGATTATTCTCCCTGAATAGCTAATCAGCTTTTCTAGCTTCCCAAATCCATGTGCTTTAAGCTGCTCTCACAGTTCTTCTTAGTTGCTAAATGGCAAACAGTGACACCTCCAAAAGGGAAATTTAAAGTGTTAACCAAATGTGAGCAAACAGCATGATGGAGACTGCAGATAAAGAGATCTTTGGCAGATTAGCAGCAATTTAAGAAGATCACACTGTTACACCTGGGTTGACAAGAGCTGACAGGGTTTGTTGATCTCTGCTCCTATCTCCAATTTGAGTGTCATGTTTCAACAGAAATGAGAGGAATAAAAAAAAAAAAAAATCCTTTCAGTACCGAACATTGGCTCCACAGCAAGTGTTTATGGCAGCTGAAACAAAAAGGAGCTAAAGAAGTAGATGAAAGGATTAAAATAAAACTGTTCATCTCATAAGTGCACAGTGCTTCCTCCTAATGCCGAGTGTCCCATTCTCTCCCTTGACAGAACCTCGTCCCAGCCACTCACTACCCACTTTGATGTATGGAGGCTTTTTCTGCTGGCAAAATCTTGCAAAATAATAAAGGTTGAATTAGAACTAGGAAGGAGGAGGAGAATAGCAAAAAAATCTCACTAACAACAACAGCGAGGACTGGTTTTGCATTGCTAATGACACAGCTTGTTAGAAGGCTGGTTTGGTTTTTTTTTTTCCTGTAAGTCAATTACTGGGCATTTATTTACTGAGACTTTGGTGCTCTGCGCTTGCTATCTCTGTCAATAAAGGAGCCCTCTTCAGCTGAACTTTGTCACACTCCTTTATTTTAGAATCCTTTATTGATAAGAATCCTTATACAGGTTCCCTTCAAAAGAAAATAAATTATGACTCCCCTTTAGTAGAGAATGAGAGGCACATGAGGTTCCTCAAACACCACTGAACTCATCAGCCACATAAAACTATTAAAGGAGTAAAACCCCAAAATATATCTGGACACATACAGAAAAATAGCTGGGAAATTACTAAATCTGTTTTCCACTGGGGTTCACAAGCACTGTTCCAGCAAGCTTAAAGTGGTCTTGAAGTGGGTATAAATATAATTTAGCATCTTGGAGCATCAGATATATCCAAAAATCAAGGTGGCCTCATGGACATCTTCCTCTATCCAGCACAAAACCCTGCTGGGCAGATGATGAAAAGGAACCTAACATTCCTTAAAATTAAGATGCTACCTTGACACAAGAAATGCACTGAGATTATCTAGACAGGGATGAGGTGAACTCCTAAAACATTTTGGGGTAGCTGTCATCCTGTGCAGAAAAAACATGAGCTCACCTTTGTTTTTCAAGGGTGGATTCAACTTGGCACTTAATCTGTTTTAAGTGCAACTACTGCTGACCAGCACATTTGCAGCTGTTTCCCATCACATGCTGTCTCCCTTCTGCCTCTTCCTAAGGCTGTGCAACTGTGTAGTGGTCCAACCGTGAACCACTGATTATTTTTCCAGTAGTTCAGCAAGCTGATCTGGGTCACCACGTGGACCAAGGACCTTGGAAGTGGAAGGAAGGGAAAAGAGAACAGTACCACCCTTTCTGCAGTTAGATCACAGTCAGCATGAGATGAAATTGCACCATTAAAGGGTGACTTCATGGTCAGATGAAGCCAGTCTAAAACCAGCCTACCAGAAGAGTGGCTGCGCTTCCTTCCAAACTTAGCTACATGGCCACACACTCTTCCTTGTCCTTGTGCTGATAACTTTTTACAGCCATGGCATGGACTGAATCACAAAACCTCTCTGATTAAAAAAACAGCCCTTTTTTCCTAGTTAATTTATGTATGTATGTGTTTCCATATACAGCTGTATGATTTCTTGCACCAACAGGAATACAAAGGTAGATAAGACATACAGATGTCCAGCCAGGAGCAGTGGGAAGGAGAGCTGCTTCTTCAGTGGTAATTACAGCCTTAGTTGATCACTAAACTTAGGTAACTTTCTTCTGTTATTATAAGCGTTATTTAATCTGGGCCCAATTGCAGACGATAGTTGAGGAAGGCAGTGTCTCTGTTAAAACAGATCAAATTCCAACATCACACTCTGCATGTAGTTTTTCAAGAGTCAAGATTTTTTATAGCTTGATCCTTCGGTCACTGCCACTTGACGTCAGTGAGTGGAGGTTCAAGCCCTTATTTGCAAGTGTGATCTTGGAAGAAAAGGTCTTCAATGCAAAAGTTCTTCCCCCCCCCCCGCTTAATATCTATACAAAGACAGTACAGACAGTACTTCTCCTTGCTGTGTGAGCAGACAATATGAAATTTAGTCATGCCATCTAAATGGAGAATTAACCAGTGATGAGAGGAATGGAAGACTGATGGAGAGCTGGCACTGTCAGTCATCTGCAGCAGGACTTTAAGGCCTAATTTTCCTAAGAGAGAATGCACTTTCCAAATTGCAGTGCAATTTTCAAAAAGTGGGAGCTGAATATTTAAATGCTTGCTTCCTCCGCACCACTGTGTTAAGCACCCAGCTGTGCTCTCACCTAAAGTCAATTTGGAAACAGCAATAAAAAAACATGCTGCATGTAGTTTACACATATAATGGCACCCCTAGTAATGCACAAATCCTTCTAACTACATTAACAGTCCCTTATTCTTAATACACAACATAGAAGCCAATTAATGTCACTTACATCAGAAATATTAATATCTCAGGCCTCATTTTAATAGTGGATCTTCATGATCATACCAGGTCAGCTAAAGGGATGAAGACACAAAATATAGCTATATTTCATTCAACCTAATCATAAAACTTATTTCATTTTTTAATGTGAACTTTACTCAGACATGTCCTTTCCTCCCTTCTGACATGATGGCAAAAACTCCTGGAAAGTAGGAAGATGAAGTATCTAGTTTAAATGGACACCAGTATTTTGGTTAACTAGAGGATAGAGAGAGAGTCTGAAAATGAGAATCATGTCTGATTGGGGTTGTTTTGGCAGATAATCAGAAATGGGGTATTTCTGACCCTCGCCTCACAGTGAACTCAGGCTGCAGGACTTGGTACATTCTCATTTAAAATGAAACATAGCAAACCCAACAGACTTCATCATCAGTGCTTGCCAAATTAGATGTGAATTGGGGTATTACAAGTCCCCACAAGTAATGTCTAAAAGGTAGGCTTGAGGAAAAAATTGCTTTATTCTAAAAGTTTGCTAATTCCATTCAAATCCTTTCTAGGTGTCAGATACAGCACCTAGGAAGACCACACAAACAGCATAGCATGTATTTTCCTCTCTCCTTTTAACTGTCCTTATTCCCAGCTATAGTGACATCAAAACCTTACATTAGGACATTTTTATTTTTATTTTTTTTTTCCAGGAAAAGCATAAGGCTCCTCAGTTCAGAAACTGCATCCTCTAAATGGTGGGGCAGGAGTGGTGGTGGCTGTGATGCTTTCACACCTTCCCATGACACTGGCTGCTGGCAGCACACCACAGTGCCAGCAGACAGAGCCAGCACTGTGTCCCCAACTAAACATGCTAATTGCTAGCCAGTGGATTTGATCCAGCTGTTGGCAGGTTTTGGGGGTGCATTTGTGAACACAGCTTTTGCTCAGAAAAAGAAGGGAGATGGTATTTCAGGATGGGGAGAGGAAGAATTATTACGGACAATTCAGAGGCAGGAGATATAAACCATGGCAGCACAATATGCCTGTGTTCATGGAGGAGGTCTGAGGCAATACTGGGAGCTAAGTGTGACTTTGCTGAGCTGCGGACCAGCGTCTCACTCATCCTCATGTTCATCCTCTCATGACCAAATTCTTCCTGAAAATCTCTCATGAGTGACAGAGGTTCTGGAGTTAATGCGCTTATAGGAAGGTTAGGCTGAGGATATTAACTAACTGCTCCAATTTTTTTGGCTTCACTGTAATGTGCCAAAGCTGTTGCCGTTAGATTACCCTGTCCCCTAGTCAATTATATTAGCATTGTCTAAAATAATGCCAAGACTGTATCATGTTTGTTCTTGCCAGCTGAAGAGACTATAATGGACATACTGTATTTATGGGTTTTCTGTATCTTCTGAAATAAACTAGTCTATCTTTTTAGACAAACAGCTTTTCTTGTTTTTTTGAGTGATATTTATTTTAAAAATATGAAATATATTACTAAGGAAAGCCAGAAATATTTCACAGTTAACATAAAATAGGAAGAGGGGTAATTTATTTCCACTGCTGGTTTCCAAATGTGGGGAGTTTTTTACAGTTTTAAAGACATTCTTCATTTTGTAATCTGAAGAAACAGCCCAAGGCATAAGAAGAAGATTAGCTGAATATTACATTGATACTGAATATATTACATGAGTTCCTACTCAGAAAGCAAAGCAGGCCAGAGATTACCACAATGAGAACAGAAAACTAAAACCGGCTAATACTAAATATGCATTGGTACCAGAATCTGAAATGCGAGAGATGAAAGAGACCAAAGATCATCCAGGCTGTCTCCCTGTGAGTGTGAGATTATCCGCTCTATCCTTTTGCCAGTGCTAGGTACTTTTCAGTTTTTAAAGGTCTTTTTACTTCCCTTAGAAGAAATTTTCACGGCTTAAGAAAAGCAAAGTTTTTGCAACAGCCATTTTAAGGGTTTTATTTATAGTGTCATCCATTAGTGTTAATTACAAAGTGCGCGGTAATCACAGAATCACGGAATGGTTTGGATTGGAAGGGACCTTAAAGATCATCTAGTTCCGACCCCCCTGCCATGGGCAGGGACATCTTCTGCTAAATCAGGTTACTCAAAGCCCCGTCCAACCTGGCCTTGAAAACTGCCAGGGCGGGGGCAGCCACAGCTTCTCTTGGCTACCTGGTCCAGTGCCTCACCACCCTCATGGTGAAGAAATTCTTCCTTGTATCTGAACTAAATCTACCCTCTTTCAGTTTAAAGCCATTACCCCTTGTCCTATCACTACATGCCCTTGTAAAATGTCCCTCTGGCTTTCCTGTATGCTCCCTTTAAGTCCTTGGAAGCTGCTGTAAGGTCTCCCCCGAACCTTCTCTTCTGCAGGCTGAAGAGCCCTAACTCTCTCAGCCTGTTTTCACAAGAGAGGTGTTCCAGCCCTCTCACCATCTTTGTGACCCTCTTCTGGTCTCGTTCCCAGAAACATTTCCTCCTGATGTCTATATCCATATAAATGTATATGTTACTGTTATGCAATTCCCTTATTTTCCCCCACTCTGCCTATTACCTTAGTCACTGCTTAATCAAGCAGCAGTTTAGATATTTATGTCCATACAGTCTTCTCATCAGTTGTGTTGCTCCTCCAAATTCCCTTCAAATTGGCAATATCTTTCTTGCTAAGTGATGGCTGGCCATGACTTCAGTTTTCCTGGAGGACTAACAGAACTTCCTTTGGAAAAAGGATGCCTTTAACTAGACAGTCCAAACTGGTATTCAGGATTATCCCAGCACTATAACAATGAAAAAGTCATGTTTACTACACTACACCCTCCAGTCTATGGGCTTTTTTCAGTATTACTGCTTTCTGGGTTTCACCTGCATATTGAGTCGTAGGTTTCAAATTACTATTACCTACAATGCAATCATGCACATTTTCCTAAGCTAAATCTCATGTTATTTACATATTATGCAGATGTTTTCAGAGTCTGTGTGGTTCTTTATTACTTCTCTGTTTTGGCAAAGTTTGCAGTTCTATCCACAGTAATGCTAGATGAGGGGCGCATACCATCCTCAAGAGGTCTGCAGGAGTGCAGTGCCTCAGAAAGCAAGGAAGTATTCACACTGCACTGGACAATCTGACCAGCTATCTAATATAATTGCTGCATGGTTTTCTGCTTGCACTTATGGACATAGGAACATAGCAATGTAAACATGCAGGGACTGTGATTTGTCCTGATGATTTTCAGAGAAGGGTTTTTGTACTTCTCTCTCCATGTGCTTACAAGCACTACAAAGGTGTTATCTTCTTTACTCCTTATTCATGATCCTTGGTAAAGATAAAAAGTAGGGACCCATCTCTGAACCTACTGAAAGCTGAACTATCTGTGTGACAAGGAACATGCAAACTGGATAGCATTCACCATGACAGATTTTGTGGAAAAATGTCTCTTCAGTTGGGGAGCTATCAGCCAGCACATCATATATGCCAGATTCCAAACCAGGTTCCTAAAGATGTCAATCATACAGAGATGTTTTCTGACAGAGGAACACAGTGACTAGGACAAATTCTACAATTGCCTCAAAAGTGTGATTGACAGAATACCAAAACACAACTTACACTTTGTGATGGGTGACATTAATGCCAAAGTAGATGCGACAACCAAAGAATGGAACGAGCAGCAGGGAAGCCTGGGAGAGGAACACATCAGCCCAAATCCAAGGATACTCTGGCATTGTTCTTTGTGTCTTACCATGATCTCATAAGTAACATTTCCTTCTAAAATGCAAATATACAATGAACATGAAATTTGCCAGACAGCAAGAAAATCCCAGAATAATGCAAACCTCTGCTCTTTTCATCTTCCCAACAGACCAACTACATCAGTATCAATTTGAGATTCAAATAAACCTATGCAAGATGAAATGACTTAGGGAATATTCAAAAATTCAAAACAAGCACCCTTGAAACCTGTGTGCGAAGAAGAAACACCATACAGAGAAGGCAATGATTTGTTTATCTAGGCAATCTGTTATAAGTCAAAGCAGAGCTCAAGAAAGGGGCAAGAGCAAATACACAGCACAGAACTTGCTAAATTCACCAGTTTACAGGAATAGAGATATATAGCACCAAAACATGTCAACATGAGGTTGCAGGAGATAATGATCAAGTGTGGCATTTGACAAGAAACTCGGCATCTTTGAGAAGCACTGTCTGTTTTAAATTACTGGCCTTTGATGGAGAGACTTTATCAACAGCTGAGAAACTCAGGTACTATCTGTCAGCTATGAGCTCTATCAAAATCTGATGGAAGCACTGAATGTATTTGGAGTATGTACTTCGGATACCAACACACAAACTCTCACTTGAAGTCATCAAGCAGAAAAAAATCTGAGAGTACTTACAACAACCTCTGGCAAACAAAACCGCTGAAAATGGAAGCTTGCACAGGTAGCCTCAACAATCTGTAACAAATAGCAAGAGCAACAAATAATAATTCTTAACCTGAGCTGCTCCAACAGCTGTGCTGCCACTATCAAAAACAACACATGTAAAACTATCTAGATTTGGCCAAATGAGCTGTCAGCATTGTGACTGTAAGTGTAGATGAAGTTAAAACTTGAAGGAGGCTTGTAATAAATGGCCAAATGGGGCTAAAGTTACTAAGGCAGCTTCAATGGCTGGTCTGAGCCCTGGTTAGAACTTTCTAAGGCTTGTGTTCCACTCCTAAATAGGGCTTCAGTAGCACGAGTAGCTACAAAACAGCTTCAGGAGCATGAAGAAGCAAATATGGAAACATAACAGAAAATGGAAAACAGCAAGAAGGAGAATGAACAATAAAAGATTTTTTTTCACAATTCTGTAGACTTTTTTCCTATAAAAACAATCTCTTTCCTAACTTACATGGGTGAAGTTATTGACTAGAGAATCATCTTGTAAGTAATTTACAGCTATTTGCATAGATGTTAGACTAGATTTTGTGTTGCCTCCACAAGCACTGGACTATGAAATAGCACACCTCTATTTCTTCTGGTCTCTTCACCAGTGACTCAGAGCTCAAGGCCACCTTTTTAGGATAGGTCATGTGAAAAAGATTGCCTTTAACTTAGATATTCTCTTGTTTACTTAGCCTTTAGCACTCATACCATTGATATTTATATATACCAATTCAGTGAAGAATATCCTCCTTTATTTCTGGATGTTTAGTGATTAGATTAAGAACTACAAGAGCAAGGTTATAGAACAGGATGAGAAAGTTAAGAAAATCTTACTAAAAAAGGAAAAGAAGGAAAAAAAAGGTGATGCTGTGCGGTAACAGAGGCACTGAATGGTTTACAGTACCATGAATTAGTCTGTAACAAGACAGACAGCACTCCCTGATGTGCCTGTGTTCATTATTGCTCAGCTCAGTGATACACATCCAGAAAAGTATAATGTGTGCTCAAGGAATTCAAGGAACTCCATCTTCCAAAATGAAAGTAGTGTATTTTAATTGTCCCTCTGATCTGAGCCAATTGAATGAACCACATATGCCTTTTCAAAGAACAGATGAGTTTTCACCCATTTCAGCCAAGGACCTTTACCAGCTGCTGACCTAAGCAAAAAGGTGTAAGCAAATAATTCTAGCACATCCAGACATGGACATAATGCTTCACCTTCACAGCCACAGTCAAAGGTTATCTGTCTTTTAATGTATTATACATCTCTTATTTTTCTTCTATTATACATGCTTCAATACAAATATTTTTTTCGGTCATATCAGTTTATTGCGGAGTGCAATGTAACAATTTAATGCCAGTATGACTCATCTAAAACAAAGAAATACATTGCTTCTCGCATGACCAGATACTTTGTACTAGTCCAAGCAGTGGTGCAAGCTCCTGAAGTGGTATGAACAAATAAATGTCTGTTACAGATGTCAGCTGTCAGGTCACCAAGTACCCAAAGACTATCTCAACTTTCAGCAATACGAAAAGCAATCAGACAGCTCTCTAAACACTGCTGTTAGATCAATCTTCCCTAAACATTTCTAATGTAACATTCCCTCCCTTCACTCTTATTTACAGAATAATATCCATTTGAGTATAACAGTGCAGATGACATTTGAAGCTCAAGCTGGAAATGGTTTTCCTCCCATAGGGTATCATCTGTGTGTGTGTGTGTGTGTGTGTGCACCTGCAACCATGTGCAACTATTTGTGTACAGCTGTATCTGTCTGCATAAAGACTTTTGAAACCTTCACCAGTTTTAATCAAATTTGGCAGAGAATATAGATCTTGGATTGTATGGAAATGGATAGCCAAGTAGAGAAGAATGATTTTGTCATTGTGTCCACTTCTGTGTGAGCTCAGCCATTAACAGACACTAAAGAATCTGCTCCTCAGTTACGGTTTCTATTCTGTGTGGATTTTCCAGTTTTTAATAAGGCACAAACCACAAATCTCTTAACTTTTCCACATTTTGAGCATTTGTAACATCTCTCCTGTATGGATTCTCTAATGTTTATAAAGAATGTTTTTAAACTGCATCTATTAGTATAATTCATTTAAGAAGTAAATTAACAAGGAAACAAATCCATTGGAAATAAATGCTCCAGTTTTCAGGGAACAATATAGTTTTATTAAATGACATTACTTTTCAACTAAAATTGCTTAAAAGGATAATAAGAAAACATGTTGCAACTGAAAAATTACTACAGGTTAACAAAACTCCGTTGAAAAGCCATACCATGCAGATTTTCCTAATTTCAGACACTGTTCCAAACTTTGTTGGGAAAATTCCCCTTCAACATTCAAGTCCCTCCCTCTTATGCATTCCTTCATATAAAGATTTCATCTCTGATATCAATATGAAGGCCTTCTGTGAAAATATTTCTCCTGCAAAAATTGTGTTCTGCGTTCAGATATTAATAGGATTCATGCTACTGAGTCCAAGCCACTCCACTGGAGAGCCAGCACCAGGTGTTGAACCAACAGAGATTGAAATCTTCCTCTGTCATAAGACTTGGAGTAACTCCCAGAGAAAGGTCCCTGTGTCTCTGCATTGACTCACGAGGAAATCCAAGTCAGCTACAACAAAACATAAATTTCTTAGTTAAGTTCAGTTAGTCCTGATAAGATGATGAACCTTTATTAATATTCACTTCTTAGGGATCTACACTGGCTTCCATCTCTGGTGTTAAACATCTTGAGTGTGCCCCAAGCCATGGTCCCCTGACTGCCCATGTAGAAGTTTAGCTCACTTTTGGGCTTGCTTCCAGCTTTTGCCTCAACAGGAACTGTGGGCACCATTGAAAAGGTGACACCTTGCTTCAGAGTCTGAACCTGACAAGATGGTATAGACTCAGGTTGCACCCCAATCTGTGTTCCCTTCTCCACCAAGAGTCCACCAAAGTTATTTCAGTTCCTGAACTCTCGGACAACTCCATACTCCATCACGTCATGCTCTGGAGCAGGAAAGCTGGTGTCATCCTATAAAAAGACCATCTCTGATAGACTGAAATATCACTTGCTTTGAGGACCAGCTCCTTTACTGCTGCAGAAAGTCAGCAATCACTTGGGCAGAACACCAGTCCCCTGCTAGGAAGTTGTGTTTGACCCCCTGCCTATGAAGTGTGTCTATGAAGAATCATCTAAAGCTATTGTAGATTGCACATGGCAAATGACTAGCCATAAAAAACCAAGCTTGGATCTCTGGCTTCCATGGCTTCATGGCTTGATGGTTTTCAGACCTCTGTCTCTGATGCTGCTTGACAGGACAGTTAGAGGAGCCCTGTAAACCAGCCTGTTGCTGAACTGACTTTTATCACATTTATTTTATTCTTTTGTGTTGTGTTTTTTTTTTTTTTTTTTTTTTTTTTTTTTTTTTAAACTGCAAGAAACACTACTACATGTCCCAGAAAAGCAAATATGAACTGCACATGCCCCAGAAGAAGGTATGAACTGCAATCTGCCATAACATCCATGTATTTTGTTTACTCTTGTCCTCATCTTTAAGTCACTTAAACATAAACATGAATCAGGTGCTACAGTTTGAATCTCTCAGATGTGAGAGAAAAAACAGTAAATCCTAAATGGAACCTAAACAGAAGGTGGGGAAAAGAGCTTAGGCTGTTTTAGAGGCCCTATGATGCATTAAAAGTATGTGGATTTTGTTTGGGGATTTTTGTCCTGCCTTATCATTTTGACAGCTTGGGAAGTAGCAGCATTATTGTATGCTTATAAATTTTGCATGCAGATATGGCAGAGCAAATCCACCCAAAGAGACACTTTAATGTGAGGAGAAAGGATTATGAAAATAAATGACAGCAACACACCTTGGTTCTGTCTTAGTGTAGAGGACTGGACTGCAACCATAAGAGATATCATGATAAAGGGGTAGTATGTAGGTGAGCATCCTGGGAACAATCTAGGAAATGAACTGTGACTCAGAGTTGCAATTTGGTCACTTGTTTTTTCTTGGCTTTAGGAGCAGGTTGACAGTAATTTGAAGCAGCCCCTTGCCAAGCCCAGCTTTCTCCTTTCAATTAAACAGTGCAGTGAGTCTGGGTGGAGCCCTGGGAGATATGTGAAAAGAAGGCACAGTCTATTCATTTCTTGTGAACTCTCCATCCTTTTATGATGAGCTTTCAGACAGATTACCCACACAGGAATGTAAGGGTGAGGAATGATTTTGCAGCTGCAGAATGAATCCAGCAGAGTTTCTCTTCTCTCTCCCTCCACAGAACACCAGTCTATCAGATCATACTTCAGCAGGCAGACTGTGGGATTTGGTGCTTGGCTGTAGCCAAAGAGCTCTCTTTCTAGCAGGGATCCCTTGAATCCTGGGACCTCGTAAGTAACATGCCCCAGTTGTTAGACAGCTTACCAACTCCCCCTGTGCTTTGTTATCCTGCAGATCAGAGTGATGGGATGCCCAGGCCAGGCCTAGGAGCCCTGGGGTTGTGCTGTGAGCCACATGCTGGAGAAGTTTGGTTTAGGAACTTATTGTATGGAGTCTTACTCTTACTATTGGTAAGTCAGTTTTCAGTAAGGGAACAGATTTCCCTCGTTTTCTCTGAATTCAATCTTGATATCATGACTTTGGGCCAAAATCTGCCATCTCTGCTCATGCTGAATAGTAGCTTTCCCTTGAGAAGCGTGTCTCTAAGCTGTGTTGACAGTGACTTGTCAGTGTACCTCATGGGGTGCTGGTTTTCTAAGGACTTAAAGCAAGGCATCAGTTGGACTCTGCTGGAGCTACTGCCCTCATGAAGGGCGGAGGTTTTCTTCTGCAGCAGCCAGGAGGTGGCTGGAACAAAGTTTCACATGATGTGGTGCTAGAACATGGCCAACATGACATGGTCGCCCAGACTTGGGTACTGCGAAGTGTGCAGGAATTGGGATGATATGCATGCAGATGTCTCTAAAGTGGTATGCTCTCCCATGTAATTCTGGATGCTGTCTGTTTCAAGAAGCACTGTATTGTTCAACATGGAGAAGGCTGGTAGGAATTAGCTGTATATCTCATTCATTCCTGTTCTGAATTCTTTTTCACAGTTGTTATTTACAGTCTAAGCCTATGAATTTGAGCCAGCAATATAATTATGATATAAAGATTAATTATAGAAAATTTCAAGAGGAAAAAGCATCTTTCTTCAGAGGAAATTGCTAAAAGCAAATCCTGTCTTTCCACAAGCTATTACAAAGACTCCAAGCTGCCGTGGCCTTACTCATGCACAGACCAGAGGATTTATATTAGTTTATGTATTTTCCTTTATTGACTATGTTTACAGAAGGGGCAGCTATCAGTCATGAACTGGTATCCTTCAGGCTTTAATCAGTGTTCAGAGAAACCACTGCAGTCACAGACATGGGCTAACACATAAATTTACATTTACAGGACAAAATCATCTGCCATCAGCTGGCTGGAAAGGTTGGCATTTCTACTACGACATGGAAGATCTCTCAGGACCGATTGTCTTCCTCCTCTCAGATCTCAGTAAGCAATGCCAGATGCAGCCTTCCCAGTTGTGTGTATAGCTGCAGCTACACAGCTTTCCCTGACTCCCTCATGCAGCTGCTGCTGCTCTTGCGTATGTTTAGTTTCAGGGTCAAACCCTTGCATGGTCTATATGAAATGACATATGTGCAGGAATTATTTAATCATGACAATCCTCCAAGTTAATAGGGAAGGCAGAAAGGATAGCCAGAACTCAAGCGATACCTTGAAAATAGTTTGTTTGCACCTTTAAATATACTACTATAAGCACAAAAACAGAGGGCACTCATAGAAACTTAGCCTGTACATTTATAAATTACAAATGACTTCATAAGTAATTTTGCTTTAAAAAAGGCTTTCAAAAACACATTGAGGTTTTCAGTGTGTGCGTACTATAATTTCCCTGAGCATTGGAAAGCTGGCAGTGTTGACATTTATCTGCACAGTGTGAACTTACAGGCTCAGTTCATTGCAATGGGAAGAGGAAAAAGGGAAAGTCACACCCTGAATATTATTTTTTTTTTAAATCTCTTACAACATGAATGCTTAAATTTTAATCCTATTGTATCAACACGTACAAAGAGCATTTCCACAACTGAAGGAGATCTGCCGATATCTGTGATAGCAATACTTTGAAAACTGAAGCACCAGAATAGCCTCTAATAGGCAGCTACTGAACTGACCTCTCATCCTGCCCTCAGGATTTCGTGGACCTCAAAGTACTGACATATGACCTGCAGTAATGAAAAGTAGGGTCTTGTGGATTATTGCATCTGCATTTAGAAAACTGAATAAAGAACAAAGGGTTTCAGGGAACTTGTTTGTATAGAAGACCTCTGCATTTCCTGGGGTCTGTAATATAGGAGACATCTGCTTTTGTAGTTACTCTGCATTAAAACTAAACATATAACCTGAACACTTGCTATTTATTAATTTACATGTTGATACTAGTAGCTACTCCCTAAGGTACTTGGCTTTGTCCTAAATCTACTCATTTTAAAATCAATAGTTAAATTTCTACTCACTTCAAAGGAAGGAGAATTAGGGTAATAATGAGGGCTTTGGCAATCTAGTTTGATAAGTATGTAAAGAGTGTAAGATATCTGTTGGCAGTAACTATCTAAAAGAGACACAGAAAGAAAAGGGTCATGTGGAAACCCAGAAGAGAAGCTATAAAAATTAAATATTTGCTCTTTTCCTATCCCTCCAGTTCCCTCTGACTGCACAAATGTAAAATGCAGTTTTGATTCAATGTAAAATAATAAGCAATAGAGGAAAGAGTTGATGTGTCAGACTCTGAGCTGGTTTAAACCAGCAGAGCAATCTATATCAGCTGAGAGCCCGGACCCATGAGATTGTTAAATGATTGTTAATTATTGCAAGAAAATAGCTCCTTTCATGGAGTTTTCCCTATTCACCCCCCAAGAAAATTCACATAATGGTTAATTCCACTCTGTCAATTTCAAAGAGTTTTTAGACTCTAGTGTAACATCAGAATAAGAGAATGATATTTTAGCATTTTATTTATTAATATATTTATTTATTTAATTATTTATTTTTGAGGAGTGGGAAGATGGCAAAATAGCTTTTTTGGATATGTAAAGATAAATGTCGAGGAAAGCATTTTTGAATGTATGAAGACAAATTACTGAGTGGCTGTAGATAATGCCTCTGTAATTCTATAACAAGGGGAGATAGTTACAAACGGTCTGCAAAACTAAATCTCTGGATGAGATAAACCAACAAAATTTTAAAAATAGATAATGAAGTGAAAAGTAAATACAGGAAAATCTACAAGATTTTACCAAATTGGGAAATAAGTATTAATTAGCCAAAACCAGCCATACTGACATTCCAACCTGCTGATTAAACATCTGTATTGTATTAAAATCTTTATGTAGAATGTAATAGTATTATATTATATGTTATCATACTGTAAACATGCATACGCTGCAGATACATTAGTATATTTCTCATTTCAAATCAGATTTACTTTCTGTATTTCTGCCTTAATTTCCACTGAGCTGACCTTAATTATAGTGATGCTGGAGAAGAATACAGCCTAAGTTTCCAAAGGTGGTATTGAAGATAACCAGCAATAATACACAGATCAACCAAGGAGAGGGAACCAGAAGAGTTAAAAGGACTTGAGGAGAGTTTTGTAGTTAGTGTAGAACTGAAATTTATGCTAGAAGGTCATTAAATGTGCCATAAATGCAGACTTATAAGTGCTTAAAGAGTGGCTATGAGACCAAAGGGGAAAGGTATGCAGGAAGAGTAACAATTTGTTCTAAAGGAATACTGTTCTGCAGCACGGTTTAGCTCTATATTAGAACTTGCTTTGACCTGGGAGGAGGGATGTACACCAGGGGAATGAAATTTGTTGATGATACATACTAGGAAGGGGCAATCAATAGAAAGAAGAAGGGCAAAAAAGTCAAGATGACTCTGACAGAATGTGCCCAAAGGAAGATAAGTGCCTTATGCAATTAAATGTAGAGAAGTGTAAGATAATGAGATTAGGGACACAAAATAAGAGAAGGCGCTTATGCCCTATGTAATCATATGGTACAGAGTGAGTAGAAGCAGGATCTGGAGGTAGAGGGAGATCAAAAACCTTCAGGACAGTGGTTAACAGTAATATAAAACGTTACCATTGATTCAGAGAGGTAACAATAATATCATAGATTAAGTTATTCCATCTCCTGCATAAGGGATTTATGAATGAAGCTGCACTTGCAATACTGTGAGGAGTTCTGTATGCCTTATAAAAATAGCAGAGGCAAAGGAAACTGGACAATAGAATCAGGTAGACAGCAAACTTAATTATTCATAAAGGTCAGAGAACAAAACAAAATTGCCTGCAGTCTTTGCAAAGAAGGAGAAAAAAAGTGAATCTTACTGAGGAATTTGAGGTCTGGAAAATCGTAGTGAGACTAGAAGCAATTGCACTACAATTTGATCTACTAATACATAGAAGAGTAGAAACATGTTTGGAAACAATTAAAATGAAACTGAACAAAAATGCAGAGTGAGGTGTGGTTAATAAGTGGCATACGTTGCCAAAGTTAACAGCGGAAGCAACAGGAATAAGCATCGTTCCCTGGATAACTATTTGTTATCCAGCTAAGATTTGTTTCCTCAGGTAGCTAATATTTTTAAAAGGGCTGAATTCTAGATGGACTACCTCTCATTCTAAATATTCTTTTCTCCCACCATTAAATAAATAGGGAGCTAACATATATGATTGCTTGTAACTCAGAAATGTCTGTCAGTTGCCTAATTGATGGTGGCATGAATGTGGGTTTCAAGAAGGATTTCTTCTGGAAATGGGACCTCAGTGGTATGCAAGTGTCTGTCATAAGAATCATGATCCTGAAGTCCCAGACTTTGCTGCCTCTTGGCTTTGGAAGCTCATTAATTCTGCTGGCACCATCTTTAAAACTTCTAATTTTTCTTTACACATGCTGAAGCTACTTGTTTTTGATAGAACTGCATAACATGGCCATGCTTAAGTGCAATTGGAGTCCAGAAACAAAATCTAGGATGCATTTACATGAGCGCACTCCCTACTGAATGCAGTTGCACCCATTTCTTGCTTTTAAAATATGGCCCCTCTCCTCTTTTCATTTAACTGCTGTCCAGCTAGGAAACCTACACATATGGAAGATGGAGGTCTAATGCCATCTTCTTTAATGAGAATGCAAATTTACAGCTGCCACATGTCCTATCCGTGGACTTATAAGCCCCTGTCCTGTGGAAGAGGCAGCTCATCACTGTTCAGGTAAAGATTTCATTTTTTACGGGGCCCAGAAGGATTTGTTGTAATGTTGTTGTTTAGAAGCAGCATTAATAGTGCTTCCAGTCTCTAGGAATTATGTTTATTGTTCAAATTCAGTTCCATTTAACCTAAGAGAGAAAGGCCTAGGAGGTCCGAACAGAACTCAAATCCCCCTTCTCAGGTGACAACTAGCCAGCAGTCCTTTTCCTTTGTAGGTATGACTTTTCTCCCTGCCATTCAATTTTGTATTCTTTTGTTAATAAGGTCACAAATTAAGCCTGAGTAACGGTGACTGTCTTAAGAAGCTATGCTTAGAATAAATCTTTGTGAGGAAATTCAAATTCACCAAGCTAACCTCATTTCCTTGGCAAGTTTTAAAGTCATCTAACAATTTTATAAAAATTTTATTACAGTGGCTCTGCCAGCCAGGTTTAAAAGGCAAAAAATGAACCTGCAAGGAAACAACCCTGTGACCCTTTAGCTGGGGTGAGCTGTGAATGCCCAGGGAGTGGAAGGGGTTGCTTGCTTCTCATCTTAAGCAACACTTGGTAAAGTGGGAGATTCACCTCATCTGTGGTGTTTCCATACTGGCTCTAAACTGACCTTGGTTAACTTATTTGTGTCTTTTTCGAGCTATCAAACACTCCCATGGTAGAGGCCTATATAACCCTGCTCAACATAGTAGATCTAAGAGGTCTTACAGATCTAAGGACTCCTGAACCCTTTTTATAGATTTATCTCTGAGTCCATAGAGGATGTCTGTCTATACGAGTACATGTACATGTGTGTATATGTGTACTTCTGTAAGCTGAGGGCATGCGCCCATTCTGTCTCACCTTTCATCTAGTACTTGCCTTATCTCTTCTATTTCTGGCTTTTTGATGTGAAAGCCCAAGAACTACTGCAGTAGTGTTTCTTCACTGCTTTTTTTCCTCCTTTCAGCTTACAGCCTGGACGTGTTGGAACAGCTGCTCTTTTTTCACAGGCTAGGAAGGACCATATGCTTGATATCAACACATCCCTAGAATAACAGGTGGCAAATGTATTTATGTTGCTAATATTCCCACTTAGGTTTTAAACTGCCTGAGCTCCAACTCCCTTTATAGCAATAATACTTCAGAATTCAAATCTTTGCTTTCTGGAAATCCAAATAACATGAATTGATTCCACTTGGTTTTGCTGATTTTATCAATATAGTGTTTTCTGCTGGTGCCTATATCATTATATTAGTTTCTGACGTGTCAGGTTATGACTGGTTTTCATAGATTTGTCAGTTATTTTCACATGACTCTGTTTATTACACCATTATAATTACACTATTATAATACACCAGTATGCACTGTAAGCACAAGCTGCCCAAATTGATTAGCTTCCTAATGAATTCAGTCTTTTAACTATGAAATGCTGATAATGGAAAGGGATAATGCTTTAATGAGGTCTAAGGCCCAGATTCATGGGATCATGTAGGCATGTGTTCCCACCAAAATCTGTGGGAGTAAGGTCCCTTCCATAGTAAAAACTTAAATCCCACTGACTTTCTCTTTTACATTTGTGCTTTGTTTTGTTTTGTTTGTTTTAAATGAAACTTAACATGATGCAGTTGGGCATTTTATACCAGGTATTTCCTTCTTACAAGATACCTAGAGCCTGAAAAACTCTTCAAGGCATAGATCATACAACAAATTAGAACAAATTACAACAAATGAAAGCAGAAACCAAACAGCCTGCTTTGTTGGCAAAAGGTATTCAACTGGTTGATTTTACATTCCCAAAAGCTGTTTCTTTAGCACATATTGCTGAATTGCACTCTTCAACTCAAATAATTAACATCTACATTGAAGAAAAGTAAAAAATGTTATTTTTCAGTTTTTAAGTGGAATTACTTTACTTCCTTTATCTTTTATTAGCTTCAATTATTTTCCCCCTTTTTGCAACCTTCATAATGGATAGCAGAATTTGGTATTTTTTTTCTCATATATTTGCTATTAATGTTTCTATTACTGTGTTTATTTTCTATCTAAGTATTGATACATCAGAAGGCAGAAAGTGTTGCCTCTAATGGTCAGCAAGGTTATAATGCTGGCATGTGTTAGTCTTTATAGTAATCCATGAAAAAGACTGATAAATTCATGTGTGGCAGCAGCTGGTCAGACCATGAATATCTGAATACCGAGAAAATACAAGTGTTGATATTCAAAGCTATTGGCTTTTCTTATATATTACCATTATTAGTTGTGATGTATTAGAGATCACAAAACAAGCAACTGCATTTTGAAATTTTCTTGACTATACTCAGGTAACACCTGAGGTCATCCGCTTTTCTTCAGCAATTCTGCATCCTCTTTAAATTCCTATAGAATGACACAATTCTACTTTGGAATATCATTTGAGGTCTATCGGCTAACAGAAAAAGGTTTTAAAGCTTTCAGATATACTATTTCATCTTTGGGCTGTCATGAAGATAACATTTATTTGAACAGGTCAAAGAAAAGAGATGCCCAAACATTTGAACTTGGTATTTGAAGTTAGATTTGTTAATCCATTTGCAAGCAGTAGACTAAAACCGAGAGTTTCCAGGGGTTTTGAACATGTCAAGATGGTTTGTTCCATTGTAGGGAAAAAATGTTTTTAAACTAGTATATTCACTATCTTATAAAAGATTTTTGCAATACAAACCTACCAAGAGCTTCCTTTCAGGATCAAGGTCTCATCATGTTGAGTACAGTAAAAGCATTTCTGAGAACATGATGCTCATAAGAATTTAATTTCTAAAAATGCAGGTGATGCAAAGACTGAGGAATAAGGTTGATCTAGTAGAGTTTCTGTGTATACTCACATATATAATAGTATATAGACAGGAGCAACAATCATATGATTATTTCATAACAAAATGACATCACGGTACTGATGGGTCCTGAGGAAAGACTGAGAATATGTGTGAGAAATGGGAACGATTCTACATATACAGGAGGCAATAATCTCTGTATAAATGAGATGACAAACAGGAAGGACAGAGAATGGAAAGCATGCTAAAACCAAATAAAAGATAATGAAAATAATATATGTGTGTATACATATGCACGCTATTTTTTAGATATACACACACAGACACACACCTGGAAATGTATCATAGACTATTACAGAAGTTGTTAATATAGTAATGATGTTGAAAATCACAGCTTGTTTTCTTCAACACTCTGGTCACATACCAGGCAGACATTTACTACATCTTGATCTCGATCCACAGCTACATGAGGTCAGCAGACACTGTTTCACCTCGTTCAGTGGACTTTCTTTCATCTCTTCACTTTCTGCCTAGGCACTCTATGGTAATAGCTGACTTCAATATAGTCAGTAGGAGCAGGTTTTATTGCTGCCCTGTTTGTTGGTTCACTGGTCTTTACCTTTATAAAGCACTTATCTCAGTAGAGCATATGTCAGAATTGGGCAGTTGTTTCTGTGGAGCTTCTCTGTAGGATATATCTCAAATTTATTTCACCTGAACTGCATGAGCAGTTGTGGAGATCCGGCTGTGGAGTTGTGTTTGTTCCTACTGAAATCATGGATACTGTCTCTTCTGACATCAGTAGTCAAGTTTCAGCATAAACCCCTTTATCTTTAATTTGAGTTACACTGACTATCATTTGCTAGTTTAAGGCAAGCTGTTGATTGACATGTGGATATGGAAAAAACATATTTGGAGATGGAGCAACGATAGTGGAATACCCATGACAGAAGAAACATTATTCTTAACAAGACAGCACTTACAGAACAATGTCAAAGAAGACAGAAGCAGAAAACTAAACAGTTTTCTAAAACTACATCAGTGTTGAAAAAGAGATCAAACTTTGCATGAACCATGAAACTTTAAAATGAAGTAAAGCTTCAGTGTTCAGCAATATCATCTTTAAAGAGACATGCCAAATAGTTTGGGATGAATTCAAATATTTCCTCAAACAGAGACAAGTGCAATTGGTTTTAGAGAAGCTTGGCAGTGTAGGAGGATGTCTCAAGGGTAAAGGTAGATTTAAGGCACATTGCTGATGAGGGTGGGATTTGGTAGAAAACACCTTCTAAGCAAGAAATAGCAGATAAAGTATATTTTACAGAATAAAGTCGTTGAAATAAAGTCCTGTACTGGGAGGACCAGCATAGGAAGACCACCATCTTTGTTCTTTTCCGTATTTTGGTCTCTAAATGAGTTCTGTCTTTGTCATATATAATTTAGGATATAATCAGGAAGTGGTAGTGAAGATTTAAAACCACAGTGTTTCTCTCAGGGTTTTATTCTCACATGAGATTGGACACTCTGCTGGACTGTACTTGGCACGTGGATATACTTGACTTTACCAAGTTAAAAAAAAAAAGTGGGGGGGAATAGAAAGTTGATTTAAACCCCCCCAAATAGCATTGTGTGAGGTATGCTGGAGTTATGGTTACAGCACTGCCTGAGATAGCTGACAGCCAAATCATACTACTTCAGGGAGAGGAGAGTTACACGTAATCTTTCCTATGCAAGAACCTCTAATGGATAGGTTGTTAATGCCAACACTGTAATACTGTTTCAGGCTGATTCCCCTTGCAGTCAGGTAAGAGTTTCAGGGAATAATTATTGGCAAAAAAAAACATTATTGAAATTTGTGGTCATTCATATTGCCAAAAATGTAGATTATCAATATCAGCAATTCTTCTGTCATTGTCACCAACAGCTTGCTTGCTGTAAGACGTCAGGGCTTCTGGAGCTTCTTCCATATGTGCGAAGAACGTGACAAATATTCCTTTAGTAGAAAGACCTTTAGTAAAGGACCTTTAGTAAGGGCCCATAAGAGTGACAGCCAGTAAGAACTTGCTCTGCTCATGTCCTCAATATTTTTATGGCATTGAAACAGTAAAGAATGACTATAAAGCAGTAACTTGTGATACCATCCTCTCTAAGATAGCACATCAAGAAGTTGTACATATCCCTCCTGGTGACTCACAGTCACTTCTACTCCCATTCTGCTTCAGTTAATGCATACATTAACAAAGGCACATTTAGGTACAAAGATTTTACCTGATTTTGAGGGTTTTGCCCACTTAGTCTAAAAATGCAAAAATAATCAATAGTTGCCACTATGAAAAGTGTCTGTATTATAGATTGATGATACAATCATTCATAAAGTGATTTAAGCAGATAACTCACAGATTAAACAGCTCTGCTACAGCCCGGACTTTAAAGCTGGCATTTAACGTAATTTTTCCATCAATATAATCTACTCCCAATTTCTACACAAAACTTAAAAGTCTATGATTAGCAGGAAGTAATGCAGACACTAGCAGATTAAAAAGAAATTTTAAATTTATTCCTTGATATTATTAAATAAAATTCCATGCCAAGTCTCCTATTTGCAAATACAAAGAAATTTGCACATTATTTTGATGCAAGAAATTATTCCTCAGCTAGACAAAGAAAAGGCAGTAGGAACACCTATTGTTTCATCTCAGTCTATCATGATGTGGGGTGATACTCTGTGCCAGAAGAGAGGAGACTGAGCCAGGTTGTGCACTTACTGTCTGGGAAGGGGCAACTAATAGATGTGTCTACTCAACTGAAAGCACTGCCAACCAGAGTTGCTCTACTCTGCTCTCCTCATGGAAAGGAAGCTCTTGTATTGGCCTGAAATGCTGCTCCAGTGGCCAGTGTCTGTTGCATGAACCTGCCACCCAGAAATAGGGGAAAGAAGTGAAAACTCCTGGCACATCCTGGGGAACAGCACCACTAGACCTCCCACAAAACCAGTGCTTTCCCGGGGGTGGCATGGGAGTAGTGGATCAGGGGGTTCCCTGGACAAAATCTGGGGCTCAAGCCCAACAAACACTAGGAGGAAGTACAATCTCTTAAATGTAGATGCCTTAAAGGAAAAGTTAAAAATCCCAGAGTTTTCTGAGACATTCTTGACTGCAAATTCGAAAAGACCCAACAGAAACATAATATAATCTTGTTCATTATTATATTTCTGTGGTGAAAAAACACAATAATTGGTTCAATCTGATGTTAAAACATACCAGTTGGTGCTTTAAAATGTTGAACTACTTAAATGGATGGAACAGCTGCTCCATAACAGGAGAACTATATCCAGCAAACCTTGACATCATGAGCTTTTGTGAAGTTTGATGCACTGGCAATGCCACTTCAATGTTTCTGAAAGGACTTAAACACATTGTACGCTGAAACAGAAGAGATTGTGAGCATTGGAGTGGCATTTGTTCTAGACATAAATATGACAGCATTTTTAATGGAATACACTCTTTTCACAGACAGATTTAGTCAAGCAGCTTTGATGAACCCAACAACATTTGAGGGCAATAATGAAATTGAAGAGATCAGCTCTTAAGTGAAGGAATTTATGGACTAATCGCTGAAACAAGATGTGCTCCTGAGGAAAAAATAATTCAATGCCGAGTGGAAACAGAGGACAGGGATCAAATTATACAGAGCTGACACAGATTAGAGGTGATCGATAAATGAAAACATTTATTATACGATGGCTGACTGATGATGTATCTGAATGCAGTTGGCCTTCGTAGGCTCCAATAGTTGCATACACCAACTCATACTCCTGTTGGTCAAAATAAAAAGGTAAACCTTTAGCCACCTTGAAGTTAAAGTCCCTTTCCTGTATTTGCTATGTAGGCCCAGTGATTAATCAAAATGTCTCACAGTAGGTAAGATTTTTAATGGGCTCAACGGGGTCTTAGTTTGCATCTCTTTTGTGAATTTCTCTATAACTGAGTTATACGGGCAAAAAAGGTAAGCAAAAGTGAATTTCAAAGTTAGAGTCCTCCTCATTGAGAACTACTTTTTTTGCTCAAACATTTTAGTACTGACAAATGTGTTACACAAATATGTTCCACAGAAGTGTACTAACCTCGTGACTTGCCTGATCAGTCACAAATAGCTAAAGCAAATCAAATTGTGTACACTCATAGAACATGCTATATACAGTTTAAAAAGCTCTCCCCAAACTAATCAAATACTTTGAATATTGAATAGATTAGAAAAATCATGGACTGCTTGTGAATATACCACAATCAGACAGAGAGGTTAAACTCATTGGATGCATTATTCATTGTGAATTATTTGCTCTACCTATCGGTGGGGAAGCTTGCAAACACTACTGCTGTATCTGTGATCATCTAACAGCCTGAAGAAGGAAATCTGATTGCCCTTATCATTACATAGTATCTTGCCATTTAGATGAGGATTCTATTTATTTATTTATTTATTTTTCTGTTTATCTATTTCTTTATTTATTTTGCCTGAGAAAAATGTTGTCCATCAAGAGCACAGATGTGCTAGGGACAAACTAGAATGGCTGCTGTAAAGACAAATCATGTCTTCAATCTACCAGCATTCTTTACAGAAGTCAGGGAATGATGAATAAAGAAGAACAGAAAATATGGTGGGTTTAGTCTGTCAGTGAAATCTACCGTAATGTTTTTTCAAAAGGGGTAAAGAAAACAAACAGGATTGGTAAATTTAAGTAATGGGCTCTAATGTAGAAAAAGGGCAAATAATAACATTGCAGTTTCAGAATATGAATGAGTTAAGGCTGTACAAGGTAAAATACTGATCTAGAAGGGAATACAGAGTAAAGTGGTAACATTTGTATGTGAAATTATATATATATATATTTTAAATTTAGATCCAGTGTGGATTGATAGGGAATCTGGGAAATGATGTGAATACAGCACAGGGTAACAGATGAGAAAACAGTTCTTCCACCATATATAACCTTTAATTTTTCTATACCGACTGCACTCTATTATTATCTCATGTGAGCATAAAAAAGGAACAATTACACATAGTGGAAGTGCTGTTTTAACTTTTGTACATGCTATGAAGTTATAAATGAACTTCAAATGAACTGCAGTTCTCGAACATCTTAGAGCAGCAATGGGACCAACCCTTACTCAGAATATCGTAAGAAGGAGACAACCAGTGATAATAGAAAATCCCAGCAACTATGCCTAAAATTTTCTCAAAAAGCTAACTGCTGCTAAATTTTATGAAGTCAGACTGCCTACTAGTTCAACACAAGATATGACATCAACTTTATATGAATAATGAAAATCTCACTAATTTTTGTAGCCTGCTTTTAATATGTCTTTTGAGTGTTGGTCATATAATGATTCAGGCAATAAAACAATTTGTAACTTTAAGAGCATGAGCAAGACACTCATACATACAATTCCTAACCTGTAAAATCATTCATTTATATAACTGTTATCACTGTGGAACATATGCAGAATTTTATTAGCTTAATGATGCTAAGATATTAGTGAGTAATCTATTTTAGGTACCATGACCTCCTTCAAAATGTCTATTAATGGAAGGAACGTGACAAAATGTAAACCAGTGTTAGTCTGCGTAGGAATGGCAGCCTCTATATTGAAAAATTGTTATCTTAGGTTCTTTTAAAGGGAAGAATGGGTAGCAGCGGCCAGCCAAAGGAGTGAATGGCAGCCTTCCTCCTTTCTCCCCTCTCAAACAAATGGTTTTGGAGATATAGAAATGCTAAGTTAGCAAAGTCTTCTCCCTTTCAGCACTGACCATCTTATTTAACATCACTTTAGTTCTCCATGTGTATCAGGTAGCTCAACACATTTCATCAATAAATAAGGAGATGCTGTATCAGGATTTGGATATGAGGAAAAAGAATTCTGTACAAAACCACTTCACTTCCAGGCAGCATCCAACAAATATCTCAGTATAAATGTTAGGACACTAATTTTGGATGGTGTCCCTTCAAATAAGCCATAAATTATCTTTCCTAATCATGTCACATGCAAAAGGATGTCATGAAATATATGTTTCCTCTGTTGTCTTGTCACTAAAAAATCAAACTTATTTTAATATGAACCTGAACAGTTCTGTTGGGCAATTTCTTCAGTGACGATGTTCAGTTAGAAATCAAAAGACAACATGATAAATAGTAAATTAAATTACATTTTCCATTTAAACTTTAATAACCATTTTTTAAAACTAAATGCAAATGAAGTAATTATAACTAGCAAAGATAATACATGCAAAAAACTTTTTTTGGTCATTTTCTTCTTATGTATGCCTTAATGTTCCAAAAATAAAAAAGAACAATACCCAGCGTATTGAAAGATTTCTAAAAACCAGAATATTGCTGTTGCTCGACACATGCAAAATTCAGCCCTGCAACTATGGTAGAAACCTGCCAATAAGAGAAACTTGAACAAAGCCCTAGTACTGCAGTGGTATCAAAATGTGATGTAAAAGGCGTTAGTTACCCCAATAGTTTAACACATCTATATGATCATCTTAATAAACATTCTGAAATATAGACAATAGTTTTGGGTTTAAAAATAGCTAATATTATTGGGCTGAATGAGACAAACTTTCATGTGACATCTTTCTCACACTCTCTAGCAAATGGGTTGCACCAGAATTTTCCATTATAAGTTTTCAGAAATTGGAATAATAGGAAAATCCAGGTTGCAAGAGACCTCAGGAGGCCTCGGATCTACCCTTCTATTTGAAGAAGCAGTCAACTTTGTGCTCAGACAGGGCTGCTCAGGGATTTATCTTGTTGGATCTTGAAAATCTCCAATAACAGAGATCGCACAACCTCCCTGGGGAGCCTGCTCCAGTGTTTGACCATCCTCATGGTGAAAATAGAAAAATATTCCTATTAGTACCATCAAATAGGTGTTTGAAACGTCTCTGCACTACAAGAGGTAAAGTTTGGAAACTGGCATCAGACTACAAGTATAGGCAGAAAAAAATTACAACTGTACTACAGTTACACTGCAGACAGAGAATAAAGGATGATAATGCAGAGGTACGTGAGACTTAGATTTACGTCCAGGCATTAGAGGCCCAGCAGGAGTTGGGGTTTTGCACTGCTTTCACGGATAAAGGCAGTAGGTAACTCTTGCATGATGATGAGTTACCCAGTGTGTGCATGGTTTCTTCCCTTCCTGTGGCTTTGACCGGGTCATGCAGTGATACCCATGGCTGGAGCATGTTATAAAAGCTGTGTAACAGTGAAATAAAAGACCCCACCAAAACAAAGGTAAAGAACAGAGAAACTGATGAGGGAGAAAGCACACCAAAGTTGGTTACAGGTGGTTAGACCAGCAAAAGGATTTCTTTTGCTAACAGAGTTTGCCCAAGTATCCAGCAGCTGTACCCTGAGAAGAGTCTTCTGACTCTGTAGGTTTTGCCGGCCCTGATGAGTGAGTTACTGTTCCAGTATGCTATAGCATCATGTCTGAGTAGCGTATACATGATCTACCCTTTCTGGCAATGAAATTTTTGCCCTTTTAAAATTTTTTCATTTTTGCTAAGTAAATTACTTTGTCCAGTCAGAGAGTAGGCTACTGTAGTGGTCATGTATTTTTCTATGGGAAATTTCTGCCTACTTCAATTAAAAATGACATAAAATTCCCAAGGAGATCAAGAACAGTCTCAGCTGCCAAGCTTACCCAGCACAGAAACATACAGAAGATCCAGGAGGGGTCTTTTGTTTACCAGTTGAGGAATGTCGTCTCTACCCCATAAGACAGAGAAGCAACTACATCTGTGCTTAATTGAATTTGTATCATAATGGCATTGCTATTGCCACCCTCCTCTTTTATGAGGCCATAATCCAGATCCACCAGTTTTCTGCTCAGGAAAGGTGTTCCTGCTTTGCAAAGCTGGGGTGGCTACACCGGTGTCATTGCTCAAGTGAATGCGCTTACATCCTTGGGAACGAATACAAGGAGAGCAACACCTGCCTTTGGGCAGAGCGCACCATCAGATTTCACTGGGAGGGGGTGCCCCAGAACAGGGGTTCCCCCAGGGCAGAGCAGCCCTGAAAGAGGGTCCCAGGACTCCGTGAGACCTGAGGTCAGGCCTGACCTGGCTGCAAATCGCTTGTGGGATTGTCCAAGAGCCAGGCCTGGAGGGGAGACAGGGTGAAGGCACCAACCGGGGGGGGTCTGAGGGCAAGGACTGGAAGGGAAGAGCCCTCATCCTCCACCTCGGCAGCGCAGGTGCCAGGGTGGACACTGCTGGCCTTCCGCACAACGCTGGGGCCGTCAGGAGCTCTGCCAGGAGGGGAACATCTTGCCTTACCTCTGCGAGCAGCCCAGCAGTGCAGTTTCACCGCTCTGTTCATGTTGAATACTAAATATTCTTCTCTCCGTTGCTTCCGTGGTGAGGATGTGAGACCTTTTCCAACCCAGTTTCATTTTGTTGTTAAATTGCATTGGCCAGTCCTGACGACTGAAGAGCAGCCCACTCGTTGGGATTTCTTCAAATGATTCTGACAGGTACATTTTGTCAAAAATAAACCACAACTGTGACTGCCTAATCCCAAAAAGCCTTTATTTAATTTTAAATGTGTCAGTGCAAAACATGACCAAACACAACAAGCAACTATAATCTACTGAATGTGTAACATGGATGCTGAATTATTGTTATGTTTCAAGAAAATCTTTGTTATTCCTTTATAAAAGAAAAAAAAAATATGAAAAGTATGAAAGTGATATTAAGCAGATGTTAGACTGGAGTTGTCAATCTTGTCTAAGCACGCAGGTGCTAATGTGTTATAATTATCCCTTCTGGCAGTTGATATTTAGGATTTTGGATCCCACCTAGTCAATCACAGCTGTAATTGTTAAGCTACTTACATAGCTAATATGCTGGGTAATAACCAGATCAAGATTTAATATTTGACGTTTACCATCAATTATCTTTTCTTCTGACATACATCTCCCCCACTCAGGTTCTTGCAGATCGGAACACTCTTCTGATTTCAGTAAAATAAATAAGAATCTGGCTATAGAAGAAGACTCAAATAAAAAATATTCCTGTCATTGCCTCTTGTCTCATTGCCTCTTGTTTCTTAAAGAAGAATAAGATATCTTCTTGTTACAAGCTTTACAGGTATAATCATTTGATTCAGAACAATTCCCTCCCTCTTTACTTTTTGATGGATTTATTTACAGAAAATCTCATACCCGCTATTGCAAAAATGTGGTGTAAGCACGTGAACCTAAGCCAGGCATATTTTCAGATGACAATATTTGCTGTGAAACAAAGTGTTGGCATTTGTTTTGTAGCTGAAAAATATATCCACGTGTTCACGCTGTGTATATATATTTTTCCTCCTAAAAGCACTACGAAAATTAATTCTGAATATAAAACATTTTTAAATTAAAATTAATTTTCTGATTTTTTAGTCTTTACTCTTCTACTAACTAAAATCTGTGTCATAATTTTTCCTCCGATCAGCACAAGTGGAACAAGAGGGGTTTTTCTGAATGTTCTGAGGTTTCCGCCTGTGTAATTGCGCTGAAGTTCACAAAATGTAAACACTTCCATTCCAAATCAGCATGCAGTACTCACAGTGTGCTCAGAAGTTAGGTGTAGCTATACTGTCCAGAGGGCCTGTAAGAAACTACATGAACCAAGTTTTCTGTTGCTATAATTACATGAAAACACTTTAGATTTGCATCAGAGGGAGTTCTCTGTTATTATTTATCTCTAGCAGTATGACATGATTTTCCCCTTAGCAGAGAGAGACTGGATCTATTTCTAGTGCCTCTAGTCCTGTCTCAAAAAACCTTTGACAGAAAAAATTTAAAAGCAGATTTGTCTTTGTAGCTGATTCAGCAAAGTTCTTAAGTATCTGCCCTCATTTAGATACTCCAAGTGTGCTGTATTTTGAACGTTCTATTTCCTACAACAAAGTCCAGGTCAACAATCTTTAAGATAAAAACGTTTTTACTATAAATTAACCAAAGCCTATCAAATGTCAGAAAGAAGATACTCAGTCCAGGCTACCAATTTTAGATACTTTTAAGCATTTCTACAAGGATATCGAACACTATTTTAATGCTCTTACATAATTTTCAGTTCTAGCTTCATATGCATGCAGACAGGTAGCGTAAGTTAATTACAAAACTGCAATTTTACCTAATCTTTTCCTTTACAGGCAAGCTAGCACTAAAGCAAGCAACAGCGGATAATATTACACCAATTGAAGCCAGACAACTAAGCTTGAAAACAACATTTTTACAAATTAAGTTCTCCCTGTTGTCTAGAGGAGACAGTGTCTTGGTTCAAGGGGATCGTGCTCCAAGTTTGAATAGGAAAAGGCTGCAATCAGGCAGCCAAGGGACATGAATGCTTCAAAGCAGAACAAATGAAACTGGACCTTGTCATTTTGCAATAAAATGTGAAGTCATGTAATAGTGTCCTTTTAAGCCACTTGTGACTTTTAAGGCTTCAAATGAAATGCTATTAGCACAGACAGATAAACATGCTAAGCTGTTATTTGCCTGGGGCGATACCCTTGTGATTTTAAACAGGCAATGAAAAATATAGCAGCCTAGGTGTTCAGGAACAATGCTATGAATACCAGTAATCTCTTCACAATTATGCCAAGACTTTTGATAATAAATCCTGCAGAAAATCTTGGGTTAGTCACAATGACTGGGTATTTTTTTTACCATTTAATGAAAGTTTTCTAAACCAGCAAAGCATTTCTAATACCTGATTAAAGTTGTAGAAAAATAAAAAATATTTAGATCAACCTCACATTCAGTTTCAGATCAGAAATTAAAACAAAAAAACCCACTATGACTTTTTATCAAAGAGTTACAAATACCTGCCTTGGCTGTACATTGCAGCACCCTGATTTATTTGCCTGAGCAGACCCAGTGAAACTGCTGGCGACATAACCTTTCTGGGATTTGCAATGCAAGGATTTGTAGAGCCGGGAGCTTGGATACAAACTAGATCATATCTGATTAAAAACTGTTGTTTAACCTCTGCGAATAAAGGAACAAGTCTCCATCACAATTTATGTAAAAATTTACTTGTTATTATACCTGTTCTGTACTTGTATTGACTCAAAACCAGTCAGCAATTCTGTGTTTAAATTTTTCCCCAACTCAAAGTTTGTATGTATTTCTTGACAGAGAAAGCAAGAAGGATGCAATGTTGTATCTCTTCTCATGAAGTTTTGGGGTGTATAAATAAGAAACAGAAAAGCACTGCTTTGACAGGAGTCTGGGATTTCCTATGAAAGGGCCCAGTCTTAGGAAAAAAAAGCCCCATCTTTTTCAGAGCTGCATCAGAGCGCTCTGCAAAGGAGGTGCCAATCCAAATTAACCTGGAGTGCCACAATAGGCCAGGGTGCAAATTCAAACAAAACCCTGGATGGCAGCTTCGTTTTTTAACAAGAGCAGTATATCTAGTCAGTAACTGATGTATGCTCTGTTTTTCCAGCTGGCAGAGACTTCTGGGGTATGCAGGCACATATTTCCAAGCATGTTGTTCTTCTGAGTTGTTTGTGCTTGGACCATAACTGCAGCCTAGGCAGCCAAAATAAAATATGCCAAGTAATACTGGCTGAGGGACAGACGGATTGGACCAAATTCCTGCCTGATACAATGTGCCTGACATCAGTGGAGTCACACAGTGACAGTTCATTGTTCTCCACTTTCAAATACAAAATATGGAGGGAGCTTTAAGGTAGGACGACGAAGGCATTGTTACCACTGCCTTCATGAAATTGTCTTTGTTCTTGCCTGGAGACAACAAGGAGTTATCAGACATGAGGGTTCCCCATTTGACCAAATTTTGTGACCACGTGCAGACAGGGCTGGTGGCCTTATGTCGATACAGATTTACCTGGCAAAGGACAGGTGGGCAGCCTACCAGCTAATGTCTTCCTCCCACCCTTCCTCGGTGACAGTGTTGCAGCTCCTCGGGTGCTTCCCCAGGCACCGGGAGAGGATGTGGGGCTACTGAAATCCACAAGAAGATCCACATCTAGCTCATGGATTTCAGTGCTGACCTGACAATTCAACCATGTTTCTCTGCCTGGGTTCACCAGCTGCAAAACAGTGGTGTGGGAATGCTCACCTGCTTGCATGATGCTTGGTACTCAGGCAATGAAACCAGTATGGGGTTTAAATAAACTTTCTCAGCTAGGATATATTTGAGACACTCATGGCCCAACCCTCTTCCATCATATGCAATGAAACTTGGAGGAATTTTCTTGGCAGGAAAGAGATGCTGGAAGGAAAAATGTAAAACAGCTTTTTTGGTGTACCACATTTTATGATTAAAATCTAAACTAAATATATATAAGCTCCAATAAACAAAAATAATCTCCTATAGTTTGCTTTAAAGCACCATGCTATTGTCTCTTTAAATAATATTGAAAGAGGAGAAAATATTCTACAACTTCTATAAAAAATGTCATATTTGTATAGACCCCAAATCCCCTCTGTTTAAACAGGGTGATTAATATCAGCTCCTGTAGGAAATTAAATTCAGGGAAGAACAGTAATATGCAGATATGCAGATTTCTAGGCAGAATGGCTAGCCCTGGGTAAGAGAGTCAGGTTGATTAATCTGCATCCTCAGAATACAAAATGAAATGCTGGGCTCTCCTGGGTTAGCACCAGAAATGACTTTTCCTTCTTACATTAGAAATAAATGGACAAACACATGCACGTATATTGCAAAAGGCCTTAATATCACATGCAGTGTTTACGGAGGTGATAAGAGTTTAATATTTAAAATATCCTATTTCATCTGGGAGGGAAAAGAAAAGAAAGAGCTGCTTCTCATTAGGATGAAGAGTTTTGTTTATGCTAAAAAAAGTATTTTTTTTAATCTTTCGTAAAGACTTCAAAATTATAAGGAAATCCTGTATCAGCATGCAAGTGCATCTTTAATCTGTTCATAAGCGTTTTACTGAAATAATACCATCTAGGGAGATATTGGACACAAACATTGTCACAGTGTGGAAAAAAACTGGGATCATAAAACAAAACCACTCAGTCCTAAGTTTTTCATATAAATTTCAGTGCAATTTGCTTTTTCATTTCAAAATTACAAACGCAACACAGAAGCACAATGGACCAAAAGTATGATTCCACAGGTTTAATTTCAACAAATATAAATTCCTCCATAAATATAACCTTTCTCTCATTTCAGAATAATAACATTTTCACAGTACCAAGAGTAAATATGCGATTTTTAATAATTTAATCTTTAAAATAACCACCCCTAAAACCTCAGAAAAATATTTACAGCAAAATGCAAAATGTCATTTTCAGATTTTTTTTCCCCTGTCGTTACTGGAAAACCAAGCCTGTTATTTAAAATCATTCAGGGTCTCTCCAATAATTGTATAGAAGTAGGCATTATGCTATATTATTAAAGCTGTAATTTCCTGCTGAATCTGGCTGGATGTTTCTTTTTATCACTTGGCAATTTCTATCTAGTTATGGCATAATTAAGTTTCCTGACCCTTGCTCACTCTCTTAACAGGACGCTTAGAAATATACTAGAATTGCAGATCTTCAACCTGATGTCCTCTCTCCCCGCACAGTAATGGAATAAAATTATTAATCCAGTAATTGTACAGAACACATTACTTTGCATTGAATGTTCCTATTTCTCATTTTCTGTTAGTGACAATCAGGCAGAGGTACAAATCATTTCTGCAGGGAGCAGAGCCCTTGAAAAAGCCTCTCATTCACTCCACCGGAGCTACCTGTACAGCTGTGATTATTCAAAGTCTAACACAGTACTAGGCTCAAGCGAACAAAACAAAGTTAATAAAATGGAATAAGGAACAAGATATTTTCCTGCTTGCAGCCTCCTATGTGCCAAAATTAGAACCTTAACTCCAAATGATAAACCACACTTCCAATTGCGTTTTTATAACAAGACTAATGAGTCTCCGCTAAGCATTTCAGGCTTGGCTGGCATTAGCAGTGGCCATCTACTGTCGGGGTACACTCTGTATGCTTAGACCATTAAGAAGGGGTGGGAAGGGAAGGAGAGGAAAGAAGAAGTTCAAAAGAAGACAAAGGATCTCTCTTCTTGAACTTGGTGTCCAGACACTATGTATGCCTGCACCTCTCAAAATCTTCACAGAAGAAACCCTAGCTGCATCAAAGTTAATCGCAAAATCCCAGCTGAATTCAATGAAGTTGCTATTTCCCCCTAAGAAATTTGCAGTTTGTCCTTATGTGCCTTGACCTAAACCTCAGTCTGGTCATTGCCTACGTGGGACTTCTGAGCCCAGTAAGTCATATGAGCTCCACAGCTCAGCAAATGAATAAAGGCTTGGAAAACAACTTGGTTTTGTTTTGTTTGGGGTTTTTTTTAATACACATTTCCTCAACCAATCCACCTAATAACTTTGGTTTATTTTCAGATTAGCTACAGTGGGGGTGGGAAGCGGGGGATGTTGTATTTTTTCACCATTTTCTAAGAACACAAGATGAATCTGCTCCTGTATGGAGTGTCTCGACTCTAGCAGTGGATCTCCCTAAAATATGTAGTCATAATCTTTGCACTGGTCTCCTCCCTCTTGCCTGATTGCACCAGGCTTATCCCCTCTCTGCCTCTTAGAAGAAATATATTATCTCACTAAAACCTGCTGGTTTATTGGACTGAAGTCCTGTGAATATATCTTCAGCCTGCACTTGTATTGACGGAACAAGCTAGTGCGAAAGTCTCTGAAGCAGCGTTGCTCCTTTAATAAAACCCTGATCTTAAAGAGGATAAATAGCAAAACAAAATCCCTATCTTCATGAAGAACTCTAGTGATTTTATTCAGACACAATAACATGTTTCAAATTGAAACAAGGCAAAGTGCTGTGTATCCTTACAGAAGAGAAACACAAATAAAGCATAGGATACTGCATTAGGATACTCCATTTGATCACAATTCTTTCTTTGTGTTTTTCCATGGTCTTGCTTTGTCCTCTAATAATGAATATCTTTGGGTTTTTCTGAAGAGCAGACTGCACAGCCAGAGAGTGCTGGTTGCATAAGCATTTCCATTACAGACTGTCAGGTTTATAAACTCATCTGTCTTCCTTCCTTTACATCTGTACGAGAGGAATGTGTGCAATTTTCACTACTCTGGTAAATCGAACTGATCAAATAATAAAAATACTGTTCTAAAGTGCATTAGACAATAGGCCATTTCCAGTGAAAAACAATACTACAGCAGCTGTCTCAAGGTGGCTTTTTTTTGGTTGTAGATTTTTTTTTTTTTACCTGCTACAAAATAGCTCTGGTTTTATTTCCATTGAGTCAGTCACTGCAGAAAAGGTAATCACTATAATCACAGCAAAGATTTCTGTTTGTCTAGGGCACTTAAGTGACTGCCATCACTGTAGTGTCTGAGCAGTCATGTTTCATTGGAGGATTGATGTGGACTAACTTTATTTAATTTATAAAGCAAATCATTGTGTCTGTGACTTGCACAGTCATCTCAACCACTTCTACAATTAATAATCTGAGAATACTTCCCAATCTGAGGTGATAAAGGAGACATGGAGAAAATAAAGCTGTGAACTTTTAAAATATTTGTTTCTCTCTCCTGTACTGTCACTTTAATACAGCATGCACTAATTGAAGCTTATTTCTTCTTCTATGTCTAACACAAAAGCTCCATTTGCACAGATCAGGTGGCAGCCAAATAATGCAGTGACTTATCAAATTATTATCTCCTTGCACAAATTTAGTAAGTGATGGACTTGCAAGCATATCATAAATAGAGATGCATGACACATGGAGTGCTTTATACAAAAATATACTCAGGTGTTAATGAACAAAACAGTTGTTAAGAGCATAGTTTTACACCATTGGCTTGGTCTGAGGTTTTGTCTTTGCCATAGGAGCATGGTCAGCTCTACAGACACAGAATTTACATACCTGTGCAAATCACAAACTTTTGTTTTATACAAAGAACTCTATGTGTATAGACAAGAATTTCTTTAGCATATCTGCAGGAAACAGAGTGGTTGTTTGCAGGCATACAGGATGTTTGGATTCAATTTATTCTACAATGTATGGTTTTCCAAAAAGAAGGTTTCACACTTTCCCTTCCAAACTTTTTCTTCCTTTCAGTACATGGCAAGCACACGCACGCACACAATAATCTCTGTTCTGCCTGGTCTGGCTGTCCCAATTTACTACGCTTAGGTACATGGGGGCTGGGACACCCCATAATCTGCACTAATCAGCATAATTCTCATTCTCACAGAACAATACTATTTATTTAGGATTGTTAAACACCCTAAACATAAACATCATAAACAAACAGTGTAGATATAAGCTACCCATCTAAACAAACAACCGAACAGTTGCATGAAGTCCACGGTATTGCGTATGTTCTCACAGTCAAACCATGCCAATTCTTATTTGATTTTACCTGTATGAACCTGCTTATTTTTACCAACTGAAAGTAATCTTTAAAAGATTTTTTTTTTAATGGAGTAATTTTTTAAAATAATGTGTTGGTGTTCTGTAGTTTCATTTGCAGTGTTTTTCCTAATGAGACTAATGGCAAAACAGTTACAAATCCTCCAAATCAGCTCCTAATAAATACACGCATTCATTATGAGGAGGTGGCAGGGAAGAACTATCACTTAGCTTCCTATAATTTCATTGATAAAAGTGATCTTGGAAGCAGGAGGCTATATTAATTTTTTCCTTTTGGATTTTTTTTTATCTAGAAGTCTGGAAGACATTTCTAAAATAGATCTATTTTCTTTTCATTCTGCAGAATAATGCATGAATGATTATAACATATGCTCTATCTCCAGTTTTTTCAACCAGTGGAAAAGTGCCTGACACAATAATCACAACTTGTTGGGTTTTCAATCTGATGCTGTCCTATTTTATCATGGTAGTTAAATGTCCATTCTTGTTCGGTGTGATAAATGTTATGGCCATTTAACAGTACCGAAAAAGAGAGACATGTTAAACCAAATATTGCTTCAGATTGTGTCTTTTATTCTCCTTTATCATCATATCTTAATTTATAGTATAATCATCATTATCACAACTGTCAGCCTCATTTAACCTTCCCTGCTCTCCCATGATTCTCCGCTGTCAGGCCTGATTGCCTGCCTTCTGCTGACGGGCTGATAATGCCTGACTGATTAGCCCTCCCCGAGAAGAAGACAATGATATATAGAACCGCGCAGCTCGCTCTATATATTAATGAGGAGCTGGCAAAGCTTTGATAAGGCGGTGGAATAATCCATCAGCCAGAAAAGGAGCTTGTAAAACTGGTGGAACATTTCATGGGAAAAACACCTGGGAAGGATGTAATGACCCGGCAGCTAAATACCTCTCAGCCCTCCTTCCCCTCTTGTAATTAACATCAGATAGCTGCGTGTGGATAGCACCCAGGTTGTTATCAGTCCCCAAATCCCGCTTACGTTCTCCCCATTTTGCACCCAGGGCTTTAGGGCCTTTACAATGTATTTAGCGAGTGGGCAATTAATAGCTCATTTTCCTTGGCGTTAGGAACTGTTTATCTTCTGAACTAGCTCTTATCGCAGACCGTTACCTATGAAAGGCGAGAGTCATCGGCGTTTTTGTGCTCTAGTTGTTACACTTACTCAGCAGAGGCCTGCTTCGCCATTAGATACAAAGCTTCTGATGGCTACTTGAGTTTGAATGCACTGTTATTACAGGTATTATATGAAATTGCTTGTGTTATGTGAAGGGGATTATAGAGGTTTTGGATCAATAACTTCAGTGGATGTTGGGAGTGATTACAGTGCTCTGTCAATTTTTCCCATTTGGCTGTCAGTACTGATTTACAACACACCACCTCTTTTATTCACATCAAATCACTCATTTCATTGGTAAATTCTATATATCTCAATTTACTTTAAGTAGCTGATTTGTGTAAAATAAAATTACTTCCTCTCTTCAGTGTATGTGAGAGCGTGTGTGCGCGTATACACACAACAGACATAACCCTATAGAGCCATAAAAGGCACTGACATTTCTGAACATCTTTGTCCTCTTGGAAAGCACAACATCATATAGGTCACCTAAATAAAAACAAATATATATCATCAAAATATTTTCCCAATGGCTAGGGTTTTTTTAACGTATTTTATTCTTCCTTTGCACAAAGTGGCAGATCTGCTGAGGTGTAAGAGTTCAGAAGATGCAGCTGAAGTATTTTACATCATTGGAAAACAAAGAAAATAACTCAAGCCAGGCCATGTAGCACTGAATAAACAGCCCAGAGAAACTGCCCCTGGCGTTTCAGGCTTCTGACTTGAAGCTCGGTGTGGAAGGTCCATGCTGAAAAAGGGGGCTCTGGTCAAAGACATGGAGAATACTTAAGAGACCCACCTCATAAAGCTACTTGGATAGATTTTATGGTACTGATGGGGACTGAAGGAGGTCAATTCTTAAGAGGAGGTACTAGGCATTTTGCAAAGTCAAGGCCTTCCTACTGTGAAGGGAATTGCATATTTTTAAGAAAGTATCAGGCTTCCTGTTTCCAGAGACTTTTTTAGAAGTGATACAGGTTAGTGAAAATAATAAGAGCTCTTAGAAATGATCAGTGATAAATTAGGTTTGGCAAAAGTAAGAGCAGTGAGATGGAACATTATGAGATAGTCAGGTATTTATGTACCTGTTGAAATTCTGCATTAGAAGACAGGGACATCAACCAGCATCTATGAAGTACAGATATATGTTTCCAGTTTTATGGAGTTATTTTATTTCATGTTGTGATATATATGTTTCTGTTCCATTAATTCGGGAATGAAAAGCTATCAGTGTTTTCTGTTAACCTTAACTTAAAAGTGGCCCTATATTTTTCTTAAAGTCATAAGCCACTTGATGGAACAGTCGATAAAGAACAAACAATAAAAGTCTAACAAAAAAGAGTTCTGATTGCTTATGATTCAAAGAGTTAAACTGATAAAAAACTGGATTTACAGAACTATTAACTCAGACACTTTTTGAGTGCTGAAGCCATTACACTGAAGTAATAGATTACAGAATATAGAAAAATATATTTATTATCATTCCTCAAATAAAATGTCTTATTTCTTTTTATGCTTAATTCTATTAAAATGTACAGATTAACTTTGTCAGATTTGCAACTCAATCTTTTTCCTTCACTGCAACATATTTCCTTATATAGTTTAGATATTTTAAAACACGAAAACACAGAATGATGCTTAAAAGCTAACAGGTAAGAGTGCTATAAACTACATCCGTATTTCTAAATAGACTTATTACTCCAGGTAACACTGTTGCAGAATATGATACTGAAGTAAGAGATCTCTTAAGTCATCTGTTTCTTGGAGTCCTAACACAAGTGCTTCTAGAGGAGTGTGTGTAGTACTTTCACTAATACAAAACAAGCCCACAGATTATATATTATAATTATGCTAGTATTAGAAATTAACTGAGAATAAAGGGTAATGAAATAAACCCTGTTTTTTAAAACATTCAGTCACTGGAAACATTAAGAAAATAAACATGTGTCAAAAACATTATATCCACTCATCTTTTGGAAGGCTGAGCTGGTTGCAAGTAGAAGTAGCAATCAACCAAAATTCAAAGTTCCAAATAACAGTTAAACTGATTAGCCATTTATCCACAAAAATACAGACCAAATCCCTTATTTCTATTGTATTGTATCTGTAGATCAAGAGCAGTTTTGCCAATATATCTTGTGAGATGAGCTGGTGATTGGCAGGGGTAATGTTAGCAGCTTTGACTCCTGACTTGCACATGGTTGGAGTTTTTTGTGCTTAAAAAAGTTACAGTCAAATAACTGCTCTGAGGCCTAGAGAACTTAAGCTTGAGTTCTGTAAGGGCCCATGTAACTATCTTTGTGGTAAAATTAGGCATAGGTGTAGGTATCTTAATAAATCAAAGCTCTATCGGTCTTTTACATGGATTTTGGCTCTACAACATTTGGACATGTGACAATTGAAAATACATGCTTTGTTTGAATAACTTGTTTAATAAAGAATTAGCCAAAGAAAGAATTTATGTGTGGTTCCAACAAAGTCATCACGTTGTCTTGGCCAAAGAGTGTATGTTGCCAAATGTCCTACAAACACTGATTTACAAATGGAAAGCAATAATCTTGAAGACAGTGTTACAGTATACTGGTAAAATACATTTAACATTTAACTACTAAATTCCTTCAAGAAAAGTAGAGAGTAAATAGAAATTAATGAGAAAATGAATATTGCCCCTACCATAAATTTATCAACATGTGTTCACAGGTCTCAAAGTAGGTATATGAATCGAGTTCTACTTTTAGTGCCAACTTGTGAAGCAAATTTCAGTGTTAGGAAAAGAAGAATCTTAAATAGGTGAGCAATATCTTTGAAATGTATTTTGTGACTCAGATCCCTTTGCCTTGATGCACATGTTTACAGGTCATGCTTTTGTGCACATCAGAAGCGCTCAGTTTTCTCTGTGGCATCAGCTTTTGTTCATTTACTTAGTCACGTTATGTTAGCTGGCAAGATGATAGTTTTGGGGAGAGAGGTGTTGGATGTGGTGTAAGGGATGTACCATCCTGGGCCTGCTATCTTTCCAGCAAAGAGTTGTTATTCCCCACATCCCCCCGTGGGTTGCTGCTCCTGCCACCTGCACCAGCAAAGAGAACAAACCCCTCTGGCTTCAGCTAAGTGAAACCCCACAAGTGAGCATGGTCTTCTGTTTCACAATAAAAATTGAGACTTTGCAGACAGTTTCTCACCTCAGTTGCCTAACGCAAACTTGGGTGAAGACCTAAAGTATGTACAGCAGGGAACCAATTCTCAACAGCAGGCGAGGTCAAACGCAGGGCTGGTACAAACATGACCAACTGCCCGTAAAACATTGAGAAGGTTTTGAAAAAGTAGTAATAAGTATTCTGTCAGTTTTAATTCATGTGTATTGTTTGTAAATCTCTGTCACACTTAAATGACATTTTTAAAAATATGCTATGCAAATGAAAGGCAGAAAAGTATTGTTTTGATGAAAGCTTGAGAACCTTATACAGTCATACAGCTCTAGTGTTCAGGGGCTTTGAGGAAAAAACCCACAATTACAATGCTTGTGATGAAGCTGTCTGCCAGGCTCGGGCCATGGGCTAGATGTTGGGAGATGATGAATTAAAAACTCGCAGGGTAACAATTTAAGAAGCAACGGTGTGACTATCTGAATGATTAATAGCATAGAAAAAAATCTCCTAAAATTAACAAGTAAAAATAAAAGAGCTTCTTTTCCAGGAAGCGTAGAAACTGAAGATATCTAAATGCTACTTCAGTCCACACTATACTGAAACCTCTTTTAACTGTTTTAATGTACTGATTCATGGCAGCGACATATTTGTTGACAGTGTAGCTCCTCAGAAAGGCTTCATGTAATTTACTATGAGGGTGTCATAAAATGTTTAATAGGAAATTGGTTTGAGGTTGTCTTTGTTTTATTTTGGTTTTGAAGGAGAGAAGGTGAAAGTCAGATGCTTATTTATGCAGTTTCCTTGAAACTCAAACAACTTTATACAATTTTTTTCCTAAAGTAAATTTATCCATTTTTTGCTGAAAGAATGTTTTCAGGTTGTTTGGATAAACAAGTTAAGTCAGGATGTTATTTGGACTCTGTTGCGGTCGGTTCTTACAGAAAAAAGCTGTAAGCTACACGAGATCTTTTTTCTGCAAAAGCCACAGGGATTCTTCCTGATGACCATCTGCATGTGTGATTTAGGCGACTAAACAGGCAAACTTGGTTGCCTTACTTGCCTAAACAAGCAACTACTGTGTTTGAGATGGATAAGCGTCTCCAGGCTGGCTCTCAGCCATTGGTCCAGAGCAGTGTTGGTCTTCCATATCTCCTGCATTATACCTGCTGGCACTATAAGGATGTCTCAGACAAACTGAGTTGTCTCAAATGGTTTTAACTGTCTACATTTAGGCAACTTAAGCAAGTTTACAAGATTGACAGCCAGAGCAATGGTTCTTCTAATCGTATCTTTGCTGTTGAGTGCTGCTTCGTAACTTGCAAATAACGGTTCTGAGCACTACCTATATGGGTAAGGTTCCTATTCGCTTGCATAAACCTACTGAAAAAAAAAATCTATAATTGCTAAGATTCACTTTTGATTTCATCTGCATATTGGATTTGGTAAAACTGGGGTCTAAATATTTTTTCTCTGTTACACAGAGGAGGTAGCTGTAGATTGCAGAAGTGTTATTTGGTCCCACATGGACAGCAGGTTTAGGAGTTATGCTTCATGACTTTCAAACCACTGCAAGACATCTCAGGCAAATATCTTCAAGGCTCTGATTTTGTTAAATCGTACTTCAGCATGACATTTCATTTATGAGACTGTTGTAAAGATGTTTTATAAAAGTTGTGTGCAACCAGCTCACATAGCTCATGGTGAAATGCAATTTTACACAGACATGTCTTCCTTGAAACTGGAACTGTATTTGCTTTGTTGATCACTATGTAACAACAGATTTTTGCTACAGCCAAGAAATGACCTGGAAAGTGTGGGACAATTCTCCCAACCATCCTGTGCAACAGTATGAGGACAAGAGTACCTACACAGTTGTGGGAGACATATAAGGTTGAAAGCATACAGCAGTTTGTCACTGTATGTCATCACTGAGTCATTATTAATATTCTTTTCAACAAGTAATGGTATTTTTTTGTTTTCACTACTGTGTCTGCCCCTCTCAGACATCACACATTCATTTTAAAAGATATCCTCTCTGAAATCCTACAGCCCAAAACTTCCTCCTCATCACTCCCGACAAATTCCTGCACTTCCAAAAGTCACAGTTCAAGTACTTATGTGACATGGCTTTTGATCCTAGAAAAAAGGAGCAGGGTTAGAAGGCTCTTAGAAGCTTTGCTACAGATCATCCTTGAGGGCACTTGTGCACAGTGCGAAAAGTTTGGAAAACAAAGACCTCTGTTTTTTGCTTGACAAAAGTAAATTTCAAAGAAAATATAAAATTGGTAAGATAGAGCAGCTAATCATGGGATGAGCATTCCAGGTATGCACTCATCAAATGTGCTTGTGAGGTTTTTGCTCATTCACTGAAAATGTGTGCCACTCCAGCCATTCTTTGTGTCAGCACCTCTGTGCAAAAGCCCAAATCCTCCTCATTTACCTGTGTATAATTTGCTGGATTAGATGACCATATCTTGTAATTTCAGTTTTGGCATATTGTCTGAACTCTGTGATGTACAGGCTAGGACATGCAAGTAGGCTTTCAGTTCAGTCTGAACTGCTTTGCTCTACTTCAGAAATGTTTTTACCCCAGATAAATGTGTCTCAAGTGTAGCTGAGGGTTTTGTCTAAGCCCTTTGCTATGAAGTTTTCAGTTCAACATAGGGTTAGGATCCCAGAACTCATATTTAAATTCTAGTTTTAGCAGTCACTCAGCCTTGATCTCAGCTTTCCTTGCTGTAAAATGGGAATAATAATGTTTCTTTTCCTGCAGACAAAATGCCATGAAGAGCTGCAGATTGCCAGTCACCATGTGCACTTTTCGCAGTATGGATCTCTGTCCCCTTCTGCAGAAAGGGCAAAAGCAACAGTTTTCAGATGTGCTTGGCCCTGCAGAGGAGGAGGATGAGGCACTTGGCAGGTGCATGTCATGCTCTGCAAGCAAATCCTCACCCATGAGCCAGACAGGATTCCCACAAGAGATGGGGCTGCCCACAGCGTTAGCCTTGAGTAATTGATTTGCAAGGGATCTATAAGGATATCATTCCTGGGCATAGGAATGGGAAACCAAACCTAGCAGATCAGAGCTTGACCCCCATTTTACCTGCCAACCCAGGTAAAGAAGAGGCTGATCTTCTGGCTCACAAAAGCATTCCCACCCTATGGGGAACCTGACAGGGGGCACAAATCCTGGATCCCCCACCTGATGGCACTTCTGATGGGCTTAGGTGAATGTGGGTTTGAGAGGGAGGCTGCAGTTAGGGCATTCACTGGGGCATAAAATATCAACACAAGGAATTAGTAAGAAAGGCTAGTGACAACTGTGGTGATGAAATCTTCCCATGTCAAGAGGTTGCTGTGTTTAGCTCAGTGATTGCATATGATTGTTTGTCAGAAACCTGCAGTCCTCCATTTTACCTAATTTACAGGTCTGGATTTTTCCACACATATGAATAATCAAGATCAAAGTTTTATCATGAATAATATCTAGTTCTTTGAAAACAGGTGACAGAAAGGCTGGAGACAGATTTCACTAAAGGTTTTGCATGAACCTACTAATTCTGGAAACACCAGGCAAAACCAGGTTACATGTCATGACCCATTTTCAGCACGAATGTACATAAGTTCCTTTGGAACTCCACTACAGTGAATCCAGAAATAGTCAACTTCCTTCTGATTCCAGCCATTTCAGACACACATTTCTCCCCCTCCCGTTATCACACGTGTCTTCTCCAGAAAATGGAACAAAAAGGTTGTTTGATATATTTTGTTTCTTAGTGTGGGAACACCTGGTTATCAGTTGCACACCTGGTATCAGGAATCGGTACTTGCCCTTTCTAGCAGTGATGCTCACATCAAACAGTGGCCTCAGAAAACCTTGTTTACCACTTTAATACTATGCCTATACATTTAAATGAACATTCCCTATTGAGATGCGTAAATCTGATTAAACTGAGATCAGTCCAGTATTCTGATCCTACACTTAGTTTATGGATGAACAGATACTTTAGGGTTTTTTATTACTGCAGGTGTTTTCCTCTCTGTTAACAAATACCAATTGATCTTAATTTAGTTGCTATATTCTGCAGTGTTTTAGATTGAACTCTCTTCTGATAGGACAAAGTTATTCTTTTTTTTTAAACATGGTAATCTATGTGGGTGAAAACAGCAATGGGGAATTTCTGTGTGACACATTTAATAGTTCAAATGAAAAATAATTGAATACTTTGCAGCTCAAAAGTGGTTTATCACCATGGGTATTGCAGTGTTTAGAGTTACTTAGTTTGACCATGTTAAAGCAAGAATGGATTGTTCAGTTGTGAAGCATATTATTTGTGGTCTGTTTAGTCTGCTGTTTCTTCCAGAGAAAGATTGTCTTTATTTGGAATAGAAAGCTCAAACCAAAATGTGTAGGGATGGTAAAAGCCTGCCATAATAAGCCCTTACCTAAGGTGAAAACATTACTATTTTGAAAAATAAGATAATTTGGGAGCCTGCCTACACTTACTGATTCCAAGGAGAAGTGACACTTACTACCATCTTAGCTGTTAAATATTTTACAACTCAGCCTTCTATCTTCTTGTTGCTGTTGCTAATCTTCTGTAATCAACTTCATGAAATTGATCACTGAATTGGGTATTTTGTTATCATGATGATAATAAGCTTTCAAGTCAGCAACCCTTTTTTGACTTTGTTTTCGAAAGCATACCAGTGCCTGTGAAGGTTCATTAACGCCATGTAACAAACCCATGGCTTTGGGGGCAGCATTCTGTAATCTCTACTTAAAATTATTTTAATATCCATCACCCTAAGCAATGTCAGAATCCTCACCTTAAAGAAATCACACCCGACTGATAACTTTGAAAACTGATGTCTTTTGCACTGTGAGGGTCATAGGTTTGAGAGACTGTATTCCTTAAAACAGCACCAAAGATACCTAATCCATTTTCTAGTCCTGTAATAATCAGATTAAAATTCAAATATACCAAACCCTAGCTTCCCACATGTAGGCAAGCACACAAACACCTCACAGTTACAATGTAACCAGCTGATTAGAAGCTGCTTTTATTTCTTTTATTACAAGTTTTTCTCAATTTTAACCCTGAGATTTGCTTTATAGGGAAGTGTCTGCATACTGCCTTCCTTTTGTCTCAACCAGAGGGTTTAATAGCTAAAGTAACTGAAAAGGACTAGCACCAGAAAGGCTTTGGTTACCAGAGTAACCGTAAAAACAGACCCCAGTCTCCATGGCAAAGAGAAAAGCTATTTGCTGCAGCCTTTTCAGACCTTGAACAGACACTGACAGTTTTCCTATAATCAGTGCAGATTATTTGTAGCAACTAACTATATTATAATGTTAACTATAGGAGGTCTTTGAAAATATGCAGTGCAAAAAAAAGAAATAAATATAGGGATTTTTTTCCTAGGTTAGGTGTGACTGTATCATACATTTAGAAATGGTAACATACATCCATCTAACATTGTATTCCAATGAAACCACCTCCTTCTTAAGGCTTTTCTCCTCTTTATCGTTGGATTTTAATTTTCTGCAGGAAATCTGTGTCTTTTGGGATGTTTAAATACCTAACATCCTAGTGAAGAAGTTCTTATGATGAATGTATATGCTATAGTTTTATTGCATGCCGCCTTCTATATGTTTTTCCAAATACTATACATCAGTGATGCTTTATCTTATATGAATTACTTGACAGCTGATTCTTCCTGGTGTCTGCTCCAGGATACATTCAGATTGCACAATATATATTTTTAAAAGATCTCTGTAATTCACGGGTCTACAAACCCTGCAATACAATTACCTAAATTACCAGTGCACATTGTAAGTGCTCCTTGTGGCTAATCATTCTGTCCTCAGTGAATTGCCTGACTTGCCAGTGGCTTATTCTCTGTAATGGCACTGTTCAGTCTCTGTCCTCCAAAGCAACGTCTGTGAGCAGACTCATTAATTCCAATATGAGTTATGATGAAACTTAAGTCTTTGCCGTTTTTAACTATATCTATTTAAATAGCTGATGATTATATTGCGGCGAGATATACTACACCGTATTTCCCAGGTAGCTTAGTTTCAAAAGACAAATTTTAAGTGAGCACTCATTCTGCATTTTACCGAGTGAGGTAAAAACATAATGAATAGAGAAATCAAATATTTAGAAGAATAGTTCATTTTAAAATGCATATGTGCATATCTAAAATAATGCCATAAACATGCACAGCAGCTAAGGTGTAGGAATGGTAGGGGACATTCTTTAAAAATTATATGACCTATCTATTCTGGATTTTATTAGCAACATAGACTTTAAATACATATTTTAAAAATTGCAGTTAAAGTGTGCAGTATGTGCAACATATGTAGCTATAGATATTTGTTTACATATTTCTGATATTCATTAAGTTAAATTGAAATATGCAAAACAAAAAATCCCCAGACTAGAAAATTCAATATATCTCCTTCAAACCACTAAATAAAATTAGCCGAAAATTGTATTGCAAATACAAATTCAAATACAAAATGTTGGTTTTATTTGAAATAAAGAAAAAGGACTATGTTAACTATGTTAAGCTTATATTTCACTGCCTGTATCTGTGTTGTAGAGAAGCAAAGAATTGTCTAAATAATAGAATGAGAATTATTGCCTGATACCTGTCATGTCAAAAGGAAAGAAAGCTTTTATCACCTTGTAGAATTCCTTTGCTTTAAAGGAAACTGAGGCAAAGATTTTTTGCTTAAAGCCACAGAGGCTTGAGTGTCAAATCTAAGGAAATAACTCAGCACACCATGACCCCCATGCCAGGGCCCAGGATATGATTCTTCACCTTTCCTGTAAAAAACCATGGTTTTAAAGTGTATTCTGTGTTTTGATACTGAAGTTAAAGTCACGTAACTCTGTGAGCTCAAGTAGACTCATTTCTGGAAATGAGTGGTAGAAGATTAGTAGTGGAAGGGTTAGAGCACTTCTCCTTGGAATCACTATTTATATTTTTAACCAGAGGAATTTTCACTCAGATTAAAACAAGAGAGCTTCACTGAGGCATGAGAAGCAGAATTTACTGGAGTAAAAACTAGAGCAGTGAGATCATAGTCTGTTTCATCAGTTTGTCTTAAATATGGCATCTTCACATGACAGAGAAACAAAAACCCCACATTTTCTTATCAAAATTTACTCATTTCAGTTAACTCTTCTGGAAAAATTTTATCAAGTGTGGTTAAAATAGAAAGAGATTGAGAAATCTTAAAGACAGAAGAAGCAGAGACAGAAAATGTTAGCTCTTCTAAAATGATGGGTCAATGTACTTGGGTTGAAAGTTGATGGCAGGAAGAGCATTAAGGAAAAGTCCCCAGAACAGGCAAAAATCAATGTCCACTCTGGACCATAGAAGACAAGCACCTGCACTACCTCCTGTAAAACCTCTTGCCTATTCTAGATTTCTATCTCTCTCTAGTGCCAAAACTCTTCTAAAGCCCATTAATAGTCCCTGGAGCAGGCTGTTAGAGCAATCTCAAGGCATCTGAACTTCAAGTCCCTATTCCAATGAATATTTGTAACCAGAGAGATCCACACAGAAAACTTAATTTCTGACTTCAACTAATTGTCTGGATTATGAGGCTGTTGGCTGCTGACTGTTCTGAAATCTTTCTTTTCTCTTCTGCCTTCTTTGTCCTGATGTGGACTTGGACTTTCAGATATCTCTGAAAGTTTTGAGAGATGGTGTGACAAGTCTCAAAACTAGCGAAGAACATCACCTTCGGTTTTGCTAGAGGAGGCTTCCTGATGCACCAGTACCAGTTCACCCAGTGATTCATAGAATATAGGAAAATGTCTTCTGACTAGTAAGGTGAAACTAAAAAACTTGTGACCCAAGGTTGTATTTTAAATTGGTCCTCCAGAACATAAAAAGATAGATGTACTTCACCAGATAGCCTATTCTATATGGATTATGGCTTTTTTATATTACACGCTGAAATAAGTCTCTTGAAGATAAAAGACGTAAATGTAAAAACAAGTCCATAACAGATAAAATATAATGTTGAATTCTAAGTATAATGATGAGCACTCCTGATGCCCCTTATATATTTAAAATTGCCATTCAGTTGCATTGAATGTAATTCATGCTATTTTTCCAAAGTATAATCCCACAAGGGTTTTGACCAAACAAAAATGCTCTAATGACTGCAAATGGTTCAAATATTCTGTCCAGTGAGTTGAAGTTAAGTGATAAAAGTTTCCATGTTAAAAGAAATAATAAGTGGAATTTCACACATATTATAGTAATCGTGAAGCATCCAATTTACATAGAAATAATGTAAAAGAATTCTGACCATGATGGTTTAAGTGAATCATTACATGCATTGCTGATACATTTAGAAAACTGCAGCATGCAAGGTATGTTTCTTTTAGCATAATAAGTCTTGTAATGGAGCCTTTAAAAGCCTTAAATGTATAGTTAGATTAACCTTTCTGTTTGGATTAAAAAAGGGAAGAAGAAGAAAAAGAAGAAGAAGAAGAAGAAAACAGATGATCATTAAATAGCCAATTAAACCAACATTCATTTCCCTTTCCAAGTTAGCACAGCTTCTTTTGACTGTCCCTCTCTTCAAGAAACATGATGTTATTTACACTGCACTCACATTTAAATAGTTTTGCTATGCTAATGTATTTTAGTTCCATAGGAGTTCACTGCTACTGTCTGGACGAGTTACAGTTCACAGCAGTACTGAGGTACCCAAGCTTAGGTGGCATTTCCAAATAGCTGTTTGCACAGACTGTTACTAGAATAGAGCTGTGGGATCTAAGGACTTAAGACTTCAGGTGCAGAAAGCCCTTCACCTACACAAATTGTACCACCCGTGCTACAGGCAAACAAGAGCAAAGAAATAAGTTATTGTGACTGTATCTTCAGGAGTCGTCACCTAAAGGTGGCAAAACAAATTTTCAAGAAAATACATTCAAAAAGTACATTACCTGGGAAAAAAACAAAGATCTAAAATTTGTTAATAGTATCATAAATGTTTGCAAGTTTTTAAAAATTATTGACCCTGTTCTTGTCTTTTCAACACTTTCTTTTCAGTTTTAGACTATACCTTTGCATGTTTTTTAAATAATGAAAAGATTTTTCTGGTGCTATGAAAAGTGTGCTGAAAACAATAATTGAAACCAATCAATTCCATATCCCAAAGAAGTACATTTTTATCATCACCACTGCAGACCTCAGAAAAACATCTTAAATTACATGTGAAGAAATTTGACCATCACACTGGCAGACTCTGAAAATCAGAGCTCTCTCCCAGCTTGTTTCACCCCTATTTGGGTTTTTTTCTTGTGTGGTCTGTGATTATCAAACCATTTGTCTTTTCTGCTTCCTTCAGACCTCAAGGGAATGCAAAATAATACAGATCACAGAAACAGATTTGGATTGAATTTGATTCTTTGCAATAGAGAGTTCAAACAGCTAAAGAGGGTCACAGAATCAATATGCTCAAAAAACATGGGCATTTCAGAGAAAAACTCAGTCAGGGTACAAGGGGGAAAAGCAGCTGTTCTCCCCTCTTCACCTTCACCCTTCCACTGTTGCTGCTGCCCTCCTCTTCCCCATTTCCCTCCCTTTTGGAAGCTGCTTTCCATTCTCTTTTTTTGTGTACCCCTCCTCCTGCAGCTAGCCCTCTCCCTTGCCGGCTGCTGCTCTTTCCCAATGCTGGCTTCTTCCGCTGCCTTCACCACAAGGCTTGTGTAGCTCTGCATGCTAATTCACAGGCATGAGATCACAGATAGACTTCAGGTTTAAAAGACTCTTCCATTCACTGAAAAAACCCCAGTCTGACTACTTTCCATGATACCTTGTACTTTTAAGAGGTAAATTTTGAACATGATGAAGAGGCAATATAAATAAACATTAATTATAGCAAATCCGAGACCCTGCAAAGTGGCAGATTTTGAATACTTCCAAATAAATACAGGAAAAACCCCACACAAACCTGTATGTAACAGATAAATGTACAAGTGAATCAGTCTAAAGTTGTTTACTCATGGTTTCACTCCATGACTGTGGGTGTAAAGCAGTGATGCCTTCTTCAAACTACTCCTACTGCAAATAAAACCTAAGAAATGTTACAGACAGTTCTATGACAATTTTTTTAGCATTCACTAACAGACAGTAGTAATGTTCATTGAAGTACTATTGTACTGGATTTTTTGTTAGTGATGTAATTCACGTCAATTCCCACTGAATATGCTTCATATACTAAGGTACAAATGCATCAGGCTTCACAGTATCCTCTCTACCTTCATGAAGCACCAGGTTGAACTTGTAATTAGCCAGTTCCAAAATGAGTGTGGAGGAGAGCACAAAGCAAAACCATATGCAGGTTTGAACACTCCTAGTCCCAGGGTGTCCTGCACTGCCATGGGCATATTACAGCATGGAATTACAACGGGAGTTTCTCCTCCTGGAGTCACTGGAGATGAGATAAGGCTGGCCACCATAGACCACCTGTAAGTTTCACCTTAGCCTCCCAATGCCATTCCACAAGGGCACAGGTCACCTGCAGGAGCCAAGTTACCTCTGACAGCCTACAGCGAATATCTTAACCAAGCTAAGGCACCTGAAATACATAACATTAGCACTCCATGTTGGGTAGCTGAATCCATCCTTGCTGAATTCACATTTTCACAGTATCTCGGAATTTAAATTTGCACAGCAAAGAAAATTTATAGCTATCCTGCTTGCAGAGAAATTTAGAAAATATGACCTGTGTGTAACCAGCACTGGTTGAATCCACTGAGGGCTGGAAGCATCTCTGAGAAATATTCACAGACTAATTCAGTATTAATGAGTATGTGAGTTTTTGCAGCACCAGGGTTTAGACTTTTAGCTGAACTTTAAATGGGTAAGGTAGCTGGCTAGTTTCCTTAACTTGCCTATGCACAGATTGATACCTATGGTGATGGCAAATTGACACGGGTCAGTCTCAGTCTTTCTGCAGGGACTACGTAATGACACCAAGATGATCAAGCTGTTAACTCAGCCAGTTAAATTCAGTGCATAACTGAGTGGCCTGAACAACATTATTGTCAGTCCCTGCTCTTTGGTGACCTCACAGCATACCCACAATGCAAGGTCTGCAGGGGGAAGAAGGTGAACACTGGAGGCAATCAACGCTTCAATGCATGAATTAATACCTTGAATGTTGTTGATTCAGACTATTTTTGAATCTGAGAAGACCTCTACCATTTCTAGGGATTGAAAGAAGAAAATGGTCTTGTCAATCAGTCTGCAGGAGTAAGACAGTAAGAGACGTGTTCTTGGTACAAGAGTAGAAGGACGGGGCAAGCACAGGAACTCAGAGCTCTGGGTTGTTACAAGCTACTCCTTGATCAGAGGTTGGCCACAGCCAGCTGCAGAGTAAGGTAGCCACCAGGAAAGGACAGCACTGCTAATTTCTGTAATTTATCATATATATGCTACAGCAGTTCAGAATACCAGAGAAGATTTCAGAACAGAAAAAGACCTTTTCTTCCCGTTTCTTTCATTCTTAAGAGGGTACAGATCTGACAGAAAAATTGTCTCCGGGACAAGGATACTAAATATTGTCCACAGAAGATTTAAAGTTTGTACACAAGCAATTATAAATGACCCAGTGGAAAGGAAGGTTTTGTACACTGCTCTACCATACAGTGGCAGTTTCCTAAGCCTCAGGCCAGTGAAGGGCTCTAGCACTTGCCTGACTAAGCATGTGAATAATTCTGCTGACTTGCAGACCATTACTAGTGTACGTCGTGTTAAGTGCATGTTTGTATCAGTATCTTGTAAGATGTGAAGGTGCTAAGAGACATTCCTACAATTTTCTGTAGAGCAAATTGTTAAAGATAAACTGAAGATTGAAACAACTTTTCTTTCAGAGATTCCAGCTGGTGGCTGAAAGGCTCTTGTAACCTTGTGAGCTAAATGAGGGAAATTCAGGAACGTGTTTCACAGTGAAAATGTCAACATATCAGAAGAAGAACTACTTTAAGTGAACACAACAGCCTCTACCAATATGGAGGACTTAGCACACAAAAAGGTAGCGTTAAAAACTATCCTTCAGTGAGAAACTAAAAATGCATTAATTATCCTTGGTGTTGTACTTTGCATGTTCTCTGCCATGATAGACTACCTGTGTCAACCGATGTAAAAAAAAATACTGAAAAGCTGTGAAGAAACTTATCTACCGAAAAAGAAGTTACATTTAAAAAGGAATATGTTTTATAGATATATTTAGAACATATCTTTTCCATCATTCAAATATCCAACAGCACAGCTTAGAATGTCTTTTTATTTTTTTTTTTTTTTTTGCAGTCACTAGACCTAGTGGAACATCAAATTTCCATAGACACCAGGAGGTACCTCATTTCATTCTGTGTGGTGGGGATACATGTAAGCCTGAGGAGCCAGAAGTGATTACAATAAAGTTATCTTTTTAACAATAGCTAGAGCTGGTCAACTCTGCCAGTAATAGACCAGAAGTACAGAAGTGTTTCATGGGAACATATTAGTTAATCATATGCTTTGATGGGAAGTCATCAAAATGTTTAATTTCTTAAGGATTCAATGCTGCATTCTCATCCAAACAAAATATTTCAAGAAATGCTTTAAATATCTCAAAAACATTTTCAAAAGGAAATTTTGGCATTTTTCTAATCTGTGTTAAAAGGAAATCTTAGCAAGAAGAAACATTTTCAATGAAAAACAAGTAAGAAATTTTGGGCAGTTCTAAAAATGGCTTGGAAGTGACACAGAACAATACCTCATGCAAGTCAATACTGAAAATGTTTAGTTCTAAGCACCTTCTCCTCAGATGTTAAATCAAAATTTTTTCAAACTGCCTAAACTGACCATTTTCTTCCTCATTTTCTTCTGAGACATACAATTTTAGAATAGCACTTCTACAATTCTCACTAAAAGCTCATTCCCCCCAACTTCACTGACACCATGGTGGAGAAGAAATGCCCATGTTCTGTGGCATGTATGGGACTGCATAGGGCATTCCTTCCCAATTTCTATGGTGGTGGCAATGGTCACTGTCTTACAAAACTACTAGCTTTGATCACAAAAGCTCCTGAAAACAGGTGAAAGAAAGCATTAGCTGGGAGCCACAGCTCCCCAGTGCATTAATTTGATCTCTTGCAGTCATCTGAGGGAATGGATCCTGCAGGCAATAGCTGAAGGAGAAAGTGGACAGGAGACAAAACAGCTCAGAGCAGACAACACTGATTCTTCTCAAAATTTGCCAACAAGGAAAACAGACTAAAGATGTAGGGAGAAATTTATCCTACCTTCAGACCAAAAATTTACTTTTTTTTCTTTTTTTCCTGTGTTGATTGTCAAATCTTACAATTCAGTTAGGTAAAGCAGGAAATGTCAGACTGGCATATGATACAATCAGAAGGAAAGGAAGGATCGCACAAACAGTGCTTTTGAGAAGATTTGGGGGTACATCTGGATGTACAAATTTGCCTTGTCTTGCTCTTGCTCTCAGCTGGCTGAATATGAACAAGCTCTAGCCCACGACTTATATAACTGTGAAAGCATGGCACCATGCCCAAGCTCATAAACACCTCTGGGAACATGGCCAGTTTGCAAAACAGACAGGTGAGCATATATCTGTCTGCATCTGTCCACACTAATATGTATTTAAAGATCCATTCATCACCTACAAGAAAGACTCAATACACACATACACAAACACACGTGTCCCTATATGCCTGCAGAATGGACAGAATACTCATGTCCAGATATATGAATATCAATGAAGGCAGCAAAAAACTTATATTCTAACCATCAACAAAATTAAAACCCTATAAACAGAGAGAAAAAAAATTATTTGGCTAATTTTAATTTTAACATAAAAATATCAGGCGCATAAGATGAATACCAATGCCAGAATCTTATCAAGAATATCTTTTGGATTAGGTGAGATTACTGGAAAATACTACAAAAGAGATATTATATGGTGTAATAAGTGCAGTTGCTACAGCACTGGGAGGGCAGTGGGTGGTGGCAATTCCAGCAGACTTAGTGGCAGCAGAGGAGGATGTATTAGAGAACACCAGACTCACTCACAACCAATTAGTAGCATGGAACTGAGGAGAGCACAGCAAGAAGACCTAATAATAAGCATTCTTAAATATAAGAAACTGATGCAGCGGATGAATTAAAGTCAAGGGCCGTGATTTTTTAGGAAGCCAATTGTAGCTTACCATCTATTTAGTGTAGTTTCTCCTGCCAATTGAAGCAATGCTCATTATGTGAGATTAATACTGTATGTGTTTGAACTCAACTGTGTTCTCCATGCTACTTTTTCTTATTATGATGGGTGTACCTTTTAAGCTAATCAGTAAAAAAAAAGATGATGATGTTGCTTAGTGATTTTTCTCCTATTTTGTACTATAATGAATGCTCATTTCACTCTGAAATGATAATTAAAAAACCCTATCAGTGTAAGTGATGACTATCCACAATAGAATCTAGTAATAAGCAAAGTTCCTAATTCTGCAAAAACAGACTGATGATTCAATAAAAACTAAAAGAGAGATCATCTTTAATTTAAATTTGATTTCATTCTAAGTCCAACTTCCTGTATGAAAATCCAAGTTCTTGTCTGGAAATGGAACAAATTCCAAATAAATAACTATGAGAAATAAATAATATGAGAAATGGATAAAAATTAAGGTTAGATATTTTTGAAGGAGCAAATCACTTTCATGACCAAAAAAAAATGACAATTGGCTTTGAATAAATAGTTTCTGACAAGTCAAGTGTATTTGCAACTTGCATTCAGTTCACAGTTTCAGAAAAAAAAAAAAATCAGAAAAGTAAAAATTATTTGCTACAGCATTTCTGAAACATTTAACTTTTTCAGGTCAGATTCACAAGTGATTTTATAGTTTCATTCATATAACTACCAGTCCTGCAGAATTTGGTACTAGTTCATCTTTATGCCAGTATATCTTCAATTTGCAAAAGGCAATCTCAAGTTGCATAGTTCAATGGATCTTTTCTGTTTATACAGAGAGATGCCAATAGAATCTGGCTAAAAATGACCTTTCTAAAAATTGGGATTAACCCTTACACTCATTTTGTGTGACCCAGCCTATAATTTCATTATGATTTTTAAAACTTCTTTTAGGTGACCATTTCATTTCAAAAAACTTGGAATCATAGAAATCAAAGACCACACATCATGATAATAAATGTAATTTACTTGTAAATTACCCAAGAAAAATGAGAAAAAATTCAGCTGAGTAAATTCAACAGTTTTGCTCCAGGTAACTATACAAAATTGTAGGTCAAAAGAGAAGTATACCTCCAAGTACATTTATTTTGAAGGAAAAATTGGGCAAAAACCTGACAAAGAAGATCAAAAAGGAATATTACTGTTCCTCTACTGTTGAGATGATTCTCCTTTTTAAAATAGTGTCCTTAGTCATTCTCATCAACTTAAAATAATGTCCTGGAATTTTGATTTGATTATTTTAATTAAAGCCAAAAAGTGAATCAAACTTCAGTAGTGACTTGCTAGCAAAGACATACATCTATTTTACCTAGCGGTAACCAGTTTAAACATGCATTCACGATGAGACATCACATTAACAGATATCCCAACTGAGTAGGAAGACATCTGTGAATCAGAGGAGCGTGTGGCTCATTTCATTGCTGGACAACAGTTACTCCTGTCTAATATTGGACAACACTGTCATGATGGGTCATCATATGGGTGCCAAGGGCTGCTGTCTTACGAGTGTAACAACTTATTTTAAGAGTTCCAGAAATTGCTTGAGGCTGATTCAAGCGTTTCTTTTACTTGTCACACAGACCAATCTAAATCTGCTGTCCCCAAGTGAGGAGAGGTGGAGGATTTGAAGGCAGCTTTCTCTCTCCCAGACTCAGTACCATTTTGATGATTTCCCAGAGCAAAAAGACTTCTCTCAATGTTTCTCTAGGTCCACCTGACCTATGCCTAGTATTTCCCTTCCTGATTTATGTCCCTCCCTCCTTTTCACACCTACCCAAACAATATTTCATGAAGCTCTATATTAAAATGGTCTGTTGGACAGGGACATGTGCATTGGTCCTGTTTTACGGTCAGCTTAAAGGAGGGCTGGTTGCTAAATGCTCACTGTTTGCAGTTGTTACATGTTAATGCAGCCTATAGCAATAATTTTCTTAGCAAGCTCAAAGGAAGTATCTAGAAACTGTTCCTCTTTAGTGCAAAAACTCCCACCTTCATGCAAGCCAGAACTCTTGTTACTCAACTGAAGCAATCCATCCGGCTCCCTGGTCATTGTCACCGCCTGCCTCAGCCTTGGGCAATTTACAACTGGACTTTTGGTTGCTGTATGCTTACACAGCTCTTACACAGAACCTTCTCATAAATAATATTGTTTGACATTATAAGATAAAAGACAAAAGGAACATTACTCCAGAGCTCTCCAAATCTATAAATCCAAACTTATTGGGAAAAGACAAGCACTGGTCATTTTAATAAATCATTCTTTCCTTGCCCAGCAGGAGTGAAGCCTCTGAACTGTGGTATATTCAACTAATACAGTTCTGAAGATTAGGTAAGTACCTATTCTAATAAAGGGAGGTAATAAACAGGATTAAATGATAAGACACAGTTCTGTGCCTTCATCACATTGGGTAGGATATATTTCCAAGAAATCTCGCAAGTTCCATTTGCCTGAGGAAAGGTGAGCAAAACTGGCAGTCTGCATTAATGAAAGGAAAAAAACTACCGATGAGGTGAAGAAAAACTCCTAAAAGGTTAAAGAATGGCAACTAATTCATGATAAAAAAATTATTCCTGTTGGGAAAAAAAAAAATTCTCTAGTGACCACCATTCTACTGCTTGATAATGCTTATGTGTATTTTTGTAAGCAGATACGGTATGAAACTGGTGCAACACTGTCAAAGGACAGGTAATAAATAACTGACACGTCAGCCGTGAATATCATCTCCTTCCTTTTCCTTTCTAGGTACATTTATATGTCACAGTAGGTGCATATAATGTGTTACCTCTTGTTACTGAAGTAATACCTTTATCTCTGTAAAAGTGGGATAGAAACTGAGGACTGCAATAGATCTTGCACACTCTGTCCTCTGACATGAGCAAATCAAACATCTTCTGATTACCAGTGATAGTAGATATGAATTAATGAGTGATATTAATACAGCTCACTCACTTGCCAAAGCTGTATTTTCAGTGTTTTTTAAAGGAATCAGAAAATTTGGGGAAATAGTCCTCTTTTCTGGGGAGGGGAAAAAGAACTGGCACCTGCAGATGAACAGAGATCTTGTTCTTCTTCCTCAAAGGGGCGCTCGTCAAAACTGACAATAAAGGAGAGACAGAGAGAGGAGGATGCTTTATAATACATTTTATATCTGTTGATCTCTTTTTCTGTCACCCAAACTTCTTTCACTAATAGCAAGAAGAAATGTCATAAGGAGTGCTGATTAATAAATACTTGATGTAGCATTATGCTTTACCAGTAATACAATGCTGAACACCAGCTGTGTGACATCCAAGATCTCCCAGCTCCATTTGTTAAATTTCTAAGGAAGAGAAGAGCAAAGCTTATTGGACTTCCACCCACTAACAAAATGCACCGAAAATCACAACAACCCTTCTTGAGACTTATTTTTCTTACTCCAATCTAGGGTAACTACAGAAAGATTCTTCCTAAAACTTGAAAAAACCATGTTTCATACAGGTATAGTATTCTCTGTAACTTTGAAAATGATTCAACAAACATCTCCTCAGATGGATTTAATTTCTGAACTCTATTTTACAGCATACAGCTCCACCTGTTGAACAGGTTTTAGGAAAATAATCTCCACTATACGTTTTCTTTTTCACCTTGCTGCTTCTGAGAAGCTAGAAATAGAAAAGCTCAAGGAAGCTGTTTTAAGGTCTCTCGAGCAACTGCAAAATCAGTTATGCAATAATTTCTGACAACTCAAAGAGAAATGGAGAATAAGAGGCAACATACAGCCAACCTCAGTACAGGTCAAAGGGAACAGCCCTCCAGTCAACAGTATGGGTGGTGACTTAGGGAATAGTCCTCTCAGATCCTATTGTGGAAAATAGTTTTATCTGAACTACTCAGAAGATGCGTATTAGAGAAAGTATGAGCTTTACAGCAAATTAGCTTTTGTGACAGGTAAATTCTTACTTTTCAACAAAATCAAGCAATGAAGCAGGCATAGTAAGTGTTCCTTCTCTGAAGTGCCCATGCTTTCAGGACAGACTTAAAGTGCTAGTTGTCTCATTAACTTTGAAACACGTAACAATTCTATTTGTTATAAAATTTTGGAATAAACTTAAAGCCAATATATTCTCAGCTACTATTAAATAGAAAACATCTCTAGTCACCTCAGAAGACATAAAATACCATGGGCCAAAGTCACTGAATTACAGTGGTACTAAACAGGAACATGTCGACTGAAGTTGACAGAGGGAGTAAAGGAGAGGGAAACACAGATTTCTGCCAGTGCTTTAAACATGCTACTGAACTGAAGGGATAATTAGGAATATCCTGTACATATTGTTTCTACCAATGACTCTCAATAACATAACTCAGTAACTGATACGTATAATTATTATGTTTTGCTACCGTCTCTCCTAGGTAACCTGCTGGTATGTAGGACACGTACGCCTCTTTCAGTTATCCAATTACAAGGGCTCTGACTGGACTTCGGTGGCAAAAACTTCCAGTGACTTCAACTGAAAAAAGTATTAGAGGGAGTATTGTAGGGCCTGGCGTGCATGCGCTAAATGCACCAAAGCCACAAATAGGTCATACTACAAAAAATCTAAAAATAAGACACATACATAGACTTCACTATATATTTATAAGATTTTATTTTTAGCATCTCCTAACACAATAAATAAATACATAAATGCAAAGTCAGTAAGTAGTTGAGAGCCATACTACATCATATCAGAGATTTATTGTATCATTCTCAGAAGATTTTTCTGATGTGCAGAAGCACGTTGTTGTCTAGCCATTAGCATATTAAACTAAGGTGGGGGGTGGGGCAGGGCTATTAAGGGATGTATTGCCTCAAAGTGTTTGTATTTTTGCTTTCTTAAAAAGGACCTAGAAGTTCATAAGAAATAATCAAAAAATTAAAATTCTTTAACTGCTTCCATTATTCTGAGAATTATGAATATGAGACTTCTATGGTGCAAAGACAGGGAAATGTAATTGCTACTTTTACTGAAATAACTGAAAGTCAGTAAAATAAAAAAATTTTGTTGTTTACAGCAGCCCCATGAAAGCTGTTAGAACAGAAGTTGCAAAGACAGCACATAGGCTTGTCTGACTCCTTGTTCAGGGGAAAATTTATGGTACTGGACATGATAAGCATTTTATTCTGTTTTGCCTTTCTTTGCCATGCTGGTTTCTGGCAGGCTGAAGGATATGCAGAAAAAATATTGCACTGTCAAAACAAATTTCTATATTGCACAGGTTATTTTGGAAATAAAAGGAATGCAGTGTTGGCCAGTAAAAGTCTTTTAAGTGTGACCAGCTTTTCACCAATGTAAATTTTTCATAAAAAGATGCATTTAGTCTGAACTAAATTTGTCTAAAGATCCACATGAAAACACACACAATATACTTGTATTTATATTTACTTTGTATTTACATTTATATAACAATTTCACTGTATTTAACATTAAAATACACTTGTGTGATGTTTCATGGAAGCTATGGTGTGCAAGATGCACCACCTCTGTAGACTGCTCTCATTAGCGGGACTGTTGATGCACTGGTCTGTGACGCACAGTGGCCAGGGCCTTCCTGCGATGCACAATAGCAATTCCCTGACTGAGGAGGCTGCTGTGCATCTTGGGAGTTATAGTGCCTGTCCAAGAAGACCAGCTGCAGCATTCAGAAGGATTTCCACTGTGAATTTCTGAGGTTTAGCCAGAAATTTTCTGGGGTTTGCTTTTTGTCTGTTTTTTTTTTGCTTGCTTTTTTTTTTTTTTTTTTTCTTCCCCTGTACTGCCTCTTTTTCTTCCTTTTTTAAGGGAAAAAATCAAGACAATAATAATGCTTCCCTTCTCCCTCTCTCCTAAGCTTCTCTCATATAATGACAAATTTCCCAGGAAATTCAACTTACAAGACTTGCCTTTTTTATTTTTTGACGAAGTGTGGAAGGCCAAAGTAGGTAAGTTTTGAATACCTAGTTTCACAACATGAACAATGCACAGAAAGCAACAACCTGAAAAGTTTACATTCATGTACTCTTTTAGCTTAGTTATAGTCTTGATCTAGGGAAAGGGACGCATCCCTAGTGTGCACATATATAGCGCCACAAGCAGCTGCAAAGAGCTGAGACACAAGATATATTCAGTTGACTTATAGGTAATTATGATAAAAACATAATAACTTCATGAACCTTTAATTTCATTTCCTCCTTGCCATGACATGGCTGTTGATCCACATCAGCTGAAATTCTCTGAAAGTCAGAGGACATGTCAAGCAAAAGTGGCTGCAGTGATGACTTGCAAATAATCTTTGGTAATCATATGAAGGCACATGTACAATTTCCTTACCCCAGGCTGGGCATTCTGTAGTGAGGAGTATACAGAAGTGAACACACGCTTCTGGTAATTCATTATTCTCATTAAGAGTAGAGGTAGCGAGGAGGCTGAAAGATGAAGTCTCCTCATCCTCCTGAAAATCAGGATAACACAAATCAGATTCACTAGACAGAGATGTGACCAAGCTGCATTCCAGACATTTTAAACATGTTAAGTGAAAATAGTAATTTTTAGGTAAGGATTTGGGATTTATACTATTTTTTCCTGTTAGAGTGTTCTCTTTCTCATCCACAATCCCTTGTGTAGTGCTGTACCGTGCCTAATGTAGGATACTGCACTAGAAGGAACCTGCCAGATATTTTCTTTATAAAGCATCATGCAAATCTATAGCACTGCATAAATAAAACAGTCCTATTAGCATAATGCTAAAAACCCCCAGATTGTAGATGTCAAATTGTGACTTTGGTATTCTGTCACCAGCATTTTATGCAATTTATGTTTTCATATCAGTGCTTTGACAATTTTTTTTCCTTGCATACTGGCATCTAATTGAAGAAAGATCCTGCAGCTGGACATCACAAAGGAAACTGATTTTTTTAAGGACAGTTCAATCTAGGTTTGTATTAAAGATTTTTCCTAAAATTATGTGAAACTGGGATTTTAGGAAACCTAACAGAGCCTGAGATAAAAGAAATATCATTAGAAATGAATAATAATCCTGAATGGAGTGAAAAAGAATAAAAGAGACATCAAGTATAATTTTTAAAGTCTGTTTTATTTGGTACAGTTTTTGTAAAATGTGTTCAGTTAGGGGTGATGATCTTGGCAAATATCAGCAGATAAAGACATTTTTCTGGCTTTCTCTGAAACCTTAGTGGAAGCAGACTGTGATATTTCACTGTTCTCATCACACGAAGTGTATTAACCTGTCAGAAGTGCCTCCAAACTGCGCCTGAGGGTAAGAGATCATGAAAGGGGACAGCAGAGTCCTAGGGACTTAAACTAAGTTCTTATGCCAAGGGTAGAGAGAAAAGAGGTCATGGGACATGGAAACGTGGAGCTAGGCTGCTGTTCAGCGATTATCCCTTTTCTCTGCAAATATTGCCTTCAGTGCATTGTGTCAAGGCTATTCCCTTGAGTCTGAATCAGAGCTGCATTGAATGGCAGCTCTAACAAAGTGTAGGGGAGGTGGCAGTTCAGTCAGGAAGGTGCAGACAGTACATTCTATGGGTAATTGCAGGATTCCCTGTAGTATGTAAAGCAAATTAGAAAATACAAATAAATGAGGGGCAATTACTAAAATGTTTGCTTTGGATACCAGAAATATTTTTTCCCTGCTGAAACAGTTATTGGCATCTCATTCTCTCATGGATTTAGGAATGGGTCTAAACCAAAATTTTCTAAAAAAATTAAGTATTTCAGGATCAGGGGGAGTTTGTAAAGCCTAGACTCATCTTCATCTGCCCAATGGAGACTCTATGATGTCTAAAAATATTGTTTAACTGCCTTTATAGCATATATATCCTTAATGTGTCTGTCGTTTTCAAGAAACTTGACAGAATTTCATCTGTTGAAGACTTTAGCTCCTCAGTCAGACTTAGTTGGAACAGGTCAAAGCATTCATAATTTATATGTGGGAGCTGCTTACAGAAGATGGTGCAGCCAAATAATCCACATTTCTAACAGAAATTACTAACATCAAGCAGGAAATCTGTAACCAAATCTCCAAGTAACTATCATGGTATCAAAATAGTTTTCAAGAATATTTTACAGTGACTATTTTTACAATTTTATCATGGCAAAAAAGGTGAATTGGAAGGGCATAGTAGTACATGAGATTCATTGCATAAACTATTTATCTCTGTCCACACTCTGAATCCATGATAACTATTTTTCCATTTGGATCTTGTTTATGCTACTGGATGTGAGCAACTTTCAAAGTTCCTCTGACTGCTCTGGCTTAATGGTACCTGTTAGACATGATAGGCACGATGGACATGATAGCATGCTTATCCCATCAGGGATAGGCAAACACCACAAAGCTTTCCTGGCTTGAAATAATTTTGGAAAAAAAGATAATTAGGCTGAAAAATGCACTCAGTCTTCTTTTCCACAGGTCCTTAGAGGACAGGAACCACAGCAGAAGTACTCTAAGAATTCTTAGTTGAGTAAGTATTCAGCACACTCAAGCAACTGCCTTTTATTGTTTGAGGTTTTTTAAAAATCATGAACACTGTTAGGGTTTGTAAGCACTCATTGAATACCGGGTGGGTTAGAACCATGTCTCTGTTTTCCTAAAAAGGCATCCGCTGCGTGTGCTTTGATGCTGATCCAAAAACAGCATTCTGTGTTTGTCTCATGCTGGAGGGTTTTTGGCTACTCTGTGCCATAATGTACCATAGCAAACAGAATCAGGCATGTGACAGTTTGCTACATCTGTGCAGGGATAAGTCATTCATCTCAACCTGACACTTCTCTCTTTTCCAAAGTGACACTGCAATAGAGAAATATGCTTGCTCATTTGTGGAAAGGAAAGTAATCAGTTCTGGCAAACAGAGATGAATTTCATTCATACAGTATGTAACTCACAGTTCGTACTTTCATTAAATTTCCATGGATATTGTCCCACTAATTTCAGCTAGAAAGCTACATTTCTAAAATTATTTTACCATTGAACTGTAAAACGGGGTCCTGCGAGGTACTTTAAGAGACATTCTGTAGCACCAGAAGTAAAAATAGCAGTACTTTCTTCAGAAAAATTATAGCTGCCAGTTCCAGATTTTCCATGGTAATTAACCTAGATGCACTCAAGTGATGAGTACTCTCCCTAATGACTCTATTGGTTCAAAAAGGGAACATTTTCCTGTGATCTCCTCTGACAGTATCATCAGGATGTTGTCAGTGCAAACAATACCCTTATCTAGCTTCTTTTCAAGTCACCTGATTAACTGGAGAAAATAGAAACAGAAAGAAAAGAGCATGTCCTTGCACAGAGGCTGTAAATGTCACTGAAAGGCCAAGGGACCAGTTCCACCTGTCCTTCCTTCGTTAGTTCAGCTTCTCCTGCTGAAGTGGCGGCTTACTGGGGTGCTTTATTTCCCAATCTCTCTGCCAGAAGGTGGATCTTTACTGTTAGAAACCCAGTTCGTGTATCCTGATCACAATGGCGCCTTTGTAAAGGGAACAGTGGGCACAGGGCTTGAAAAACAACTTTTCTTCCCATTTAGAACCCTATAGGCTCATTATTCAATAGCACAGTGGTAACATAATGCATTTTCATTTACTTCACCCTAAATGTATGTAAATTAAAGGGTGGGTTTTTTATTAAAAATAACACTGATGTGTTTTTTGTTATTCAGAAAAGAAATTGTATTAGTGAAAAACAGCACTAATGACATTTCACATTCAAATTTGCCACTTGCTGGAAAAAGGCAGGTCTCACCCTGTGCTCAAAATATAAAAAATAAATACAAAATGTCTAATTGGTACTGTCATCCATATGGTTAGTCCATATGTGTGTTTCACTTGTTTTAACTTATGATTGTCTCTTCAGATGTAAGATTGCATCTTAATAAAAAATGCCGCTCTCTTTATAATGAAAAATAGATCTGAAATTAAAAGGCAGAATTGCTACACGCCATTGCCAGAGGTTTTTTGGGTGGAAAAGTACCATCTTTACCAGGAAAGATTACATATTTATGACAGTGTTTAGTGCATTAAGAAACTAGGGACACTGCAAGATGTGGAAACTTGTCTTTAACATTTGAATTTTTGAAGCACCTAGGGCTTGAAATCTAATCTTATTTAGACCAAACATTTAAATGGTTATACTGTAAGATTCTGTTACTGTGCCTGGATTGAGTGTTTGGCTTCATAATCAAATCAAGTAAGGATTCTTCTTTCAAGGCTGCCTCACCTGTGTGAGTTCTGCAGATAAATGATGGATTGTCTAGGTAATTATGGCATATAGAGAGACAGTGTATGAGCACAGATTGAAGTATTTACTCACATCTAACCTAAACTCCTTCTAAAGCTAGAACATTTACCAGTCTTCTCAGTTTTCTGTTTGAAGCTCTTCCAGTCACATCTTAGGAATGGATGACGTCACACACAAAAGATCAAGTATATAAAGATGAAGAAAAAAAAGAAAAAAAAAGAAAGACATTGACTACATGTGTTAATGGCAAACTGAATGAAAGCCAAGCAGAAAAATTAGAGTTTTTAATTTTATTCTCAAGATGTTCAAGCCTATGTTTTTTTTATATTTCATGATAAATAGTTACATCATCTAGTTCAAGCTCTCATTTTTGCTACTTTTCATTCCTGTTACAGTTCTTTTGATTCTAGTGGACCAGATCTGTCATGAAGGTCATCTCTGCAGAGGAAAATATAACTGCTGAAAGAGGTAGAATCAATCTTATGGAGAACGGTAAAAATCAGAAAAAGACCTTGAACTGGGATCAGAATTCAATGGGGCGAAAAAGTGAAGAAACACTAAGATGTGTTCACAATTGACCTGCATTGTCAAGCAGGCAGTCTGCTGTTTCCTTGATTAGTTGAAGCTCTTTCCAAGGCATTTTGTTTCATTCCAAATATAGTCAACCAGAACAATTGAGCCCTGAAGTCAGAGCTACGTAAGTCAGTAGGGCCAAACATGAGTTCAGTCACAGAAAGTAAAACTGCATATGGAAGGTCAGAAATGTTTTGTTGGTCAAGGTGTTAGGACATTGAGCAGCCTCTAAAAACCCAAAAGGACCTACTAAATTGGGAAGCAATTAGGAAACTGAAGGAAGATATTCTGAACAGTGAGGAAAATAAGCAAGAGCTATCCCTGAATTCATCTGTAACTTTCTGTTTTTAATCTCAGCATCAGTTTTGGCTATGCAATGAAGAACTGCAAGATGCCTTTGTTAAGCAAGATTTAAAATAGTGCTCAGGAGTGGGTCATGGAGAGATAGATGCCTACTGCTTTTGTCTTAACCTGTGTTTTCCCAATATCTTTGTCATCCCTCTATAGATTTTGAATACTCTGGGAGAATTTGGAGTTTTCTGTTAGTCACTGGATGTGAATAAATATGGGAGAAAAGCAATCTACTGGACTTTTATTAAAACAAAGACAAGATACTTTCGTCCAACCTCTTCTGCCACTTGGGGACTGGGATGCTTTTATTCAGTTGCCAAAGAAATGGAAAGGTTATGGTTGCTCTTATCTGTAAATAATAGGGATGGATGCGAGGTTTCTGTGCCATGTCTTCGATTTAAGTTTGATTGGTGCTACTGACAGCTGGCAAATGATAATAAATTATGTTTCTGCTGGTCCTCAACCACATTATTGAGAAGAGTAACCTCAGACTAGGTGGTAGATTAATAGTTCAATAGCTTGAGTTACTGTAATGATTTTTGAGAATTTTGATTGCTATACAACCTACTCTAGATCTCTCTATTTTTACTTGTGGATATAGAAACTCCTCTGGTCACATGTAGCAATTTCTTTCATCGCATCACTCTGTTACTGGGGGACAAGAGGGAGCAGTACACCAAACTTTTAGAAGAAAAGTTATTACATCTTCTGATACTGAAATCAGACAGTTCTACATTGTGATCCAAGAATCCATCTTTAATAGGACAATGATATTGAGAAATAACAGTACTCAAAACACAAGAAATGCAATTTCAGGTCTAAAGGTTTGAATTCTGAGTTAAACATTTTACACTGTGAGGCATATGATACGTGCTGAACATGTTTGCCTTTTCTTCCATCACATTTAATATGAGTCTGAAAAATGTATCTTTATCACTTTTTTCTCTGACTTCCCTCTCACTTCTTTAAATATTTTTGTTCTGACTCTTTCTCTAAGAGGTAATCCGAGAGCCACAGGGAAAGAAGTTCATTGATAGGTGTCTACTGTTGTAATCAGGGAGCAGCACCTTAAGACATACCTTAAATGTCTTACTCTTTAGATTTTTTTGTTGGGAAAATACGAAAAGCAATACAAAAGGATTTTCTGTGGATACATCAATCCATACTGGACAGACCTTGTTAACTTGGAAGTTTAGCAAGCTGACTGTTTTTTCAAAAAGAAGATGTATCTCTGCTATTTAAAAAAAAAAAAAAAAAAAAAAAGTGACAAGACTTTACAATTCTAAAATAAAAATGTATTCCCATCAAATGTTTTAAATAAGCACTGGCTGAAACCTCAGCAGCATCTAATTTGGATACACAAATGCCACATTTTTATTTATGAACTGGTATAGTGAATGAAAGTCCACATGTGATCATTCATAAGAAGTGATCAGCTGTGGATGTACATTTCTTTGAAAATGAGGGCAAATTTCATGGCAAACACAGCTATAGCAAAAGAAACTGTCTCTCAGACTCTGTCTTATGTTATTCTGTTATACAATAAGTCAAGGTTAATCACTAATGAAAATAAGCTGTGAAGCACAGCTACTGATTAAACATCAAAGCCATCTGTGCCATGTCACTAAGGTCCAATATAAAATAACCATAATTATTAATACCTTTTGGTATGCTCTAAAAATTATTACGTGTGAAATGAATTTTCCACATGTAAACTCACTTCCAAGGGACAAAGTAAAGGTCTAAAAAGCCTTTGTGAGTTAATGCTGGAATTTAATTAAATCCATAGTGCTGCCTAAAGTGGATCCACAGTGTCCCAGTATGGTGAAAAAAGAAAAACTGTAAAACTAATTTTCTGTGTCTTACTGGTATTCTAATATGAATAAAAGCTATTAGAGTAATAAACTCAGTTCTAATTAGAAACACTGGAACTCTCAAAGAGAACAAAGTCTGAAGTTCGATAAATGTGGTATTTTTGGAAGGCTATATAGGAAGCGGAAGTCTTGATTTCAGTTATCCCATACTGTATGGAAGAAAATGTAAAAAACCAGAGAGCAATCCTGAGAACTGTGAGAGAGTTGGTTGGTCTTGACAGTTGCCCTCATGATGCCTTATAAACTCCACAAGATAGAGTAAAATTAATTTATTCCAAATAGACTGGCTGAGATGAAACAAACACTGCGATTCTATATGGACCATACTAGCTTACTGAAACATTGTGGGGTAACATCTACGTAAGAAAGATACACAGCATTATATGGCACTTTCTTAGAAGCAATAATGCAGTATGGCTAGGTAAAATCTGAGCACAGAAAAAAGTGGGTTTTGTATAAATGAAACACTTGCTACCAGCCTCACCTCCAAACATTCCTGTGAACACTGTGGCTTATGAATTCATTCATGCCTACTAGGCCAATAGCTGTATGTCTTGTTCAGAGGCAATTGCAGCATCTCAGTAGGATCCAGCTGTGAACAATTCCCATAAATACTTGCAAGTTGCCCCACAGGGTCTGCTAAAGGGTAAATGCATGCTGATGGAATCATAGAATCATTTAGGTTGGAAAAGACCTTTAAGATCAGCAAGTCCAACTGTAAACCTAACCCTGCCATGTCCAACATTAAATCATATCCCTAAGCACCCCATCTACACATCTTTTAAATACTTCCAGGGATGGTGACTCAACCACTTCCTTGGGCAGCCTCTTTCAATGCTTGATAACTCTTTAAGTGAAGAAATATTTCCTAATATTTTACCTAAACCTCCCTTGGTGCAGCTGGAGGTTGTTTCTTCTCATCCTATTGCTTGTTACTTGTGAAAAGAGACCAACATCTATCTTGCTACAACCTCCTTTCAGGTAGTTTTAGAGAATGATAAGGTCTGCCCTCAGCCTCCTTTTCTCCAGACTAAACAACCCCAGTTCTGTCAGTTCCATGATGCCTTACTTGTGCACCATAGAGCTCTTCTCCTTGTCATTACCTAGCCTGGAAAGCCAAAGTGATGGATTTTAATCACTTTATTTATCACTTCTGCACTCTAGCAATAGTAAAGAACCATGCAGTCTTAAATTAGAATGGAATTAAAGGTAAATCCAACAATGCTTAGCCAGTTTGTCAAGATCCCTATAACAGGGTGAGACCCCACATCGGCATGTGCTAGTCTCTTCTCCCACACGTTCCTTCAGAGGGGAAACATGCTATATGTCCCAGGTGGGACGTGACGGCTGCCTTGTCTGTGTAACTCTAGGTGCATCTTTGATAACCTGTGGTACTTCTGGGCTCAAGGATTACAAACACCCATTGGCTGGTTGGTGAACCAAGATGAGACATGACGGACAAGGCAATGAGTTGGTAGGCCCTTTACAGTCTAAAACACTGCAGTTACAAGTCTTCAGACAAACTCTGCAGTATACATCATATTAGTTTTGCTATCTATATAAGAAAATAGGAGAATGCAGACTTAACTGTACATGGAGGGAATAGAAGAACAAGTATGGACCATTAAACAGTGCCAGTAATTGAAGAGCTGTAAGTAAAACAAGCTTATTGGTTTCTTTACCTGCTTTTGTACCCTTTTCAGCTCCAGTGAAGTATGTGTTATATGAGCTTCTATTCCATACTTAATCAACTACTTACAACTATGAGGATTTTATATACTGTTTTTTATTGCATGGAGACTAAACTCTTACTGATGTAATTTCATAGAAGTCCATTGAATTGCACCATGAATTAATCTGGCCCTGCACCTCTGCAGCTGTGTGGAAGATGCTGGCTTTTCACCAAGTTCATACAAAGATGGAAATATTCATTTTTCCACCAGTAATTTGCAGCTCCCACATTTGTCAAAAGCAAAAAGCATATTTTTACTTCCTTATTTATTTTTCCCATGAATACTGTTTTTGCAAAGCACAAACAGAAAAAAAACGCAAATAGAAAATATAGCTATCTCCAACCATAAAAATTCTCCAAATTAATGAAAACTTGCAAATATGTTAAAAGACACAATTTGAATGCTTCAAAGTGTATTTCTGTAATTCATAGAATTTTGACAAGATTTATTTTCCATGAAATCCCAATACACTCCTTCCTCTGCTTTTACAGTGGTCCTTGCTTATGGTGATGAACATTCATACCAAGCTCTTTATCTTTCAAGCTCAGGCCCTGAAAGTTTATTTGTGAAAGCCTGCTATTGAGACCCATGAAAACACGTGTAGAGATAAAATTGGACAGAAATAGGTGCTGATGTTGAGCCAATTCGCTCCTCAAGAGTCAGCTTGAACTCCATGATCTAGCAGTATGCTATTGTTTATGGATCTACAGTCAAGGGCCGGGCAGAAACTGCAGGCTGGAACTGATAGGGACAAATGTGCTAAATTAGTTCAAGAATCAACAAATATTTAAACAAGCATTAAGAAGAGATGCTGCTGTATTCTGGATCAATTAACACATGAGCTATGCTCCAGTACACAGCACAACCCCTTCTCAGCATTTAGCACCACACTGCCTAACCTTTCTAGGGGGAGAACTACCTAAAACTTCCAATTAAGACACAAAGACAGGAGCATCCACCCACGGAGAGAGTGTTACATGGCTGGCAGGGGTGCACTGATTGGGTGAAAGATGTATTTGAACCTGTGTGTTCGGTGGGCTCACAAGAGATAAAGGTTGCCTTCCACTGGCTTAACATACTGTGTATGGTCATCTAGTAAGTCTTATATTACACAAATCCCATTGTGCATTTTATCCATCTTATTTCCTAATTTTAAATTAATTGAAGTTTTAGTTTAATCTTTTAAGCTCTTTTAAGGTCCAAGGTCTTTCGAATTATATATCTGATTTCTTTACAGTCAGATTATTTTATCAGTGTCTCTGTCAAGGATACCAGGAGCAGTGAGGAAATCATGATCCCATGGGTTTCAGAGACAAAACTCTCAGGGGATTTATTAAAGTTTGGGTTATACCCCTCAACAGCATGCTGAACTCTGCTAAAATCTTGCTGTTGAGACTAGGGCCAAGTCAGTTCATCATTCTGTGTTCTTTCTTCTCCCAGATTATCATGATCAGACTGTACACTCCTGTACCAGCAAGTCCCTTCCACATGCTTGCTAGAGGTAGTTGAGAACTCTGCAGAAAAGTCAAACCAGTCATTATCAAAGGGTATATTCAGAAGCACTTCCCAAATCAGGAAAAGTTTGGAAAATATTTTGAAATTGTCAGACAAAAATTTTGACATTTTCCAAGGATAAAATTACTTTCCCGCTTGAAATGTCATCACGCAAAATATAATGCAATTTTATATGTAGCGTATGTACAGTACTACATAACACAATTATATCTTGTTTTTAACATATATGTGTTAAAAGATAATAAGACCAAAAATGTGAAGGTCAAACCATATGAAATTATTGAAGCCAAAATTTTAATTCACTGAATTCAAAATAATGTCTGGATGGGCTTCCAAAACTGAAATCTCAACTTTCTTAAGTTGAGAAGGGGCTGGGAATTTTTTTTTTTTTAATTTTCATAGGATGGAAAAATTATTTTTGTCCAGCTCTGTCAGCTCATACAAAAATAGACGAGGAGCGGATAAGTGGCTTTTCCTTGATGACTGCGAATAGTCATTTTCTAGTGGGGAGTCATCCCATTACCCTAAGCCAAGCTGTTTGTCAGTATGGGGATACAGGGAAAATAACCAAGGACTTTTGTCTTGGGCAATTCCCCTGCCTAATTGGGTTCTCAGAAATTAGACATTATGAGCTTGGTCTGGTAACTGCTGATTGCTACCATGTGAAGTGCCATTGGACCTTCTCAGTTCCCATAGCATCCAGTGTAGAAAGACCATTCTAAACTTCTTATGGGGTCCAGGCATTACTTTGCAGGTTCTTTCAACAAAAGATGAACAATATCTTATGGACATTATATCACATTACTTACAGTAGACCTTGCAGGTGTCTGCATACTTTTTCACTATTTCATTGTACAGAAGCTGTTATTTTCTACCAGCTCTGCTCTTTACATTTCAGACAGGAGATCTTACTAAGTGCCAAATTCTGTTAGCCTTAACCATACCAAATAGTGTGCCATATCAGGATTGGCATGATCTCAATAAAAAGGGGTGTGTAACACCTGGTGTTGAATGCTTTTTACTATCCAGTCAGAGCATTTTGTAACAAAGATGTGGGACTCAGCTTTCTGAGGTGCTAAAGTAACCGTGTTTGAAGAGGTCTGAAAAATGTTGAGCCCACCTTTGTTTCACTGACTTCAAAACACGTGAGTAGATATTCAACAGCTCAACAAATAAAGCCTATAAAATGAGAAGGTCACATTTGTCAGGTGAAAAATTTAATTAATACTTTCACAACTTCAATGGACAACACAATCACTCAGATTTTGGCTTTTTTTTCAGCTGTAATGTGACAGCTACCAGGTGCCAAAACTACTGATGCACTGTGCCGGCATCATTTCATGTTACCTGGCTTTAATCTGAGACAGAAAAGCTCAACCTTTTAGCTTTTTTGCTACCCGGAGGCTGCCACTGCTGATCCCTCATATATACAAGTAAAATCCAGAATGAATGAGGTCAAGCATAAAAGGAAGGAGCATGGCTCCATTTTTGAAAACTAAACTTTTATCTGTAGATACCTCTATTGATTCCCAGCCTGCAATATTGAGGCCAGTGCTTGAAAAATGGATGGAGTTTGCAGAAGTGACAATACAAAGTTAGACATTACTCAATTCTATTTCTGATGGGCTACATTAAAGAAGATAAAAGCAATATTTGTATAGAAAATTCCCCATTAAAACATCCCGGATGATCTCATGTGATATCTGCAGTAAATAAATAAATAAATAACCAGTGCAGTCTGGCAAGTTTTCCAAATAATTTCTCAGTACCTGATATAGCTGTCTGTCATGATGTACAGACACCACATCAGAAGAACTGTCCTAAGTGAAGAGAAAGGACCTAGGTGGTCATATAACCATAGTAAAAGCTTAATAAGAATGTCTATTACTAAAATATGGATAAAATACAAGCGTTGGAGCACCAGTAGGAGAGTAATGATTAAATTATCTGATTCAGAGAAGATACCTGTATTGTGTAATAAACACTAGTATTAGAGCCTGACTTGTAGTAATAATAACCAGCAACTGATTATAAGCACTTTGCCTTCAGTGTTTATTTGTCTGCACCTGGATATTGCTGCTTGGCAATAATTGGACTCTAATCACTCAGGCAAGCTTTAAATTTACAAAGTGTGAGCAAAACATGCTATGTTCTGTTTATTCAAGAACAAACCATTCTCATTCAGAGAAGAGATGCCAGGTTGCCTCGCCCGACTAACGGGAAAAATCAGTGCTGCAAAATCAAATAAAGCTGACCGTTTTCTTTTAGTTATCCATATTGTACTTACTTAATTCTCTGGGGTACAGATACACTTTACTACACTTCTAGGAAGCCTAGTAGTAATCTACAATCTGGAGGTTGCCAAAATACCTTACTCCTGGAAAGTCTTTTAGAAAAATAAATTTCATTCGAACAGTAGTATATTAAGAACGTCAGTCATCAGATACTGCTGTGAGTTCTCAGGTTTTTAATGAATGCATGCTATCTTTACAAAGGTTTGGTTTCGGGAGGTTTTTTGAGGCCAGTTCCAGAGGAGAAAACAGATGGGATCAAATATTTACAGGTAGCTCATTAGCACCTCTAGTGTTTGCCAAAATCTTTGCTAGATCAGATGCAACCCCTGCATAAATTGTGTATAAACAGCACATTTAGGAAAGCGCTCATCCTTTTAAAGGGAGGAAAGACGCTCTTGTAAAGATGAACTAAATTGTTAGATTTATAAATATTACCTTAAATAGACATTTATATATATTTTTTTTTTTAACCAGTCAGGCATTATTCAGCATGCGTAAAACCTGTCCTATGGACTTTGCTATGATGGGTGCTGCAGAAATGCATAATTAAAAATGAAAAAGGCTTTTAGAGCCTGTTTACTTCGGTGACTACTGTGAAACAAATGTTTCTTTCTCCTTGCATCGCCCACCCACAGAAAGGGAACAGAACAAAGATGGCTCTGTCAGGCCTCTCTCCACTAGAGAACGCCTTGAGAGGCCAGAATGTATTAGGGCCCTGCTGAGCCCATTCAGCTTCACATAACACTCATACACACCGTACAACTAATTACATGTCAGATTAGCGATTTCATTATTACCACACTACCACTAATTAAAACTGCTTTGATATTGCTCAAGTAGTTTTGTGTGTTTACACAGTTTTAAAGTCTGCTTTTTTGAAATTATTTTTTTTTAGAAAAATCAAATTAGCTTTATTTAAAAGGTGAAAATAACATATTAAGGAAGCAAAATCTATACCTGTACTTTTCTCCTTCAAAACAACTTTTCTACAAGTGAATTCTAAGTGCAAAGTCCCAAGCATACTTTAATCTGCAAATTGATAGATTCATGTCAGCTTTCCATTCCTAACACTGCCCAAAGCTTAAGCTATCCAAGTAAGTAAATAACAAAAGTTACATCATTTTAATCTACATTCATCATTTTAATTGCCTGAATCTTCACTCAGACAAAGTAGCACTGTAGTTTTATGGTATTTGATTAATGAGGGCAAGAAAATTGAAGTTTTGCAATAAAACTAAAAAAAAAAAATTCAACAGACTTTTATAGTTTTTTCCCTTATGATTTTAATTTAATGGCTCGTGTTTTCATTACTGCAGAGGCTGTACACTTTAGCTTGCAATTATGTCCCATCTGTGAAGCACTGTGTTATTACAGTTTATTCTAGTAGCTTTTCAATCACTTTTGAGTTGTGCTTTACAAGTATTCTTGCAGCAGGTGGGCTTACTGGCATGGGACCAGAAATACACAAAGCGCAAAGCTGGAGTTTAATGGCAGCCATATGCATGTGGCACAGAGCGCCAGCCTTCCCCCATATGCTGCTAAGCAGCCCCTTCAGCCTGCCAGTCACTCTTCTTACTGACTACAGTCTCTAAGTAGTTTTCTGCCAGGGAAAAATATACCAAGGCAGCAAATTTCTCCAGTGCACCATCCTTATTACTGAGACAACCCTGTCATTAGCAAAAGCACAATGAACCTGATCTGGAGATGCATACCAATTAGGTTGCATGGAGCACTTTTCCTTCTTATCTCTATGGAAACTCGGCCTCCCTGGCTGCAGTGGACAATCAGTAATGTTTCATCCACCCATATGTCACCTAGTTAACACTGTACACTTTTATGTGAACCAAAAATCTGCTCTAACCTTCTCAACAACACAAAGTAAGGAAATTAAAGAAAGGGAACGAGCGAAGTGCCCCGCGCGTTTCTGAGCAAGTGCGCCTTTGCAACATACAAACCTGCACAGTCAGCACTCCTGGCCACAGATAAAGCAGAGGGGATTGTAACTTTAGCTGTAGTGAACACAAAATCTACATTTAATTTTTCAGTTCTAAATCTGAGGAAGCTTGTGTAAATAACTCAAAGCCACTTCCCTATTACAATAGGTACAGTCTTTAAAATCTCATAAAAATGCTGTGCTACCTGCTTTGTCCAGGAGAATGCTTTACACTACTTTCCTCCACATACCAGCCTTAAGGGTATTTTTTATTTTAAAATATCGGTACCTACGATATTTAAAAAGCTAAATTTTTACCTGGAGATTAACAAAAATTTCTGTTTGCTTGACTAAAGAAGAAGGTCTTTGGGAATAAACAATTGCACCTGATTCATTTCTTCTCTGCTTCTTTTTATGCCTTTTTGCTATTTAAGGCTTTGCTCTCATTTTTACATTTCTCTTTGTTTAAAAACAGCAACAGAGGGGTTGGGACAAAATTGCCGTGGTATTGATTTTAACCTCTACAGGTTTTTTCTGCAGTTTAACATAAGAGAATGGGTACCAATAGACATGTCATAGTTACATCAAGAGCTGCAGTTTTGATAGTACACATACCATAGACATAAATAAAATACAACCTCTTCAAGGGAAGACAAGGTGCTTTTTAGCTGTTTACAACCCATGTTTCTCACCTACAATGTATCACCCCCCATTTGCTTTGTTCTACAGCATTGTTTCTTCATTTTCTATAATAGATATCAAATAATAATATGTAGAATAGCTGTACACCATGGCCCTTTGGGCAACAATACCTTTCCTGGGAAAGAATGTCATCTTTATAGCGATACTTAATTTGTAATTAGCAAAGAAACACCTCATAGATGCATGAAATAATGACAGAAAAATAGAACAGGTCATAAATGTCAAAAGAAAAAAATAGAAATCTCGTCTTGAAAGCATACAGGTCTGAATGAGTACAGACTTTGAGAATGCTCTGGATTAAATGCAATGAATGTGCTAGATATGGGCAGTGGCACATCAGGAGAGGGGAACTCATATTCCAGATGAGCAAACATTTAAAGAAACTGAATGCAATTAAAATAGCATCTATCAAACAATGGATATTGAAAAATAAAGCCAAGCTGAGAACTGGTGGTGACTCAGGAAGCTGCATGAAAAGAAAAAGGAAGAAAGAGGAGCTCAAGGAACGCTGGCTTCTCTCACAGAATTGACTAGACTTATGTCAGTGCTGTTGATATTCCCATGATACTGTCACTTATAGAACATTTATTTTTTATTATAAAAGCAATTCTGGATATGTGTAAAATTCTAAGTCTTCTAGTGGGAGCAATTTAAAACTGAATAATGCTGTCCTAAGGGGATTGTACTACTCTCTGGGTTTTGTTTTTAGGTTTAACTCATCACAGGAAAAACTTCTTCTTCGGAAGTAATTATTATTAGTTGTGACCCTTGAGAACAATGGAGAAAGAGTTAGCAGAGAGTTGTGAGGGAGATGTTCATTCAAATATTAAATACACTTAGGAAGACAGAGAGGACTAGAAATCAGATTGAAATGGGCCAGCAGAATTTTGGCCAGTCTGGTCAGGGTTATTACCAATATGCCATTCAGCTATTTATGGGTTGCTCCAAGCAGAGATTCAGACAATTTCTTTGGAGATTTTATTTTACAGATACAACAATATATTTTATATTTTTCAGTAAAAGATGTCATACCTGATGTGAGCTTTCTCCTTTATCAGTTCAAGAGAAAAAGAAAGATAAAAAATAACTTAAAAATTTCACCTGCTTCTGTTTCAGATGAGAAATCCATTGCGTTTCTCAGCCTGCAAAATGAGCTCTGCTATGCTTGCTGTACCCTATAGCCCTAGAAGGGTAACGTTACAATAAGGGCCCAATTCTGTGTTCAGTGAATAGGGTAAGGAACACTCTTTTTAAATGAGCTGCTTTTTTTATTTAGGATGCGTTAATTATTTATACACATTTGAGTCTCAAAAACAATAACTGGCAATACACTGTGACTTCAAATAAACAGAAATTAAGAATGAGAAAAATAATTTTATACCCATGGGATTTTTATTATTATTTCACAGAGGCTTAGGTGTCTTAAAATTAAGCATTTTGCTAAATAAGAACCACAGATATTTGATGCAAAACCAAAACTTTTTTCTGTCATGGCCAAATGCAAACTATTTACAGAGGATGGACTTTTATGGAGTAGAATAACTAGGGTTCAGAGTCTCTGGAATTTCACAATCATTCTTGTAACTTAACAGCTTTGTCATAGTTATTTGGTACCTGATATTGCTGTGGAATAAAATACAGTGGCACTCACATATAGTTGGCTTTCAGGCTATGAAGATGTGTTCCTAAGATGCCTTTTCCAATACACCCTTAGTTCCTGCCAGAACAATATTTAAATCCTTGTATCATATAAAACTTTTTTTTTTTTCCTTATTTCCCACTTTTTCTTTGCTTAAGGAAAATTCACAGACTTTTTTTTTTTTTTCTTCCCCCCCCCCCCGGGATTTTAATTAGATACTTTTGAACAGGAGAGTAAAAACTGCCCTTTACCTAGATGTTTATGATGCATGTATAGAAACCTTTGAATTCAGAATAGGTCACTTTGGGATCATGGTTATTTCAGTAAAGAAAAGAAGGAATGTAATTGTTGATCTTCACAGGCATAGGATAAAATGGACTTCAGTCAGCATAATTACACTATATTTTTACTTAAAGATGTGAGGATCAGCTCAATATAGAACACTAATTTTTTTCCTTGATATTATATTGCTGAGTTCAATATGTTTCACTTCCTGGTGTTGCCGTACTACTCAGCGGACATAGTCTCAGTGCAAAGCCAGGGAGACAGATTTCTGTGATCCAAGCTGTGCTCTGCTGAGGACTTGAGGAGGTGTGGAAAGATGTTTGAGCTGCTTTTCTACAGTATGACTTCGGAGCAGTATCGGGAACATCAAGGAGCACATGCTGAGTTACATCAACAGCAAAATTCCTGTAGGAACCAGCTAAAGTATAAAAGGTTTAGCTGCCTTTTGATAAATCCAACCTAACTTTAGATACCTTGTTGAAGAGCTGAGTTAGGAGCTTGCCAAAATCATTTCCCTCTATAGTCAATGGAGAAGAAAGCCTTCAGCTCAACAGCAATCTGAATCATTTTATGAAGGTCAACTTTTCTCTCCATGGCAGTCATGAAGCCTGGCACAAACACGTTCCTAGCATTAGCTCCTCAGCCTACCTTTGAGTGGGAGGAACTTAGACATGAGCAACTGACCTTTTCTAGAACAATACAGCACACTGTGACACCCCTGCCTCAGGACTAAGAGAGAAGCCTTGCTGTATTTTGTAGTTAAAATACTGCTGTCTTAACGGCTGTTTCATTAGAGTGAGTTTATTCTTGATGGAAGCAATCTGAGTGACAGGTCTACAAAATGAAGTTGTCTACTTACTCCAGCCTTTAGTGAAATGGCACTTCAATTTCCAGCTATTTGAAACTGCAGTTTCTTTTTCAAGAAGGCCAAATAAAGCTTGTTCTTGAAAAAATAAAGGAGGTTTTTTATGGTGTTTTTTTGTGTTGTTTTTTTTTTTTTTTTTCCTGGGGCAGAGTGAGAGCACTCCCCCACCTCATCACTTCTAATGACACTAAATGCTGATTAATTTTGAATACAACTTGGGTGTGAAATAAGGCAACTTGGAAAGTTACTATATATTTGTCTGTCTCCACCATCCCACAAGAAAGTAAAACCTCTTCAGTAGCTAAAAGTCTAATACCTGTAACTAAGGGGAAGAAGTCTACAGGTATACTAGTGAAAATTAATACTGAAAATCCAGAAAATGTAAAAGGAAAAAAATTGCTTGGGAAGCACTGAAATGCACAGGCATGATCATTACACAGCCTTAAAGTCCATTCCTGCCACGATTCCTGAAAATAACTAGAAATGTAAGTGTAAAATTTCCATCCATAACATAGGCTTTTTATGATTTCTATCCCCAAAATGCAAAATGGAGGTCCTTTTCTGCAGTTTTACAGAATCTAGAATAAAGGTATGGCATCTTCTTCATAATTCTACCAGACAGTGACAATAAAAAGCTCTGTTTCTGAAAGTCGAGTCCAGAAAGCAGTAGAATTATTCAAGAAAACTAAAAATATGGCTTCATCTCCCTTGCATATACTAAGCACAAACTGATGCAGTTTTGTATATCACAGAGAAAGGCTTTTTCAGTAAAGATGTCACTTCCAGAGGTTATTTAGAGTGGTGAAATGGGACATTGTGCATAATATACAAAATGTGGTACATTTTCTTGGAATAAATGTACATTTTTCAGAATGAATATTCTAAATAATATCACTAATATGGAGAGGTCCAAAGTTAGTGTAGAGATGAAGTATCACAATTATTGTCAGAAATATCGTATAATTTATGATATCAGATATGAAATCAGCACTCAGGCTTGAAATTTTCTTTGCAATTATTATCAGACTGGATGGAAAATGCAGGCAATTCATCATCATAAATCCTGAAGATCTTAGAAAAAGTCTGGATCCAAAGATAATCTTATAGTTGAGGCAAATTTATGAAGTTAGGATGTTGATATGTCAAGGGCCAATAGTTCATAATTGCTTCAGTAAAATTAAGTGGAGTCTTTCATATTTTCTCATATTTAATTATGTTTCTCTGTTTTTTGGCTAAATCATTTCTGATTATGCTTTTTTACACATGAACATTCATTTTAGGATCTGCTCCAAAGCTGATTGGTTAAGCCTGTCTTTTTGTTTCCATATGATTTGGTACAACCCATAAACAGAGCTCATTGCAAATTTGCAACTTTACAAACCTTTTGCTGAGTTTGTGATGAAAAACGACTGTGTCTTATTTATGCACCTTTAATTCATGTAAATTAGATTATTTGTTAATTAGCATTTTATGGTTATTGGTGGCTGTAGAATATTTTTATCAACACTTCTTTGGACATTTATACAGTTGAGCTACATAGATGAATACCTAAACTATATCATGTAATTTCTGTTCCCTTCTTGAACGATCCAAAAAGCACAGACACACACACACACACGCACACGCACGCACACACACACACATATAAATATGCACTTACAAGTACACTCATCTCTCTATATGTACATCTATACTTATATATGCACTTACATTTACATACACCTATATACATGTACAGACACTATACATGTATATGCATTTGTACATCCACATAGCCACATGCACACACATTCCCACCATGTCTGCTAAAATCAGTCATTATTTCTTATAAAGAAAATTATTTCTCCATCCAAATAAATTCTCTACCAGTCCCTCACTTTACTTTGCATTAGCATGTTCACAGAAAGGGGATAACCTTTGTGGGAATTAATGAAAAAATGGAAATCAAGGTACTCAAATCAAGACATCATTAAGATTCTTCTAAAATGCTTTGGATCTTCTTCTGGTTACTGACTCACTTGCTATTTGTGAGGATTCCTCCTGACAGTCCAAACTAGGTAACATGCCATCATGTTACCAGCTAGGTAACATGCCATCATCTCTTCTCTGGTAGAAACCCACACATGCATGAGAAGTTTGGTGAACTGGCCTGCTTCCACTACATGTTACACGCACTATATGAGAAAATTACTTACCTTGCATTTCTGCTTCTTTGAAAATACCTTTCATGAGCTTTTTTTTCTGGCTTCTGTCCCATCCTAAACCCAAAGCATTTTCATCTTTTAAAGACATCATCGTCAGGCAGGATAACCCCCCACCGTAAAGGCACATTTCTCTGGCCTGACATATCCAGCCCATCAAACATTCCTCTGCCTAAAAGGAACGCAGAGCTCCCCTTCCCCATCATTAAATCCATTCCTCAAATCAATGGATATATATTAATTATGTGAACAATTAATGAAATAAAGCAAATGCTTTAAAAGCAAACCCAGTATCCAGGCATAAGGGACAGCTGGAATAGGCAGTGTCCTCGTTAGGCCTGGGCAGGAGACATGCAGCATGCTGTCTTCAGGATCAGAGAAGATGCATGCCCCTTCTCTCATCACTTTTCATTTCTGCCTGTCTGCTAGGTGGTCTGAGGGAAGCAATGAGAAGATGTGCTGCTAGACAAGTTAGGACTAACAGGCAATTAGCCAGGCTGCTGATATGAGCTGCCCTCATACTGGTGAATGGGTGGTGGGTTTGACTGATAGGTGGTGTGACAGGTTTCTGGTAGGGCATTGGCCCAGACTTTCCACCTGGTCTGGTCCCAGCCATGCCTTGAGACTGTTCCCAGTGGTAGCTTGGGGCTGGCACCAGTTCCAGACACTGGTTTGCACATGGTCACCCTGACTTGGACCTAACACCACAGACATGGTTGGCTCTGCGGCTCTTGGCCTCAGTGCCAGAGGACTGTCCCAGCATGTTTAATTTGCTGGTCTGGGTGTAGATGTAGAGACCTTCTTGTGCTTTTTTGCTGTTAACCTGCCTAACGCCTGTCGTGGTTAACAGTGATATGCCAGTGATGATCTGGGGTTCACTGTTAGTTAATCTAAAAAGCAGTATATCTAGTGGATAGCTGGACAGGAAAGACTAAAATGGTGAAGCAAAGGAAAGAAAAGAAAGAGTTGTCTTTTTTCCTCCCATATTACACTGGTTACTTAGTCCTCTCCAGCAAGATAGAAGAGCTATCTCAGTTTTGCACTTCAGGTACATACCTTCCTTAAGTCTGAAATACGGGATCACTCCAGCCATGTGTGACTTATGTGAGGATAATTCTCCACCCTGTCTTTCAAAGGCAGAATAGTACAGCAGGAGAATATCTAAAAAGTAAAAACTGACAGCAGCAGTAACAGAAAAAGTTAGGAAAGAAATGGTATTTATAGAAGATCCTATAATACATGTTCTTCAATGAGAGTCAATATGTGTTTACATGATCTCTCATGTAAACTGCAGTGTTGCCTGCTTTCATTATTACATTCTGAGTCTTGTGATATTTCTTGATGTTTTCTTTCTTAAAGCTCCCATCTGAAGTGATTATATGACTATCTCATCTTACTTTTAAAAAAAAAAAATTCAGAACATAGTCCTGGATGCAAAGAAGAGTTTGAAATTTAATTCACATTTCCCTCAATGGTGCAAAATATGTCAAATCACAAAAAAACCTTTGACGTTTGTTCATTATGGTTTTTAGTATCTTGATTTTCAGCATGATTTAGAATGTGGAAGTGAGCAATTCTGGCACTGTCCAATCCCACACCCTGCCACCCCAAGCACCAAGACCAATCCAGGAAAGTATAGAGCCTGAGACAGGATAGGCCTCCTCAGGTTGCCCTAAAATCTTTCCTGACACTATTTCATATTCCCAGAAATTCATTTCTAGCCTTTAACTCTTGCAAAAGTACTGTTCCTTAGAAAGTATTATTTATGTGTAAAAGCTCTGATTGTCCTTATTCTGGGTTTGCATTATTGGGAAGTAAAATTAGAAACATGCCTGTACACTGTGGTGGAAGTGTTTTCTTCTATTAGGTGTAAGAAATATGCAGCTTTTTGCAGCTTTTTTCATTTTTACCCCCATGCTGACTGGATGTGTATAGACAGTCTTTCCAGTGCATATTCAGTATTTGTAACCTAAGTTTTCTTTCCCATAATTCAGATAGCATAGCAGGACAGTCAATAGATCTCTAAAAATCTGAGTTCAGTCCAGGAATGGAAAACTACCATTTAAAAGTTTGAAAACACCAGAATTAACCATATATAAGATCAATGTCCTAAAAGGGTTCTACAGAACATAGGGTTTATTACAATAGTAAATATTAAGACAAAGTGACTACTTTACAGATTTTCTGACTTTCAAATGTACATTACCTGCCTCCATTTTGTATTGCTGTATGTCTACTCAGTTCCCAGAAACCTACCTAAAATTACACTTCAAAATTGCATCTATATTAAGATCACAGATAGCAAGTCACAGCTTCATCTGAGCAAAACCATATGACTAATAACTCTTCAAATATGAAGTTTTTAATGGAAATGCTTTTCTGTAAAAGTGTTGACCCCTTGAACACTGGAAGCACCACAGCTCTCACAATGTGGCCCAACTGAAAGCCTACTGAAGCCAACGAAAATACATTCATCGACCTGGATGGCCTTTGTACCATGACTCTGAGGTTATCAGGATACCTCTACATACACAGAAGGGAAGTAAAAACATTTATAGCAAATCCCTCTAAAGCACAGGGAGAACTCAAAACAGATATCCAAGATTTGTACTGCTGAATTGGTTACACTTTCTCTTTATGAATTTTCCCCTTGCAGGGCATGTGCATGTTGCTTATGGAACATAAATAAATAACAGATCTTTGCATCATCACTTTTTTTTTTTTTTTTTTTTTCATTCATCTTCCTTCATACACACTATGACTCCACGAGGCAAGCTTTATGTGTAGGACCTCTCCTCACTCTGGGTGGAAATAAACAGTTATGATATAGGTAGATTTTTAAGACTATCTGAGTAATACGTAGTCATTCCCCACCAGTTCATATGGTGTGCATACAACAGCAGGGCCTAACTTATTTCTCAATAGCCTTGTTTCTCAATCGCAAATGAAATGTAGGATTATATTAGAGATATATCTGAAGTAAAACATCCAGTTTAAATGTGCTCTGGCAGGTTAAACTGGAAAATGGTAGCCTGGTGTCCAATGGTACCTATTTTGCTTTTTTGACCAGAAGAGGATTAATCAGACTGGATGTCAACAGAGATGCAATTTGTATATAAGCCTCAGTTTATTTTCATCCCTCTGTTTCACAGGTACTTCCCACGTGCACCTTGTCTGCAGGATTTCAGAACATTTTGTAAGCTGAAGTCCCAATTCTTCAATTACATTCACAGCTCTGGACACAAAGAGAAGATCTGATGGGAATAGGAGGTCCACTTGGTTTCAGTGCACATTCTTGTCCACACAGAATCTGCATTTATGCAGAAATGGCTGCACATTCAGGGTTCTCCAATGAAAATCTGACAGAAGTTAGCAACCAAACATCAGACTATAATATCAGTTGGTAAAAAAGAGGAAAACAAGAGAAAATTCACCCAGAGTAATCCTGGGAAAAGTGAAACTCCCCTATATTCTCTTAAGTTCTGCTTACTGTGGTTTCAGTATTAATTGATTAGTTGAAACAAGCACACGAAGCAAATAAATTAATTTTTCTTTCTTGGAAGGCTTAAATGGTCTTCACATCTGTCAGGATTTGAGGTAGCTAGCTAAACTAGTTAATTATCTCAGAAATTTAACAAGGAGCCAGAACCTGTAGTCTGGAAATTCCACCTCTGCAGCAACTGATGCTTTCAAGTTTTGCCCGGAGATGTTTTTAAATGCTCATGGATGACTTGACTTTTCTCACAGTATTCTATTTCAGTAATTTTAAAAGAAATAAAAAAGAACACATAAAAAAGAGATATCCTTTCTTCTCCCATCTCTGTCCATTAAATGACTGATTCCAATTTAATGCATTGATGTTGAAGGTCTTTGAAATTCAAAGGTATGTTTCTCTTCCTACCCCTAATGGGATAATAACACATATTAATGCACATGCATTTGTTCTTTTAGTCACAATTTCATAAGAATTGCAAGTTGCAAACATTATCGCTTTATGATTATTGTGCAATTAGACAAAAGGAGACACATATAGAGAGAGGCAAATGCAGAATTCAGAAGATGATAACATCCCATAATATAAGCTTCTTTTTGCTAGACTACACAAAGTTCCAGTTATAGTTTGCATATTTCCCAAACTCACCCTTTCAAATAAAATTTTCAGAAAAAAATGCCTAAAATCTGGCAGTACTTATATTGCTCATTTGCCCCCTCCTTAAACCCTTCACCTGATACACAGCAAAAAAGAAAACATGGTGTCCTAGTATAGTCATGTAAAATGTACAATAAATTATTTTAAAAAGGAAGCACTTTAATGCTAGAAAGCACCAGTGATCTGCTTCGAAGCTGTCACCAAAGGACACTTTAGACATTAGAGTGCATTACTGAGTAGTAATAGTAAATGGCTGTATAGAATCTCACTGATCGTTATTGCCATTTAATCATTCTTTCCTGTTTGCGAACTGGATAAACGAGCATTTTCATGGTCTCAGAACAAATGGTATAAATCAAAATTGATAAAATAGTTTTAAATCGTTTTCACTTTAAAAAAAGTATTGTTTTGATCCACTACAACACTCCAGCTATATTGTAAACACAGCATATCTTCTTGTATTTTATTGAATTAGGCACACTGTAAATTAAAAATGGAATTTTCTTCCCAGTTTCAGGCTCATTGCATTATATTAAACTCAGGATTTTGACTCATGGATGGTTGTACCACACAAGAATTTGTCACAGCCTCCCCAGGTTCCATCTCCATCTCTAACATGCATTCATGAACTGTATGGACTTCAACTTACAGTTTTCTTAGGCTTAAAACCCACACTTAATAGAACCTTTCCTTTGCACTGAATTTAGCCTTGAAGTGCAGTTTTGGAACAGGTTTTCATGTACACAATGACTTACACACATGGCAGCCTATGGCACCAACCTCTTATTCATATGTGCCTGTCCTTAAATATTCTGTAATACAAAAGCACATAAATCTAAGTACACTGCATCATTTGTGCATGCACAAACACGTGCTTCGGGGTGCTGACAAGGATTGCCCTCAGAAAGGAGGAAGGCCATGGAGATGGGAGGTGGGAATCTGCTGTGATTACCTTCCATGTGTGAAAGAAGCACAGACCCCTGGTTTGGTATGCACCCAAAAGGCCCTGTGTTAGCTCAGCAGGAATGGGGTGTGCTGTGGCTGGGAAATGCAGAAGGTTGCCACGTCTCTTAATTTTCCCTCACACCTATAGTAGTGTTCAAAAAAGAATCTTTATCAGAGAAACTAAGACGGACTTCACTTAAACAGTAAAATCCTGTCCCCAAGAAAGTCAAAGGGAAGGTCTGTCTTTCCCAAAATCACTAAATCACCCAATTCATTTGCGAGACACTAACACTAATCACAAAACACAGACAAAATACTTCTAGCATTTCACTTCAAAGCATTTTCCCGTTCAAAAGAAACACACCCCAAAACAAAACAAGGGAAAAAAAAAATCCCCAAAACCTCAATAAAGAAGGAAAAGATAAGACAAACTTAATGAAACATTGCTCTTTCTGCCCAGTGTCAAAGGCGCGAGATGCTGGGAGCATTGCGATCAGTGATGTGCAGAGTTAAGAGTGCTACTGCTGCTGCAAACATGAACAGCTTCTGTCAGAAGGAAGCGCAGCTGATTAATCAACTTGATATTACCCGAACTGATTAAACAATGAGACGTCCTGGGGTTTTGCTGTCTGTCCTGATGAGTGCTCATCATAACTATTAGTACAAAACCCCAGAGCGTCTCCCTTGGGAGTAAACTACCTTCTAATGTTTTTCCTCTAAAGATTAATTCCATTGTTATGGAACCTGTGTATTAAAGGAACTATAAACTAATCATTAGTCATTTTCAAACAATTTGACCTTTCCAGCTTTGACTGGTGGAGTGTTTTTGGAATAGGGCTTGTTCAGTTTCCCTGATTCACATAAGCCGGTTTACTTAAACAAGTAGAAAAGGGACTGATATGTTTGCAGTATTGTATTCCTTTCTGAAGCAGAAAAAGTGGACATTTTTTAATGAACTTTTTTTTTTTTTTTTTTTTTCTGAAGCAATGTTAAAGGATTAGCAGCTGTGGAAACCTAACCTCCAATACCATAAGATCTCTCTCTGAAAGACCCCATTAAACTTGAGCGTTACCTGAAAATGGCAACAGTTTTTTAAACATGAACTTAAATGGGGGTTAAACAGTCCATTTGTCTCATGTCAATAAATAATTTCTAAACTTGGATAAAATATAAAAGTCATGATTGAAAGACATGTTCTTTGCATGGGTTTCCCTTGTCTATCAATCTGTTTTTTTAACATGATTACTGGTGTGTTTATATGGCAATCATTCAGGTGCAGTGAGCAAGCATGAATAAATTACCCTGGAATTCCTCTTGCAGGAGGATAGAGAAGGCCTCAACTTTCTACATTACAGTATATCCTTGGAGGCGTTACGGAGTATCAACTACTCACATTCCAACAAGACCATTCACAACTTCCCTACATCCCTGCTTGTGAGAAAGATTCAATCTGACTGAGACCAAAGGCAGGAAAAGGCAATTATTTCTAACTTTGTATTCAGGTTTTTTGTTGGTTTTTGTTTTTTTTTTTTTTTTTCCTGATTTCCAGTGATAGCAGCTTTTAAATACTTAACAGCTTTGTTAGATTAAAACAAATTTACATCCATTTTGATTCAGATGTCTAGTTTCAAGAGTAGGAAATATTTTTTTTAATCTATTAAACCTTTAACCCCCAGGGAAAAGAGTTTAAGAATAGTCTTATGCATTAAATTCTCAAGTCGTTTTGACTGGATTCATCAATGAGTGTTCTACCATGCACATCCTCTGGATTTATTCTAGGTAACTTCCCTTCTCTAAACTTTCCTGTTATGTATGCAGGTCAGAGTAAACAAACCCATGAAAAACTATGAGTCCAAGCCCTTGAACACAAAGGACACAAAGAGCAGCTGTCCGGCTTCAACCCTGCAGGCATAATAGCAGTAGACTGGTGATTCTCAGCGCTGCAGTTCCCCACAGGGACATACATCCCCACACAAAAGCTTGGAAGGTTTGGGTTTTTTTTCTTTTTTTCTCTTTTTTTTAAAGGTGTGCACTAGTTTAGAGATCTGACAGGGTCTGCTCGTGCATTGCTCGCAAACTACCAGGTGCTCAGAGATGCAGCAAATAAATCCAGAGGCAAGTGTTAAAATTTGTTGAGGTTCCAAAAACTGCTGGAAACTTTCAGGGTTGTCTATGAGCCTTAAATATTCCTAAAACTTTGGAAGTATCCGTTTGTTAACCTTCCTTGTAAACACCTAAAACCAAATAATATTTCCTATTGGCTACCAATATACCAGCTCAGAACACCAGGTTTTGTAATTACTGTTGTTTAGATGATTATGCTCTTCCTCGTTTTATGCAATTGTATCTAAACACCCACACATATTTAGGGTGGTGAATTCACACAATTACGATCTTTCGCACACACATGTCCCACCCCCAATAGTCTCATACACCTGACAGTATAGCCATCGTAGCTAAGAGAAGTTTTGTTCACAATTCATTAGACCTTAACATCAACACCTTTATTCCTTTGCTTCACAACTACATTGAATTTTTTTGGAAAACCTATGGTAAAAACTTGACTTCTTAATTTCCATTAGAGTCGATGGAAGTTTTTTTCAAATAAGAAAAACAACCCGTGTTTTTCAAACTGTGCTCATGAAGCCCAGTGGTCTACACTGTATTTCTGAAGTGCATCTGAAAGCTAACTAAGGAAAAACAGACTATTACAATAGACATTAACTGTACATGAATCCTCAGTCTAAGAAAGGCTCACAATATTTTGATTATAGAACTAGATTTAGTTTATGAATAAATCAGGCAAGTTGAAGTGATCCCAATTAAGATATATTTTCATTCCCTCAAAATAAAATAAATGTATAGATATTTTTCTCCATTAAAGATGTTTTTAGAAGTGGAAGCTTGATTTCAAACCTCCACTCCATGAAACAATATTCTTTGATTGTATTTCTGGCAATTTGAAATACGATTTATGATTAATCATTAAAAATGTTATTTTATAAGATTTCTTTCAACGGCAATTGCAGATTTTTAAAGCCATAAATAAGACCTGTAAGAAATCAGCTAATATACAAGTGTCTTTAAAAGCTAGTAATTTCAGTTACCTATGCAGCAGATGACTCACAGTCAGTTTACAAACGTAAACTAGAAAGTCCAACCCTGTTCCCACCCTGCCCTGCAAAAAGTGCTGCCAGCAAGATTTCATTATTTGTTTGTTTTGTAATCAATGAAATCTATTAGCCGATGAGGTATTGCAATTGCTAGAACATCAATCCGACTAGTTTAACTTCAGATGCTGGTTGACTTGTGATGTCAAATCTCCCACAGCGGTTGGGAGCCTGGCATTAAAAGAACAGATACAATCCTAAGCCTAAATGTTAACAAAGCCTGTTGGCATCCCAGAGGAGATTAGGTTGCTGATCTTGTAAGGATCAGCTACTTACTTAGTGATGTTTACACTGACATTGATGTAGTGACATCCTGATCTAATTACATGTCAATAAACCACAGTCCTGATGCCCTGAGAAGATCAGTAGAGGATTACAAGAACTCCATTGCCAATCCTTAAAGCCTAAGGAAGCAACTCTGTGATTTAATTACCATGAATGCAGTAACTGTAAAGCCATTGTTTTAAATGGTCCAATTCTTTTCACAATTAGATTGCATCCCTCCCTTTAACACCTCCAAATTTTGCAAACATGCTGCGTAAAATTCATTGCTTTAGCAAACGCTTTGGAAACTCCTTAGATGACTCCAGGTAATTTATGCCTAAGATTCTAATTCTTCTTTGAGTCTAAGCATTTTTAAAGGTTTTGTTTTAAATGTATGTCATTGTTTATATGTTCTCTGGCATGGTGCCAGAGAGTAACTTCAGCACTATGTTAATTCTGGCAGCCAGTGGCTGTTTTTATCTCCTAATACCATCAGCACTGGATGACCTATGCTGCAGTTTCAGGGATGTAGGGATGGCTGCTCCTGCTCAGGAAAAGGCGGGATATCATCCTTAAGGTGCCAAAATGTAATATTGCCTGGAATATCTGGGAAACATCACAATAGCTTTGCTGTAAACATGAGAAAGACTCAGGTCTATACCACATAAGTACCTCTGTGCATCACACTATGGATAAGGCTGGTACCCAGTTTTAAGCACTTTCAGCTAAGAATATAACAACTTAAACAGTCCATAACCCATTTTTTAGGCTAGCTGTTATTGTGCACATAAAACTTTGTTAAATAAGATTTAACACAGGGAAATGGATGTAGCGTTTCCCTTATCTTTGTCTTATGAATAACTAGAATTACTAATGTTATTAAGTCATAAATTAATTCCCTACCCTTCCTAAAAGCTCAGAAAATTTTTAAAGGTTTGACCCATTCTGCGCACTGTGCCTCACAGTCAAGTAGAATTTTGGTTACAGTCTTACCAGAAAAGACAAACTTCTAATGTATTAGTGAGGTGCAGGCACGATCCTGCAGCACAGAATCCTCTCAGTACCCACAAGTGTTCTGCACAACCACAAGCAAGATATTTAACCTGCTTAATTTCTTAAACTCTGGGAGGGTGGGAGGGGCTGTTGTAGTTGGGGGCAAGAAACCTGGTTGGTTTTGCACAATTAATCTTCCTAGAGCTTTAGCATATATTTTTTGTTTAAAAACGAAAGCACTGTATTCTGTCTGCCCTGCTCTGCGTGAGGGGTTGAACCAGATGACTTCCGCCTTAAATTATTCTATGATTCTATGTCAAGTGGTGAAATCTATATAAAAATACATTTTTTTTTTCTGCTCCTCCAGCCTTCCCTCTTACTTTCCCTAGTCTCTTATTTCATCATTTTATTCACCCTTCAAGTAAACTACCGGGTAGTGATGTATAAAGCTTTCATTATGATATCCAAAGGTGCACAGCTATTTCATATTACTGGAAGGACACAGTCTTCAAGAGCAGTTGAGTAACTTACAAGTCTAAGGCCCACTTTTAAAAATGACTCATGCTCTTTGAAAGTCAATATTGTAGTGCCTTTCCATGTGAGATGACAGCTTTCAAACATTCCCTCCTATACAACAAATTGAAAATAAAGGAGGTTTTCTTTAATGGTAAGCTTTTGAATGATGAAAGCACTTGGGGGGATATGGATGACATTGAAAACTGACTCTCAGGGTGTTTCAGTGGCTTTGCAGACAAACATGCTTTTACAGAAATAGGTCCTAGTGTGACCTTAACTTGATTTGATATAAATTGTGTTGCAGATAAAAACAAAAAGGACCAGGTTCAACCCTGATAGATTGCTACTGGCCTCACTGAATTTACACCAGGGATAAACATGGCCCAAGTTATTTCAGTGTGAGTATGTGAAATAACTACTTTCAATGAATACTTCCATTCTGCATACCTACAGTATGCTCTATAATAGTAGTAATAACAGCAGGCACTTAATGCTTTCATCTGCAAAGCTCTTTGCAAACACTAGCCAATAGGAGAAACTCTTATGAAAGGACAGCTGATGAAGAAACAGAAATTTCTTGGAGGAATAGATAGATTTTCTTGTACACCAAATGAGCTTTTATAAACTCAGTATTTTCAACTCTTAAAAACTGCAAAAAGAAAATACTTTACTGTAAGTATATCTAGATTTCATTACTGCCATATGCTGCAAGGACAAAATATCTAGCAAGGGGTTCTGTGTATCTTCCTGACTATGAAGCTCTGTTTGATGCTGCAGGATACTAAGCTATATATATGTATGCCCTTGTGTCAGCAACACATGTAAACTTTTATTCACCTTTCAGTATATGGACCTACTTTCTTACCTGAGACACTCACTTAGTTTCACTTTAAGCAGACACTGTGGCTGCTGTCATTACTGTCTTGAAGACTCCTGGCTCTTTCTAGCATCTAAGGGAGTTTAGGTTCCTAAAAGCAACAGTTCCGAGACACACCTTAATGAGGGAGCCAAACTAGATGATGTGAATGTCTGCTCTCCTCTGAGAGTGTCTGCTCCTCAGTTTGAAGTTAATTACCTGCTTATGGACTTTCCCGAGACTTTTGTGGATGAAACTGGTGTGAATTGAGACTAAGAGCTGTTCTAGAATCTTTGTACAGACACAGTAGAGTTGGTGGAAAGCCACTCATGTACAGTCAGAAAATATCATCATGGAAGTAGGACAATGGCATAGTAATCACTCAGTATTTAGTTCACTGGCTGAACAGCAGCAAACTCTATAAAATCTGTTTTGAACTTGTCTGATTCAAATGGGAAATGTGAACAAAAATATCTGCTTAATTAAAGGAAGGAAAAAAAAAAACAGCCTGAAGAAAGTACTGTGTTGAACTTGGAGTAAAACATTTAACTTCTAAAGTTTTTCAGTTTCATAAAATTCAGGTTTGACAAATATCGAAATGAAATAGTTCTGTACACACAAAAAAAAAATCTGGGAGAAAAAAGTTGGGGGAGAAATTGCAAAGACTCCTCATATGCTGCAGCATACACAAATTTTAGAACTGTGTAACCATATAAATCTTGATCAATGTTACAGAACACTGTAATACTCCTTACAACACCTCATGTAGAGCTGGTAACATGGGGCTGTAGTTTTCCCCTTTATTCCTGTCTTTACAATACTATGAATTCCTGCAGCTAACATTTACCTTTCAGGAATTTTTCCCATGAGGAAATGGAGCTAAGTTACCAATCTACCTTTTCCCAGACACACAGAAAAAAGTTACGATGGATACGTTTTATTATGATCAACACGAATCTAATCTTCACTCTTCCCCAGAGCTGAGAATTTATAACAGATACATGATGAAAAACATCAATGGGAGGGGAGTGTAATGGTGGTAGAGACTGCATCAAAAAAGCAACATCATTTAAAAGGCTAATATATCATTTTAAGCTCAGAAGCTGAACCCTGATCTAAATTCTGGGCTCAATATATCCATTTGTCTAATTTCCTTGCTTCTGAAATTAAGCATTGTATAAATGTGTCATATTGCTCTGGTTGTTCATCTCTTAAGAAATGAAAAGCCCTGAGTCTCATTCTGCATATTTAAAGAAAAATAAATTGCAATCAAGAGATATAGACTGACTAAAATTGGATTCAGTGTTTATTTGAAGTGAGCCTCCTTTCGCTGCAACATGGGCAGCATTAGGATACAGCCTACATAATCCCAATCTTCCTCAGTACACAAAATGAGAACAGTAAAACCAGCATTTGCTTAGGTGATTTTTTTGACAGTACAGATTTAGTTTGCTCTATAAGATGATACATTTTACTAGGTTTTTTTCTCCATTATGTGTTACAGGATATTACAAGAAAGTGCTATCCAAGTGAAAAAAGTACAGTTTTCTGTAACCTTAAGTAACTACAAAGCCCACTGTAATCACAACCACTGATATCACAGGAACAGCTTGTCAGGTCTTATGCACACAACTTCATAGGGTCTTCTAGAAAGTGAGAGAGCTTTACAATATTTGGAAAAAACACCACAGATTTCAATTAGTTCTGTCAAGATTCACGACACATGTTACTGAACTCTTTCCATCAACACAAGTTATAATGCTTATTAGCCAAGTCCTCCTAGCCTGTGCAATGAGCTATGCAGTGAGGATGCTTAGGAAGATAAAAGAGTCACAATCTTTCAAAAGGAGCCTCAAAGCAGCTCTTTCACTGATGCTGTTGCAGATTTAAGATTGCAGGGAGGGTGACAAACTGAATCCATGAATTGCTGTCTGCATCTTTAACCCTCGTTTCTGCCTTACTTCCTCCATTTCCTAGGGGTTCCTCTTGTCTGTAAGGCATGCAATGCACACTCCCTGCTCCCACACCTCTCACTGCGTTATACACAGGACGGTGGCTCACTTTTTTCAAGAACTTTTAGAGGCCTTTACTAAAATGTACCACTTCAGTATTTGTTGTTTTAAAATCAGATTCAAGTGTATAATCTATACTTCTTGAAACACTAAACATAAAAACTATTTTAATACCTCACACCTTGCTGCTAGCAATCAAAGCTCTGTAGAAATTAAATTAAAGTAGCTCATATAATCTGTTTTGAAGTGAACAGATCTTGTTTGAACATAAAATACAGAGGTATCATTACTGACAATAGTGTCAATATCTCTGACTCTTGGATACACCATAGAGATACAGGGGAAAATTCTTGGCTTCTCAGGATACCTTTGGCTCTCCTGTCAGTGCCGCACTTACCTAAAGGGACATTTGGAAACCCTGGCCTCCAGCAAAGACATTTAATTGTAGAGGGCCTGTGCAGAGGGAATCATATGCCACTGCACAAGGTTAAAATAGAAAAGCTGCTGGAAGGGAGTACATAGCTCATTAGAGATGCTTACAATTAAATAAAAGAAGACCAAAGAGCCAACTCAAAACCAGAACCCTAGCTTTCTTCACTGCTCAATTGTTAGCTTTCACTTTAACCTTTTTTTTTAACAATTTTAGTAAATTTTCTACAAGTCAAATCTGAATGTGTTCTAGGGATAATTTATTCTAGAAACTACTGCCAAAAAACCTACTAGATTTGGCTCCTGTCAGTCTGTGTTATCCCCCAACATTATTTTAGCTCCCTCACACCCCCTTGTATCCCAAGGCATAAAAAGCATGCACCCTGTTTCATACTGCAAGAACAGTTTGGTGGTCACATAGAACTCACAGTATTTCAGCTATTTTGAGCTGAAGCAAAAAAGGCAACGTAAAAGCACTTCTCATTCATCTAGCATTATAGTTCCTCTTGTGGGTTAAAGGATATCTAGAAATATTAGAAGGGACAGAAGAAAAACAGGGGTTCCTAAATGCTGAGGATTTTGGAGTACTTGAGCACTAGAATGTAGTAAGAGAACAACTGAGAAGTTGTGTCAGACAGTGAAGGTGCTGAGGTGATAACAGAGGAAACCGAGTAGGCTTCCACTCTTTATTCCACTGGATATATTGCACTGTGTAACCAAAGGTAGTACAGGTGAGGACAAGTGAGAAGTCCCGAGTGTTTATGAATACAGCTCATTTGTGGAGTTCACACAGGCCAGTGGCATTCTCTGTCAGTGCATGACCATCACACATTTTTGTGCAAGTCTTTCCAAGTCTGTCTAAAAACTGGAGCCATATCTGCTGCCACACATCTCTTTACTATTTGCAGGTCATCCAAGCAGGAATCCGAAAGGCATCTCACTTATTCTCTAGAAACCTAAAGATATAGCAGCAGCACCCCCTTCTTTTTAGCCCCTATTTCAATACCTTCCATCCAAGACATCTTAATCTTTTACCCCCTGTTGTTTCATCAATAATAATTCTTACAAAGCATCCTCTCAAAATTCCTAAATAAGTCTCAATTAAAAAGGGGAAGTTGTAGTATTTTTGTAGCTTATATCACGAATTTTAAGCCCTGGGATAATCTTCTCTGTCATGTAATTAGACTTCCCCCTTCTTTTATGTTTAGAAACAAGTAAGAAATTATTTAGAAATAGATGTCCTTTATCCTAGTGGCTATTTCTGGAAAGGTAGATCCTACCTTGCCAGAGAACTGTGAGCAAACAGGAGATGGCCTGCAGGAGCAGGAAAGGCAGAACTCTGGAAATATTCTGCTTCCTTCTGCATTGCCTGTCATGAGACCCACCACAACATCGCAGCCACAACACACACCCACTGATAGATGGGCAAAGGTCTATCTCAACTAAATGTAGACAAGGGGTCTTAATTGGGGTTGTAGTTTTTCCTGTAGTCTATGGAAAGAAAAAAGATGCTTCAAGAGGATCATCCAGTTCATTTAAGATCTGAATCACTTTCTGGAACTGTACATTTATCTCCACTGCTTAAGAAAGAACATTACCCTGAATAAGGTATGTCAGCTAAGTACTAAATTTAAATGGGATGAATATGGGCCAAAACCCCCATCTGCATCAAGTAGCTGGGCAAACATTTTAGTTCATCTCCTTCTTTATGAACTGATGCACTGGGACACATTGGGGCATCAATTTGATGGTACAAAGGCATGTATATATCTGCACAGGACCTTCCAGCCCCTTCTTTCACAGGAGGTCTGCATGGTTTCTGCTGCTGCCCAGAAAAGAAAAGTCAAAGTCTTCCCTAAGTAAATAATTGCAAAAAGCGGTGGCAGAGAGTAACAGAGGCAACCATTTCATGTTTGCAAAAGAAAGTCATAGAACTATTTAGATGAAAGCTAATTGCCACAAAAAACCCTATGTAAAATATTCCTGTATCAAATAAACATGAACATTTTCTTCTTTACATACAACCTCTGTTTGACAGAACTGCACACCCTCATTTGAGTTCACCGTGCATAAAACCGAGCAACTGAAACATTTCCCCGTTAAATCCCATTTTCCAGGAAAGAAAAGGAAAAAAATTAATCTACAACAATTACTTTAAAAGAGAAGAAAACAAAGAAAAGCAGTCTTGGAAAACAGATTTTTACCAAGTTAAGGACACACTGCACTGTGACCAGTTACTAACTTAGAATTAAGGCATTGTTTCTGCAACAAGCAGAATGGGAATCTTCCTGAGCAAGAAGAGACCTGTTTACATCTTTTCTTACTCACAGTCAGATTTTGCTTGTGATTGTATATTTTTTATGGTTCAATATTTACAAAAAGACTGCAAAATTAAAAGAGATCCCACAGTTACAGAAGACAACATAATTATAAGGGTCAATTTGATAAGACATATAATCTTCAGAAACCTGCAGGTTTGCCTAATAAAATATTTATATCAGTCACTGTTGGACACCAAGTGAGAGCAATGGAAATGAATTCCTCAGGAGTAACTTTTCAGTACATGTGAAAATGTCAAAGAAATGTCGTATTTGGGAAGATTTTCAGAGGAAGCCAGGATTTTTTCTCTTTTTCCTCCTTACTTGACATAATTGAAAATTAAGTTAGCACTCTCTTTGAGGAATATTGATTTATTTTTTATTTTACTGTCAAAAGATTTTTGTTTACGTGCTCCACACATTTGCAGTTGATCATAAATTTGTATAAAACAAGTCAGTCTCTACCAGTACAAGATCCATATTCTCAGCTACAAAGTAAACTTAAAGGTGCACAGTAAAAAATATTTTTGTGCAACTATGGGACAGCCGCCACAAAACCAGTATAATGGGATCATATATTAAAGCTTTAAGCCTTAGTTAAATAATAATGTTCTACTTTCAGATTTAGATTTTGAATTTAACCCTGTATATATATCTTTAAAGTATCTTGACACTAACTCATCAAGACTGGAAATACTAATAAAGATATGAAAGAAAAGAAAGATAAAAATTGCAAGCCTAAACAAAAAAACATGGGAGGAAAGAAATAAAGACAGGTCTTGGGGTTCTGAATGAATTGATATCAAGCACGGACCTGAGAACAAACAGGTTACTCTTAGGAAAAGGCAAGGAAGAATCAATATCAACTTGTTGTGAATCTAGTCAGAAGCTGTTTCTAAAAACTGTACCAGAGGAACCAAATATCAGGTTGTAAAATTGCACTGAAAACACTTGCTGCAGCATCTGACACAGCAACATCTGTGTTCTTGCAATATTATTATGACACTGAAGGCAAACAGGTGCTTCTGTTCATTTGTGTTCATTCAAGCACACATTCAAGTGTGCTAGCAGAAACCCAGTTTTGGCGTCGACTTTTGGAAAGCCAGACTTCCAGGTACATGAATGAGACTTAGTGGAAGAAGGTATGGAGAGGTTGCTGAAAGGAACAGTTGATAAAGAGCTTATTGTGAAGTGATGCAATAAAACACAAGAGTCATTTAAAAACAATGTTGGGCTCATGAGGATTTTAAAGACTGAGCTTGTTTTTCATAGGAGATATCACCAGAGTCAGAAGCAGGTAGAATGATGAATGATAAAAAGAAATCTCTGAACGGTCTAAACAGAAGCAAATGAAGCTTTTGGATGAAAAGACAAGGATTTCACAGATGGGAGATAAAGAATAGGGTTCACAAACTTTCATTCTGCAGTGGAACACTGAATTATGTGGTCTGGCAAGGGATGTCAGAGATTAAGTCCTATAGATCTGCCTCTTTCATGTATGTGTGTGTGTGTTTTTAAGACATACTGTTCTAGAGTTGCACAGACCCATTAGCATCCAGGCACAGATCTTTTTGTCTGTTTGTCTGTTTTGTAACCTTCTGTTTTGTGCTGAGACAAAAGAAAAAAGCAATCAGTGGTGAAAAAAGAGAGAATCAGCCAGCTCGGAGTCTAACAAGTGTCACTGCTGAGCCTCTTTCTGGGTGGTAGGAATTATAGTGCACTTCTCTTCCGGTATGTTTCGAAATATAATTGCAAATTAATTACCATGTGACAATAAACAAACAGCTACAGTACATGGCATATTTACTGTACAGAGCTTTATTCCGCCTCTCTAGTACTCCAAACAGGTGTTCAGTGTTACCTACAGCTAGAATTGGGGCTACAAATCAGCGTGAGATTCATCAAAACGGATCCCTGCCACTTCACACTATTACTCCAGCAGATATAATTCATACTGCTCAGCAGTGGAAGCATTATATGCACCTTCCCCCAGACTCTTTCTCCCTCCTTGCAAAAATGTCAAGAGAGACAGAGAGAGAATATCGAAGGAGATCCTGAGTGTCAATGAAATATCCCACAGTGCTGAAGACAGAGAAAACATTGGCAAGCTGCTTTAATAAGGAACGTCTGCCATGACATATCCTGGCCCTAAAAAGAAGGAGCAAAACTATGGAGGGAATTATAGGAGGAAAAAGGGAGATTATATATACTGGCTACAAGATTTAGGTATAAATAAATAAATTTTTATTTCGGTATAAATACTAAATACAAATATAATGGTCCATAAGCCATTTATCTGGAGCTGGGACTGTGCCAGAGTTTCAAGATTCATCGTTAAGAAATTACAGGAGGTGCTAGAGAGTTCTTTAAGGACATATTATGTTTGAGGCTAAATTATGAAAGTAGTATTGTATTTTGTTTTAACAGATGACTGAGACACAGTCAGGTTGTGCTAGTTTAGATCCATCTATATGGATTTATATTCCATACTGATTTGCCTGTGCTGACTGTTGCAGAAGCAAGTTCCACCCGCAGGAAATCTGGATATAGGTTCAAAATGGCAAAATGAATCCAGATGCCCTGAAGCCTTGGAGGAGTTTGATTCAGCCCAGTGGGTTTTTCTTCTTGCTCTAAGGAATTTCCACATGACTTTGCAGATCCTATCATTCAGATGCCACCTGAAATGCCTGACCTACTATGCCAGACCATTTTCTCTTCTGAGCTTGACTTTTGGTCCCTGTCAATCTCAGCTATACTATTGCAATGGCTGGAAAGCCTCATGCCTCCAGAAGAGACACTGAGATAGTTTCTCATGGAAATCAGTGAGGTATTCTTTACCTTTAAGAAAACAGTGGTTAGGGACCACCTCAACTGAGAGTATCCTGCTATCAGTCTCCATCTCCTGAACAACAGATTGAGAAGGATGTGGGAAGACATCCATCTCTAAGTATGGTCTCCTACAAATTCTGGGACTCTCGACAGTCTGATGACAACCCTAGAGATGCTTATGGAGACTGTTTTGCTTCTATTCCTCTGCCATTTTCTTTCAGAGAAGGAAAGTGATAACGGTCCAATTTGTACTTGTCTCAATGCCACCGCGGCACAGCTCCTCCTTTCCATCAATTTTAAAGCCCACTTTTATCCTAATTTAAGATCCCTTTAAATTTCCAAAAGAGTATAAACGTGACATTGCGGGGTTCAAGTCATTCATGCTGATCCCTGCAGTCCTGATATTGGCATCATATGTATGAATGTAAGACAGGTGTAGTGGATCCCTGCTCCTTTTCTAGGTTATCCAGAAAGTAGGTGAGTCATTTTCATTTGACCAAACTATCCTCCACAACCCTATTTTGGCATCATTTCTGTTCAGCACAGGTATATGACTCAGCAACAAGGGAGCAGGCTTCCACCTCCTTTCAAAAACAACGAGAGGCTGTGAAAGGAGACCCTGAGTGTCAGTAAAATACGCAGGGGTGCTGGAAACAGGGAAACAGTAGCAAGCTGTTCTGGTCTGGGACCCTATGCCTTCAACTGTACATCTTGGCAAAGTAAGATGGCTTTGGTGTTACCAAGAGAATTTTAGTGCATGGACAGAAGCTGTGACTGGGACAAATGGGTGGGTTTAATGTGCATGTAGCAAAGAGAACCATGCTTTTCTTTTAGATATAGGCCCATTGCCATTAGCTATGGATTTGCCAGTTGAAGTTTATTAAAACATGTGTTGTATTCAGCTAAGCTCTAAGAACTGTATTTTAAAGTGAGCTTAATGCTGATGTATTATGTTATGGGCATATTTTTACAAATAATTCTGACCTGATTGTATCTTATTCTGCAATATCATCTCTATATAGCATGTTGATTGCAGGCTGATGGAGAGGTTTGATCCAAAACATTCAAACCTGCATACCTAAATTTAAGACCCTTAATCTGTATTTAAAGTACCTAGAATTAAATGGCCTGATTTTCAGATGTGCTGAGCACTCACAGATGTTTCAAATACCAGTGGGAGCAAGCATTAACATGCATACAGTAAACTGGTTACAGCCATAGTGTTGATCTGGAGACTGCTACGTCCCTGCCACAAAGTCAAAGAGATGGTACCAGTCTTGGAGAGATTAACAACTGTCAGGGGTATAAGAGAGGGTGACTGTCTGCCTCCTGCCCTCTCCCAGTACTCTGGCCTTCACAAAGATTGAAGCAAATTTATAGCGTTTCCAGTTCATGCTGTGGTATTCATGTTTACACAGTACATAATTTTTTACAGATTTTGGTACTGCTCTGTTAGTGGCTTACATTTGAGTTTCTGCACACAGTGAAGTAAGACTGTGTCAGGCGAGTCATGGTTCCTCATAGACACACTCTAGTCCTTGCAGCAAGGGGTCCCCAAGAAACTTCCCCTGTGTTCTCAAATACAGCATTTTAATATCAGCACTCTTAGCAATCCTGAAGTAACACATAAATCATTCCTCCCTGTTTCCTAATCTATGAAGAAGGATTAATAGTTTTTGCCCAACAAACTTGCTTAGACTGTTTAGACCCTTAGCTGGTGTACGTCAGTATAATTGTATTGTTTTCTGCATTAACGAATCTTTTCCCTCCCATGTGTCTATGCACTTGGCTGTGTGAATCTAAAAGATGAGGCATAAAAAGTTCAATCAGCTCCTGTATAAAATTATTTTTAAAAAGAGATTAAAAGTAACTTCACAAATTAAGACAGTGCAAGATAGAGGTTAAAAGTAGCTTCACAAATTAAGTCAATGCAAGATTATGATGTGAACAAAAAGTAAGTTTCCTACTGTTTTGGATTTTTTTCTGCTGAGAAGGAAAAGACAGTCTCTTGCATACACAAAAACATGATACTTGGCTTCTTCAAAAATGTATTACCGCCACAAAAACAATTTTAACTATTCATTTCAATTAGAATCTACAGTGTAGAAAAAATTGTAGTGTCTAGAGTTATGCAGACTTTAGGCACTTGAGTGGGAAGATGAAATAAATGAAGTTTCAGAATAAAATGTTCATCACAACTATCTCAAGCTTGACACAAGAAAAGCTGCTTCTCCTATTACTACAAGTCAATACATAGCAGTACAATATAAGTGTCTTCCATTTTCCCCTATTTCACGCTAGATTTGTCTGATAGATGAGTGTACTTAAGTAAATAGCACATGCAATTTTAATAGGACAGGTGCTCTGAATGTACAGGGAAGGTCATTCCTATTATTTCAATTAACAGCATAAGCTACAAAAACACATGAGGGTGAATTAATTTAAAGCTTCAATTTAATGCTACTAGTAAGGACATCCTTAGGCCTCTTGGTTGTCTTGACAACTCCTGCATCCCAGCCTGCAGAAGCCAATCTCTGCTGTTCCCCTTCTCAGCATACAAACAGTTCAGATAGTACATTAGCAAAGAATATGATGCCCATGTAAATGTTGAAATATTTTTGTTGCCATAGAGATAAGAAGAATGGCAAAAATACAGGAGCACTTGACATACTCTAAGGCAGACTTTTAATTAAAAAAAGCCTCAAATGACAATGCCAAGATGGCTGAACATACCATGGTGCTTTTATGCTAGCCTACTGCATACAAAATCTGAGTCCAAATAATATACTTGCTGCTGAGAGGTCTAAGAATCACAGATAAACAGTAAATGAAGAGACCCAGGATTTTCAAGAGGTGAAATAATAATGAAATTTTAAAATTAATCATTATAAAATAACATGTTTAAAAATGGTAGACAATTCATTACAATACTGTGATTTTAAATATGTTCAGAGAAACAAATGTCACAAATATTAATGAAAAATATCCAATCTGGGAAACAACAGTAATTAAAGCGTCTTGTAAATGATGTGACTAGGCAAAACAACCTTGTATCCAGTGAGGATCAGTATTTCAGCTCTACATCTATTTTAAATACATGTTCAGCTCCACACCTACACTTGCAAACTTGCATGTGAGCAGAAGTCATGCCGAAGTCGGGTGAGTCACGGCAAGTAATCAGTTCAGCATCTACATTTCGAATATGCCAGGGATGACTTAAACAGAGCCTGCTTTTACCTGATGAGACAAAAACTAAGCCTGATAACGGGTAATAAATTATCATCCTATTCAGTGACTTCTTGTGTTCTTCCCCAGCTTCCCTAACAGCTTATAAATATTTGACTTACAAAGTAAAAGTGGGGAACAGGACTGCTCTGATGAATCGCCATCAAAATAGGAACCATTCTGACATGTGATTAATAGACACAGAATCCCAAGGGATTAGAAAAGTATATGCTTAATTAATGCTGCTGCCATTTTGTATAGAGCCATTTGACTTCAAACTTGCCATAGAGATGTCTTATTTACACTAAAGACATGAAAATGTTGGCCTGAATCCAAATAAATATTTTATGCACTTAGTGAAAGACTGGAATTCAGTTCTAGGTGAAATACAAAGCTGTAACTCACAGCATATTTTAGCTGCCCTTATGTGTTGCATTTGGGAATCTTCTTCTCTCTCCTAAAGTTTGCAGATGGGTTCATGTTCTAAATTCTGACCTATGTAGCTTATGAAGAGACATATTATACAATGCATTCATGCACAGGTCTATTATTGCTAAGATTAAGGCTGAATTTGTTTTCCTTCCCTATATTATTGAAAGCAACTGCCTAAAATTTCACCAAGACAACTCTCCTAAAACCTCTGTTCATGAGCAGACTTTAGGGGTATCTTACAAACATCTGCCTCACAAATTTGTGTTCAGCGCATCTCAGAAACGTAGCTGAATCACAGATTTCTGTAACACTTGCTTGGTCAGATGGATTTTGCCACCTCAGAAAATGGTATTTCATGTCATGATAGCTCTGTGTTATATACACACATATAAATATATCTAAAAATATGTTTGTACAACCTTTATATATATATATATATATATATATATGAAAAGTACTGGGAGTTTGTCAATGATTTTGCATATAAAAACTTTTTTATTTTGACTGGGTAACTGAAAGAAGTAAAAAAGTAAAGGAAATTTGTTTATGGACATGTTCCTGTCAGGAAAAAGAAAACCAAAACCCTAACCAGAAAACTTGGGCAGACAGGAATATGGGGAGCTGGCAGTCTCCAGCTGAGGACTGAAGGAAGATTTAACTGAGGAGGCTGAGCTGGTTGATGCCCCAAGCTGTCTAACCCTTTCCTTACCAAACCCAGCCCCAGATGGCAGTCAGCTCCAGCACAGTTTGCTAGAAAGTCTCCTCCGATTTCACTCCCAAGATACACAAGGAGGAGCAGATACTCTGGGAATGACAGCACAGAGGAGCACAAAGGCTCACAGGCTCTTCCCAGGCACAAACACTGGACTGTGTTCCCAGTGACTCATACATGTTTGCGTGAAACTGCAATCAAAAGATGGACGAGATATTTTTGCATTTGAATTTAGTAAACATCCTTTCCTCTTGGAGGTAAGCATTACCAATTAGCTATGCCTGTTCACATACACTACACTGAGGTAGCTTCCAATTAATACTTGTGTGTGATGTAATGTCTTAATTTTAACTCAGGGTACCTTTAATGTTTGAGGTTTGGGGTAAACTTCTGGCTGCCCTTCTTCTCACTGTCTGAGGCTGCCAAAATCAGAGAAGGTGATGAACAACACAGTCCAACCTCAGGGGTCCTTGGATCTCCTGGCAAGGTATTCCCTGTAAGCCTTCCAGACTCAACAACTCAACTTACCTGTTGCCCTGATGGAGACTGAAGTATTCTGGGCATCCTGGAAAGCTAAGTGGTCTCTAGGGCTGTTGTCCAGAGATGACACCAAGAGAAGGTGGTGTTTTCCTAAATAGTATTCCTTCTTGAAAGCTGCAGAAAGTCTTAGTGGTAGGTGAGTGGCTAGTATATAAACTTGTTTTCCTTTGAGATGTTCTGTATGTCTACACAAGAAACAGCCAGGTGTCTAAGGGGTACAAGAGAAGGAGTTTAATTTATTTCTGTAACTCCTAGTTCAGTTGCTTAGCTTAATATATTATGTTCTTTCTACTACAGCAAGGGGACTGACTCTTCTCAGATGCAGGGAAAGATCTCTTTTGGCAAATCACCTCTGGCTAAGTCAAGGATCAAGGGAATGTTTTTTATGCCCCAGGGAGAGAAGGAAAGCACACTAGTGACAATGGCAAATTGTCTCAGAACTTTCTTAAATTAGCAAAAAAACGTGCTGCTAAACTGGGCTTCTGCCGCTGCCAGTGTATCTGATATTCAGTACCACCATATTACCTGACACAGAGAAGTATGATCAGTGCGTTACTAAGAGGATTTATGGAAGTAGACCTATGTTTCAGTATAATTTCATTTTACAAAGAACCACAAAAGCATAATTGCACAGGAATAAATAATTCCAATTGAATGACAGATTTTGTTAGGGAAATGTGGTTTTATTTTGATTCAGAATAAGATTACACATTTTAGTAACTCTTAATGAAAGTAAATCAATACCACAACTGTGGGACAGACCTTCTAGCAATTTGTGTCCCAGCCTCACACCTGAGAAGCTCACGCTGGGAAGGTGACAGGGCTCTGCGACTGCAATCTTTCCAGGAACCTGCCCTCTGCTTCCAGCCATCTCAAAGGAGTAATTTGATATCAAAAGAACAGCAAAGAAAGAATTATTTTGTCAAAATTTTTTGGCCAACTCAGTATATTTCTTTACCAAAGAATTTCTAAGAGTATCAACTACCTATTGACTAGATTACATCATAAAGTGAACAAAACATACTCTCTTCTGGATATCCTGGTTTCTGTTCATCACTAGCACCATTTCCATGGGTAATTTGCATGGTTATCTTTCACTGATTGCCATTTTCCGAACGACTATCTGCTCGGATAAGCTGTTTTCTGAAATAAAGCTTTAGCATAAGAAATGCTGTCTTGATCTTTAAAAAAAATTCCCTCTGCTAAATGCATTCAGATATTAGTCTCTACTGAAAATTTTTGCCTGTGACTGTTGTAGTCAAATCCTTGACTCAGTCTTACAATACCTGCCAGATGTATCACTCTTTAAGTATTACGTCCAATTAATCCACGTAGACTGTACTCCTAGTCCTTACTCACAACATTTGGCCTACAATTTTATTATTCAACACTTACATGTATAAAAATATTGGAAAGAGGATGCACAGAAGCCTAAGCCATGTTTATGTTGCACTTCTGCAAATTAACATGTAGATCTTTAAATGAAGAATGCAGTGCCAGGTAAAAATGCTTAATGCATCTCTGAATATCCATTTTAGCTTGGCATTCACATGAAAAGCCACTTAGAATTGTTATGCTTCAGTAATTCCCAATCAACTTACTGACAAAAAGATGGGTTAACAGGTCTAATTGGTCTTTCCATTTCAAATACCAGTAATGCAATGAAGAGATTGTTCATAGTAATAATAATCAGTACAGTATTTATGACAAATCTCTCAGAATGTTTGTATTAAGAGAGTCTAAAAATTGTTTTCAAAGGATGTGGGTAGAGGTAGGAGAGTTAAAGGTATTAATAAAATTAATTCCAAACTAGTTAGACTGCTTCTTCCTTGGTTTTGGCTAGGAATTTAAATGGGAGACTTTGGGCTAAATAAAAGCTAAGTTTACAAACCCCATGTGTGATGGTTTCAACAGACTTCTCTGAGAGTCTTCCAGTAAACAGTTCCTGCAAGGGAACACTGTCTGTCTGTGTCAGAATTTAATTGAGAATTGTTTTATTTTATTTTTTTTTTAATAAAGAAAGTGCATTTCAGAATCTTTGGAGATCTAGAATGGTAGATTCGAGCTAAGATGCAATGGCCTGACTAGCTCCTTATATGGAGTCTATTCTCTTCACACCTGAAATCTGTACTGAAAATGATCAAGCACACTGAAAACTAATAGAGCACACTGTGAACAGTGAAATCATACACAATAAGATGACGCAAAAATGTGTAATAGCTTATTTGTTGCAGGATATGATGGGTAATTTCTTTAGCATATTACAGAAATAAGAAGAAAACAAACCTATCATACTGCCTCACATTTTCTTAAGAAAGCAGAATTTGATGTCATGAGAAGCAGATCCAAGATGCTCTCTGTTTTGATTAGGGTGTACGTGGCAAAGCTACATGATTTAATACTTTCTTCTGTCATCTATATTTTCCTGTATTTGTTAACTCCAACTGTTCCCCTCCCCAGTTTCAAATATCTAATAGCAATTTTCCGTGCTGACTCTTCTCCAGCCTTAGTGGTTGTGTTTGGATGATCACATTCATTTTTCCTCTGCCTTCATTGCCTGTATTCTCACCACTTTTTTCAAAGCTGCTTTATATCTTGCCAGCATTCAAACCAACCAGTCTCAGCAGGTTGCAGTTACTGCTAGGATGCCTTCATTACTTCATAATATCTTTGGTGCTTCTTACTTGTTTCTAACTGTCCTTTCACTCATCTATAAGCACTTCAAATGGCAGGGTCCGTAGGAAAAGGTAGTATAATTTATTAGCCTAACTGACACAGTTGGGAAAAAAATAAGAGGTTTCCAAGCCAATAAGCCATTTCTCAGGTCATTTTGACATATTAATACTTCTAATTTCTTTTCTTCCTAGAACTACACTTTCTGTCTTATTTTATATGCTGAACAAAATCAGAAAACTTTGAGCTAAACCATAACCCTGTGTTTCCTCAGTTCACACCCATGATAAAATAGCAGATACCTTGCTGGAAACTTAACCATCAAGGGAAAGAATCTCCTAGAAACAAAGAAAATATTCCAGAAAATAGACTACAGGCAGCACCTAGGGAAGTGGCTGGTGGGAAATGGATATGCAAACGTATTGGCCACTTGTAAATAGAGTCCTGGAGGCAGGGATCCTTTTGACCAGAACTGGGGAACACAGGTTAAAAATTACTCAGAAGAGTAGAAGAAAATGCTGGGGAAAATGACAGGGAAGGGATAAATTCCAGGAAAAGGCAGAAAAGAATCAGTGTCCGTGTTTGTGCACTCCAGAAGTCCACTCAGAAGCTTTAGGAACATTACTAAGGAGAAATTATAATTTTTCCTCTCATACCCAGCATTTCCCATGCCTACAAAGTATCAGGACCTGACAGTTTTATACTGTGGTGTGTGTATACTGAGACAAGCTGGTTTATGTCAATTAAAATGGCTCCTCAAATGGCTTGGGATCAGAGTAAATAAGCTTTGCATTCAGAGATATAATCCCTCCTCTTCTCATTCTCCCCACAATAAAGCAATTCTAATAACATTTAATAAATGCCTATGGTGTATCCCTATGTTTGTTTTGTCTGTAATCTCTGATGACACAGGAAGAATGCACGTGGACCAAATCTTAACCTCCATTTCTGTTGACCTGTATAATTTACAGGTGACTTGGTTGCTGATCCCAAATGATACACAAACACCCTATTGTGTGTCCTCATTCTACGGATGATTAGGTGAGAAAGAGAGGGAGAGAGGGAGACAATATGTGATGTCATGGTACTGCAAGTCTATTTGGGATGGTCAGATTGCTCACAAGAGGCACAGCCAATTCATTGTGCTGAACTTCTGTCACTCAAGCAGGTTGTGAAGCGAAGTTCTATTATCTCCCATGCCATGCGGCTAAGAGATGGCACGTTGCTCTCAGGCAGGGATTGTGCATATGCATAGCAAAATGGGTTTACAGAGTATCTCTAGAGATAGAGCCCTCTGCAGATGATGTGCCACAACATACTTCTAGGAAGAATAAAAGACTCGCAGCTGATACAATAGCTTGAGAAATGACTATATTCAAGATCAAAAGAAGCTGAACTGCATAATGTCAAGGAAAGGAAAGCAGAGAAGAACTGGGTTACTGAGGACAGGGAAAATAAAGGCTTAATCATCCAGGAAGATTGAAAATCATATCATGAGCTGTCTCATGAATGCCTCAAGTTTGCACCACCTTGTAAGCAATACTACTCCTGTCTGCAGTGCAGCCATAGGAGGCAAAGTTGAGTGTCAATAATGTACAGGGCAATTTAGCAGGTGTTTGGGCATGCATGGTGGGGAGTGGTTTGGTAAAAGAGGTAACCTCCTGTACAGGAGGAAGGTGTGCTTGCACTCCTTCATCTGCTTTGCCCCTAACTATCCTTTATTGTATAAACGTGCATGTAACTGCGGAAATAACAATCTGAGCCCAGCAATCTCAGCATCTCCCAGAGCCCAGGCTGGAGCAAGGCACTTCTATTCTCCCTTCTGCTTCAAAAAGGGCATCTCTTGGCCTAATTTTCGGAGGTGCCTACTGATTTTGATCACTGCACTGATCTACCAAAGGACAAATGCCCTGCAATTTCCAAAGAATAGACTGGTTTAAATCATCTAACATCTTTTGAAATTTTAGGCCATGTGACTTGTCTAAATTGACACTTATGCAGGTGTGTGTACAGGGATGAGGGAGGAGGAATTCATGTGTTTATGAGAGGATGGATGCATTAGTCCACTCCTGAAATGGCATATGAAAACTATATGATTAAAAATAGAAGACTATTCATCCACCTTCCTCATGCAGCCACACAGGGGACTAGGCAAGCTGAGCTGAGGCAAACTAAATAAGAAAATGCAACTAAAAAAGAAAAATATCCTGACAGATAAGGTCACAAAGAGCAAAGTTCCTCAGGTGTTTATGTAGAAATGCTGGAAGCAAGGTAAAGATAGCAAGGGACCTCCTGTAACTGCACATAAAGGGATTTCAGTTTATGGGTGAATGAAGCAGAATGGTTTAAAACCTTGAAGGAAAAGGACACATAAGAAGAAAACACAACATTAAGGCAGAAATTGTTGAATGTCTGAAGTTTTTGACCCACTGTCAATCACCAAGAAATAGCAGGAAAAAAAAAACAACCAACCAACCTACAAAAAGGTTGAATTGAATCATACATTTAACCAAATAGGAAAAATAACACTGTTCACAGACCAGATATTGACTGAATGTCATTCAAACAAAGCTTAGCTCAGAAATATTAATTTGACAATTCCTATGCAAAATATAACAAACATCTTCACACTTTCTATAGGATCTTCACCTTCCTTTTTATGAAATGTAGTAAGAAAGAGAAGCTATCTGAAGACAAACATTTAATCTTTTTTTGTTTGGAAAAGCAGAGGAGACACATTCCCCCATATGCTGTCACTGGTTTTTAGAGTATAGGGACTTTTCCTAGTGCAAATAGTTACAGGAAAAAAATAATCACAACTTTCCTCTTTGGTATCTTTCTTATCACTCCCCTTTGCAGTCTGGGAGTATAGGTTTAGAAGAATAATAGTCTTTCTGGTTCTTTCTAGCAAGAAAAATGAGAACTATGTATGCATCCAGAAGAGTTAATTCAAAGGTGTTTTGATTAGTTCTTATTTTTCTCATAAACTGAGGCAATGCAAAAGGAAGACCAAAAGAAAAACAGGTACAAGCAAAAAAGAAATATAAGGTTTTCCCCATAACTATGCATGTTTGAAGTATTAAAAAACCAGCAAAGAAGCTCAAACAGCAGCACATGAGTTTTGTGAATGTTGAAAATACTACAATTTTGCAAGGAAAAAACCATAAGAAATACTAATAGCAAAGTGGTAAAAAGGCTAGCAGTCTAGTACGTCTCTTCACAGGTTGGCCAAATATTCTCTCCTGATGTTTTAGAGGGGGAAGCTTTTTCTTTTCCACAGCAATAATCTTTTAATGTGTATATTTCTTTCATAAAGAAGAAGACGTGCCTTAGAAGCTGCAGACCAGCAAGGCTGCCATAGGTTTAGGACAATATAAGAAACAGGCTTTTTATCACTTGCAGTGCCCGGTGCTGTGTATGAGATGGATTTATACATCTCAAATATTCTTGTCCATACACAGAGAAAAGGGCAATACAAAGCATTGTGGGCTGGGGAACATACTAACACTTTTCACTTTTTCCCTCCTGAGCCATGCCTGGAGTCAGACTTATTGAAGAACATTGGAGAAGACTGAAAATCATCTGCTTCTCCATGTAACATCCCATATCACAGCAACAGAAATGGATATCCTCCCAGATTATAAAAAAATGCAAGAACCTTGGAGCAAAGGAGTACATGCTATGACAAAGCTCAAATAGCCTGCAGATTCCAAGAGCAGTATTTGCAAAAGTTAGAGCCTTTTTACCCATTCATCTGTATGTTTGGTACATAGAAAAGACAGTAGATAAAGAGGAGTAACCTCTTGAGGAAACTGAACAAAGTATCCTGGGTTTCCATTTTGCAAAATTTTCAGAGCTCAAAGACAAAAAGCAGGTATTTTATCCATTTTACCCAGTTTTGTTATTTCACCTTCATTTTTGAAACCTTTACAATATTTTTGACATTTTTGACATTTTCGAATATATATTCGTGCATAAATACAAGTGCTCATTTTGCTTTTCAAATTGGATATTTAATCTAAAAATCAGAGGAAATTTAGGAGTGAATGCAGGCACCATTGCTTCCAACAGAGGAAACAGTACCTGAGCATAAATTAGTGTTTTGGAACTATAACCCGGTAAGACTGCAATAAGCCGATCTCAGTCTAAGAACAAAAATCAAATCCCAGTATTATTTTACATATGCGTCTGTATGCAAAAATACACAACAGAGAAAAGCATACATTTATCCATACTTAAAACTAAATGTTGTTGCGACAATTAAATCCATATTAAATTTTCCCTGGGAGAGGTTGCCCAGAGAGGTTGAGGAATATCCATCTCTGGAGATATTCAAAACCCATATGCACATGGTCCTGTGCAACCTGATGTACCTGACCCTGCTTGAGCAGAGGGGTTGGACTGGATGACCTCCACAGGTGCCCTCCAACCTCAACCCTTCTGTGATTCTGCAAATCCCCTGGGTTCCATCCATTACCCTCATGTCCAGTGTCACTCACCTTTTGAAATTCTAAAGCCATGGGATTCAAATCATCATCAAAACTTAAAAGGTATTTTGTAATTCTCTTAGTAAGTCACTCCTGGAAGTATCAACTATCAGCACAGATATATTTCAGAATCACTGCTGGAAATCCTAATCACTACAGGAAAGCATTTTAAAAGGGATCTGAACTGACAATAAACTGGAAAGTGAATTGGTCCACAGTACATATCAACTTAGTGCTAAAGCCTAGATTTTCACTGATTAGCTCCAGTATGTTATCAGTAGAAATCATGGCAGAAGGCCAGGGTGCCTCAGATTTAGATTTTATGCTGGTTTTCTATAGAATTGTGTAGAAACCAGTATATAAAATATTTTTCTCCTTCTGAAAACTTCTTATCCAAGCAATAATTAATAACAATAATAGTATAAAATGTTATCAGTCAGGATGCTTTCCCTCTTAGGCCTGGATCCTACAGATTTTGAAGGTCATAGCAAAATTTTTACTTCAGTCACACATGGGCACTTTGCCCATGAATAAATACACGAGAGTTGATGTCATTCCATTTTAGCATACTTTTGTAACTTGAAATTGAGAAAGCCTGTCTGTATTTAGCCTTAATATATAACCACCACATTTAGCCTTAATACACAACTACCACTTACCATAACTAGTATTACTAGACTAAATTCTCAAAGAGGTTCATTTTATGTGTATGAAATATAACCATCTTCCAGTTTCCAGTGGGGGCTTGAGATAATCACTAATATAGTCAAACTAAGCACAAACACAAATGCCACCCTACCTCAACTACAGAAAGATTAACATGTCAGCGTTCATTAACTCTGTTCTCAAAGGAGCATGTCCATTTTTATTGGCACACGGAGCAGCTAGGATGACAAACAAAATAATGTCCTATGAATACCATCAGGAGTTCACCACACCATATCAAGTAATGTGACAATCCAATCCATGGATTAAAAACCAAGATGCTGCTTGTAAGAATAATTTTTAGCTCGTTCTGTATATCATTGTATTTCCCGATCTGGCACCGTGAACCATAAATAATCCTATCATTTATTAATTACATTTTCTAACCTAGTCAAAAAGAATCCTGCAGTGTGAAGCAGCAGATCATGAATAAATGGTTCATTGAAAAGCAACTCTTATTGCCAAGTAGTTGTAAATTAGGGTTGTGATAATTACCCACTTTAACCTTTTTAAACAGGTTCCTCTAAAAAGCTCCAGGATGTTTTATTATAACAACTTTGACCTCCAGCACAAAACAACACAATTAGTTTTGCATTATGACAAAGGGATGCTCTGATTAAAAATCTAGTATGTTACCTTATAAAACATCCAAACAGTAGGTTTGTGTATGTTTGTTTACATACACACACACATATACATATAACCATAAAATGTCCGTCTACTGTGTACCAAATACAGCTATAGAAAACACAATAGGCAGCTGAACTGCAACAGTGTTGGTGTAGCCAAGGTAGTACTTCACTAAATAAACTGAGAAGCACACCTTTACAGAAGTAACCCATGTGTTGTCCCTTGCCCTGCTGGTCATAGAAACTGTGATTATTTAGCAAGTAGAGGCTCAGCGGATGAAGATTTGTAAGGGGAAGCAGCTGGTGCAGAAGACCTGAAGTCTGCACAACTTCAGGTGGTTTTATTTCAGACTGTCTCTACCCCGTTCCCAGAGGCAACATGCCTGTTAGTGCTCGGAGTGCAGTAGGTGACCTCCCATACTGCATCTTCCAGTTTAATTCTATCCAAAAAGAATCAAATTCACATGCTAGGAGATGGTTCTGTGATGGGAACAACAGTGCACTACATGGAGTCAAAAGGGTGATGGTTTCAAACACATGCTCCTGAGCCAAACTAAAACACAACTCCTCAATGCCAGCAAGACAAGATCACACACCAGTCCGGAGGTGGCATAGCCATGCTGGTCCAGGCAAAGCTACTAAAATGTCTGCACAACTCTGAACCTGGAATTGGTTCATGTACACCAACATGTGGCTGTCTGTACCTGCCACCATACTGCTCTGACAGTAATGGGACCGTGCACTGCCACAGGCTAGCTGAACCATCAGTGGAGCTTTAGAAGAACATAGAAGGACAGTGTCAAGAGAAAATTTAGCTCTTAATGTGCTTTCCTTGATGGTAGTAAGACATCGCTTTTTTCCCTTCTGTTTCATTATAGCAGGATTGGTTCTAAGAGAAAGAAAACTGATGACCACCTGCCCTAGCAAGAAAATATCTAGTAATTGTATACGTGACCTTTGCAATGATGCCAATAATTGTTTCTCAGTTAAACAGCAGAACTGGAAAGAATTTCAATTTTTCTTTTTAGGATTCAGTGAAGAATTTAAGAGGTAAATTAGGGTTATCAGCAAACAGTCCTTGTTACCCCAGCATGTAGGCTACAGCCAGCACGATATCAGAACAAGTTTTCTACCACTGAAAATGACACAAAGATGAACCAGAAACTCTTAAAACAGTGTAAACAGTAAATACTGTACAAAGGAAAAAATTAACTTCAAAACTATCCCTCAAGATCCTCTCAGACCTCATCTCTGTCCATATTATCACTAGCTTTCTCCCACCTGGAAGGTCTTCATTTTGGACTCACCCACTTGTCTTGACCCATGTCATTTTAGTCTCAAAAACTCAGCTCTAGAGCTCTCTTCCAAGTCTTTAACATCTTTAATATCTTTAATAATCCCCGTTTCCTAGGTTTCCTGTCATTTGTTAGAACACTGGGTTTAGCCTGAAACTGTGATGCCATCATCCATTTGGAAACTTTCTGCTGACTCCCTTTTTCCAGTCATGTCAAATTCACCCCTTTTATAGCTGTGCATCATCTGCTTCCAATCTGTTATTTAGCTAACTCATACCTGTCAAGGTACAATGCACGGTTTTACCATTATAGTATTTCAGCACTTCTTTAAGGTACAGGAACAGAAATGTCATAATCTGGACATTCCCTTCTTCACAGAAATAATGGGATCAAAATCCATTGGAAGCAGTGAGTTAGTGCTGGAAGCGGTGAGATGTTTGTTACAGTTTGGGAGAGAAGTACCATATTCCCAACTCATGAAAATGTGGCCTGTGATTAAGCATCCTCCTGTCCACTTCAAATGTATTGAGGGTGGGATGTCTTGGGATCATGGCTGGAAGAATTGCCCACTCTAGGAGCAAAATTCACATGGACAGCTTTGAATAACCAGGGTAGGTACTTAGAAGTATATTTCGCAGTCAGTGGGGAGTTAGTTCTTCTGGAATTAGGAATAAGATAATATGCCCTAAACAAAAATAACTTCTGTACATTTGATGCAGCTGTACCAGGCCTTGTGTTCAACGTGTCTCCGACCATATCTTGTTATTTTAATGTGGGCAGAGGTATCTGATGGCTCCACAGGGCTGCATGTCTGTCCCTGCTTCATTGCTGCCTACAGCTGCTTCAGAGTCACTTATGCCACTTTTTTTCCCCCCTAATATTGAATTGCCAGTGCTGTTTGCACTCAAGCCAAAATTTTATGAAATGCAATAGCAAAGCATGGATTTCCTGAGTACGTGACTTCCCTTGGCCAGGTTGCAGCATGAAAACCCGAGGCACAAACCCCATCTAGTTATAGGCGAAGGTGCATATTTACTATAAGGGCCATTTGAGTACCCTAGAGCACAAGAAAATATTAAAGAAAACACAAAAGATGCTTACTGCTTCAAAACTGCTTACTGACATAGAAACAATTAAAAAAGTACAAGACGTGCTTCTTACAAGGAGTAGAGCCCAAGGCAGTTAATAGAACAATGTGAGACTGTTTGAAAGTACCACTGTCTCATCATCTTCCAGGGGAAAAAAAAGGGTACTTAATGACTATTTGTCAGTGTAGAGGCATGGCAGTAACTAGCAGCTCTAAGACTACGTGTGACATCAATATTTGCTTGTTTCTATGGCTCAAAGATTTAACACACTGGAAAAATTGTGAAAGTGTTTTTAATATGTTTTATTTCTCTCCCCTCCCCCTTAGGGATCTTTTTCAACAAAGACATGAGTGACAGAATTAGATTTAATGATGCCATTTCAGCTCTCACTTCTTTGGTAGTAATTATAAATGGTTTCATGATATGAAACAGGTGTTCCAGCATGGTCCATTGGGCAGCGTGAGGAACATTTTGCTCCCTGATGTCATTGTACATGATGTATTCAATAATTGCTATTTTCTGACGGAGAATACATTTAGATGTGCACTAGGTAGAAATTCAGCTGGCTTGTAAGTTTTGGTTGGGCTGCTGAACAGGAACTTCTTTATTTTCTGAACTGTGTCAGGTTTTCCAAACTCTTGTGAAGTGACAAAAAATCATACAAGAAGGTCTCTTGTTTTAGTTCAGTCACAGTGAGACTGACAAGTCACATGCACTCACGATAAGAAATAGATGATTTCCAGAATGTTTTCACTTTTTGAAAACCAAACGTTTGACACTAAAACAACTGTAATAACACATCCAAGGATGTCCTGAATGAGTCTGGATGGCTGTCCTTAGACATGAATTGAGGAATAGAGGAATTTATGTGACTAAATGGATCTCAGCGCTGGTTTATGCTATGATCTACTGCTTGGTTAAATACAAATTTTCCCTTCTCTCCCAACATTGTGGTCTTCACTAAATACAAGTCTGGCACATAGCCAGAGGGCAGACTGTCCAGTATACTCATATACTATCCAAAGTATCTCTATATGCTTAAGGGACCAGGACTCTGGAGTGGACCTAGACACATCACTGCAGTTAAATCCAGCTTTACTTCATTGCTGACAATGACAGGAGTACTGAGATGAAGGCTAGAAGGAAAAAACAATATTGGGAACAGATCACCTCAGCAAGGCTAGAAGGAGAGAAATAACCCTAACTAAAATATGTTAATTATACAAATGATAAAGAAAGGACTGTTGGCAGGATAAAGAAGCATCTCTAGAAGAGGACAAGAGGAACACAAGGGCAAAGTCAGTGACTGGTCTTCTTTAGCAGCCATCAATGCCTGGCAAGGGTAGCATTTACTGGGAGTGGCTTGATCACAGTCCTGTATCACAGCCTGTCCCCTACTTCTCTGGTGCTGCTGTAGCTGCCTCTTCCCACCTTGTGCTTCTACTGGGTGATCAGGGAAGTCTGATACAGAGGCATGGCAGAAGCTTGTTGAGCCAGTTACAAAGAGAGCTGAGCAGGTGTCATTGCTGAAACCCTGTCTTTGGCATCAGTTTGGGTCACATTCAGCACACAACTTCAAACTTAACATTGGAGCAAAAACTCATCTCAACAGATTTTTTTTAAAAACAATCTTCATTCTGAAATCTAACTTGAATTGTTTTTAAAAAGGGAAAAAAAGACATCCTGCCAAAATCAGCAAGGTACACTAAAACTTTTATTTCATCAGCGATAACTTTCCTCTTACTTCAAAAAGCCTAACAGATTTTCCTTCTGTACTAACCTAAAACATGTCTTCCTTACCCTGATTTTTTTAAAATAGTCCATCCAATCAATATAACCCATGATTCACACAGCTTTCTTTACCGTCATGTTACACAGTAAACAACACTTAAGGCCCTTGTGGCACTTTCTTTCCCCTTATTTAGAGTTTGGTACACAAGCAGCATTAACAATATTTCTCAGTTCACCTAGCTTAAAAATCAATATTATTTAAGATATAACCATAAACTGGTTTAATTGTAATTCTTCCTGTTAAAAGTAGGCATTTTGCAGCAGACTTTTCCTTGTTACATAAATTTTGCTGGTACTGTGAGCTTTGAACGATAAAAAAGCCCCACTTCCTTGACGTTTTTGTAAGCAGCAGACAAAATACATTTCAATTGTTTCATTAAAAAAGACATACATCCAATATATATTTATATCACAAACTGTAAGGGAATAATTACTGCACTGTATAGCCCATATAAATGGTGGAATATAAATAAGTAATTTCATTGGTGTGGAACCAATTACTTTCCACACATAAGTAACTGTTCCCTGTAAGTAACTAGCCTCTATTGTTTAACACAGCCATCAGCAAATAAGCAATTTTCAAGGATACATTAAGCACAGGTAATAACCAAAGCCAGCCTCAGTCAGTATCAGACACCATCAGGATCTGAGCTTCCCATAAAAATAACTGCTAAACCCTGTCTCAGCCAAAGACAATTACAAAATTCCCATTTACCAAGGTTAAGCCTGGTTATGCTTTTGGCTCTCCTGGTTGTAGAAGCTGGCCCAGTCACAGCAAGGAGTGGATGAACTGCCTGAACTTTCAGACTCCCTGCAGCAAGGACTGTGGGTTCTAGGAACCTCCTAGTTCATCACGTCTAAAGGGTATCCCTGAGACCCACTGCTCAGCTTCTGCATTGCAATACATTAACTGTCCTATGTAGAGAATCTGTAAGAAACTGATCTCTACTTTTGTCATGGCTTTTAAAACAAGGTTCATTGATTGTACATAGAATGAAATGCAAATCCATACATGTGGTTCAAATACGCAGCCTATACAGAACACCAGAGTATCAGTTGGTGCGACTGAATGCAATTAAACCGAGCGCACATATCATCTCCCGTCATAATTAAAAGGAAAAACAAACCCAACCCACCAAAACACAAAAAGAAATCCATAACTCAGCCCTTTTAAATTCTGGGTACCAAATACAATTTATAGTGGAAAAACAATCTGAGAATTGTTTGTGCTGAGTGAGGGGTGGAAGGTAAATACCAGGGAAGACCCGTGATAATTACAACAAGCAATGCTGATGAAGGTTAGGGCCGTACAAGTGTCTGCGTACTGCCAGAACAGCAACCTTGTCAAGCCTGTTGTCAGAGGGCAGGCAGCCCCTGCTCTTCCACGCATTCTGTCATTAACTATTGATCACTTCCTATTTTTAACTTCACACTAGTGGCGAATGAATAAATTGACAGCTTCATTATTCGGCTGTCCTAGAGACATTCCCAAAGCCTGTCCTCAAGGGGAAAAGCTGGCTACCGACATACGTATAAAACCGAATGGGGAAAGCTGAGATTCTGAACAGAATATCCTGAAACACTGAGCCATTTCTGAAAGTGCCTCACCTCTTTTTGTTCTGGAGTCAGTGTGGATGAATGCAACCTCCAAGCTGTTCTGGACATGAAGAAGCCAAGCCTGCTGTACCCTTAGAACCAAATTCAGCATTGGAGGAATTGCAGGGTCAGGACAGACTGCTTTTGTTTGAAATGGGACACTCCTGTTCTTAGTGAATGTAGACCTGTAGCCTTTTGGGGATGGATGGATGGATCATCCTTCATATGGTCTGGACTCAGGACAGAAACCCCTAGATGATGATGTTGCAGAGCTTCCCTGAGCAGTTTGCCAGAGGAGTGGGGTTTGACCCCTGCCACAACATGTACCCCAGGCCTCAGGACTCAGGAATCTGCCCCAAAATATATAACTGCCAATACAGTACCTGTCTCCCACCCAAGGCCAGAAAAGCAGGGTGCTCCAAGAGCTACCTTGGCCAGGCTGGGGAGGTTTATAGAAAAGACAATTTGGTTTCTTCGTAATGCCTGTAGAGTCACGGAGGGACATGCATGCCACACTTCCACCTGTTTTCATCTCCCCCAAGCTTTCCAAACTTCTTATTCCCCTTTCTTCCATGGGCTGGAAGTTCTACCCTGTGTCATTTCTCATTTAACTGCACCTTTTTTGTTCTCTTTTTGGGTGATACAGAAGAGGGCATAGTATTTCAGTGTTTTACCTTTAAGTTTTCCAGTCCTAGGTAACAGCTTTCAGAGGCACATGTGGAAGCTAGTGCAGGCAATACTTTCCCCTTCTGCTGCCACTGACAGACATTGGCATCACCCTCAATCAAGGCAGCTCAATAGTTAAAATCAGTTCTAACACCCTCTTTCTGGAGATTTTTCCCTTCTCGTCCCACAGAAACCAACTGCTCAAAGCAACAATTTCCCACCTGGTGTATCGAAGCCTGAGGAACTTGCTGATATGGACTAAGGGCAAGAAAATTGCTCTATTTGTTGAACTCCATGACAGCTGGTAATTGTGATAAAAAATCCACCTCTTAATGTTAAGGGCTGTTCTGTGGCGTTAAAAAGTAGCAGGGTTTAAAATCTCATTACTACCGAGGCATGGCAGAGCAGAGAGAAAGCTGACTGCCTAGTTTTATGGGACATGTCCACTTCGTTGAAAATCCTAATTAATTACCATTTGGTAGCTCTCTTGAGTGTGAGGATCTGTTAGATTAAAAACAAAATAACAATAGTCTTGATAGGTAGCAACAATTTTATTTGTATGCATGTATTGCACATAGGCGAACAGGAGTTCTCTGCTTGTACTTCCGTTTTCTATAGGATTTTTCCCTGCACATTGTGTTTAGGTCGAGGAACTTCTTCATGACTGAATAGAAGACAATGTCTGGAATATCACTGTAAATGTAATGGACGGAGTAAATTGACAGCAGCTCCAACTAAATTACAGTTTAAAAGACAAGGGAAGGCTCAAGGGACATCAAACAAAGGAAACTCTAGCTGACCAGCGCTCAGGTAAAATTGAATTGGAAATGTTCCCTGACTGATTAACATAACAAAAGTCCCAGTGTTTAAAAAGAAAGTCATTCTGCAGAAATAAGAGGAGGGAAAAAAAAAGAAACTGATCTTCCTCGAAACATACAGTAGTTATCTTTAAAAATATACATTCAGACAAAGATCTAAAATACTAATGTGAATAAGGAGTTTTTGAAGAGTTTTTTTAAATTATGTCACTCAGAAACATATATAATTTTTAATGGAAGAATATGAATTGAAAATTTCTCCAGTTTCATTCCCCCAATTTATCACAAATAAATAAGAGACATTCTACTCAAAGATTTTGAATTAGAATTTGGTAAAATATATATTTTTAAAAGACAAAGAGAAATGAAACTAAAAATTAAAATACATGTGCACAGTTTTATTTCTGCAGAACAGCTGTGTGAAGAAAGGTTTACTCATGAAAATATGACCGTTGGGAAAATCAACAACTCTTATTTAACATAAATGTAGATTAGTAGGGGCTTTTAATATGTAGCAAAGGTTATTAGTCTCATATCCCAAATACATAAGAAACAGAGATAGATATGGTTTTAAAATCAAGTGTTTTCAGTAGCGTTTCCCTAGTTAGACAAAAGATAATTGTATTAATAGTCTATTTGCATGCCTGGAGCATCCATGCAGGAGCAAGCAGATCAAAGAGGTTCCTCACAGCGTTCATAACTTTCAGGGTCATAGTTTAGGGAAAATCTTGTCTTGCCACAGTGTTGTCTCTAAGTGATTTTGGTTTATTATCCCAAATTACTGTGTGACATGACACATTTTTTTACTGCTTTGCTGGTGGTGAGAACCCCTTGGAGGGAGCTGCCAGCAACCAGAGGAAGCCCAAATACACATGTCTTTTTTGTAGGGGTGATCTAGTGTCTCAGTGCCCTGCCAGTTTTGTGTTGTCTTGCCTTTCTGTCCACCAGCTCTGAGGCATGTAGCTTTCCTAAAAGCACACAGAGCAAACATTGCCCCAACCTCCCAGCCCGCAGTCAGCCTTGTGTCAGCTGGTCTATGCAGGAAAATGTGAAAGTCCTGTCACTTCCTCTAAAGAGCTGCTGCTGAAATAACAGACTTCAGTCTTTTTTCAGTATATTAGTTCTCAAGTGATGGGCACTTTTAAAGTCTGGATCTACAAATAGATCCAAATCCATGAAAAAACAGCAGTAGCAAGACTCAGCTCAATTTTGATTTATTAATGTCTCTTATTTCTTGGTTATTATTTTATCAGGTTTCTGGTTTACCCAGGATCCCAAATGCATTGCCCCACTGAGAATGGTGTTGGGAGCAGGTCTCTAATACCTAGACATAGCCAGAAGAATGAATGTTCAAAAGAACAGGAACTGGAGAAGGGAGGTAAAAAATTTAAAGCTTATCTTGTTTTGTTGAAATGTATCTAAGATACAAAATGGAGGCCTAACAAGAACATTTCTTCTTACAGTACATGAAAATGTTCTGTTTTGTGAGACAGTTAAAAATAGAGAGAGTAAGAATGATGAGTAGCCAGGACAGTGGGACCTGCTGGACCAGGTTAGCCCACAGATTTTGTCTTTCCTGCTTGTAGGGCTGTACTGCTGCGGTGCCTGCTTGTCCTCTCCAGTTCCTTCTAACCCTCTGGAAAATGTCAACTAACTTTCAAATCTGACACACAGAAAGTCCTCATAAGTTCCAAGACCTGGGTGTCAGCAGTGGGAGACTCCTTACTCATGTACCACTGAATCAGGAGAGAGGGAGCATGGGGAGCCCCACCGCTGTGGCCTGCAGGGGCAAAGCAGAGGACAGAAATCTGTAGAAAAATGAGCTTTGGTAGTTGCACTACTCACAGGAATTCAGTTTTAATTGCATTAAATTACTCTGTAATTCCTCGGTTTAATGGGTGGATACCAAGAGTGAGAGGCAGTTGCTGGAATAGAGGTGGCTGGCACAACTCTAAACCCTCAAATTTCTTGCTCCCAGCCTCCTGCTGCTCTTCCAGACAGACACAGCCTCCCACCAGGTCCAGTTGGCATCTGCCAGCCCAAGATGTGTGTCTCACACACCCTTGGGTATGCAAAATGTCTCCCAATGCATGCATTTACACACATCCAATGTGTTCCTCAGATAAGTTTAATGAACAGCTACTCCAGAAGGTACAGGATGACATTCAAATGATAGACTCCTTGGTTCTCCTGTTTCATAAGGTAGTCCTTCACACTAGCCACATGCATACATCCCTCTCTCCTCCCCGCCCCCGCCCTGAGCCTTAATTTTCACTGCACAACACAGACTAAAACTCTGACTGTAGCCATATACTATGCAACTGCATCTGACACCGCCAAGGGGGGGGGGGTGTCATAGTATCTCCATCATGCTGTAGCACCAATCAAATGTCATGCTAAAATTAAACTTTAAAACACAAAACCTTCCTTTTCTTTGAGAATAGAGTTGTAGAATAAAAAGCAAAATAGGTACTAAAAGGGACAATCAATTAATAAACTGTACTTTGCTATTAAACTGTTAGTCAATAGAAAATGTATTAAATAGTATGGCTTCTAGGTCAAGTTGAAAAAAGTGTGTGTGGGGAACAAGTGGGTAGAAGAGAAGATGTGCTGCTGTAGAGCCAACACAAGACACTGAAGAGAAGATTAGAAGCCACATGGTGTCCATGAGATCTGCTTGAGCAGAGTACAAGATAACAGTCAAGAGTTTTAAGCAGGTTTGCTGTGTATGTGTTAGCCAGGACATTTTGACATGATACAGCTGTAAACCTGGGAGCTTCTGGAAAATGTTTTCACACCAAAGCTTTAAATAAAATATTTACTTCATAAGCAGCTACAACTGTGTTTGGTGCTTACATGATGTCTTGGTTTTATCTAATGAATAAGAGGAAACCTTCTATTTAAAAAAAAATAATTCTCACGAAATACCATTTTGGAACGAGTTCCCTTTCAGACTTTCACTCAACATTTAGTTGGAAATATCCAGCCATGTTTGATCTCTGACTACCTCTTCTGTTTTCCAGAATTCTTTTCCCCACTCTGGAAAGATGTCCATGTTTTGTGTCCATAGGATTTCTTTGAACCATCTTCATGCAGACAGATTCGTCCAAGTGCCCAGTTTGGTGACTTTTCTCAGGACGGTTCTGTGTCACGTTTAGTCTGGCTTTCACAGCACTGTTTTCTTTTTCTGATGCTACTTCTGGAAAAGCTGGCAAGCAAAGAGACCCTGAATTATCACCATTTTATTTTGGATTATGTTTTTCATGGAGGGGAATATGATGGGTGCTTCTGCTGACATTTTGTCCTTTGGATGCTTCCAAGTACATACACTGAGACTGCACAGGCATCCAGTATGCCTGTAAACACTTGCACAGCAGAGCTAAACAATGAAATAGTTCAGACATCAATCATCCTCCTTAATTATGCATTTTCTTCACAAATGCACATTCTTTTCTGTTGTTCACAGAGGATGGCATGTGGGAAATACAGGGAAGACACTGGGAGATCTGTGTTGAGATGAGATCTGTTTGCCACCACCACCTGGCTCATCACATTCGTGTTAGAGGTATCATTTACCTTTAACAGCAGTGTATTTTAGAAAGTCTTAATTCACTTCTGTCAGGCAATCAGATTGTTGCAAAATATATAAATTCTATACACAAATACCATCAGATGATGCAGCAGGCAATCACTGTGGTAATTAATCCCACATTTTTGTAGTTGAAGTAACAATTCTCATTTCAGGATAGAGTTTGAGTAAGAAGAGCCTATCTATATCTGTAAATGAATGATATCATTATTTTGGGAAATGAAAGTTTAAGCTCTGTAAAACATACAATCCCATGGAGATCTCAGCAGGGGAACTTGTACGTGCAGGTGTTTAATGTGATAAGGTACGTTACCATTTATCTGTGTACTTGCAGACAAATATTAACATAGTCATGAATTAAGCTTTTAATCCCTTTTATTATAAATTGAATATCTTTATTTTAACAAACATCAACAATGCACATTATTGTGCTCCAAACTATTCATTACTATTCCCCACAGTGTACCATTACATGATACGCCATAATACATGTGTTAATATAATGCCAAGCATCTGCTTGAGTATTCCATAGTATATTTCATTCTCTCCCTCTCTCTCTTTTTGTTTAAACAAAGAGGCAATCTCACAAAAGACACTTTTTATATAGGAAACCACAGAGTCATTCAGTCTCATGCTGGAGAAGGACAGTAACACAGTATGTGCCATTTTCTGATGATTCAGGCCCTAGTTCCAAGTCTTCAGATTCCTTGACAGCAAGAAATAGGCTTGGAAACAAAGAGAAGGAAGAGGTAGATGTGAGGAGGTGGATTTAACTGATAGTATTCAGATAGGGTCACCAAAACAATGTGCAAGTAATTTGTCAATGGTCTTTGGGTGGCTTTCCTCAGAGCTGCAGTACCAGGACCTGCCGGTGTTGGCACCTGGAGGGAGCGGCATTTACTCAAACGAGTAACACCATTAACTGCAGAATGAATTCCTCAGGAAAATTAACTTTGCATAATCTAGGTGAGTGCTGCTCAGTAAGAGCCATGACCACGGAACTGTTGCATGTGTAACCCCAGATCAGAATTTGTACTGATGAAACGCAAACAGCACTAGTTCTACATATTAACTGGAGAAGCAGGGCTTTATTTAAAACCCACAGAAAACTGATAGAAAATATGAAATTTCTCAATAAAACAACACCCATCCCCCCCCCCAAAAAAAAACCAAAACCAACAAACAACAAAAAAACCCAAACCAACAATCAAGAAACCCAAACAGGTGGAAAAATTACACCACTAGACCTGAGATGATGAAGAAAATGAAACAACAGAATCGCCATGGTTTTGTTTTATATCCTGTTACACCTGCCAATCGTTTCCTAAGGCAGCTGACAATAACTAGAATGATATGGACTTGCTTTGTGACCTTCTTTAAATAAGCCAGATGACAGTTTATTAGTGCTGCACTGTGCATAAAACTGGACAAAAATTACTTGCTTTAGTCAGACACATATAACTCCAAGGATGTCGATGGAATCAAATGAGATAATTGGAGTTTGAGAGGGGACTGGGGAAGGGAAGGGAAGGGAAGGGAAGGGAAGGGAAGGGAAGGGAAGGGAAGGGAAGGGAAGGGGCAGTGTCCAAACTGTAGTATGGAACAAATATTATAAGAAAAATGAAATAATAAATACTCCATTTTGATCAAAGGTTGGGCTTGTGTTTCAAGCTCCACAGAAAGTCTTATACTGAAAATATTATATTAGTAGTAACCCTTGATGGATTCAGTTCCTCTGTAACTCAAGCTACCAGCCACAGTCTTGCAGCTATCTTGCTTCCAAAGGGATTAAAAAAGCCCACTAGAATTCAACCAAAACATCCAGGCAACATTGCTGCCATCACAGAAAGTGGTGCATTTCTGTCTAAGCAGCTAGCTAGCTTGCTTGTTTTCATTTTTGTAACAACTATTTTTCTTCTAGTCAAGACTGTTAACAAAAATGAGTAATGATAGTTACATTAAATGAAAGGTTGTTGTTCCAAAGACGTTATTGCAGAGATCTTGTCAATTACTGTAGAGGAATTCTGCTGAAAACATATTCCAATAGTTCAAATAAATTGTAGGTAAGCAGGAAGAAAAGGGAAAATGGATGATGGTATATGGGTTATGTTTTAAAAGCTGTACATTGAGTTTAAACTATTCAGTGTAATCTTCATTATTCCCCAAAAAGCCTTTTGATTGTTTTATTCCTTCAAATGTGCCCTATTTAAATATTTTTCAAGCTTTACATATGGTATCTATGTTATTAGCTCTGTAAAGTGTTTACATGAAGGCTCAAAATGCAATCCTCAAGGCACTGTAATTTACAGAGAAGCTAACACTGTCATAATAACATCTTTATCCTACAACAGATCAGATCTTAAAGTAATATTGCAAAGTAAAACAAATCCCATTAAAGAAAACAGAACTACCAGCAGTAAAATTACAGTATGCTGAATCACCCTTGTGAGAGCATTGTGGAAGCCAGGCTGTGACAGGGTGCTGAAGTAGAATGATAAAGCAAATGATGGGAGTGAATAGATTATGGACCCTGTTAAAAGTTAAATATAGATCCTTTCACCTCGAGGTCACAGGGGAGAATGAAGCCATTTTCTGCATCACTTCTAAGGGGCACTATCAGTGCCACCTTTCTCCCCCCACCATTCTGTGAATTGCTAGCTGGCAGCCCCAGGCTGGTTTACCACATTTTTCACCACACCCTCTGTAAGACATTAAAAAAACTTACTTCAAGATAATTGCTGCAGGAGAAAATTTGACATGTTTTCTCAAAACTTACTTAGTAAAATCTTGGATCCAGTTAAACGTTTTGCCATTGACTTCAGAGAATCCAGGATTTTACTCTCTTTCTATTTATGTGCATGTTAAATGACTGATACAACTGTCTTTGTAGGTGAAAATAATTTGATCTTGTTCTGAAGCCCTGAGATATACCAAAATGATCCTAAAAAGTAAGAATCTCAATTTGTCCAATCTACATTTCTACTGACATTTCTTTCAAATGTAAAATATCCATAACTGTACTTATTGCAATATGGAAAAAAATAATACTGTGGAATAAATAATACTTTTTCACTGAATTCAGAGGAATCTGGAAAGAAAAAGATGCTCTTAAGTACAAACAACATGACTTTATAACAACCACTGCCATATATTTAGGACTGCAGACCAACTTTTTAATACATTCATAATGTGTACTGTTAGCCATTCCTTCTTCAAAGGTATTTTTTCAGATTTGAGAAGTCAAAGAAAATCCCAGCTGTCCTGAAAGACTACAGCTTTCTCCTACTCTATTACTGTCTCCTCTTTGAAATGTCAAAATTTTTGATGAACATGTCCTCTGAAAATCAGAAATAGAATGTGGACAATTAAAAAAAAATAAATTAATTAGACTAAGGTAGTTCCTTGAAGCAAGGAATGCCACATTTTCTGTTTTGCACAAACTCAAGCATTTGGTCAACACATTATAAGCAACAAATTATGATCATGCTCAAGTATCCTTATCTCACATACCAAGCAAACTAAAGACCCCTCTCTGAGCCTTGTGACATTATTAAATATTCTTCATTTTCCATACGATGGAGACCCCTCGGATATAGATATTACTGTGGTCAAACAGCCTCTGACATGAGAAAAACAATGGCATGTCCCACAGAAAAAAAAAAAAAACAACAAAAAAAAACAACACACCACACAAAATACAAAAACAACTTATCAAAATCCCATCTCCACCCATTTCTCTACACATAAAGATAAGAAATAGACAAATCCCAACACACTGCTTTTAACTTTAGAAACTGAATGAGATCATAGCTATGGTTAATCATAAGGTTGAAAGTTGCAGATACTCATAGAAAGATTTTCCTCCTTCTGCAAGTATTTCCAATCCATTATTTTCCCCCACCAGCAATATATAAACAAGTTAACTTATAACAGCTTCATGGTTAAAACACTCTTTTCGAAAAACCCCTCCAGTCAATGGATAACAAATGCAAAGGTTGGAAATAAGTTCCCTTCTGTCAAACTGAACCCAGGACTTTCCAAGGCTCTTAAATCTTATCCTGTTGCATTAACACAAGTTCTTCTCAAGTTACTCTCTGGTTTATTTTCTCAAACCTATCACTCTAAAATTTTAGCAAAATCATGTTTGCAATTCATTCTTGATCTTCACTCTGATCTGAGTAGTTTGCTGTGAGAATATGTTCAAAAGTCCAGCTTGCTTTGAAGAAGACTTATCTTCTATGCAATGTAGCTCTTGGCCATTACTGGGGTAGCACACAGAGATTGCGGAAGGTCTGCAGCTAGCCAGGGAAAAAGGCCTAATTCCAAACACCATACTTATGAAACAAAAATGTTTAATTTGGCTTTACAAATCACTCCTCTGTGACACTTATCACATCTTAACTAGAAGTATCCTGAACTTCCCATTTACAAAATGACATTCAAACATGAACTAACTAATCCTGAATTGGTTCCCTGATATGAAGACGTAGTGTAAGAAGTTATTATAGTCCTGTTGTTGATGGAGGAAACTGAAATAGAAGTTGGGAACTTTGAGGTTGGGTGGCATGATTCCTAGTGCTAGATACAAAATGGTTTACAGCATGATGTTTCCTTCACAGAGACTTTCTGAATGACACACGAACAGAATTAGGCCCACCTTTAACAGAAAAGCTGTATTTTTTTTTCTTTTAAACAACATCGAATTGAAACCCCTGCCACAATTAACCAAAATGGAATAGGATGTGTAAAATACATCTTGCTGTAGGAAGGTGTGTGATATATTTAACTTAAAAATAGGTCTCCTAAAGCCAAAGTGTATTCGTAAATAATAAACTACCTAAACTGGCTTACACATTAATAAACAAAAAGACTTTAGGTCATGCTCATATTAAACTACAACTGTGCCATCAGTAAATGAAAATCAATTGAAATCAATTTAGCTAGGATAAAAAGTCCCCTTCCCCTGCTGCAGCTCATCTGGTGTGCTAACAGCTCCCAGTGATGAAACAGGTGCTTGTAAATTAATTAGCCTACTGAAACACACCTTAAAATGAATTTCCCGGAACACCCTGGCAGTGAGCCATCCTGGTCCCACGAGCTGATCAGTGTTCTGTAAATATTGAGATTTGATAAAGTAAACGCTACTCTGGCAGCAGATGGTTTGGAATGCTCTGTTGACATTGCCTGCGATTACTTGGATATGAAGACTTTGCTTCTCATAGACCTCCTTTGGGAGCCACTGGAGGACTTGATCCCCTCTCCAGCTATTTGCCTTCTAATTGAAAATCCTTATTCCCAGATGGAGCATAATGCTGCTGCTTCAGGCGTCTAGCTCTGCACTGCTTGACTGTTGATACATGGGTAATTGCTTTCAGTAATGCAGGTTAAATGTGACATTTAGTGCTTAATAAAAATTATCAAGGCCAAAGCCGTTTATCATTCTTACACTTGGGCTGTCAGTTCTAAAGGAATTTTCAATTCATTTGAATTCTTGCTAAAGAGGCAAGCAACTCCTCCCTGGGAGAGAGGGAGAGGCTGGAACCAAACTTGGGCATTTTTCTGTTTTATTTCTAAAACTTGTTTGCTAACAAAACCCCTTTAAAATTAACCTATCAAACATGGCAACTATCTGTCGTTGCATTTAGTATGTTAGTGAATAATATATAATCGGCAGCTGCTGTATACACAAAGTACATAAACCAGATGCACTACACCGTACCTTCTGTGGGTGGCTAGAAGCTGGAAGTTATTCCTCTTGTAGCATCATAAAGAAATTAACGTGAAAGAAAATGGACTCTGCTGAATCGAGTCATTTCAACCTCAAAGGGTTTAAAAAATAAGGAGGACAAAAGCTTCCATGTCAGAGTAGGCATGGCAGTGCCACTTCGCTGAGAGCATTTAGGATAGCTTCTGCAGTGCTTTGTTTTCTTTGGGTTTTTGGGGTTTTTTGTTGTGTTTTTTTTTTTTTTTGTCTTCCAAAATGATGATCATTCCTATTGGGGCAAATGGACTCATATTCTCATTATGGAATAGTGATTTGATAAAAGAGTGATGCTGCAGTCCACAAAGCTTAGAAAGAACAGATTTAAAATGAGGGTAGGCTGAAATCTGCTGACTGAACAGTAGCAGTGCAGTCACATCCCTGCTTCCCAGTCTCACCATCAGAGGTTTACAGACATGACCTTTGGGGAGGGTTTAAAAATCTCTGGCTTTTAGTCACCATTACATGGGTAGGTAGACCAACATTTAGATCACTCCTTCTCCCAAAAGTTTCTTCTCTAATTTATACATGAAGTAACTAGATGATCTTTAAAGTCCTTTCCAACCCAAACCATTCTATGATTCTATGATTCCTCTAATTCCTGCCATGTTCTTCCAGAGAGCTGAAATAAGTAGCTAGCTAACTGACAAAAACCCTTCTCCATCTTTGCAGGGATTTTTAAGACATCTCTTCCTAGATTTTGTAGCAGTCTGAAGCAAATCAGAGTCATTGACCTTTGTGCATCAGTCAGTTTGAGAGGACAGGGGCATAGGAAAGCTTAGGAGTGGCCCCAGTCGGAGTGGCAAGACTAGCTGCATCCTTTAGTTACCATGAACCTTCATTAATACCTTTCTATAAATGCTTTTTGGTCTTCATGTCCTGAACAGTCTCCAGAGGAGCTTTTACCTGCCTGCCACACAGCAGTTAGAGTGACCACAGTCTCCCTCCACTACTAACTACAACATCCGTTCTCAGAGAACTTCACCTTAGTGCACTGCACAACTAAACCTGATCGAGGTTTGAATAAAAAGACACATGCATTATTAGTCACAACAGGCCAGTCAAGCAGAACCCCTTCTTTCATATTTGGAAATTTTGTTGAAGAAAGAATGTTTTTTAACAATAACAACAACAAAACCCAGAAAATTAATCCATATTGTGGTGATACGCAACTCCATTTCTGCACTTGAAATTCGGGGGATGCCTTCAAACACAGTATCTGTGTATCTGCTGTAATACATTAACTAGTAAAGCAATTCTAGGCATACTAGTGAGCTGGATGGCTAAAGCAAACAGAAGTAAGAAAGTGCTCATAATAATTCAGTAAACTGAAAAATAAATTATTTCTCCAGATGCTGTCACTGATGGTATTAACTTCAAGGCCATAACCTGTTCATGAACATGCATTTTCATCAATTCCTGCTTTTCCTTTTGGAAAAAGCTTTTATTTTTCTCCTTGCTTAATTAATTTTTTTAAAGCTCAGGCCTCCTTCTCCGTATCTCCATTACAATCAATAACTAATTTTCTTAGTTTCCAGAATTCACTGCCCCTCACATTTTGTTCTTCACATTAGATTGTTCACCTCATCACAGAAAATAAAAGAATTTGGAGCTCACCTTTGCCTTAGAATAAACTGTGTGAAACTGAATTTCTCCTCTTTTAAGAAATCGGACCTGGGTACCTATCAGACAGCCCATGCAGAAAGCCTAGCAAGTCAGAGCAGAAGCCTCATTTCAACTAAATATGGCATCTAAAGAAAGTAACTTCTTCTGGTAGACATCTGAGGAGATGTGACTAACCCCTCCTCCACCCACCTCTTTTTTCAGGAGTAACCAGTAGGATGTCCATTTGTTTTTAAGGTCCATAATCTGATGACAAACCCCTTCATTTGTTGTAAGCTTCTAGTGTAGGTTTCTCCATAGAGATTCTGCACAGCTGAAACATATACAGTGCTGCTGGTCTGCCTTCTCCTGTTCTCCAAACCTACCCACTTGGCCCCTTCACATACATGTCTGTATCTAGAGTTGCCCACCATAAACCAACACAGAATAATACTGGCTATAGAAGTATTCAGGAAAAAACATAGACACAAATATTTTCCCTTTTTATAAAAAAGACAAAGAAGCTCTGCCATGTTTCCTCTACAGAGGTCTAGGACAGATCCAAAATCTAGAGAGGTAACATATGGATCCTCAGCACTCCTCCTACTACTATCTACTATACTTCCTGAATTATAAGGATTGAATTTAGCAGAAGATTATTTGCTGTAGATACTTTGCTCTTTTTCCTCTGTGCTGGAATACCATATATTAGAGACTCCTCTGGGGAAAATAACTTAAAAAAAAAAAATACAGTGGATGCTAAGTAACTTAATGGATAATAAAATGCCTTGCGCTTCTGGGACTGCTATTTAAAGACCAACCTGATGTTTTATGTAAAATAAGTATTGCAGTCTTGGGACCTCACCCCACATTTCTATAGGATTGACTATAGGTAAAGCACTTTTCCCCCAATAAGAGCAGACATTTCTAGGAGTCATTAACAAGCTCCCACAGGACAGGTGGCCTTTCTTCCTGCCAGCACCCCCCCCAAAAAAGTGGGACTTCCTAAGTAAAGAATAGTAAAAAGAAAACCAGTAATGAAGTATCAGTACAGGCTGGGAGATGACAAAACGTAAAGCAACCCTGCCAAGATGGACCTGGGGTTACTGGGGGAAGGGGGAGGGGGAGGGGGAGGGGGAGGGGGAGGGGAAGGGGAAGGGGAAGGGGAAGGGGAAGGGGAAGGGGAAGGGGAAGGGGAAGGGGAAGGGGAAGGGGAAGGGGAAGGGGAAGGGGAAGGGGAAGGGGAAGGGGAAGGGGAAGGGGAAGGGGAAGGGGAAGGAAAGGAAAGGAAAGGAAAGGAAAGGAAAGGAAAGGAAAGGAAAGGAAAGGAAAGGAAAGGAAAGGAAAGGAAAGGAAAGGAAAGGAAAGGAAAGGAAAGGAAAGGAAAGGAAAGGAAAGGAAAGGAAAGGAAAGGAAAGGAAAGGAAAGGAAAGGAAAGGAAAGGAAAGGAAAGGAAAGGAAAGGAAAAAGAAAAAAGAGACTTGGCCAGCAGGTTAAGGAAGATGATTCTGCCCCTCAATTCCACTCTCATGAGACCCTACCTGGAGTGCTCTGGGGTCCTCAGCACAGGAAGGACATGGACCTGATGGATCAGGTCCAGAGGAGAAAAACAAAAATTATCAGAGGGATGGAACGCCTCTCCTATGATGAAAGGCTGAGAGAGTTGGGATTGTTCAGCCTGGAGAAGGTTTGGGGGAGACCTTATTGCAGCCTTTCAGTTCTTAAAGGTGGCTTATAAGAAAGACAGGGATAAACATTTTGGCAGGGCCTATTGCAATAGGACAAGGGGTAATGTTTTAAACTAAAAAAGGGTAGATTTAGACTAGATATAATGAAGAAATTTTTTACAATGAGGGTGGTGAAACACTGGAACAGGTTGCCCAGAGAGGTTGTAGATGCCCCCTCCCTGGAAACATTCAAGGTCAGGTTGGAGGGGGCTCTAAGCGACCTGATCTAGTTGAAGAGATCCATGTTCACTCCAGGGGAGTTGGACTAGATGACTTTTAAAAGACCCTTCCAACCCAAACTATTCTATGATTCTGTGATTCTGTGAATGTCTCTTCACCACATAGGCAGTGGCACTAGAGTACAGACTCAGTTATTTAATGTAGAAATATGATAATAATAAAAATATACTTTTGCATTAAAAACTACTTTTTTGTCCTCTCACCTAAAATATGAAAATTTACTACTTTACCAGTTCTAGTGCATATATTCTATTGCATATAAGCTTATTTATAGCATATTTATCTGCTGCATTCTGTCTTGGCATAGGACACTAAATTCTTCCAGCACTGATATAAAAGAGGACTTTTCACGAGGACTTCAACTAAACAGTGGGAAGGAAGCTGCACAGAAATTGAAGCAGCAAGCTACACAGTACATACTATCCATCCCTGTGAGAAGTGGTGTGACTATCAGAGAAGTAGCAGCTCAGACCTTCCAAAGTGTCTGAGGACATCTAGGTTCAAAACCAAAGCTCTACAAGAGCTGGAAGCACCAAAGATGAAGAGCATTTGGTCCCTAGGAAGGAGCCCTTGTACTGTTCTCTGAATAACTGCATACAGGGTATTGTTATCACCTGTAAAGGTGTACCTAACCATAAATATTGGGGTGTAAGCTCATTTCCAAAAAGGATTCAGGGAAGGAAGCAAAGTGTACAAAAAATACATGTGCAACTAGGTACTCAAAAGGGGAAAAAATTATATGACAGCCTTCTCTTGCTACTTTCTTCCTTGTTATACAGAGCCATATTCGTTTCAAGACGAATACCTCTTTTTTCAGAATAACCTCTTTCTTAGGGTTCTTTAAGGAAGAGTCTCAGAGTGGCTGGGCAGGAGAAGCAGAAAGTTAAAAGTGGGAACTTGTTACTTCTTCATCCTCTTAGAACAGTGCCAGAAGTTTTAAGTAGGTGGTCATGGGCCATGAGGAACCCTAGTGAGCTTACTCAAAACTGAAAGAAAGAGTTACTTCAGACACGTAAAAAAAAAATTATTAAATGCTCATTTAGATTTTGTGGTTGTCACTGGCTTGGTTGCAGAAAGAACTCTGAGTAAAATTCACACTCCTGACACACAAGAGAAAATTACTGCATAATATTCCTACTACTATAAAGAAAATATTCGTCTTACCTCATTTCTCTGTGTGCTCAGAAATCAGAGCCACGGTAAGTTAAATAGAATAAATTTAGGAAGTGTTCAGGGAATGGCAAAGCACTCTGACAATGAGAGGTCCCACTTCGGCAGTCTCAGAGGAGCTGGTGGAAGAGCCAGCTGTAGAGTTGGCAAGGCAGGCAGGGGCAGTAGGGCCACCTTCGTTAGCGTGCTCAGCAGAGGCCCAGAGCTGCTAACGTTATTCAGAGAAGATACATTTGAATCCCGAGGAAGTTCATTACAAAAGAAGCTTGATTGGGGCAAGGCAGTCAGTTGGAAAACGATATTTCAATAGAAGTCATGTATGTCTCCCGTGTATGAAAATCCTTTCCTGAGATTTAAACCTTGTTTTGAATTCAAGCTTGGTTTAGACTTGGCTAGCAAGGTTTAAGGTGTCAGTTTCCTCAGCTCTAATTGATTACACGTCTAAATGTCCTACTTTGGTCCAACGTTTTGTTCTCTTTCTAGCCGTGGTATGAATAATGACACTCCCTCGTATTAGCATTGATTGGCCTCTTTCACGGCTGTAATGTGTATGAACCCAGAGTTGCAGAGCACCTCTGTGAGAAGTCCTTGTGACTTATTGTCTGCTTTCTATGTTTTTATCTACCATCATCAAATCCTCTGAAAATCCACAGATTTCTCTGCTGTAAACTTAGCCTGTAAGAGTTATCTCCTAATCTCCCTTATCAGCTTTCCTCAAGTTACCTCAGAACTCCTGTGTTGTTACTTTATTCTCCATCCTAAGACTCTCACTCATGATCTTTCTTTCCACTTTCTCTTGCTTTTAACTTAAATATCTTTAACAAGCTTTAACCTCCCTTCAGTCTGGAAGTGACTTCTAGCATCATTTGTCTCCTTTGACTTTAAGAAAATTATTTTCAGGACTCTGTTCTTTGGGGTTTCCAGATGCTGATCTCCTGATTTCTTCAGAACTGATGGGTGTTGCAGTTCCTTTGCATCATCACTCTTTTTATTATTTTTAAATTCCACATGTGCAAACAGCCTGCATACTTATTTAGTTAGACCTGTAGTATAATATGCATATACATGATACAAATCGGTATCTTTCTTAGTAATACAGGGTATTCATTACACTTAGTGTAATATACATACACCTGATATACCTAATAGTATAATAATATTTATACATGATACGATAAGAATATAGATTGCACTGAGTACTAGACAGTTGTTCAAAGTTCACCATGAAAGCACATCAGTGTGAGATCCCAAGCAAAACTGATCGAGACAGAATTTATGGTTTTGGCGGGAGAAATCAGTCCCTTAAACCACCATTTCTCTTGACTCTGTGCCTGTTTGCTGACTAATTCCATTTTTTGTTCCCACCACTTAGACTCCATGATCTAGTCCCTGGCAGTATTATCAGCTTTGTCTGCGCAGTAGCAGGCTCAGCTTTGACTGTATAAGTGAAAAAAAAAATCTTTTTAATTTGTTAATAATAACTTAACTCTTTTAAAAAGGAACACAAATAACTGATTCTGAAACTAGGAGAAATTTCCCAGCCCCCTTTGATAGCAAAACTCTTGTTTACAAGTGTTTCATTCAATGTAGCCTAGACAACAGTCTTTTCACGATTATCTATCAATGCTATGTTACCAGAGAACACATTTTTATGTCTATAGATTGAGCTGGTAAAAGTATGTTTGATCACTAGTTTTGATTCCTTTTCAAGGAAAGCAAAAGAAAATACAGTCTTAACACATGCTGACTGGCATTAACACGGGGCCACTGCTGGCAACATCCTCCTCCACAATTACTTTAAAACTAGTTTTCAAAGATGCATATTTTATGTGGTAAAGTCAAGAGATACTGAGTTTCCTTCTGCAGCAAAGTCATTGTAAGGAAAAAAATACCATTCTTCATAACTGAAATTCATTTAGTGGATATTTATTTAGGCATTCGACCTGGCAGTTGATTATTACAGATCTAATGCCACAAAATATGCTTACCCAACATCATCTGTGAATCTCTTTCTACAGCTATTTTATTCTGAAATAGAACAATTGTGTTTGAGGTCTTATTTCCCAATTTATGCTAGTGACAATTTAAAAAGTTCTTAAACCTGTTTTGAAATAAATAAACATTTAAAAAATGGAGTTTTTCTGCTGCCTCTTAAAGCAGGAGTTTGGTCTATTATCATCATTAGTTTCTGACTGGTTTTCACTGTGTCTGAACAGGTATTATTTAATTTCTTAAGAGCTCTAAAAAGTCTTGAAAATCTAAATATTCTTTAAAATCTAAATGCTGTTATATAAGGATCACAGTCATTATAAAAAAGAGTTATCTTTGGTCTGTATTAACAAATAAAATTATTCATCCTTGTGATAAAATAAGAAGTTATTAATCAATAAAAAGACACTATCCAAGTAGGTTAATTGTACAGTCAGTAGAATGAAACCAAGGAAAGAGCGTATTTTTTAAAATTTGGAAAGGTCTGTCAAGAGCAAGTGTTAAACAATAGCTGAAAAAGAAAAAATATTTGGTTTTGGCAGAAAAAAATAGAAAATTTTTGTTGGGTTTTTTTTGGATGAAATCATTCCTATCCGTACTGTGTTTAAAAATATTTTTTCTAAAACATTGCACAGGACTATTAAGACTAGGAAGACATCTATTCCTTTAAATGACTTGTGCAATTTCAGATTTCTCATTTTAACTATGATCCACTGTCCCTAGCCAAAGATATAACTGATTGCATCTGAAATCCAGTGTAGGCTGAAGCTTCTAATTGCAGTAAGCCAGACCTGGGTAGACTCTAACAAGCTCAGGATGCATTAGATTTATGCACTGATCTCCCACATCCTTTAAAAATTTACTAACATATCAGCTTTAAAATGGTTTTGGGAGAGGATGCTTGTCCTTACTCTGCAAAAAATAACTCTTTCTAGAAGGGTGAGAGAAAATGATGGAGAAAATGAAGTGCTTCTTCAGAACTGAAGTTGCCCGGCAGGCCCACAGAAGTTTATACCAAAATAAAGGGCACAGGGAGAATATCACTAATGTAATGCATGTATAAAGACAACTCCCTCCTGCCTCTGGAAAGACTTCAAAACCTCAGAAATATATTTTCAAGGGAAATCCAACCAATGCTGTGAAACTAAATAAAAATATGCATCCCTGCGATAAAATAAGAAGTTATTAATCAAAACCAGACACTATCCAAGTAGGTTAATTGTATGGTCAGTAGAATGAAACCAAGAAAAAAGAGTATTTTCCCTAATCTGGGAAGGACTGTCAGCAGCAAGTGCTAAACAATAGATGTAAAGGAAAAAAGTGTTCTTAGCCTTAGATTTTCAGGAGGAGTTTGGACAGACTGAGCTCAACAGGGCAAGCACTATTCCTGTGCTTGCAGTGTGTTAACCATTTCCATCCCAAATGAGAACCTCAGTGTAGCAAACTGCTCAGGTTCAGAGCTGGGTTCTAGTAAGGTAATATTTTCTTTTAGAGTGCTGATCTAACATCAGAAATGGCTAACTTCAGAGCACCTGACTGCAAAATGACAAAAGAAAGGACATAAAGCAGGAGCCAGGAACAAATTTTAAGTTAGTGTGATGGGTATGGTTACAAAAGACAAAATCATTGAGCTAGACACTAAAGGAGGTTAAGAACATAGAAAATATAAAACAAAAAGATCTGGAAGCTCCTTAGCATAGCTGAGCAAATTTATTCTTAAATTGTCACAGGCAGGGGCTTACCACCAGCTGTGGCAAGAGAAAAAAAAAGTACAGAAAGAAAACGAAAGCAAAATATTTGGAGGAATGAAAACAAGTGAATCTGAAGTATATATTTGCCATGTGGAAAATATGAAATAGCAATACAGTCTAAAAGTCACCTAGAAATAAAAATGTTTGACAATACATCTTGTAAGACCAACACATCTTCAAATCTACCAAAAGCCTTTGGGTTGTCTATCTTGACCTCCAAAGATAAGTTCGAATATGTAATTTGTAATAGATGTGTGGTGCAAAACTATTGAGTTCTTGGTTTATCTAATAGTTAGGATTTCTTATTCAGCCTTTGCCAAAAGAAACCCAATGCTGAGGAAAGTTTGGCTTTCAAACTGACCGTGCAGATGGGGGAAATACAAGTGACCACTTTGCTCATGTTCTTACTTCAGCAGAAATATGTTTAAAGCGTTTAAAGATAGGGCAAGGAGGCATCTCAGTCCAGCAACAGAGATGAGTAGCTCAGGGCAGACTAGTATACAAAAGTTTCATTTTGACATTCATCAAGACCTGTAAAAGTACCCACTCTTTTTTTGGGTATTGATTATGTGAAGAGTCTTACGACGTGCTTAAATTCACCAAGAACAATCTAATAGACAGCCTAACCATGCAACTTCTGTATATTTTGTTAACCAGCTTCAAATTTATGCCAATTTATACATGATGAGACCTCACCTCTCTGATTCTGGTGATTAGACAGTAACAAATGCACTGTAGCACTAAACATTGCTAGCACAATACTGAGAACACCACAGACTTCCCAGACTTGATTGGAGTTATAGTTGATCATCAACTACCTGAGGCCTTCCCTGAGTCAAAGCAGACTCTCGGAGTGAGCTGCACTTAGTGAAAGTTAGTGCAGCAGTTGACTATGATTAAATCTTTATGTTTTGAAATGGAGAAGGCATTCACAAAGCAACCAGATCATTCCTGGTATTAACTTGTCCTGAGGAACCCCTGGGGAAACAGATGCCCAGCGTTTATTACATGAAGGGCAAGGGAAGGAACACCTAAAAGTGAAGCAGATGGGAGTTGTGCTGTCTCTAGAAATGTGAACACTATGGTCCTCTCATCTAATCTCCTGTACCAGGCTGCAAAGTTTCCTCCTGAAGTGCCTGAGTTGGAGATGTAGCTGGTCTTCTAAAACTGATACTTTTACATGGATACTGTCCTTGGTTTGCTTTTTTGGTGTTTTGGGTTGTTTTGTTTTGTTTTGTTTTTTAACTTCATGCTGTTCTCTGTCCTCTTTCTGCTTGTTTTTCTTTACTCCCTGTCTCTTTTCCTGACATGACTTCCCTTTTCCCAATTTTCTTGAAAATCTCTAATTTTCCCTGCCACACGTTCTCCTTATCATCTCCAGCAGGCAGTCTTTTGGCTGCAGGCTTTGGTGGAAAACAAGTAAAAGCCTTTCTCTGACCTTTTCTCCCCAGTCCTTGCCCTGGTGGTGCAGCCACTGCCTTCAATGTGGCTTATGGCAGCTCCCACGGTCCCCACTCACCTCCGGGCAAGTCTGGGTCCTGGTTTCTGTGGGTTCCCTCTGTACCCCTCGGACAGAGGCTGCTGCGCCAAACTGACCAGGAGGGACCTGAACCAGCTCCTCTGCATTAATACTCTGGAGGAAGCGCTCGCTTGCTCTATGGAGTCTGTAAGGTGACTACCACCAGAGGATTCAGCAATGCCAGTTTCTCATTAAGGACCTTCCCTTCACAGGGCACTGTGGAAATCAGAAACCCACCACAGCATATTTTGCAGCTAAGGAAAGCTGAACAATCTTGGATTTTTATCCAGAGTTTTCTGATCAGTAAGTTCAAAGACACAGAAACGGCATCCATGTGGAAATGTCTGGAACCTCCAGCTATCCGAGATATAGCTTGCTTTTTAAAAATAATAATTCAAAAAACTGATTAACCATAGTTTTCTCTCACAACTTATTTGCTGAATCTAAAAGAGCTATTTTGCTGGAAGCAATACACAGCTCTCTCTTACAGGTAATAAATTAAATTATTAAAGAACTGAGAATAATGTGCGTGATTGTTTCTTTGAAATGAGCTATGTGAGTTTCACAGAGCTATTTTAAATGTTTTTATATTGCTATACATATGATAATGTTTTTAATGAGTCCATAGTAGCTCATAATAATGTTTTCAATGTTTTCCTATAATGTAGAGTTAAAATAAGCCATTTCCTTACATACTTCTCTTTCTCAAGGGTGCATAACTTTCTGAACATTTCAATGTTTTGATCTGGGAGAAGATGGGGAGTTTATTCCTCTATGTGCTATGTTCAGACCAATGAGGATTTTTGCAAAGTTTGAGTATTTCACTTTCAACAGAGTCTGAGTAATCACAGCCAAAAGACTGTGGATTCTGGGTCTGTGCAGGCACTTAAGCTACACAGTTCGTATACATAAAGTGTTATGGAGAATTTGATTTCCAATCAGTTAGAAATTACTTTTTTCACCTTTTGGTTACAAAGACTAAAACACAATGTATCTTTACAGTTTCAGATTTCCAAAGGATTTAAACTTCTCTGAAGGTGAGTGATTTAGGATATCTGGATACATTAATTTAGAAATTATATCTTTATCAAAATGACATTTTTCATGATTTTTCGCTGTTTTTAGAATGACTCACCAAGTAACAGAATTATGCATGTATTAATTTACACTACACCTCAGTAGATTTTCGAGCATTATTCCTATGGTATTCTGGCACCATGTGTGTGATATTTAATTATTTGGAAACATTCTGTGGAAACAATCAGAACCATGTAGTTGGGTCTGATTCTAATTTATCACACTCAAATAAGCATAGGCTTTCACTCATAATGTCATTCTGTTTTCTCCAAAATGACTGTATTGAAGGGTTCTCAGCAGACTTCTCTTCTGTTTTTAAACAGAGTTGATTTACCCATGCAAATTTCTCTGTATTGCTCCCCCCAAATGTTCTCTCTCCATTCTGCAGGACTGAAACTTAAGTGAAAACCTTTTTTAATCCATATGTGAAATTACTGTTTTCTCTAACAAAATTCCTAAGGAGGATGCTGACTAATGAAACATGAATTTCTTTTTACTTTATTCTAAAAAAAAAAAAAAGTTTTATTACCAAGGAAAAAAATACTTTTAGGGCTGAGAATATAAACAAACAATCAAGGAATTTCAGTTGCATTGTGTGTATAGGACACTCAAAGAACATTTAATATATTATTTGTCAAAAGAGAAGACTATAAGCATGTAAAGATTTATAGGCACAACTCGGATGACAAACAGAATTTTAGGTCGGCCACAGAAAGCCTAAGGCTTAATTTAGCACAGCTTGTTAAAGTGTTTGTAACATCAGACCAGAAGTCTGAGCAGCAAATCTGGGTGTGATGGATGCCTTAAGAATTGCCCCACAGCCCACCTAGCAAAATTAATATTCACAGGACACACCAAGTAACTAGCTTCATGCTACCACATTTTTCTGCCATCTCTGGGCTTACTAATGCACAAACCCGCTGCTAATTAAAACACTGTGGGGACAAGGTTCAAACTGTGGACCCCTTGATAGACAGTACTACAAAATCCTTACTTTATCTCCTGCCTTTTTTTTTTAGGTGCTCCCAGAAAAATCTGAGTAGGGTTTGGGTGGACACAAAGTGCTGTGTTTTATTTGGCCCAAGGGCCAGGAATCATCCCCAGAAGCAGATGTATTTTAATAGCACAGACACAAACCTAACCTTCTCTGGTAACCTAAGCCTGTGAGGTGAGCAGGAGACGTCTGTGCTGACAATTAAAATGGACCACATGCCGTGAGAAAGTTCACCTTTACAGGGTTAAACTTTCCTCCCCTACATCAGCATCCCCTTAGGAACAGTTCCTGAAATATACTATTATATCTCCTGGTCCATGCAAGGGAGTATACTAAGACTGACAGTGGGACAGTGACCCAACCTGTGCCTTGAATTTGTTCTATTTCTAAACATAGCACCATCATCTAGATATACCTCTCACACCACAGAAGCCCTTGCCAATCTTGCCCTAACAAATATCGTAGTATCTCTATGATGATGGATTTTGTACTAATGGCAAAATTCCACTGGAACACAGGGAGGAACTTCAGCCAAATGCCTTGTAATTCAAACCTTGGCCGATAAAATGTACAAGCTTTAGTTATCTTATTACTAACTGCTGCATTGTAACCTTGTGCCATAGCTACAGAGCAAACTCGGGATTTCTGAATGTAATCTACTAGCCAAGAGTGCTTCAAGTATCACTGTAGGGGTTGGTACCCAAAGGGAGGTTAACAGTTGCTTTGTCACTTGAGTGGTAGATAGATGTCTACGGTGGGGGAATCTGAGGGTTCAGGATCCACATTAGACTAAAGACCCACATGGGAGGAGCCTAATGGCAGGATATGATGGATTTTCCATTTTTATGTAATGAGTTAATTTTATTCAAAGAAAGAGAAAGTAACCTTGAAAATGAGCTTCCTTATTCATCACTCTAAGCCCCACATTATGGTGAAGCATGCAGACAAATACAGATAGCTTTCTGGTTATTTCTCATCTCATTTACTTATTAGTGTTCACCATCCGTTAGTTTTAAGACAGACAGATGAAATCAGTTTAATAGACTCTTCTGAAGCTTGTAATACAACTCACCATTTTGCTGAAAGGTTATACAATGGATGACCCAACCAGCGTAAAAGTGTTAAAAAGTTTCCAGTCAGCTTAAATGCAAAATAACTAAAAGCATCTAAGATTTAAGCAAAAGTTTAATGTTTAAAATTCAAGTAGTAGTAGCTGAAATATTCAAGTACTTCTAGCAAATCTCATGACAGTTCATCATCAGTTAAAGAATTAACTACACTGAATTACTGCACAGTAATTTTAATACCCTTTTCCCAAGCTAAATTTCTCTCCCCTATTAGTGCAAAAGGTATTTCTATGGCCAAACTTAGAAATACCCAGTTTCATTAAATGTATGTCTTTGGTATTCACAGATTCATCTCAGAGACAAATATTTTCCCATGTGCAAATGTTATCCTATATAGTTGAGAAAAAATAAATCAGTTTTCCTTTAAGGAATAAAACATATATAATGCTACAATGTAAATAAAGCTGAGTTACTGTTGCTGTGGGAACCATAACTTTGAATATCCTCACTATTGTACATTTAAATTCTCTACCATAATGTTGCATTAACTTTTTTTCTTTTTTGCATTACATTTATATCTAATGTGATTCCATTTCCCACTCTTTACAGATGCAGATTAGCTACTGTAATGTTCCTGATGCAAAAACTGTTTTTGGTAAATCATATCAAAATGTTTCATGGAACTCACTGAGAAGTGTTGATATATGGAAATTGGTCTTTTTAAAAATTGTTCCTAAAAACCAAATTGCATATTTTGAACAGTACCCCCCCTTTTCTATCATCACTTCCCATATTTCTGGAGAATTAAAGGGAATGGCACATCTGTGACATTTCAAAAGGAAAGTTCCTATTATTGCTGGCCTAATGCTTTATTATAAATACCCTGTACAGCATGTTACAGTAATCTAAACAAACAAATGTTGGTAATAAAAGTTAACATCTTGCCAAATTTATCAGTCTTGCATTGATAATGAATCTTTCACAGTGAACTGTAAAGATTCTGATATATGAAAAACCTGTGTAGTTTTGGAGCTTATTCAGAAGAAAGTAGTTTCAGATTATAATTCATGACCAATGACCTATGAACCAACGATTGACTGTAAACTTATTATAGTATTGAATGTATGCATTTAAAACATGTCGTGTGGTACAACTTTCACTGGAAACAGACTCTCCTTTGTTAGATAAATCCTTTGGAAATTTTCTCTTCTTTCTGTACTCATTTCCTGCCTTTTTGGTAGGCTTCTTCCAGTTCAGAACAAGATAATGACAAATTAATTCCAGCTAAGAGTCACATTTTTTTAGGTACTACAGGGAGTATTTTTATAATGAATATAATTGTAATTATTGAGATTAATGTACTTAGGGACAAATAGAGTAGGTTCCAGAGACAGTATTATAAGAGTGCCCATTAAAATCAGGGTAGAGCATAGATCAATAGTACTTAAGAGACTGGTTGCTTTCAAACAATTCATATGAGAGAGGTTAAATTATATCAATAAATTATATTATTTCAATGAACAGTACTGGTAACAAAAGTTGAGTGCACAGAACTGAATCAGCTACAGCTCAGTTCACAGCAAAATATTTTTCCCTCAGAAGAGATCTTAAAAAGTTATGCTGCAATGGAAATGAGGCACAGCAGCAAAAAGCAGAGTGTTTTTTGCTCACTGTAATCCACCAGGAATGTCTCCACACTTCCCTTTTTGGGCACTGCATTTGCCACTGACCTCTTATGTAATCCTCTCTGCATTTGGCGTCTCATCTGCTTGTCCAAAACCCATTCGTGGCAGGTCTTCACGTTGATTTAAATAGTCTAATGACATGCAAAATAATATTAATTTAAAAATCCAAACCCTCACGGAATAGAAGACTCTACTTGTAAACCATATATAAGGAGATGTGGATGTACAAACATATGTACATGTATGTACATGTATGTACACAGATACTTATGCATGGACAATTCTTTGTATTTCTACATTGAGCACCTACATACAGACAAAACTACACACATGTAATTGAAGGCATTATTAAAGACATTATATGTAGGGAAGAAATATATTACATAAATACATGTAGAGAAAAAGTATATTACAAACTTCTGTAATTTGAAACTGATCACAAGTCATTCTTAGAAGATCCATTTATTACAGTGTCTTGCTAGCTCTGACTTATATTTATAATCTATCAAGCACTTAATCAAAATGTTACACAGCTTTGACAGAGAACTTTCCTATACTCTACAGGATATGACTGTAAAATGTCTTCCTTTCTTTGACTGCATGATTGAAAAATCAAGCTTTGAAATTTTATTTTAATAACATTGTTAGAGGTCTGTGTATTTCATTTCATTGTCAAAGTCTAATAGAATAATAAACCTTGATATTTCATCAGCCTTAAGTGTTTTCTTTTCTCTCTCTCTCTTTTTTCCCCACATAATGGTTTTAGGATTTTAGTTACTTAGTAGATTTAAATTGTACTCTTGGCATCCTTATTATTGATTCAGGTATCCTTAACCTCCTTGCACATGTAGAGACATCCTTTCATACTTACACAAGGTGGAAGTTTGCACAAAAGCTCCATCTAATTTATACAGATTCTCTGGAAACAAAACCAAAACTTAATCACTTTCTGGAATTTCTCAACCTCTTCTGCTTTGACTTGCTATGTTTTACCAGATATTAATAAAAGAATGAGTGTAATAGATGAGGATAAATAACAAATGTTACACTAATGTTCCTCTGAAAACTATCTCCAATTACAAGTAATCCAGAGGTAAAAAAAATAAAACAAACCACCTTTCCAATCTAGTTATTTTTTTTTTTTTAAATCTCCAACTCACATGCTCTTGTGAGTTTTGTTCTGTATGTGTAACTGGTATTACTGATCACTAAAAGGAAAAAAAAAAATCAGAGTTTCTGTTGAGAGCTTAAGATATTTGCAAATTGGTTTCAGTTCTATTATGGTCCAGTTAACACTGAAGTATAGAAAATATTTTTGTTTTCTCTTTTTAGCCTCTAATTTACCAATAATTGAATTCAGCATCTCAGTATTACATTTTTGTACCTGGCAATTTTCATTGGAAAAGTTAAAATATCTAGTCCCTGGGTCCTATATCTGAGTTTTGCCCTGGATATCTGTCTTTTCTCTTGCTCGTAATTTTTTTTTTTTTTTTTTTTTTTTTCTTACCGGTATTATTCTGAAAAAGGGGAGGAATAAGGAACTATTTTCTGGTACCTACCTACTCTGATGTCCACTTGAAAATGAAACCAAGGTGAATGATGGGAAATGTAAGTGACAACAGGTATATTTTAGCATTTTATCATAGAGCAGATCTTTAAAGAGTGCATTTACATTTCTTCAGGGAAGACTTCCAAATCATATCCCACTTCCTCTGTGAACTGCAGAGGCAGGAGGTTCAAAGGGACTTTAGCACAATCTTTGGCTGTAAATATTGTGTAATTGCATCACCTCTGCTTTAACCTTTTAGTTCTCACCAATTCCTGATTCGTGTGCTCTTTTGTGTCCTTTCGCATGGCAAGGTGAAATATCTGTCCCAATTTGTACCCCGCAGCCTGACCTCTGATCTAGATTGCTCACTCGGAATTCAGTTCCGAATGACTAGTGTTCTGTCAAGCAAAATCTACATAATCTGCTGTCAAAGACTGTCAAACAAATGGTTGACTTCATACACCCCATTTCAGTAAAATGATCAAAACATCAGAAAGAAAAAAAAAATAAAAATCCTTCCTTGGGCTCAAAAATACAGTACAAAGATTGAGAAAATACCCTGGAAATGAAAGAAACCTTTGAAAAGGTAAAAATTTAATTATTCCTGGGAGGATGCAAATAGCTACAAAATACTGAATGAACACACTCTTAATTTTTACTTCAATTGTGAATTTTTTTTTTCCTATTTTAGATTTGAATTCTGTAAATTTATTTATTCATATATAAAAAAATACCTCAGACTCAGAGTATAGTGCAATTAAGTTTGGGAAGAGGTACTAAACAGCAAGCAATTATATGTGATCCAGCAATTCCATGGGAATAATTATTTAAAGTCCAAAGGTCTTTGTTTAAAAATGTCATCAAACCGGTTGATTGGATATAAGCCACCACTAAAAATAAGCTTACATATTAGTTTTCCTCAGGGGAAAAGGGCAGTTAATACATTCTTTTCTAAATGTAATTACATTTCCAGTGTTACGTGTATTTTATAGCATAACTTGTATCTTAGTAAATTATTTTCTTTTGTTCTTGTAACAAAGTTCCTTGGAATGCTAAACGAAGAAGCTGCAGGCATCCTCCATTTAATCCATGGCCATAAGAAACTGCGTATTTTGCTAAGAGCTGTCTGTCCTTTCATACCTGAGGTTGTGGCGGGTTTTTTTTCCTGGCTTTATAAGTATAAAAATTTCACTTCATTCTTCCTCTTTTTTTTTTTTTTTTTTCCCAATTAAACCTTCAGATATACTTTATTCTTACCCTGAGAAACAGCAATTCACTCTGCTAAAGGTAATGTGCTATTTTGCCTCATTATAATAAACACCAATGTTTTTACAACTGCAACAGTTCTCCACCAGTATTAGCATATTTTGGCTGAGGTATTGTTTTACTGTGACCTGTATAATAAGTGTCACATTAGCAACACAACAAATCAAACGTTTGTTAATTTCCCTCGCTTTCCCACACAGCTGCTAGTGTTATCGTGTCACCAGATTTTAATTAATATGATAAGTAACACTTGCAAGACAACAGGCTGATTTTTTCCCCCCGTGTGTGTGTGTCTCTGTGCACACGTGTAGACCAGAAAAGCAGCAAATAAGAGACTTTTGTGGCAATTGCCTCGTTTGCGCTTAAAGCAGTTCAGTATTAAAAGATAATTCTCTTCCAGCTTGCCCTGAGAATCCAGTGCATGAGTGTGAAAATACGTTACAAATGGACTTGATTTGCCCATTCTACCGTTGAATTTTTATATTTTTGAGCTTTCACTGCCTGCGATATACATGGCAGGCTATTTGAATCTGCCTCATTTCTTTTGCCCCTATATAAGTAATAACAAATATGTGCCTGACTTACGAAAACCCCAGCAAGTGGGGTTTTTTTCAGGTATTGCGTCCTACCAACTGAATTGCTCTAGTACAAGTCAAAAGTGCCATCTATTTGTAAGAGCTAGAAATGCACCGGAGGCCACTGCTGGAGTGGAGCCTGTCAGAGAATCACCCCACACACACCCCCCCCACACACACACCCCCCAATACCGCCTTCCTAGCCTGCCTCCGGGGTCACCAAAAAGCGAAAGACGAGTCAGCCAAGAGCTTGAGGGAATCGTCGTGGGAGGTTTAAGCACAATCTCGTTTGGAACGTGCTCATCACACTATGATCAGTGTCTAGAAAGAAATTCCCGGCTTCTGCAGAAGCACCTAACAGGCTCTTTCGCCTCTGCCCTGGGAAGTATAGAAAAGAAATGGCTTCAAACTAAACGAGGGAGCTTGCCACGTTTCGTGGTGGGCAAACATCTAAGCAGCACTTTGTGACAACATATCTTTGTTTCTGTAGCAGCATTAGAGATAGGTGTATATACATAAAGCCAAAATTGTATCTCATTACGGTATAATTACAGAATACCCAAGTGCATTCTTACTAAGGATGTGGTACAACTGAAACTGCTGGTAGCAAGTTACCATTTCTAGAACAATTTTGTTAGGCATAGGGTGGTGTCCTGAAGATTTCACCTCCACCACCCCCAAGGCTTCCCAGTAAGCAGAAGGATTCTTTTCAACATATATGAAAAGCAGGGCCACCCCTTGAAAAATTTTCACGTCAATTGTGTTCTCTATTTTAAGGGCAATATCGAGCTTTCTACAACCTTCAAGTGGGAAGGTTGAAGAATACAACATATATCAAAATGAAAGGAGAAAACCCAGAGCAGCAGGGATCTGAAAGCAGAAAAGTGAGATGGGAATGGGTCTTGCAGAGAAAATTCCCCTGCTGATATCAAAGGAAATAAAAGTGCACACAAAAAAAAAGACACAGAGCTGCCTTTTATAAGGCCCTGTTATAAACTACTGCTGATATTAGGCTGCTGAATTTTAATTCCATCCTCCACTAAAATGCCCTTTTCCTTTTAACCTGCTTCTCATTATAGCTTGCAAACTGACAAACTCCCCAGAAGGAGACTGCTGGGAGAAAAAAAAAAAAAAACGCCCTGATAAACTCCCAGCATCTCTGCACCAGGCAGACCCCAAGTTAAATCACATGCGTGTGCCAGAGGAAAGGAATGGCATATGGTATTTTTTATTAGAGAAGAGGCAAATGTTATTGAGCATTTCTGAAAATATGAAATAGGTAAATGAATGTATTGACTGTGATTAAAGTGTTGTAGATATTATGACCTTAAAGCAGTCCTAAGGAAAAACATTTCAGAGCTGCACAATTCCAAAAGGATCACTGAAATATATATTTAGCCAAGTCTGGCAGACTGAGTCTGTTCCCAACAAAATTAGTGTGATATTCCCATTCATATCAGGAGTAGGATTGCAGTAGTGTGTGCACAAATTGTAGCACGTCCCCCAGAGTAATGCAGTCTGGACAACACCTTGGTTAAAGAGTGTTGTCTGTAAGACAAATGTTAACACCAGAGGATAAATGGATATGCAATAATAATAGCCATGTCTTAGGTATTTCAGAAGGATCAATATGTGGTTTTCTTCCCTGCTTAAACAGCTGTGAAAAGACTGTCCCAACACAGTCCTGGCTAGTGGCATCTAATCCCTCCGCAGAAGAGATCAGTAAATTGATGTTTCTGTGCTATAAATTAAAACACACAAGAATATGCACATGCAGAAAGAGCATCTGCATGCTTAAAACTTCTGGTGCTAAAAGCAGTTTGAATAGTTTCAAGTTTATAATTGGGGGAAAATATCTAGCATTTTGCAAAAAATAAAAAGGAATAGTGACCAATCTCCTGTTTGAGCAGAAAAGATTTACTCCGGTGACCAAAGAAACTAAAACGTGGCTGTTCAAACTTTGCAACTCCGTGAGCCATACCAGTAACCTACTGAAAGCCAAGTGCCAACTTAATTTCCATAGCTATTTACATAAATCTAAATGCAAATCATACATCCATACAGGCATAACACTGTCATTGTTTGCATTTTTCTTCCCTTTGACTGACAAACAGCAACTGTTTCTCTTTGAGTTCTCTATCAAAAAAAAAAACAAAAAACCCAACCCCAAACAAACAAAAAACCCAAACCAGCAAGAACAACAAAAACAAGCCCAGAGTAGCCTAGCAGTTGTCCTTCCAATGGACTTGTGGAGATGCTGAAAGTTTGGGGTAGATGCAGTCCCAATTCCAATGAGGGTGCCAGCATGCCCCATAGCCCCCAGTCATATGTCCAAGAAGCATAATGGCTTGGCTATCAGTGCAGATGGGGAGAGTTAAATCTGCACTTGGAAACCCTCTGACGAGGTTAAGGCAAAGACTTTGCCAAATAGCCCACAGAGATGGAGGCAGGAGACTGTCTCCTTGCAAGAAGCTGTATGCCATCCCCCTGCAATAATTCCAGAAGTATTCTTCACTGACCTGGCAATGCTTACAAACCACTCTTAGATAATTTAATAATGAAAAAGTATTTTTTGTGCCCTGTTACAGCTAAATAAATATTGATGGTTATTAAGAATTCCTAGAGAAAAAAAATCACAGAAAACTTTATTAAAGGACAAATTAGGGAAGGAGTTACAGCTTTCCTAGGCACAAAAGTCTTCTAGCAGCCAACCTCACAATTGTGCAGCCAGTTAGGTATCAAGTAGGTGACAATATCTTGGTTTAAGACAAAAGTTAACAACCATCAGAGAAGGGGAACTATCTCAACCAGCATGATAAATCCTTGCTTTCCTAAAGCACTACACCAGGGCTGTTGAAATGGAAGGGATCACAAGTGCACCTTTTTTAACTCTGTGTCATCCAAGAGCTACTTCAAAACAAGAGCCTTCAACCAGTAAGTCATCAGTTTTCCAAACTTTGGTGTTATTACTGCGATAGAACAGAGCTAAAACATATGCCCAGGATGTTCTACATATGGACATAAGTAAGGACACACCCAGCCCCATGGAAAACTGTCACATTCATGTTTGTGTCTAAATTAAAGTGTTTAAACTGGATTTTTATGTACAGATTTGCCATTCATCTGATAAATGTCTGCAAAGAAAGACATCTATGGTCTGCATGAGCTCAGTGTTGCTCAAATATAAACTCTCATTCAGGCAAAAATGTCAGCTTTAAAATTTTGTTTCCTGAAAATGTTAATTCATACCCTCCCTCTGTTAATTCATACATTTGCAACAGTTGTTGGCATTGAGCTGGTAAAAATCTCTGCAAAAATATCAAGTGGATTTTTTTCCAGATTCTGTCTGAGCTTTGCAGTCAAGCCAGCCTTGCAGGAGGCACTTGTAACTTTTAGCAGGAGAAATGACCAGTTCACATACTGGATTGGCGAATTCTTGCCTCACCTATATAATCTATGCTAAGTACCTAAAATAAATAGAAGATACTGTTGTGAGTAATATGGAGGGGGTTCTGTTTGGTCAGTTAAAGTGCTTCTGAATTTATTGCAAAGAGTTAGGAAATATGTTTAAATGAACATTTTTTTTCCTATTGAAAAAAATATGCGCTGTTGAATCTAGTGTGTTTCTCTTTAAGAAGGTGACTAGTCTACTCTGAAGACAGTCTGAACACTGTATTATGTGACATTCAAGAGGCCCGAGGAATCATGTGAGACAGTAAATGATGCAGTAAAATTGTGTTCTTGTGCTTCTGTTTTTTTGTTAAATTCCTACAAAATTGTACTTGTAATGCAACAATCGCTTGGTCATGAATAGGGCCCTTTGTCATTTGTTAGCTGACCCATCTCTACTGTTGCACAAAATCAAAAGAGAATTGATTTTGATGAACTGACATGCGGCTTTAGGGTAACACAACCACCAGATGAACAAAAAGCCAGCTTCACCACCAGTAGGTAGATCAATACTGTACCTATGTCAGGTATATATGGTTATAACAAAAGAAGAAGAAAAAAAACCCCAAAGCTACACTCCTCTTAAAATCTGAGATATTCATTGTGTCTTGTATTCATCTGGTGTTTTGAAGGTCTTCTCATCAGGTAAAGGTGTAAAAAAGGAGGACCCTGGCCTACAGTGATGCATATATATGGGTATGCATGTCTGGTTGAGAAACCTTGAAGACACAGTCCTCATATTTAACCTCAGATGTTTCACTCTCCTGTAAGTAACATACATGAATAAGCAGAGAATACCGTTTCTCTATTTAAAAGGGCCAGTGCTCATTAACAGGTGTACTATTACTCATTACACAAACCATTCAAGTCAGTGCAGGAGAACAAGTGGGAAAAATAGAAGACCTTTACATCATACGTGATACCTCTTGTTTCTGCTAATTTTAGTGATTGCATTTAGACTGGAAATCTCATTAATTCTAACCTCCCTGCATCTTTTATTTCAGAACAGAGAGAAAATTATTATTCTGCAAATGTAAAGTTCAGGAAGCAAGTGGCTATGTGGCTTGCTCATAACCTGAACAGATTTGCCTCTCATTTGAAATGGAAGTGGCAACCTTAACTGTTAAGACTAGGTGGACTGGTGGATTGTACTGTAAATGCAAGTTATGATGTACTTAAGTGTGTCATGTGTAGGGCGTAATTTTTGGCTATGCCACAGTGATATCCATATTCTGTATCAGCTGCATACAGTTTAAAACATTTCTAGGAAAATGTCCCCAAAAAAGTTAAAAAATATGTGTGGGTGCCAGGATAAAGAAAAAACCCAAACCTGCTCTCAGATTGGTTTGTGAAGTATAAACAGATAATTATACGTGCTGGAAATAAACCATATATTCATTATGGGATCATTAACAGAACAAGTAGCTGAAATGAGAGCTCTCTTCCAGAGAGGCAGTCCTACAGTCTTTATTACTCACAAGAAAGTCTTCACTTACATTAAAGGAATTAAACAAAGGCTTTTGGACTGGGTTGGGAAGACCTACCATAGTCCATTCACTTGCCCGCTGCATCATCTTACAGGAAAAAGACGAACTCACCTCAGTTTCCACCACTTTGTGCCCTTTGTGTATCTTAATTCATAGGTCTACATTATGTGAAAATAAAAACTTTATCTTAATAAAATTACGTAGCAAGCAAATTCTTCCCACATGTTTCATTAATGGGATATTCATAGTTTGTGTTTCACAAATCCAAAAATAGACATGTTACTAATGATCCAATTTACTTCTTTTATTTTTCTAGAAATCAGTTACCTATTTGTTCTCAGATGTGTTCATTTCTGTCTTATGAATGTTAAAGATATACATGTATTAGTATGCTGGTTAATTTTACTCATAATTTGTAAGAAAAGCTCTCAAATATATCACAAAATTCCAACACTTAAACATTATTTCTGGTCTATTATTAAACAGGGTAGAGCATGGACTTGTTAAATGTCTCTCCAGTTTTATAGATCTATCCGGACTCCTTAGGAATGCTTCACATATTTTCCTAGGTAAATTAACATAATTTACTGTAAATCATATAATCTAATTGTGTATTTATCTGAAAGAGCAGAATTACTCTGAAGCATTTGTTTTATTCTCTCAGAGCTATGTGATATGCCTTTAAAGAATTACTTTGTTGAGTATTTGCCAAAGAGACTGGACCCCAATTCCTTTTCTTTTCATACCCAGCACTGAACTTCTTTTATGCTTCTATTAAAAATACTCTTGGGTAAATTAGACACAAAAAGCTGTGATTAAGTAATATTATAATGGTGACAGAAACAGAGAAATCAACAGTTAAAGCTCCCATTAATGTATGCACCTACTTCACAAAGGTATGTTATTTTATATATCAATGGAATACGGGTGACAAAACAGAATAAGTTTTCCTTGAATTTTTTAACCTACATATTTTTGAGATATTTACAGACCTAAACAGATCATCTCCCTGCTGCAAATCAGTTGAATTCTAAGAGTAATAAATGCTGTACCCAGACCCAATTTTGTTCTTAACAGGTCTGCTTACAAAAAAATTAAATGTCTTTGATGCTTTTCATGAGCTCTAAATGCTTCATAGTGCTTTAGGCATAGTGGAACATAAGAATATATTTACTTTATAATATAGGTGTTTTACAGGGAGACCCCATATCAAATCTGTCTGATCTTGCCATTTGTTGAGCAGCCAGGATTATAAATAAATAAATGCACTACAATATTAGACACAGCTGCAGGAAACTGTTTCAGCAGATGTCAAGATAGAGGATGAATGATGCCTAAGAAATGGCAGTCTTCAGTACCATCTTGGAGTATGGCTGGATAGAGATACTTGAACTATACTTTCTGTCAAAAATGTCTCAACTCCTCTACAACTCTAGAAGACATGGGCAGATGCAGCAGTAACACTCTTTTAAATGAATGGTACATAATAGTAATGTAAAGGATGTAAGAGGCAGTTTCATATCTTCCCAAATGCTAAAAAAAAAATAAAAGCAAAGCAAAACAAAACAAAACACCCCACCCTGGACCTTAGAGCACGTGAAACAAACAAGTCATACCTCGTATCTCAGGGGATTAGATGCTAAAAAAAAGAGCATTAGAGTTGTTGAAAGGATAAGTCAATTAAATATACTGATATTTTATTCACTGATAAACTTCTATAAACTTACCTAAAGAACCTTCCATTAAAAGCTTTACTTGATATCATGATTTCTGAAAGAAAGGGTTTGCTACAGGCTCAGGATATGCCTATAACGTACTTGGATGTTGCCTGTCACCCTGTTGTGCATCACCTCTGTTAAGGGAGCTTCCCCTTTCTAAACAAAAAGGGGGGGAGGGAGGAGGGGATAAATCCCTTTTTTAAAAGTAATACTAACTGTCAAATTGCCATTTGCTGCTTTCATGACTCCTGGCTGAACTGTTAAAACCAGGCATTGAACTGCAATCCTTGAGAGCATTCAATGTTTCTCTTTAGCCCTTTAGCACTAAAGCCATTACCCAGTTCTAGTTTTAGATCCATTCTTACATTGTTCTCTATCCTCTATGAACTCCTCCCTGTCTTAAAAGGGGAGCTATTAACTCAGAGGGGTCTTGGGTTCACTTGTTCATCCTATTCTGCTCTAAAGACAGGGGCTATGGAAAACATTTCAGTGCTCTTAGATTTTAATGTTTATCCTGGAGGACTGGTAGGCTGTAAGATTATATACTGACACCCACTTATCTAGATTTAAAATGGAAGAGCATGACTCCCACTGACTTTCTGGGTATTGGATATCAGACTGTCACCACTTTGGAGGATAAAGTGGGCAGAAAGGGCTGATCTGAGAGCTTGAAGACAGCTCGCTGCATGGATCTGCTCAAACCCTCTATTCATGCTCAGGCTGTCCAACACCGTGTGTTGGGCAGGCTGGCAGCCCTAGCTCGGGAAACGGGAGAAGGTAAACCTGATACTGCTCTGCAGCTCTGGGATGAGCACAGACTGGCTCCAAAAGGAACTTCTTCCCACCTTCCATGGCAAAGCAAACAGCTGCAGAGGAAAAACAAAAGCTTATTGTAATCAGTAGACACTACACAAAAATGAATTTATAGATAAAAAGACTGAGTAAACCAAACATTTAACGGGTCTGTCTGTAACCAAGTTATCTACCTGAATGGACACCCACACTCATTGGTTTGGAATGTTTCTCAGTTGAACACGAGAGGTTGACACTGCTTTTGTATAATGTAATGGGAGCTTGAGTGCTGTAGACAAGTATCTCTCTTGGTTTCTTTTTAGAGTTTGTTTACAGAAAGTTGAAGATTAGAAGGTGACTTAATAATTGACTGCTTTGAATTCCAATTGCCCGTATTTTCACCTAAAATGCTTATCACTTTGGAATTCATCTGTAGCAAATATTACTGCCTTAAGCCTCTCGCATTTTATTAACTATTTGCAAAATATCATTAAATCTTAGTATAAAGAGTGGTGACTTTCATTCTCTTTAAGGGAAGTACAAATTAAACTGAATAACTGAGAATAGAAACTAAATCCTGCTTTCCTCAACCAAATACTTTCCTGTTTCCCAGTCAGATGAATTTTGTCTTTATTTTGGTAAGAAGCTAGAATCCAAAGTCATCCTGCCTTAACTTTGGGCACTTACCTGAGGCAGTCAAATTAGAGTCTAGTAGTCCTTCACTCTACTCCATCAAGAGAAGTGACAAAGCTTCTCATAGACATGCCAGGTATTCATACAATATTAATATTCTTTCATTATTAAGTTTACAACATTATGGGGATTGTCTGAGATTACATAAAAATACTCTTCTGTGTCATTTTGATTTTTAAGGGATTATTTTTCTGAGTAAAACAAGATGCATAGGTTTGGGTTGAAGTATAAAAGTTCCATGGGTCTTAGCAACATCACTGGCAAGTCATTTTCAGTGTGCACCACACATTTTATGCTGCAATATTTAACCTGTTTCATTCCAAAGAGTGAAAGGTTCTGCTTTCTTAAACAGCTCTGTGTGCACGGAAAAGGGAACCAGCAAACCAGCTGAAAACTCCAGTATGGTACAGGAAAAAGTTCTTACGATTGCCATTTCAGTAACAAGCTCTTTTCTTTGCTTTTCTTACAGTTATATAAAAATCCTCCATTTTGGAAGCCAGAGCTCTGTTTATCAATTTGATAAGACAGAGCACCATCTATTCCTTTCTGAGAGCACAGCCAAGTACAGCTCGGAAAGAAAAGAGCTATGCTGTGGATACAGAAGTAACAAATGTCCTTGTGGACTTAGTCCTCTGAAGGTATGAGACAAGATCAAGTAGGTCAGTTTTCAAGGCTAGGTCTAAAACTTTGTTGTACATTGCCTTTCAGCCTTTTCCTACTAAATAAGCTTTAGCTAAAAATATCATATATGGTCCACAAAGTTGTAGTTGATGGAGCTAGAGGCTATAGTTTTTATGGAACTAAAACTGACTTAATTTCTGTTTTATTTCACCTTAAGAGAACAAAAATCTTTCTACAAAGCCAATGAGAAAAATTTTGTAAATATAGGTAGTCGGGAATGTTTCAGCTGCACTTTTTGATATTTTTTTTGTCAGAAAAACTGGTTCAAAATAACCATAAGGACACAAAACAGCTGCATCAAAAACTGGTCCTTTTTTTTTTTTTTTTTTTTTCTGCAAGAATAATGCCAATGTAGTGAAAATCTGTATCAGCATAATCTTTCAGGTCTAAGGTGTTCGTTGTGGAAGACAACATAAACCGTGGCCTAGTAGTTAGTTTACCGTCTTTAATGTTCCTTTTCAAGTCCTATGCCTAGGAGCAGGCAGGAGGACAGTGTCATCTCTAGCACAGGACATGATGAGACCTCCAGCAGCAGTCTGCAGTGTTTTAGATAAGGGGATCAAAAAGTACGGCATATAAGGGAATAAGAAGTATAGCAGAACCGGAACTTGAAACCAATTCCCAAAGATCTTCAGTGATTTTATTTTTCTGGGTTTGATGGAGAATCACTTGCTGTCCTCTTTTCATCCAAAAAAAGTGGGGGTGTTGAATTTGTCCTGATGTAGAATAGGGAGGGTTTTTAAATTTGACTTTTGTTAGTATTTGTAAAATCTCACTCAGTGACATATGGAGAAAAAGGCAACATTCTTACAGAGAGGAAGTCCTGTAGGTACATACTAGAGAATAATATTTCAAAGTAATTATACTTTGGGTACCAATAAATTTTACTTTGTTTCAACAGAGTAATTTGATTGTGCTCTAATCATCTAACAAAGGATTACAGGACTATAGAAGCACCCACTTGTTGTTTCCTATTTGCACAGTCAAAAATGTTTACTCAGAGAATTAGGGCTGCTGTAATTTCATTCCTTTCTGAACAGTTCAGGAGGTATACACTACACAGGAGACCACACTCAAGTCTGAAGTAAATGTAAAGGAAGAGAAACTATATGCGTGCCAAGGTACAGAAAGACCGTATTTAAGCAAGTCTTCACATTGCAAGCAGTAGGGCAGAAATCAAGTTTTTATTCAAAAGTAGACATGGGAATTTATTAAAGATAGTATAGCCAAGGTAGCTGCAGATTTTGGCTTAAATATTAATTACTATTATTGCAGAAACTATTCAATAATATCTAAATTCAGATACTCTGAATACAGTAGTCTGGGATATGACTTGATATAATGTTTTTGAAAAGTTCTCAAAACCACAATTTTGGTGCCAAAGACAAGATATAATTAAACACAATTTATACTCTCACATCATAGCGTGTTAATTTTGAACATGAGTCACTAGTCTTTGCAGTGAAGAACAACCAAATACTGGGCTTCATGAGCGAGAACACAACCCATAGATTAAGGGAGGTGATCCATCCCTTCTGCTCAGGACTCATGAGACCACATCTGGAGCACTGTGTCCAGTTTTGGGCTTTCCAGTAGAATAATTACATTGACATAACTGGAACAATTCCAGAACAGAGCCACCAAGATTGTCAGGGAGCTGGAGCACATAATATACAAGGAGACACTAAAGGAGCAGGCTTGCCCAACTTTAAGATGACAAAGATAAGGGAAAATCTTATTGCTATCTACAACTGCCTAATGGAACAGCCAGACTCTTCTCAAAGGTGCACAGTCAAGAAAGAACAGATATAAACTGGAATATGAGGCTTTCTGATTTCCTGTGAATTAAGAGATTTTTTTTAATCTGGAGTATGTTCAAACACTAGAACAAAAAGAACCCAGAGAGGCTGTGAAGATTGTTGCAGATATCCAAAACCTGACTTGTCCATACCAGTCCCTGATAAACCTAAAGTAACTGAACTGCTTTGAGCAGGTCTCTTCCAACCTGAGTTACTCTATGATTCAGCAACTAAAAGTACAAACATAAGGAGAAAGAGTGCAAGGTTGTGCTTCTGTTATCCCTCAACGTATGTGTCTGCCAATCAGATGGATTGATACAATAGACACCAAAGCCAGAAACTTACTGTAAAGAAAACCTTTGTTTTTACTGTTGTTACAACGGTTACAAGTACCGTTGTTACTGGTAGAGTACACAGAAACTGTCAAGTTTGTTTCATAGTAGTAGAACCACTGGTGTACAGACGCACATTTCATTTAACTGCTTTTTTAAAAAAAATATTTTCTTCATTCCTAGAACAAATATGTAAAAAGAGCTGGAGAATTCTCTTAGATAACTGAGCCTAACAATATAAAAACCTACTCCCAGACAGACTTCTGGCAAATCTGTCTATTTTCGGCAGATGAGAAAGGTCACGAAACCTAAGATGGCCAGACGATACATGTTAGTGAAAGTAGCAGGGTAAAAGATAAAAAAGGGAAAGGAAAATGGAGAGAGAAGCATAAACAGGAAGATAATGAGACTATCATTAAAAAGCCACTCCTACTGGCACGGAAAGAAGCAGTGGAGCTGGGGTGGGGAGATAAATACTTCTGGTTTTGTAAGTGAATGCTGAGTCCAAGAGCAACATTACTTCCAAGAGCAGGAGGGAACAGTCAAAGCTGCACACTGTCACAGCATTGAGGTGCTTGTGCTGTGAAGTGGAGATGCTGCTGCCCTCAGGAACAAAACAAGAGCTGCACTTTGCTTCACTCTTGCATATCTTTCTTGCTGTGTGTGTTCTATGATTTCCTTTCAAGTCACCATCATAGTCCTGAGAGGTAAAAAGGGTCATGGCTTCTTCGGAATATAATTGCAAATATTTTAAGACACTCTCCAAATATTGCAGAAATATTTTGCCGTTATATCACTGAGCTATACATACTTTTCTACTTAGCAAGTGCACATTGGGTTTTATTTTTTTTGTCCCTTTCTGAAGATAGTCACCCAGATACTGAATTTTTCTCCCTGCTGAGTGGAACAATGAGTTTTTTTAACATTATTTCAAATGTTTTTCACAAGCTTGATTCAAAAAAGGATAATTCCCCACTATATTTTCGGCCTGATTATCAGATGATGATGGACAATAG